>NC_083224.1:179230039-179867558 GCF_032191835.1 Heteronotia binoei | reverse complement strand
GGAGAATCCCTTTCTGGGTGGTTTGGGAGTTCAGTCTGCGGAAAAGATAATGCCACAAGCATGGAACTTTGCTCATTTCTCATAAAAGTGCCCTCTCCTTCTCTGGGTGTAGCATAGGGCAGATTCGATTTTAAGCTAAATACTTAATGGGGAAGAAAAGAGGCGGTGAGCCTTGCTTGAATGATGTTATCTGCAACCCAGGGATTCTCACATTAATTTACCGGTAGATCAGTCCAAGGGAACATTCCATCCTAATTTTGGAAGGGTGAGGATTTCATATCAATCAACTCTTTAAGTAAGATAATATTTATTAGGGGGTTTAATCTTTAATCATCTGTACTATCAGGGGTGGAATTCTAGCAGGAACTCCTTTGCATATTAGGCCCCACCCCCTGATATAGCCAATTCTTGAAGAGCTTATAAAAAGAATCTTGTAAGCTCTTGGAGGACTGGCTACATTGGGGTGTGTAGTCTAATATGCAAAGGAGCTCCTGCTAAAATTCCACCCCTGTGTACTATTAATTTGGTCAGTTAATCAATGACAGTAGTAGAGCATCTGCTTGGCATGCAGAAGGTCCTAGATCCAATCCCTGCCATCTCCAGTTAAAAAGATCAGGTAGTAGGTGATGTGACCCTGGATCCTGGAGACTCTGCAACCTTGGAGAGCTGCTGCCAGTCTGAGTAGACAATACTGGTCTTGATAGACCAATGGTCTCATTCATATAAGGCAACTTCATGTGACGTATAAACAAATTGGCACGTCATGTGTTCTGGTCCATTTTCTTCTGCAGTCAATGTACATCTCACCACTTATCAGCATATTTTCACCCCCCCCCCCCCAATGCTTAGAACTTATGAAAAATCTGCACAGATCTGCTAGACCTCTTATAAGAACTTGTGCTAGGCTGTGTCTACACTGCTGACTCAGGGCAGCATTAAGCCAACCAGGAAGTGAGCTGGCCAGAAAAGGAGCACCCAGGAGCATGCAGACAGCGTGTGAACTGCCCCCAGAACAGGGACAGGCTGCAGGCACCCTGAAGAAACATCTAGAGCACTCATGCACCTGTTTGCCACTCCCCAGACACTCCCGGGGTGCTTCCTGGCCGTCCAGACGGCCAGTGTGGCACCTTGGAGCTGCCTCAGATATTAGATACCACTTTGGCAGTGGTACCTTTCTGAGGCGGCTCCCATCAGGACCAAGATGGGGTGAGTACGGGATGGGGACGTCAGGCAAATGTGCATGTTTGGATGCGCTTTTTAGATCCACTTACTTGTTGTCCCAGGGTGGCTTAAACCGCCTGTCTGTAACCAGCCTCAGATTCTGAGCCATTGCCCTGAGGTCCAGCTCAGCTCCATAGCTGTTACAACACATGATGAATGGTGGCACATGAGACATGATTATGGTCTCCCCGCCCATCACTTGCAGAAGAACAGCAATGGCTTGATTGGGTTCTTTTGCCAAACTCAATTTACACAGGTATAATTCAGTGGCCTTGGGAAAAATAATCAGTTTCAGTTATCAGTCTATGGAATGAGTTTGTTGCAGGGTTGTAGTGAGGCTGTCCGCTCCCCAACACCGAGACTCAAGGTTAGGGCAAACTATGAATTAGGGATATAGGGCTTCAATCTGGCTTCCCATCTGGCAACCAGAAACATTTCCCTGAATTCCTTTGATTTATAGTCCTGATTGTCCAAATTGCTCATCTCAAAATATAACCATTGTTAAAAGTTAATTGCTGGTTTGGGCTAGAATCCAAAAGTTTCTTAGAATGTATTTTGGTAAGGGACAGTGCAAAGACTGTTAGCTAAGAAGAGGAAGTCTTGAGAACACCTCTGCAAGCTCAGTGAGATCTAGGCTGAGTTTTTGTTCCTTCTTGTGTTACAGGCAGGGGTAGAATTCTAGCATGAGCTCCTTTGCATATTAGGCCACACACCCCTGATGTAGACAATTCTTCAAGAGCGTACAAGGCTCTTTTTTGTAAGCTCTTGGAGGATTGGCTACATCAGGGGTGTGTGGCCTAATATGCAAAGGAGCTCATGCTAGAATTCTACCCCTGGTTACGGGTAAGTCTCAGCATAGATGCTCTTCTAGTGAGGGAGGAAAGTCTTCATAAAATCTCTGTCTGCTGAATAAGAGCTGAACTGAGCTTCTGTTCTCTCCTTTGTTACACATATTTAGATCAGGCCATAGGTTTTTATTGTAAACCATGACATCTAGCCTGTGGTCCTGAGTAAGCTACATCAATGGACTTAGAGAACAAGAAGAAGAGATTGGCTTTATACCCCACCCTTCGCTAACCAAAGGAGTCTCAGAGCAGCGTACAAATCTCCTTTCCATTCCCCCCCCCCCACAACAGACACTCTGTGTGGTAGGTGGGGCTGAGAGAGCTCTGACAGGAATTACTCTTGAGAGGAACAGCCTTGAGAGAACTTGTGGCTGACCCAAGTTCACATCAGCAGGTGCCTGTGGAGGAGTGAGGAATCAAACCGGGTTCTCCCAGATAAGAGTCTGCATGCTTAACCACTATACCAAAATAGTACTGGCGTGGATGTTAGAGTTGTAAAATTTGCATGTTTGTTCATTTGTAGCCCACTGTTCTTTCTGAGTCTCAAGGTGGATTACAAAATATAAAAACTATGCAATCCGATAGCACAAGACATCCAGTAAGCAGAGCAATAGGGCCGAGATCACAAGATCAGAAAATGCCACAAAAAAGTCTTAAAATCTTAAGACTTGTCTAAAAGTCTACGACACAGCCTTTCCCTCTTTATAAAAATGCTGTCCTGTACATTTCTATTTTGCACATTCTGCAAAATGATAGACGTGTGGGAACCTTCCTGACATGCTCAGACAGGCTGTTCCACAAGATGGAAGCCACAATAGAGATGAATGAGCAGTTGTTGATCTTACCATTTTGAAGGGTGGTACTTTCAGATTTGACTCAGAGAAGTGAAACCATCATGATGGAACATAGCAGGAGACGGTCCAAAGCCAGCAAGCATTCTGTAGATGACAATCAGTACCTTGAATTGAACTGGGGAACTTTACCATTAGCAAGGAGAAATAGTGCTGGTTATTATCTGCATATTTACTGATGGCAACTTGTTCCAAATGCCAAGATGACTCTTGTATGTAGTCACATGCATGATCACAATAAAGTTGCCTTCTTGTAATTTTGTATGTGATAGTACTTGTGTACTGTACCTGCAATGAATCTGAGATGTTGGTAAGATGATCCTCTTGCAGGAATTAGATTATCTGATATAGGGAAGGTACCTAGACACCTAGAGCTTCTTGAGTGCATGCCTTTATCTGAATCAGGCCTGGTCAGAGTCATATGGAACCAGATTCCACTTGTTCTACTGTTTCTCAGTTGCATTAGGTTATCCCAAGGTCTAATGCTGTGAGTGGGAGAAACATTTCACTACAGTAGGCATCCCCAACATTTTTTGAACCTGTAGTCACTTGTGGTGGGCAAAGCCACAGTACGGCAGCCACCAAATGCCGGTTGCAGGAGGCACAGCCAGCCACAAAATGGCTGCCAGTCACACTGTGAAGATCCTTGTGCTGTGGTGACAGCTACTGGCCATGTACTGCCAAAGCATTTTTTTAAAAAAATCTGTCCAGCCAATCAAATCTCCAGGGGTCAATCGAAAGCCTTACTGGGCAAAGCCCCACCTGGCCTTGTCCACTTTCTAAAAACATTTGCTGGGCACCAAGAAAGATGTTGGCGGGCCCCATGTTTGCCCATGGGCATCGTGTTATGGACCCTGCACTTTAGCATGCAAGGTTTTATGAAAAGCTATCAAGTCCCCACACAGTCATCTTATCTTCCCACAGGATGTAATTCCTTTATAAAGGCATTTCCCCCAATTTGGGCTTTAATCATATCAAACCTGTCCCAAATATGTCACTACATACCTGCCTATTATATTCGTTTATCCCCATCTCCCTTAGCCTTGTGTACGCAATTCCCCATTCCCCACTGTACCTTCATCATATCCTAGCGTGTTAGGTTGGGCTGAAAGAGTGTGACCAGCCCTAGAGCACCTCCGAGCCTCACAGCAGACCAGGAATCAGAACCAAGCCAGTTTGGTGTAGTGGTTAAGTGCACGGACTTCTCTCTGGGAGAACCAGGTTTGATTTCCCACTCCTCCACATACACTTGCTGATATGACCTTGGGTCAACCACAAGTTCTCTCAAGGCTGTTCTGCTGAAGAGCAGTTCTGGGAGAGCTCTCTCAGCCACACCTTGCTCACTGGGTGCCTGTTGTGGGGAGGAGCAGGGAAAGGAGATTTGTAAGCCACTCTGAGACTTTTTTGGCTAGCGAAGGTTGGGGTATAAATACAGTCTCTCCTCCTCCTTCTTCCCCCCCGATCCTGACTCTGTCCACCACACCACACTGACTCTCTTATTTACACAATTAAGAGTTATGAATGGCATGTGTTCTTACATAGAAAATCAAAGGACATTTTCAGCAACAGAGAGTCCAGGAGCCTACAGGAATGAGCTAGCAAAACTCAAATCAGTACACAGGAGAATAAGAAAACAGTATCCCTGTCAGGACCCTCTCTTTCATCACTGGTGGGTGTTCTGCTATTGGGAAATGTGGAACATTCTTGAGTCTGCTCAAGTGAACACAGGTGTGCTGAGCTGGTTTCCCCACAAATTATCTTCCACCTGCTGGAAAAGAATGACAGGCTGGCAAACAGGTTAGCTATTATGTTGCATAAGGAGAGCTGCAGATGCATATTAAGCTATGGCAGGTGTCTATCATTGTGTAGAGAATGTATTCAGAACTCTAGATTCTGCTTTCACTGAGGAAAACATCTCCATGGCCAAACCAAGTTGTAGGCTTCCCAAGTCCCCCACGGCTTCCGGTACCATAGGTACCATAGAGTTTTTCCCTTCCAAATCGCTAGATCATTCAGGAAAACCATACAGTTTTCCCAGAAATGTCTAGAGTGGCCACCGAGCAACATCACTGGCATGATAATATCACTTTCAGGAGAAGTCATTGCACCGGTGACGTCAGGGGAGGTTCCCCCCACTGGCCCAATGTGGGTCGATGGCTTGGGAACCTCCAGGGCGGGAGAACCCCTGCCTGGCCTGGCTGTTTGGCAGCCCTACCAAGTAGCAAAGCAGTATTAATTATATTAGTACATTTAATTGCAAGAGCTGCCCTCATGTGAATATAAATACCTGTGTAATAGGACCAGCAATGACTATCAGTGAGAATTCTGCAATGTCAGGGAAAACCCAAGTTCTCCATCTCAAAGCCCCACGCCAAGTCTTGAGGTGGATGCCTCAGTGTCAATTATGGTTTTGGCAATTCAAAAGGGCACCTGAAGTTTTGCACAATCGCCTCATGAGTCTTAGCAAACAAAAATGTCCCCTGACATCTGTGGTGGTGGCAAGGAGGGAGGCAAAGTGGTCAGGACAAGAAAATGGGTGCAGAGATAATGACGGCAGATGACTGCAAGCAGGCAGAAAGGGAAGTGAGGATGAAGACAGCAATGAGGAACTAGAGGAAGGAGAAAGGTAATCTGGGAATTCTATGTTTTCACAATGCTGAACAACAGTTATTGCTGCCCCTAGTGGGTAGAGCTGGCTATCTGCCACAGGTATCACCACCCAGTACTGTCTCTGCTGCTCCCGTTTTCAATTATTAAAAGGCACATTGGTAAAAGTAAAAAGTAATATTTTGCATTTTGAAATGATACTTACTATTTAGCTTTCCTTGTGCCTTCTGTGGCAGCATCTCTCAGTGTTTGTTAATGGCTTCTGAGCTGTCTGGATAAATTAATGCGGACCCTTTCTCACATTTCCTTGCGGGGATTGTAGTTTCTCCTTCTTTGAGCACTCAGAAAATCATTCCCCCCCCCCCCCCAGATTTTCATTGTAATTAAAAATATGCCTTATATTTCACCACATTCTGCACAAGGCCAGCCCTAGACTGTCTGGCATCCTAGGCAAAGCTAACTTCTGGCACCTCCCTTGCACTGATAACATCACCGAGTCACATGGGGGGGGGGGGGTGCCCAATTCAGTGCTCCCTGAAGGCAATCGCCTAGTTTTCCAAGTAGTAGGGTTGCCCCTGTACACAGACTGAAAACAAAGACAGTCAGACTGTCCTGATTGAGTTAAACTTGTGCATGCTCATTCTTGTATGACCTCCGCAGATTTGACAATGAAGACGCAAAGAGGGGAGACCTGCAAGTGACCTGACCATGACCCTAGTGGATATGTACCATCTTTTCTGATGAGCTAGAACACTTACTAAACCAACCACACAGCCACAAACAGCAGACACAAGTTGTAATGCAACAGTTACAAATGTAACTTCATTTACTGAATTATGAAACAGCCATGATCATGGATTTCAGGTTTTCATGGCTGGTAACATCATTAGGGTTTGTAGAATCTTTCGGGATCAAGTGCCGTGTTCTACTGGAGAAAGTTTTCCTTCCAGACGTTTCATTCTCAGCTGCGGAGAACATCCTCAGTGGCGTTGCAGCCGGAGCAGGCGCTCTGACCTTCTTGGCTGCTGTCCATTGAGTGGGGCCAGGGCTGCTGGAGAGCTGCTATTTGTAGGCTGGAGGGGGTGTGATGAAAGGGCAATTGGTTTGTGGATGTGCCCATTGTTTGGTGGGGCTTCCTGGAAGGGTAGTGATAAGGAAACTGTCTGTTGAATGTGTTCAATTAACACAGAACAATGGTCACATTCAACAGCCAGTTTCCTTATCACTACCCTTCCAGGAAGCCCCACCAAACAATGGGCACATCCACAAACCAATTGCCCTTTCATCACACCCCCTCCAGCCTATAAATAGCGGCTCTCCAGCAGCCCTGGCCCCACTCAATGGACAGCAGCCAAGAAGGTCAGAGCGCCTGCTCCGGCTGCAACGCCACTGAGGATGTTCTCCGCAGCTGAGAATGAAATGTCTGGAAGGAAAACTTTCTCCAGTAGAACACGGCACTTGATCCCGAAAGATTCTACAAACCCTAGCCATGATCATGGACTCCAAGATCTAGTGCATAGGTATGAAGTCAAAGAGGGGCTGTGGCTCAGTGGTAGAACATCTGCTTGGCAGGCAGAAGGTCCCAGGTTCAATCCCTAGTATCTCCAGTTTAAAGGGACAGGTGGTGGGCATTGCGAAAGTCCTCCACTTGGGATCCTGGAGAGCCACAGGCAGTCTGAGTAGACAATAACTACCTTGAGGGACCAATAGGCTGATTCATGTGTGTCCAGCACAGCATTTAACTCGAGCATTGAGCAACAGTATTGAGGTGATCGGTCAAAAGGGCTCAACTTACATGTCAACGGGGAGTTTCATCATGGGAAGTTCCATTGGAAGTAATTTCTGCACTGAAGTACTCTGCATCCCTGCTTTGAACTAGGCCCAGTAATCAAAGCAGAGGATAGCAAAACATGTGCTTTTATCAAGTAACCATGTTTCAGACCAGTTGCAATTTTTGAAACATTCTTTCTGTTTGGTGATTCACTGAAAGAATCCAGAGGTTAGGGTTGCCAGGTCTTTGTTGGAAAATATCTGGAGACTTTGGGGGTGGATCCAGAAGAGGTCAGGATTTGGGGAGGGGCCTCAGCATGGTACCAGGCCATAGACTCCACCCTTCAAAGCAGCCATTTTCTCCAGAGGAACTCATCTCTGACAGCTGGAGATCAGTTGTAAACGTGGGAGGTCTCCCTAGATAGCACCTACAGTCACATCAGGTTTGCTTTTTGTAGTGTTTAGCAGTAGCTGGTAAACAGGATACAGATGAATGAAGGAACTGCCCCTGGCCTGTACTTTCCACAAAACTGGGAAACTGAAAACTGAAACAATGGAGCATCCCACCTACATCAGTTCTGTATCAGAAGCAAGACCAAGTCATCTGAGATGTCAAGATCCAGGGAGAAATTCAGATTCTTTAAAAAGTATCCCTAATACTTATCTAAGAATCTTCTTGAATATGAGCTTTGACTTTTGAAAGATGAAATCCTGAAACTCTTTATTTTTTTTTAATTTCTGTATATTTAAGTGTGTTTGTGTGTGTGTGTGTGTGTGTGTGTGCACCTGGAAGTCATGGCATGTTCTGGTGACTGACCCCTACTGGAGGCCTGGAGGTTATTCAGGAAGGGGGCTGAATAGAGCCTGTCCCTGTTCTTCCGACTGCTGGTATTTCAGGAAAGTCTCCCATTCAAGTACTAACCACAGGTAACCTGCTTAGCTTCTGATATCTGATGAAATCAGGCTCGCCTGGGCTATCCAGGGCAGGATGATATCTGGAAACTCTTGCTAGTTTCTAAGGGGCTGCTGGACTTGAACCTAACTATTCTACTGAAGACCAACATGGCTACCCATTTGAAACTGATTCCTTCCTGTGGCTGTGAATTTTTGTGACGATGACATAGCCAGAACAAATGTGACCGCTGGCACACAGAAAAGTAAGCAGAGAGCAAGCAGAAAATCCCCAAGACTTTTTTTTTTAAAAAAAGCCGGTTGATGCAAAACTCGTTTTACCACAATGTCACCTAATCCTTCAAATTAATTCCCAAAAATTACATTTTAGTGTCTTGGAATCAGAATATTGCACACATCTGACAGGGTCCTTCTTGTAGTTGCTTCTCCCAGTGCGCCCCACAGAAAATAGGGTCCCCCTGAATATCCCTTGAAGTTCCCTGTAGAAGTGAAAGGAGCCCTTCGGTGATACAGGAGAAGTAAAGTTGTCTCAGCTCCACAATACCTTTGTGAACCTGCCTCAGAATCTCTTTCTTGGTGACTCTTCTCAAGCCGCTTCGCTCAGGCTGGGCTAGCCCACTCGACTGTGTTTTAAAATATTAGATTTTATTGCATAGCAAAATGCTTTTTGAAAAGCGTCGCTATTATCCCCCAACTTTAGAAAGAAGCCGTGCCCCACCAAAGAGCCTTTGAAGTGAGCTACCTGAACGAAACCTGTGACCTTAGAGAGATGGTAGATAGAGGGCAGAAACAAGGGGGCCTTTCAGCTGCCCATCGGGCCATCCCACGTGCCCTTTGCACCCCATCGATATAAGTTGGAGATGAAAGACACCCTGGGCAGCCTGCCTGACCCCATTGCCTTCACTATCTCCACTTGATTGCACAGTGTCTTGCTTGGAACAATTCTCTACTGTCTGCACCACGCAGGTGAATCTCCTGCCTTGGCACAGGCTTGGGAATACCACGCATAGTCGTAGCGCTTTGCTACGGACTCCTGCTCCCTGGCAGCTGAGGCCGATTCATGCTTTGCATTTTTCTGTAGTGCATCAGGGGAAAAGAACTGGGCACGAACCAGAAGAAGCAGATAACTTGGGGAGGCAAGGCACCACGAGAGAGACTAGCAATAATCACAAAACAGAGAAAGGCCTTGTCTGCTGAGGGATTTGCTGTATATCAGAGCCAATTTCTGGTGTTTGTGTGTAGGCTTTCCCCCACAAGATGTTATGTCCATCTGCACTGGAATTCCAGCAGCTATGCATCTCAGGATCCCACATTATCCGTGATGCTCCTGAAATGTATGGTTGCCACATTGTCTGAATAGGCCAACATGTGTATTTTGCACACGGCTTCGGTAATCGCAAACTGACTGCTAAGTTTTCCAGGGTTCTGGCTCACACATGCAAAATATGTACATTTCCCTATTGTCTGAACAGGGAACCCTGCAACTGTATGTATTTGGAGCAGTGAGAATAGCACACACTCAACGGGAGGCTGGGAACTCTACTTTACATGGCAAGTCAAATCCTGCAGGCCTCTTGTGGGTGTTTATCAGGTTATGGATATCAGGTGGAACTGATTGCATCCATGTTTGCAACCATTCATTCCCTAGATTGAAATTTTGTGATTGCAGGATTTGTGCAGCTGGGTGTCAGGATCTTAGTCTGGATAGGCCCACATCAGCCATGTCTTTGTGGGTGGACAACTCTCTGTTTTCAGTGATCTTTCTAAATTCACGAAAAAGAGCATCTTGTCTTTGGAGATGCAGGGAGCAATGTGGCACAACATGGGTAGCCAATAGGTTGGTGTGGGTTTAATACCTCTGCTCATTGTTGTACTGAGTTGGACATCAAGTTTCCTCACAATAATCCTGAGGTATCTGGGTATTTCTATTTAGCTCATTGGAGCTGTAAGAGTGGAGCTTGGAGAACTAGGAACAATAGGCAGCAGGATCCCAAACTCCTGCTGCTAGCACCAATCCTACAACCTCAGCCTGTTTGAATGGACCAATGATAGGCTAGCGCGGGAACCCAGAACTGTATATAGTTTGGGGCTGGTGGTCAGTCTCCAGCTTTAAGCGGAGCAGCCACCAGCTATGTGGTTTCTAGTAAAGAGCTGTTATTACTACAACCCTGTCTCCAAAATGCTTTGAACTCACTATACTATAGTGTGACTGGCTAAAGTCACCCAACAAGCTTCAATGGAAGAGTGGGAATTTGAACTTGGGTCTCCCAGACCCTAGCTTAATCAGTTAACAGAATAAACACACTATACATGTTCTGGAACAGCTTCATTTCTTGCCTACCTGTTTCCAGGTTCCATCTGAGGTGCTGGGTCTTCCCTTTAAAGTCCTACGCCATCTAGGATGCATAGGTCTAAAGGTCAGTCTCTCCATATGAACACCACATAGCAATCATCCTCTCTTCAGCCATTCTTGTTCGTTATGCCATACTGTAGGAGTCTTTCTTCTTCAGTATGGGATGAGGACTTTTTGGTTGCAGCTTGGACCTTGTGAAATGGTCTGCCTGAGGAGATCACTGGAGCAACAACTGACATCCAGAACACAGACTCATTACTGACAAACCCGCATGATAAAAAAAAAAAAAATCCTCACCAATAAAATGTATATTGAAGTAAAACTGTGTGAGGCAACTTTACTTAGATACACATTTAACTGGTGACTGAGGACTTCTTCTTTAATCATGAGAGTTTGTGAAAAACAAGTTTATATTCTTGATGGAAATTACATCCCTGAGGTGAAGCAGTTTTACCTCAATGCATATTTTACTGGTCTGAGGACTTTTTCAATAATGAGGGTTTGTCTGTAGTAAGTTTATATCCTTGATGGTAGTTCATGTTACTATGAATAGTTTTTGAACACCTGTTGACTGGATGACGTCATGCTTGTCTCCCAATGCAACACAACTGGATGCCGTCATGCTTGCCTCCCAATGCAACACAACTCAATCAGCTTTTCATTCTAATACAGCCAAACAGAGAGGTCTATTCCTCTCCCCCATTTCAGTACCGATGCTTCTTTCGCCAACCAATTGTTTAAAGAAATCAGTCAAAAATCATATGTTGTTGTTCAGTCGCACAGTCAAGTCCGACTCTTTGTGACCCCATGGACAAAGTCACGCCAGGCCCTCCTGTCTTCCACCATCCTCTGAAGTCTGCTCAAATTCGTGTTAGTTACATCAGTAACCCTGTCCAGCCATCTCATCTTTTGCCGTCCCCTTCTTCTTTTGCCTTCTGTCTTTCCCAACACCAGGATCTTCTCCAGTGAGTGCTCCCTTCTCATTTGGTGTCCAAAGTATTTGAGCTTCAGTTTCAGCATCTGACCTTCCAGGGAACAGTCTGGGTTGATTTTCCTTAGGACTGACTGATTGGATCTTCTTGCAGTCCAAGGGACCCTGAAGATTCTTCTTCAGCACCACAGCTCAAAAGCATCTATTCTTCTGTGCTCAGCCTTCCTTATGGTCCAGCTTTCACAGACATACATTACTACTGGGAATACCATCGCTTTGACTATATGGACTTTTGTTGCAGGGTGATGTCTCTACTTTTTATTATACTGCCCAGGTTCGCCATAGGTGTCCTCCCAAGGAGGAAACGTCTTTTAATTTCATGGTTACAGTCACCATCTGCAGTGATCTTGGATCCCAGAAATGTGAAGTCTGTCACTACTTCCATGTCTTCCCCTTCTATTTGCCAAGGTGTGATGGGGCCGAATGTCATGATCGTAATTTTTTTGATGTTGAGTTTCAAGCCTATTTTTGTGCTCTCCTCTTTCACCCTCAACAAGAGGTTCTTTTAGTCCTCCTCACTTTCTGCCATTAGAGAGGTATCATCTGCATATCTGTGGTTGTTGATGTTTTTCGCGGCAATCTTAATTCTGGCATCTGTTTCATCCAGGCCAGCATTCCACATGATGTACTCTGCATATAAATTAAATAAGCAGGGTGACAATATACATCCTTGTCGAACTCCTTTTCTTATTCTAAACCAATCAGTTGTTCCATATCAAAAATCATATACATTGGTTATAAATAAATGCGCACTCTCTTTCATCTTTAGTGATGTAATAGCTGTCAATGTGTTTCGATAGAAGTGCTTTCACACATGTGCGGTTTTGAAAAACTCAACACATACCTGTTTGGCAGTCATTTTGAGTTGTTCTACTGAACTAAACAGACCCAGTGACCCATTCATATCTGACAGCTGCAGTCAAACAAAGTAAATTTGACTGTCAAACTCATATTTGACATGAAATTCACTGCTCTCCTAATTTTTTAAAAGGCAAATGACTTTTTAATGCCTCCTTTGATCCATATTTCTTGTAAGCTGATCTGTGCCTTTGAGCAAAGGTGGCATATAAATATAATTAATAACTGAAGTAGAGGAAAATTAAGATATGCTTGTAATTCAGTTACATCACCATCCATCAGTCAAGAATATTCTGTGCAGTCATGTTAAAAATTGCTTTTTTGCTTTTGAAAACCTCATACTGGTGTACTTAAATCAACTGTTCTGGTTTTCACATATGCATACCAATAAGGATAAGGGCTGAAGAACACTTTGACTGGTATGTGTGAACTTGGCCTTAGGAAATGGCCGGCATTTGAGATCAATTCCAATGTCTTTACTAGATACTTAGGTCTAAATAATTTTACACTTATCTCAAACTTCCATCAAGCTCCTTAGAGAGGTTCATATATCTGTCAGCAGGAACATATGGAGAAGCCAGCTCACAGCTCAGCCAGGGACTCCAGCTTGACTCCACGCTCTGCTTGTGTTCCTGAGGAAAGAATCACTCCGTTCCCTCAGTGCCCCTGCTACACCAAAAAGACAATTCAGGCATCCTAATTTCATAGGTGATTGTAAAGCTGTGAAAATTGTAGGACGCTTTTCATTAAGAATAGCTTCCCAGGATACCAGATGAAGCCACAGAATACCTTGATGAATTTTAATTTAAACCTTGCTTATGGTGGGATCCACATTTAACCTCCCCTGTTCTCATGTGTCAATCAACAAAAAATCAAAGCCCAACAAGAACTGCTTACAGATTGCCATTCCCTTCAGAAAGAATTGTGAATGATTCCCTAAGGAGAGAAGAAGAAAAAGATAGTACGAAACCTGCAGTGAAGGGCAGATTCACACTACAAATCTTCAACGGTTTTATACTGGTTTAACTGTTATAACTTCTCCCAAAGAATCTTGGGAAATGTGGTTTGGGGAAGGTGCTGAAAAGAAAGAATGCTCAAAGAAGTGCATTCCTTGGGGAACTCTGGGGAGACAATCTTTAGTAAACTTTTTTTTTTTTTTAAATCATGGCATTCAGAAGTCCCAAAGAGCTTCAGGTCTCCTGCATGCAAGTGTGCATGTAAAATGCTGTGAAGTCATAGCCAATTTAGTAAGTTTCCAGTGCAATAGATTAACAAAGAAAGTTTACCATTGCCTTCCTCTGCATAGCAACCCTGGAATTCCTTGGTGGTCTCCCATTCAGATACTAACTAAAGTCCACCCTGCTTAGCTTCAGATATCTGATTAGATCCAGGTAGCCTGGGCCATCCTGATCAAAGCTATAAGTCTTTTCATTTGGTGGCCAAAGTATTTGAGCTTCAGCTTCAGCATCTGATCTTCCAGGGAACAGTCAGAGTTGATTTCCCTTAGGGCTGACTGATTTGATCTTCTTGCAGTCCAAGGGACTCTCAGGAGTCTTCTCCGGCACCACAGCTCAAAAGCATCTATTCTTTTGCACTCGGCCTTCCTTATGGTCCAGCTCTCACAGCCATACATTACTGCTGGGAATACCATTGCTTTGACTATATGGACTTTTGTTGGCAGGATGATGTCTCTACTTTTTATTATACTGCCCAGGTTTGCCATAGCTATCCTCCCAAGGAGCAAACTTCTTTTAATTTCATGGCTACAGTCACCATCTGCAGTGATCTTGAATCCGAGGAATGTGAAATCTGTCACTGCTTCCATGTCTTCCCCTTCTATTTGCCAAGGGAAAGAAAGAAAGAAAGAAAGAAAGAAAGAAAGAAAGAAAGAAAGAAAGAAAGAAAGAAAGAAAGAAAGAAAGAAAGAAAGAAGACTTCAGATTTATACCCTGCCCTTCTCTCTGAATCAGACACTCAGAGTGGCTTACAATCTCCTATATCTTCTCCCCCCACAACAGACACCCTGTGAGGTGGGTGAGACTGAGAGGGCTCTCCCAGAAGCTGCCCTTTCAAGAACAACTCTGCGAGAGCTATGGCTGACCCAAGGCCATTCCAGCAGCTGCAAGTGAAGGAGTGGGGAAAAACCCAGTTCTCCCAGATAAGAGTCTGCACACTTAACCACTACACCAAATTGGCAGAATAAAATTTAGAGGTTCTGGAGCTCCACTCCTGTGAGATCCTGCCCAAAATGAGGCCTGCCTCTAGCTCTAGGACAGGGGTAGGGAACCTTTCTTCTGCCAAGGGCCATATGGACATTTATAACATCATTCGCGGGCCATAAAAAATTATCAACTTAAAAAACAGTGCTTCGCTGAGGAAGAATGATTCAGGCCAGAAAAATTAATGCAAATAATTGTTTTTCTATTTGAAGTCATGTGGGGAGAGTCTAATCTGGCCCACACACACACACACACACACACACAGCCTGCCGCCCTAGGCAAATGCATAGGTCCAGGACTTTTTTGTAGAAAAAGCCCAGCAGGAACTTAGTAGCATATTAGACCACATCCCCTAATATTAGCATATTAGGTCACACACTCATTAGCATATTAGGCCACACTATCTGGGATAATCAAGTGCAAACTGAACTGTGACAGTAACTTTCCCAGGCCCTGCAGCAATTCTGGCTGGCCAGCCGGGCCCCAGGGAGGCTGCTGCACAGTACATCTGGGCTCTGTAATCCTTGCCTGGTCCTGGGGAGGCTGCTGCACGGCTGGGCCCCATGATCCTCGCTGCCCAGCCAGGCCCCAGGGAGGCTGCCACATGGCTCGGTTTGGTCCAGCAATTCCTGAGGGCCACATCAAGTGACCTCGAGGGCCGTATATGGCCATCAGGACAGAGGTTCCGCACCCCTGCTCTAGGACCTTCTGCTAATGCAAGACCAACCTCTTTCATTAAGCTCAACGTTACTTAGCACCCAAAGAATGCCCTGAGCAATGGAGGATTACCTCTGTGATGGATGAAGAGGAGCACCAAAAAGAAGCAAAGCTTAAGATCCAGACTAGTGTATTTCTACTCATAACTCATCGTTATGACATTCCACTGAATTTTAAGCAAAGTGCAAAATTGCTGGGATAGAAACAGAATGGGCCCTTTCTTCCCTGACAACATTTTCTCATAGTTTCGCTTCAGCGTCTCGGCATTCCTGGGACATTGGTATGATTCCCCAGCAGCATCTGTCCAACATGGGTATTGGAGAAAATGTTTTAAACATATTCCTGGGCAGTGTTTCCTCTAAGCTGAGTTGGTGTGAGCTCTCACAGTTTTTTAGCCTCTGGCTCACACATTTTTGTCTTAGCTCAGGAAGGATGACTCCAGAACTAACTAATCTATGCAGTAGCCAAATCATTCACAACTTTAATGCCAGTAGCTCCCAAAGTAGAATTTTTGCTCACAAAACTCCACAGCTTAGATGGAGCATTGTTCCTGGGTGTGCATTTTCAGAGAATAAAAATACGATAAAAGTACAAGCAAGAATTCATTAAGATTCTGTACTCTGACCATAGCAATTTACTCATGTGATATTTAAAATATTGGGCTGAAGCCAAAACTCAGGTTCCATTATGAGTTTCCATCATCATCAAAACTCAGCTTCATTAGCAAAACAAAACTTTTCTGATGCACCATATCAGCTCACTGATCTTTTCAAAATGCTATTATTGTGGGTCAGTGCAGGAATCAGTGGTCTACCATGGGAGGTGGGGAGGCAGAAACGTTCCGTTCTGCTAGCAAAAGTGCCTTCCTTTAACAAAAACTGGACTTTGGAACCACCCTACTATGATATTCAACAAATACTCTTCTTTCATTCCAGCAAAGTGAACTAAGATGTGAAACAGCATGAGATCCTGTTCTCGCTAAGGGGACCATAGCACTTGGTAACTTTTAGATTGGTGAGGGAGTTCCTCAATACTGCAAAGCTTGAGACAAGGAGTCACTGGCCTGATGCATCCATAATCTTTTGCAGAAATACTGTTTTGTGAAACTTCAACCCATAACCTTGTGTATTCTGTTTACATCTTCTTCATTTATCCAACCAGTTTTCATTACCTTTCTCCTACCATCCCAGAACATTTGCTGGACTTTCCAAGCCTACTAGTTGGGCATTTGTTAGAATCAAGAGGATATCACAAGTCTTCTCTTTCATACCCATGAAAAGTTAAGTCCCCCCCCCTCCCCAAATAACGAAGACGTTGCTGTTCCGTAGAACCTGCCAATGAGACATTCTGGCTGGGTATATTCGAGGCACACGAACAGATGACAGGACGGCAGGCAGTCCATTCCTTTCTAGGGAATAAGCTGAGGATTCTTTTAACACAATGTGACAACTAATATCTGTACAGCATCTGACTTGAAAATTTTTAATTACTAGTTAGACTCACAGGCACACACACACAATAGAGCGCTAAATACCTCTCCCTTGCCCCAACACAAATGTGTGCATTCTTATAAACATGGTGCACGTGCTGATATTATTTCAACCTTTACTTTCAAGAAATACAGTACCCTGGGTCACAGACAAAGCCTCCGGTTATTCTTTATTGTTAAAGGTCACACGGTCTATCTTACACCAGGCCTGTCCACCCTCATCTATGGAACTGTTTTTGTTGCCATCTCCTTCACTTGAGCTTGCAACATAAACAAGGAAGTGCTCCATGGAAATGTTCCCAAATGTGTGTTTGATCTCTGGCAAACAGACCAGTGATCAGTGCTAGATTGGTTGCCAGTCTCCAGGTGGTGGCTGGAGAGCTCCCACTATTACAACCGATCTCCAAGTGACAGAGATGAGTTCACTTGGAGAACATGATCACTTTGGAAGGTGGACTCTTTGGCCTCATACCCCTTTGAAGCCCCTCCCATCCCCAACCCCCACGCTCCTCAGGCTCCACCCCTCAAATCACCAGGTGTTTCCCAACCTGGAGCCGGGAACTCCATGGATCCCTGTTTTGGAGTATAGCATGAACAAGTGAAGGCCCACTTCCCAACGCCTGTTTGAGAGAAAAATGATAATTCAGAATAGCTGGTTGCAGGGGGGGGGGTGGGGTTTGAGCAGGAATGCAGTTCCAGCTGACTTGGCATCATATGCAAATGAGTTCCTGCTGGGCTTCTACACAAAAAGCCTTGCATGGAACTATGGTGATGTCATGGGGTGTGGTCTAATATTAGTTCCTGCTGTGCTTTTACTACGAAAAAAAAGTCCAGGATGGTTGATGGTAGAAGTGGTCTGAAAATAAGCTCTTAATCAGTACAACTTCCCATATTTACTGGATCTTAAAATCCTCTCATAATAGCTAACTGTCCCACTTGGTAACGGTGCACATGCTTGGATAACTCATTGTCTTATAATTTCAAAGACCATCCCAGGTTATCTTTAGTTAAAATAACTTAGATTCTAGATGGACAGAAGAAAATACTTCTTTAGACAGATAGTGATTAAAATGTGGAATTCACTGCTAGAGGATATAGCGATGGCCCAGGAATAGAAAATTTTAAGAGGATTAGCTAGATTCATGGAGGATAGCTCTGTTAGTAGGTCTGTCAACTCCTAGGTTCTGCAGGTGTCAGCATGTGATTTCTTTCACTTACTTTTTAGGGATGGACAAACCTTGTCAGAAAATGGATGAAAATACTGAGCTGCCCTATAGAGCTGCCATCTCCAGGTTTGGAAGTTACTGGAGATTTGAAGATGGAGCCTTGAGAGAAGAGAGTTTGGGGAAGGGGTCTCAGCAGGGGGTTAATGCTATAGCGTTCACACTCCAAATATGCCATTTTCTCCAGGGGAACCAATCCTTGTAGACTGGAAATCTGCTGTAATTACAGGAGACCTCTAGGCCCTACCTGGAGGTTGGCAGCCCTGCATTGGCATTTGGTTCAGTAGCAGGTGAGACTTCTTGATCATAGTAATGACTGAGAAATTCCAACACCCCCCTCCCCCCAAAAAGCTAAAATCCCACCAGTTGTGTGGGAATGTTTAGTAGGGTCACCTGGAAATGTCTCAGATCAGTGAGCAAGCTTTCCAGTTCGCCAGAACTCACAAAAATGACAGTGAAGAAGGTGAAGCAGAAGAAAAGGGAGGAAGTGCTGTAGTCTTCAGATGGAGTGTTGCACCAACCCAGTTCATTCAGTGGGTGCAAAGAGGATCACAAAGAGCGCCAAAGACAAAGACTGCTAACCTGAACTTTCCAAACTACCTAACTTGGGAAGTAGATATAATTAGGATCCTACTTACACAGCAGTCGCCACAATCCAGTGAAATTCTCCTGTATTAGGAGGCTGCTGTAAAGACAACAAAGATGATGGAAAGATGGACAGGCAAGGATCATCTTGTGGTTCTCTGAATTGCAACCAATTTTATCCATGTTATGATTTTGTTTCCTTATTATGGAAAGTTCTAAAGGCGCAGTCCTAATGATAGTTTCCTGGGAATAAGCCCCATTGAATACCGTGGGATTTTTTTCTGAGTAGACCTTCTTAGGATTGTTCCCTAACTCACCTTTCTACCTCCTGTGACAAATAGCAGGAACCCACTGCATGGTCTTAAAGGATCAAAATGCAAACCTAAAGACAAGCTAATCTTTCTAAATACAAATACCAGCCAGTTAAACCTAGTAAAATGACAATGAAGTTCTAGGCAGTATGGTCTGGATGAATCTGGTCAGGCCTGATTCAGGTGTAGGAAAAGCAAGTGGCTACACAGTGCAGAATACAAGAAAAACACCCAAACAAGTGTGCAACTCAGTAACGCTATAGGTTCATTCTGGGTATAGTACACAAGTAAATGCTATTAGAGAGTCTCTACTTAGATTCTAACCTTATTTATTAAAGCATAACTATTGCATTCTTAATATAAACTAGATCCACAGAGCATTATACCATCCATCCATCATTGTTACAAAGATAATTAAGGGAAAGCAATTACATGACTCCCTAAGAGTTTCTTACCCAAAAACTAGGCAGGTCACAGTCAAGGAGGCCATTCTGAGAAGAAGCTCTCAATCGGTACAACTTCCCATGTTTACTGGATTTTAGCATAATCTCCTAATAGCTAACTGTCCCATTTGATAACGGTCCCAGACTGCCTGGCACCCTAAGCAAGGCTAACTTCTTGTGCCTCCCCCCTACCGCACTGATAATGTCACTGAGTCACATGTGGAACAGCCAATTTGGTACCCCCTAGAAGGCTGGCGCCCTAGGCAATCACCTAGTTTGGTTAGTGGCAAGGCCAGCCCTGCCTCAACCAGCGCTCCCATCCTTGAATCATATCTTCACTTGATGAAGTTGGACATTCAAGAGTTACAACTTTCTAAATCCATTGATGCCAGTGGGCTTAGACAGGTACAACTCTGCTAAGGCTTGCACCCATCTCCCACATAGTTCCTTTATCTAAATCTTGCCTCTTCTATGGGGGCACAAGCCCTTAAGCAAACCGTGGTTCCTGTGGTCTCAGCCACTCATCTGTAAGAGGCAACCTGAGCAGTTTAAACCTACCTATTAACAAGCTTGGGGAGGACTTTTGAAATGGGATGGAGTTGTTTAAAATGGGTCTATAAAGCTGCGTGAAGGAGGTTGCCAAAAATGTCAGATCTGTGCAAAATTGCACATTGCAAGGGGAAAGCCCCAAAGATGCTTGCATTATGTTGAGTTCTAAATTAGCGGTTATTAATCAAAAAAGCTAATTTGGGAGTCATTGGGATCTCTTCCTGAAAAGCAGAGGTACACTGACTCTCAGGGTGGTTATAACAGCAAGCAAACAAAACATTTCCTCTCTTTTAATCCTCTCCGTTCAAATTCAGGTCAGGCAGTTCTGTCACTTCATATGACATTTTCTTCCAAGGTTGCAGATTCCAATAGGGTATTCCCACTCAGGCAATACTATTATAGAGCCTAAGATTATCAGCTATACCACCACAGACTTGCTCATCCTTCAGTATAATATATATTATAGGTCCTGGTAGAGGTTCCCTTGCTTTTGGAGGCTTCAGCCACAGGAAACCACATCCCAAAATGGTGATGTCCCCGTGCGACTCCCTGATGCAATGATGTCACTTCTGGGTGATGTCATCATGCCAGAGACATTGTACAGCAACAGTCTGGTTTTGGGGCAAACTCTATGGTTTTGAAGCCAAAAACCCACAGAGTGTTGCCCCAAACCAGGGCATTGCCTTTGACATTGCCAATGTGATGACGTCACTTGCAGGTGACATCACACACGACATCCCACCCACTCCTGGAACACCCCCCCCCCCACAGCAACAAAGAGGGGACCTGTAACCCTTATATATTATGTTTATAAAATTGTGTGGAGAGAATTGACAAACAGAACTTTTTCTCCCTTTCTCAAAAAAAACCCCTAGAATCCTAGAGCATCCAATGAAGTTGATGGGCAGTAGATTCAGGATGGACAAAAGGAAATACTTCTTTATGCAGGGAGGGAATACAATGTGGAATTTGTTGCCAGAAGATGTAGTGATGGCTACAGGAATGAACAGTTTTAAAAGAGGATTAGATAGGTTCATGGAGGAAACACCTATCGTTAGCTACTAACTAAAGGGAACCTTCCACCTTCAGAGACAGTCAAACTCTGAATCCCAGAGCCAGGAGGCAATATCAGGGGAAGGTCTCAACCTCTATGTCCTGTTGTGACCCGGCCACAATGTGTGACAGAATGCTGAACTAGAGGGACCTCTGGTCTGATCCAGCAGGGCTCTTCTTATGTGTCAGCATTACCAGGGCTTTTTATTTGGAGCAGGAATGCAAAGTTCCAGCTTGCTTGGCTTCAGGGGTGTGGCCTAATATGCACATGAGTTCCTGCTAGGGTTGCCAAGTTCCCGGGCCAGGCGGCGTTTTTCCCGCCCTGGAGTTTCCCAACTCGCCAGCCCAATGGGGATCCTCCACCGACATTGCAGGTGTGATGGCGTTACTCAGAGGTGATGTCATCACACCTGCGACGTTACGCACCAGCCACTCTAGGAGCTTCTGGGAAAACTCTACAGTTTTTCTGGATGCTCTAGCAATTTTGGAGGAAAACTCTATGGTACTGGAGGCTGTGAGAGACTTGGCAACCCTAGTTCTTGCAAACAATGGTGACACCTAATGAACATATGAAGCTGCCTTATACTGAATCAGACCTTTGGTCCATCAAAGTCAGTATTGTCTTCTCAGACTGGCAGCCGCTCTCCAGGGTCTCAAGCTGAGGCTTTTCACATCTATTTGCCTGGACCCTTTTTTGGAGATGCCAGGGATTGAACCTGGGACCTTCTGCTTCCCAAGCAGATGCTCTACCACTGAGCCACTGTCCCTCCTGCAAATATGCAAATGAGTTCCTGCTGGGCATTTTCTGGGGGGGGGAAGCCGTGGACATTACTATTGGTTTTCTACACTGGACGAACTGGTCAGCTGCTACACAAAAGAAGTGGACTGACTGACATCTTTAATCAACCAAGCTTTACCGTTTTTTTTAATTATTGGAAAACCTTGCGAAAAACGCCCCCCAAACCTGCCCAGTTTATCTGGCTGAGGACATATCTAGCCAGCTACAATTGTAGGAATACTGCTTCATTGCATCAGAAAATACGGCTGTTGCCATAAAAGGCACGTCCTTTCAGGTGGGTAGCCATATTTATCTGCATAAGAAGAGCAAGATTCAAGTCCAGTAGCACTTAACTAGGGTTGCCAGGTCCCCCCTGGTGTCTGGCCAGATGTGTGGGGGGGCGGGTAGGGTTGCCAGCTCCAGGTTAGGAAACTCCTGAAGATTTGGGGGTGGATCCTGAGGAGGGCAGGGATCTCAGTAGGGTACCCTGCCACAGAGTCCATCTTTCAGAGCATTAGGGTTGCCGTGTCTGTGTTGGAAAATACCTGGAGACTTTGGGGGTGGAACCAGGAGAGGGTGGGATTTGGAGAGGGGAGGGGCCTCAGCATGGCACAGTGCCATAGAGTCCACCCTTCAAAGCAGCCATTTTCTCCAGAGCTGATCTCAGTCAGCTGGAGACCAGTTGTAAAAGCGGGAGATCTCCAGGTCCTATTTGAAGGCTGGCAACCCTACAAAGCACCCATTTTGTCCAGAGGAACTGATCTCTGTAGTCTGGAGAGGAGCTCCAATTCCAGGAGATCCCCAGGTCCTGCCTGAAAGCTGACATCCCTAATATTTCCAAGATATAAACTTTCAGCAGTCAAAATTCCTTTCATCAGGTTGTATTGTCAGATTGAATTTTACAAAGAAACGTTGACTTTCAAAAGCTTATCCCCTGTGATCTTGTTCGTCTTTACAGTGCTTCTGTACTCAGATCTTGCTTTCTTTTGGGGAAGAGTGGGGGGGAAAAAAGGTTGTTCGGTGAAAAGATTGAATACTTCCTCACAATTGTTTGAGCCTCGTGCTGCTAAGCTCACCACAATTTACAGACGACCAGTGATCAAATCCTGACCTAGATAGACCAGACTAGCCCAATATCATCAGATCTCGGAAGCTAAGCAGGGTCAGCCCTACCTAGTATTTGGGTGGAAGAGCACCAAGGAATACCAGGGTCATGACCCTTACTTCCTCTAAGCTCTGGAATCTTGTGAGCAAAAATTCTACTTAGTGAGCTGTTGCAATTCAAGTTGTGAGCTACAGCATAAGTTAGTTTGCTCTTCCTGAGCTAAGACAAAAATGTGTGAGCCGCAGGCTAAATAAACTGTAAGCCAGCTCACACTAACTCAGCTTATAGGGGACACTGGTCATGACACGGAGGCAGACAATGTCAAACTGCCTCTGAATGTCTCTTGCCTTGAAAACCCCACCGGGTTTCCACCACCATTAATGATCCACAGGAGACATCCCCTCTATGGGTTGTTACCACGCCAAGTCCATTTCATGACTTGGTGGCTGTTTTCACCTAAAGTGGCAACCAAGCTGTTGCTTGGGTGGGTTTCTCAGGAGAAATGCGGGACTTTGAGGCTCACCAGTTTGTTTGTCTGCCCAAAACTCCGCTCTTGGTGAGGTGATGAAGTGGGTGGAGCCTGAGATCGGCCCAAGCTCTGCAAGCCCTCCTTCTCACCTGCCCATGTGGCAGAGCAGCAGGGAGCTAACGAGACGCAAGGTGTGAAGCAGGAAAAACTTCCTTGCAATTACGGACTTTGCAAACTGCCGAACGGCAGAGTGCGGTCAGCAGAAGGGCTGCTGCGTTGGCAGCCTCGGCATCTCTGAGCTAATAATGAGGTTATTACTACCCTGCTGTTTGATGGGCCCACATCAGCCTCTGCTTGCTCAGTCTTCTTCGTTCCCACTTGTAGAAATGGGGGAGGGGTGACAGAAACCCATCCCAGAAAGTAAGGAACTTCCCAACTCTTTTTGACTTTGACAAGAAACACCATCTGTAGGTGATGTTATCTGCTCTTCCCCACTTCTCAGCTATGGACAGTATTGTAAAGTGAGTTCAGTCAGTTCTTAAGTAAGCAGCAACAGTTTATTCAAGGAAGAATCAGTCACTAACAACACAGGCCACTTCACTCAATATATACCCGGTGGCTGAGTAAAACACTCCCCTTGGGTTGGCGGCAATCCCTCCTATTGGTCTCTCCAGGATCCTTCATTTGCATATCCTGAAAGAAATGCCTCACATTCTAAGAGAATGGCCAATCAGAATGTAGGCCTCAGGATCCTGGAGAGTAATGGAAGTATGCGTCAAGCTTGGGCCCAGTACAGCAGTAGGAGCTATAATACATAAGAAGCAGCACTCCAGGGCATGGAAAAACCACTGGAGATGCATAACACCATCTTAAAAAACAAAGCAAAATTCTACAAGCAGCACATAAGTGGGCACTCCAACAGCAGGCAGGAGATCCCAAGAGAGCATTTAATGCTCCCCACAAGCTTCTGCCCTAGATCTAGGTAGATATGCTCTGGTCTCTCTCAGTCTGTTCTGATTCAGATTTCTAACACACATTTTCCTGTTCTTCTGTCTTTTCCCCAGCTGGAGGGTTTTACCTCCTCAAAAAACCACAGAGCGATGCCCAACTGTAGTGATAGACGTTAGAGAGATTCCCTTATCTTTCACAACCCTGAGAATTCTGTAACTTGTTGACTTGCCCTAAGATCATATTGTCTTAGTTTGTTCTAGAACAAAGCTTATATTAATGTACAAAGTGTTTTTGTTGTATAAAGCAATTCCTTATTATGTTAGTTTTTATTAGTGGACCTAGAAATATAACCCCAATTTAGGGTTGCCAGGTCTGTTTGATACACCGGTGGGGGGCGTTGGGGGAGGGTTGGGATGTTCCAGGAACCAGAAGCATTGCCTGTAATGTGCCAATATCACGGGTGACGCTCTGGTTTTTGGGCAAAACTCTATGGTAAAATCACCCTCAAACCATAGAGTTTTGACCAAAAAACAGAGTGATCAGAAGAAAGAGCTTCCTGAAGAAAGCGCAGATTTTTTGGGAAAAGTGACAAATGGACAGTCAGCTGGATTATGGGCATAGTTGACTTTCAAGAAAGGAAGGCTATAAATAGGGCTGCCAAGCCCCTGGACTGGGTGAAGGTTCTCCCACCCTGGAGGTTGCCAACCCTCCGTCCCACATTGGACTGGTGGGGGGAACCTCCCCCAACATCTCCGGAGCAATTGTTGCAGGGAAAACACACACAGACCAGCTCCGAGGACAGGTGAAGCAGACTGGTTTATTATGGCGCCGATAGACTCAGCTGGGTCTAGTGACCCAAAGAAGCCAAGCCCCGTTATAAGGGTTACACAGACTTTTATACCTTCAAATATCAGCGTAGGCAGATTAAAATAACTTTTCATCTCACTCTCTAACATCTACAATTTCCAGCGCGGGCGGCCAGCATTTGCCACTCCCTGCTACATAATACCTTTTTGCGCTCAAGCATAGCATATCTTGCATATTTCCTGTTTTCTAACTCCTTGCGTTTTGGCTCTTATTTCCTGTTTTAACTGAAGTGTAGCATCTATCACGTCATGGCGGTTCTGCTGCATTCTACCCATCACCTGTCTTTTCGCGTGGGTGCAACTCTAATACGGGTGCAATTCTAATAGCATTTGACCTTTTAAAGACATATACTCTTTTTCACTTCTGCCTCATTCCTCCCTTCCAGAGTTCTCTCTGGAACTCCAGAGTTTTCTCTGGATCTAAAGAGAGGAGTCTGGTTACCCTGCTTTAAGGGCTCATGGATTTCCATTACTTCGTGCATCATCCCCAAGGGGCATCAGATATTCCGCATCTATTGTATTTGCATATATACTTTCCCTTTCCCTTAAGAACATGACTACTAACATAGTAACAGTATCGACTGGTTCCAATTCATCTTCGCCTGTGCGTAAACCTGTTAGCTTCTGGTGTAACAGGAGCAAAGGACCACAGTATTGTCTGTGGCCTCCAGCCACTTCCAGTGGGCTGGGGCCAGGGGTTGTTTCCTATAGCGTTGCCCATGACCTTCAGCCGCCTCTGGTGGGCTGAGGCCAGGGGTTGTCTTCTGGAACCACAGCCTTAAATGTTCCCCAGGGACCGGCTGCACTGCCCAGGATTTAGCAGCTGTTTTTAGGGGTGACCAGTGGACCTATGTGGCAATTCCAGAAGCCTTAACAGCTGTGGGGGGGGGGGGGACTTAACAACACCATGTAAGGACCCTTTCATTTAGATTGCCAGGATTGTGTTCTCCAATTTTTGACCCAAACAAAATCTCCTGGTTGATAAGAATGCATAGGGGTGACCACTTGGTATGGGAGGCTCTCTTGCACATAGTCCGAGAACTTATTTATAGCCCTACCCAATGCTTATAATTTTTGCTGTGTGATTAAATTGCCCAACTGTTCTAGCTCCCCCCACCTTGGTTTAATAATCAGGGGTAAGGGGGACGACCAAACATTGCCTTGAAAGGGGAGATCTTTGACCTTCTATTTGGCAGGCAAACGTCACATTCAGACTGACATAAGCATCCTCAACTTGACTGCGGGCATACACTGGGTGGCAAGAGTTATGTGGATTGGCATTGATGAAATGATCGCTGCTGCTGTTCCCAGCTATCTCAGGGATATCTATAGGAAGCAGCAACTGTTGAGACTGTCGCTGTTCTGCTTTGGCTTGAATGCTGTCCACCTGGTGGATGTGACCATCCCCTACACTCTCTGGGTTAAAAACGATTACCTCAGAGTTCTTTCCCAATTTAGAAAGTTCAACCAGAGTTTCCTCATGGCTAGGAATGGCTGGCCACACAATGGGTTTAATTTTGCTCTTCCAAAATATTAGGGACAAAGAAATTAGAATAAGCAGTATAAGGAAGACCATAGAGGACATTACCATTCAGACTATTTTATTATTTATTTCCTTTGGCATTTGCTGTGTAGTCTGGATGTAGGCAGGAGAGCTCCATTCGCTCCACGAGCCTTTGAAAAAGTGGTCATTGGGCTTGGACCGAACTTTTAGTTTATACGTTATGCTCGGCTGCAGTTCCCATTTCAGAAGGGTTAATGGAACATGTTGAAATACCTTGATCCTGCCACTTGTGGTCCAGTTGGCATTTTCAGGCCAGTAGGCTATCTCTTATATTAAAGAATTCTTTAAATAGCCTTGTAATGAATGAGGAGTGGAGAACTGAACCAGATAACTATCTTCTTTTTCTTGGTGTGTGATTTTTAAGTCAAACACCACACCAGGCTTAATGATGTCAGTGATTTGCAGTTCCTGACAGTTTCTACATTGCTGCTCTGTTTGTATTGTCAGGCAGGCTCTGACAGAATGATAAATGAGATTGCCTCTAAGAGAATATTTGCATTCTGGATGGCTTTCCACTGAGCACACATGCTCATTGCCATCATAATGTAAAGAGAAATGGATGAGGGTTATATTTAAATATTCCTCCATTCCTGAAAAGTGGCAAATTAGGGCAATATCTCCATCTAGCTGGTCTGCAAATCAACTGAAACATTCAAAGGTGAGGTCCAGTTCTCCATCCGCACAAATTTTCCAAGCAAGCAATGTCCCAGCACCACTTTCTGCAGCAATAGCAGGAAGGAGAATTAGGAAAGAAACTTGGCACAGCCATCCTGTGCTCCTAATCCATCCCATGCTGGTAAGTATGCCTGTAAATTAGACAACTGAGATGGGGCTCAGTTAGTAAAGCTACACATGGCTGATGGACAATGATTAAACATACAAAATGGTACCAAGTCTGCATACCTATCGCTCGAAACTGGGTTACAGCTTAGCAGTTTACTATCACAACATCCTCTGGAAAGCTAATTTTATCATATTTCCATGGGTATCCTTACTATGGGGATCAGACCATTATGATGCATATATGTTATATGTATACACCTCGCAGGTTGTAATATGCCACATGCCAGAAATATGGTTGAACAAATTTCCCTATGCCAGAAAATCTGTTCAGTGCAAGGTAATTGAGTGAAACATCTAGATACAATTTAACTCATACAAACTGATAAATTAAAAAATGGAACATCATCAGATTAAAATCCAAAAACACACAAAAAATTAGTTTTTCTGGGCTAGAGGGATATCATGTTTCCTAAGGAGCGACTCCCCCCTTTGCTCATGTGGGTGTCATAAAAATAAAAACTAGCTGGGTTACTGACAAATGGTTCACAAACTTGAGCAAATTTTCCACTGTTTTCTCAGTTGTAGCACTTCAGGCTTTTAAAGGTATTCTTAAAATGTAGGCAAACTCAATGGGTCATGATTTAAACCTTTAATCTCCTACCCGGCCGGAAAAGTTCCCTCCTCCATACAATGTTCACAGGCTATTCCGGGATGCCTAAGTACATTACAAAAAGTCTCTTCTCTATTTACAATCTCTCATTACTTACTTTGTTTGGCCCCTGACTCTCATTTACTAGATTCATCATATGACAGAGTATCACATGCTGTGTTCCCTGATCCTAACAATCTCAGTAAAACTTTAGCAAAATGTATGTTTAGCCAAACTGCCTCAGCAACATCAACAAACAAACAAACTTATTTTTCCTATTCCCAGTTATAAGCACTTCATATGGCTTTTTACCTCTTGTTATGTTCCTATAAATGTGTACCTGCCATTCAATAAGTAATATAAATCATTCACTTTTTTTTTTTAGGTGTAGACTCTTGTTTAAATGCCAGAGTGGAAGGTATGGCCAATTGGTTGCACAGATTCCAGACCAATTGGACAGAAGGGTATACCCCAACACTTTTCACCACAATATCACTATAGGTCAGCCCGAGGATCTTTCATCTGGGAGCAAATACTCTCCTCTGCTTTCAACTCTGTGCTACCAAGGATCCCTGTGCACGTTCCCAGAGTGCCCACAACTTTGGTGTATTAATTCCTCACCTCTTTAGGCAAACAGAGTAATTACCTCAGGTGTCCGAGAATGCAGGGGGTACCCCAGGTTCCTGTCCTTAAGAGATGGAAGAGATCAATGGGGGAGAGTTCTACACAACTTTTTGCTCCAGGCCACCTATCCCTGTGAGGATAGGGGCTGTGTGGGTGGTGGCGTGCACTTGGGACAATTTAGGGAATGTAATCCTACCTTATATATTAATTTTCCTTCGGGAGAGATTACTGGGCTGGATGTTTCCTGAGCCAAAAGCAATTCTTGTGGGTGAAGATCTGATATCTGCCTGAATAGCCAGAACCTTTCAGGCTTTCCTGGTCTGTGTTGAAAATAAAAATGAGTCTTCCAAATTCGTGTGCGGAAGTGGAGTCGGGTTTTGTATTCTACCTTACCCCAGCCTCCTGTTCTCCCTTCGTCTTAATGCCAAATTCTATATTTAAACCAAGGACAGGGATATCCTGATTCAGTAATTATTGGACCATACGGATGTTGGAGGGGGTCTTCAAATTGACAACCAAACATGGTTGAACGCCAAGTTGGGGACCACCCCAGGTCATCTTCCAAAGTCTTGGGGGCTAAAGGCAAACATATGGCTCAATATTCCGCTTTTATTTCTCCATTTTCATTATCCCCTGAAACCTCTCCAACTACTACTAGTTCTTCTTCTATAAACAAAGAGGCCTCCTGCACTGCCTCTATGTCTTCTGGTTCCAAAGGATGTAGCCCCTGGTTTAAGGTCTCTTCCCACCAATACTCCTCAGACTCTGTTGACCCTTCTGAGCTTGACGTGTCTGATTCAGCTGAACTTCCTGTATGTAATTCCACCTCTCCACACTGGAAGCAATTATTTGAATGGACATTGTCTAGATATGGAATATTATATATAATCTGATTTTCCCACCCTTTATAATTGGTGGTCTCCTCTCCAGCCCTTGTGTTAGTTATTTCCCACACCTGAATGTGGTCATTACCGATTTGCCTAAGAAAATACCAATTATTCCACCAGGCCCTCCAATCTTCGTTCCGTGTCTTCCCTTGTTTTCTAATCACCCAAGCTGTTGTATCTTGATTGGTTCCTTTCCAGAGTTGGAACCTATATTTAGGACACAAGTCCCCTTCCCAGCAAAGAGATAGCTTTCCTTTTGTTGCTACCCAAGTGCAGACTAATGCCTCGAATCTCTCCTTCTGTGTCCAAAACCCCCAATCATGTTTACAGAAGTCACCCATGAGTCATTCTCAGCCCATCTAAGAAAAACTGATGACTATTACACTTGGTTGGATGTCAGCAACTGGCCTAGTAGTTTTGAGAAAACAAAGGTTACATGGGGACAAAAGGAATGGCGCCCTTGGGTCATCAGCTTCAGAGGTCTCAGGGATTTGAAAAATGCATGGTGTCTCTTTCTTCTTTCATTTACTAGTTTTCCTAATCTTTTCCCGAGGCAACACATAAGGGCCTACATGTTACTGAATACTAAAAATTGTTCCGGGAAAATGGTGCTCTTAATTTCTTTAGGGGGTGACCTCAAAACCCCAACTTATTTTTTAAAAAATTTCCTTAAAATAAGCAATCATTTACTCCAACAGAGTTATGAGTCCTGACTGACTCCCTCCCATGGTACCAGACAGACAAGACAACCGAACACAAGGGGTAAAAGGGTGGTGGGATACCAGTAAGGGCTCTGGTACCCCGGAACACAAAGAGGGTACCCTTATCCAACTGCTTCCTCCCTTCCGTGACCCAATGCGGTCGCCCGATTGGGAAATGCACGTAAAACAGCAGTCCACTCTCGCTTGGCAATCAGATTGCCTCTCATTCACACACACACAAGCCACAAATCCCAACCCCAGTCCTTATCACCAACAGTCAAGCAAGATCCAACTGATCTGCTCTCAAGGTTGGGATACAGGGGGTGATCAAGCCCCTCTTGATCCCCCCTCTCCAGCCAGTTTGGTGTAGTGGTTAAGTGTGCGGACTCTTATCTGGGAGAACCGGGTTTGATTCCCCACTCCTCCACTTGCACCTGCTAGCATGGCCTTGGGTCATCCATAGCTCTGGCAGAGGTTGTCCTTGAAAGGGCAGCTGCTGTGAGAGCCCTCTCAGCCCCACCTACCTCACAGGGTGTCTGTTGTGGGGGGAGAAGATATAGGAGATTGTAAGCCGCTCTGAGTCTCTGATTCAGAGAGAAGGGCGGGGTATAAATCTGCAGTCTTCTTCTTCTTTTTCTCTTCACTCCAAACAGGAGTGGCCAGAAACCCAGTTACATATACTCACCCTCCAGAGGGTTTTCCCATGGATCTGGTTCAGTATCCTGCCAGTGTCGTTGGACGATCGGGGTGGTGGTATCAGCCCGTCAGAACTCAGGGAGCCAGACTCGGCCAAAAGGACCATGGAGCCTAGTCAAGGTCCAGGAGTCAAGGTCCGGGAGTTCCTGCATGATAGAAATATTGTTCAGAAGAGGTTGTTTTCTCCTTTAGCTCTTTCTTGGTTGGCTGGTTCTGGGTGCCAGTGTGGTTTTGTTGACGTGTGTCTTTACTTCATTGGGTGGGTATTGTGACCACAAGAAGGCCTGTTGTAAATCCTTCAGATGAGACTCACTGGGTTGGATCCAGCCAGATTTTTAAATTCAATCTCATCCAATTCCCTTCTTTACTACAGCACCCTGTCCCATATGGCTTTGGCACATACAGGTCCTATGTTCCCCTGCATAGCTTTTTTTTTTAGGGGAGGGTCAAAGGGTACCCCTCTTTCCATTTTCACAAGCAGGAAAGCTGACTGGACTCAACTCCGCTGTTGGAAGGACTGGAAGAATTGTAGTGCAAGGCAGTGCTTCGCTTTAGACAACCGATTGCTTGGTATGTTCTGGGGGTGGGGGTGGGTAACAGCCATGTATGGTGGTTGGCAGGGCTTTTTTTTGTAGCAGAAACTCCTTCACATATTAGGCCACCCCCCCCACCCCCCAGATGTAGCCAATCCTCCTGGAGCTTACAGGGCTCTTAGTACAAGGCCTACTGTAAGCTCCAAGAGAACTGACTACATCAGCAGTGTGTGGCCTAATATACAAGGGAGCTCCTTTTACAAAAAAGCCCTGATGGTTGGTACATTTCCAGTATAAGGTGGTGCTTATATGTCCATCATGTAGTTTTACTGTGGTTCCCAGAAAATGTACCTGCCGCATGAACTGGTAATGTGCTGATACTTCTCACAAATGTGAGTATGGGAAAACCACTCTCCTCCCCCATCAACTTTCCACCTTCTCTCTTGTTTGTTTAGAAATGTTCACCATGTGAACGTTCAAATTAGTCTTCGTATGGATTTCTACAAGCAACAAAGTTGTTACAATACGATAGCTCTTCATGAACTTGGATTCTGCTCCTCAGCTACACGGCATTCAGGATATTCATGGTGAATGCCAGGAGTCGTTTTGTAGAAAAATAGGTGGTGGAGCTTATTAGTATAACTCATTAGCATATGCTGCCCCACCACCAGCCAAAAGCAACCTGATGCAAGAAAGGAGAGCCCTGGGCAAGCGAGGCCTGCTTGGGCTGGCAAGAGATCTTGCCTGGGGCTCTCCTGGGCTGCCCCCCCCCCCAATCAAAAGGTCAGCAAGCCACCCACCACCCAAAATCACATAAGAAGGGGTGGTGTGGGCTTCTCCAGGGGTAAATGAGGGCTACTGGGGGTGTGGCAAAGCTGCTGGTGGCTGGCTGGCTGCCTGCTCTCCTAATCCAGGGATTGTTATGCAGCCGCACCTACTATTCAATGGACAAGGTAGGTGGAGAGCAATGTTTCCTCTAAGCTTCCTTATGGGCAAAAATTCTACTTTGTGAGCTCCTGGCATTAAAGTTGTGAGCTCCTGCATAAATTAGTTTGCTCTGGGGCCATTTTTCCTGAGCTAAGACAAAAATGTGTGAGCTGGAGGCTAAAAAACTGTGAGCTAGCTCATGCTAACTCAGCTTAGAGGGAACAGTGGTGGAGAGGAAGAGGGGGAACCGTCAGAAAGGTTCAGGAGCTGAACTCCTGTGAGCTCCTGCATGAATCTGAGGTGTGAACATGTTCAAGCTAAACATATTTTTTGACCACTGAGATTAGATGTGAGCCGCTTTCTGGGTCTGTTTTAAATGCCCATCAAACAGGTCTGCCAGTCAGGTCTGCATCTTTTTTGTTGTTAATACTGTTCTTTTAAAAAAAAAATTGCAAAACTGTGCATGTGCAAAAATGCTGCCAATCTACACAGACTAGCAGCCATTAATTCTGCTAAGGGATATTTAGATAAATGTTAGTTTTTAAAAGCATTTATTTATGACTCATTTATATATGATTTGTGAATAATTTCACTGTCTATTTAAGCAATTGCCTGTCAATCAGAACAGCAAGGAGAGTAACAAATAAAATTCATCTGAGCTGGGTAAAAATACACATGCACAAAAGGCCACTTGCATTATACTGTAAGGTTAGGAAGGAATAGCTGGAGCAAGCAACCAAATGAATGGGTTGACAAACAAACAGCCCATCAAAAAATTGGCTCTGATCAGACTTGGCCAATAGGATGTATGTCAAACTGGTGGGTGTTCAAGCACCCCTACATACAGATCCAGATTCCGCGAGCACTCAGTCCGCTGCTACAGATCCATGTCACCTAAATTGATTCTTTAAAAAATTTGCTTTGTACCTTTCAAAATGAAACTGTTATTTGCAGATTTTTACTTGTGTATTTGCATTGTTTAACATGCTTCTGGGCTATATTTAGCTAGCATTTTGAGGTTCTATAGGTTGTGTGCGAGATGGTGGTGCCTCTGCAATATTCCCCCTAAGTTTGATATGTTTAACAAAATTAACTTTGCCTTAGTTGAAAAGTGACAATTGTTTTCACTCATCTCAAACCTCTACAGATTCTTTCATCATGTTGAAGATGGGGCCATGTCATGACTGAACCGTGATCCCCACATAAATTTAAATTAGAAGCTAGATGGCCTTGGAACAAACACTGAGATGTAAATCAACGCAGCAATTTTACATTTAAATGCAAACCACGGAGGTTGGGCAGGAGTTTGGAAATCCTAAGGAAAAAGTTCTACAATTAAGACTTGGATCTGGATCTGGAGAAAGCTCCAGGTCAAAACAAGTTTTGAGAACCATGGGACAACAGCAGAGTGAAAGTGGTGTTGGTACATATTCGCACAAAACAAATGTATAAGCTAGAAGAAACTGTGAGGCAAGACAGAACTGAAGGCAGTAGGTAATGTAGAAGGTAGCTTTGGCATGTGCACAAAGAAAGGATCAAACGGCAGGTGTAGAAAGGGCCAGTCTTCCTGCTCATATGTTTAAAGGTTTTAAGTTTTTCGCTTTTCTTTTTCATTAGAAGAGAAAATGAAGTAAAGCATCATTACCATCACTAGACAGAAGCCAATTAAATTGCACTGTCTACATAGCTTTATGGTGAAGCCACTGTCATCTATGTGACCTTGATTATCAAACCACAACAATTCACTGCCTTCAACAACAAAGGAGAAATACATTCCAAAACCTGGCCCCAAGTATTCTCCAATTGTGCTCCTGAAAAGGACAAATCCTGCATCCCAAAGTAAATTATTACAATGTGCATTTTTACACAAGTTTGAAACTTTGGGTTTTATTTCTTTGATTCATAGCAAGAAAATGCAGAGAATTTTGAGACTGCAGTCTTGACTGCACCTTCTCTGGTTAACAGACTGTGTGCCAGTTTATTCCTTTGACTCTTCCAGGTACTGCCGGCTGATGTCCATTGTTTGGCACAGCCCTGTCCTCTCTCTCTTTGGAATGGCTTCTGGAGAGGGGGGATTTGCTTGCCTCTCCGAGCAGCTGGTCTATGTGTCACAGCTGATTAGACAGGAAAGGAGGAGAGTGGGAAAGGACGACATTTCACTTCTTGAGTCCTGCTGTCATGGGGCAGATGTGGAATCCGACACATGTTCCCCAGTCCTACCATGCCTCTAATTAATCACCTCAGCCACAAAGTCATGACAACCTCTCACCTCAAGTGAGAAGTGCCACAAGCCAGGAGAGCAGAAGGCAACTCAAAGACTTGGACAGAAAACCAGATATGGGCTTGCTTTCGTCTCTCTCTCAACATGGAGTATTGTCCCTCCATCTTGGCTTACCCTCATCAGTCAGGTCACTTGCCTTTCCGGATGGTTTATCCGAGGCAAAAAAACAAGGCTGACTCTGAAATTGTGCTATTGTCTGGACTTAAGGTGACTCTGAGACAGGGCCAACTAAAATCAGAGAACTGGAGTATTCTATGACATTGGTTTGGTACCACATACAATTAAAAAAGTGAGCAAGCATAGCACAATCCCATGCTGAACTGTATCATAGCAGCAAGCCATTATCTAGGTCCCTCTTACCTTCTGATCAGCGTCTCCTAAACAACAAAATGTCCCATCGGTCATCAAGGTTGTTAGCCAATCAGAGCACATCTGTAATTTTGTAGTCAAATCCCTATGAAAGAGGCTTAATTTAAACTACAGCAGAAGCTGTGTTAGTTGACAAAACTTGAACTCATGGACATGAATTACAGCAAAGGCGGTTTCATCTAAATTTGAGGAGGAACTTTCTGATAGTAAAGTGTGTTCGACACTGGAACAATCTCCCTCATGAAGTGATGGATTCTCCATCATTGGAGGTTTTTAAGCACTGACTGGATAACTATTTGTTGGGGGTATAGCTGTAGCTCCTGTGTTAGCGGGGGGTTGGACTAGATGACCCTGGTGGTACCTTCCAACTCTGAGATTAAACAAACAAATCCCATGGGGATGAGTGGATAGCTCCCTATTTGTTCATTTGTGATTCTGGTTTTGGCCTATTACATCCCACTCCACTTTAATTCCAGATTATCCAGAATAGTTTCTAAAATCAATTCCAATATCAAACCATGGACAGCTGGCTGTTGCTTTCACTTCCCTCAGATTACATGCATGCAGGGGTCATTTTTTTGAAAAACAGGTGGTGGAGCTCATCCAGGGATTGTTATGTAGCTGCACATAGTATTAAATGGAAAAGGAGGTGGTACTCTCAGAAGGAGGAGGAGGAACTCTTAGAAAGGTTCAGGAGCTGTGCTCCTGTGAGCTCCCACTGAATTGAGGCCTGCATGCATGTCCCCTCTTTGTGTTGCTGATGCACATTGAGAAAACGCTGAACAACAACAACAACAACAAAACCCCATGATGACTGTACATATGATGCTGCCAAAATTCTTTTTCTACAGTATCTTTTGAACATGTGCTCCTGTGAATTATTTAATAAAGAAAAAGAATTCTAATGCAATCACATAAATAATAATGGAAGCACCTGTGTGCACTGATAAAACACTGCAAAAAAAGGGGGGGGGGAAGCAAATATCCATATGGGGATTTTTTTTTTCTGACATGGGTGACACATGCAGGAAAATATATGGGAGCATCCGGATAGCATCAAATCCCAGTGGCATGCCTCATCCAGGGTGGATAATTTTTTAACACCCTCCCAAGTCACAGCTGACTCATGGCATCTCTGTAGGGCAGGGGTGTCAAACATGTGGCTTGGGGGTCAAATCAGGCCCCCAAGCAACTGGCTGTCCTATGCTTCCTTCTCCCTCTCTCTTGTTTCCTTCTGCATTACAGCTTGCTTTGCCAGGCTTTCTCAATCACACAGGAACTACAGAGCAAAACCTCTATTTTCTCCATTGGCTGAGGCTCCTCCCTTGAAGGAAGGGGAGGAGGCAGAGCTTGCTTTGCCTTGCTCTCTCAATCGTGCAGCAGATACTGAGTCAAGCCTCTCTTCCTTCTATTGGCTGTGGCTCCTCCCCCTCTTGGTCCCCTGGGGAAGGAAGGAAAGAGCCAGAGCTTCCTTTGCCCAGTTCCCTAGATCCCATGGGAGAAATACAGAGAAAGCTCCTTTGAGGCCAACGAGTGCTAATACTTTATTTTTTTAAAAAAAATTTTTTAACTGTGTTTGTCTGTGTCCTTCATAAAGTTTATATCTCTGCTACCTAATCTTAAATAGGTTCACACATGGTCTGGCCCAACCCGACATGGCCTGGCCCAGCAAAGTCTCATTTATGTCAGATTCGGCCCTCATAAGAAAAGAGTTTGACACCCCTGGGTTTTCAAGACAAGAGATGTTTGGAGGTGGTTTGCTGTTGCCTGCCTCTGCATCAGCCCTTCTTCCCTTCTGAGATCTGACGAGACCAGGCTAGGCTGAAGCTCTCCACCTCAGGGCTCCTCCTGTATGTGACAAAATTATTTTCAGTAATAAAGAAGATGAAGATGAAGATATTGGATTTATATCCCGCCCTCCACTCCGAAGAGTCTCAGAGCGGCCCACAATCTCCTTTACCTTCCTCCCCCACAACAGACACCCTGTGAGGTGGGTGGGGCTGGAGAGGGCTCTCACGGCAGCTGCCCTTTCAAGGACAACCTCTGCCAGGGCTATGGCTGACCCAAGGCCATGCTAGCAGGTGCAGGGAGTGCTGCGCAGACTCGGAGGAAGGCAGCCGCTTGTCTCTTCGCTCCTACTAACGCTAAGTTGTTTTAATCTTTTAACTTTTATCTTGCCTTGATAGAAGGAATTGTTTTTAAATAATCTTATCCTACCACCTCACTTTTAATATTTGGTGCCTCTGTTTTGTCTTTCCCAAGCTCTGGCTGTTTAATTAGTCAATAAGCCTCTGCTTTCGTTTTCTGAATCAGAAGCTGCTGCAGCTAACGACCTACAGCTGAAGTTTTATAAAGTTTTATAAAGTTTTACATAGTCTTAGCCTGTCTCTCAAAGACAGGGTTTTATTTTTTGTTTTGTTTTTTTAGAATCTTTTAATTTGAACTGAAGGTTGAAATTAAGTCAACTCCTGCAAAGCAACAAGGCAGAGTGCAGTCGGCTACAGAGTTGGCTCTGACAAATTTGGCTTTTAAAGATATTTTACGATATTCTTAGCAGATGTTGAGGCTTTTATCTGTAAGTTTTAAGACATTAGTTGTTTGGTATTTGTTTTATTTTTTATTTTTTTATTCATTTTTATCAGGACAGGGCTAATTGCCACCCAATAGAACCTTTTTAATGGCATCGGGCAAGCGGCCAAGAGAAGTGGAGGAGGAATCTGCTTCTTTGCCACTTTGCAAACAGTTCAGGATAGAGGACTTTTTTACCCTAAACAATAAGTCCAAATCTGCTCTGCCGTCATTTGCTATTGAAACATCAAATCGTTTCTCCCCTCTAGAAGACGAGGTAGAGCCTGCTGAAAAGGAGGAACCGACTAATGAATTGACTAATGAGTCTGACCACGAAGATGGCGTTGACTCTCAACTCCTGTCTGGGGTGGGGGCTTTAAAGGTGCAGCAGAGTCAGCATGATAATGAAGAAAGATCCATGTCTTCTGACGAGCTTGCCCCAATTACCCTGATTGCAAGCACAGTGGATTGTATCTTTAAAAAGTTAAAGGGTTTAGAAGACCAAATTCTTGACCTTTCTTTGGAACTAAAGAGACTATCAGTGTCCATGGATAAAGTCTACTTAGCCCAGCTGGATGATACCTCTATTGGAGCTCTAGCCCCTTTAAAGCGACGTCTGTCTGCAACTCAGGAGGTTGATCCCCGGAGCTCCTTTACGGAGTCTAAGGTCAGCGTGGGCCTTAAAAGGAACGTGCAACAATTGGTTCTACAGCCCAATAAGGTATGCATCACTGTTTGTCCTTATGGCAGGAAGACCCCATGCTGGAGAAGTAAACTTTTAGCTAAATCCCATCTCTGTGAACTTCTTCATCTGAACTATCACAAAATTGACTTGATTACCATTGAATCTCTTAATGATCAGTCTCAAATGCAGAGGATTCTGCTTACCTTTCAATCCCCCAACATTCCCTCACTAATTTTGAGGCGAAAGAATTACTTATGGTCAAAGGGGGTTTTCCCTGTACGGTCTTTTATTAACTCTCAAACTAATGCTCTGCTGCCTAACCTGTCCGCAGGGGTCAGTACGCGAAGTAATCCCCATCTCTTGAAGAACGCATCATCTTCAGCGGCAAAATATAAGGCTGCAATGTGTCTTAAGGCATCCAGATCTGGTCAGTCCCAAGCAAACCCCGAGTTGCATAATGAGTCATCAGTGCAGCCCTCTATGGATGTGACGCATAGTCCCCTTAATGTTTCATTAGAAGATGACCTTTTGCAGTCATTTGGGAGTCTTCCAGCAAAAGATCAACAGGCGATACTCATAAGACTTGAAGGTACTAAGCTGCAGCTGCAAAGGTCTTTAGAGCCGGGGAAATCAGTTCCTTCAATCAACCTGGATCCTGCTGGCAACCCCCTGTCCCCTTCTCCTCCATCAGCTGATTTAATTGATCTGTCTATGGAACTCTCTCTAACTGGCTCAAGGGCACCCCAACATAACGGTTGTATTTTCACTGATGACTCCAGGGTGTTATAAAGAATATCCATTATTGATTGACTACCAGCTAGGGAAGCCACAAGGAAGATCCACATCATCTCCTGGAACATTGCTGGGTGGAAGAGTAAAGTGAATGACTCAGATTTTTTGGACTTTTTGAAATCCTTTGATTGTGTCTTCCTTCAGGAAACATGGGCAGAAGACAGTTTTAGACTGACGGATTTTAAAGTTTTTAATCTCCCCGCTTATAGATTTCACTCTAAAGGTCGCAGTAAAGCAGGCCTGGCTGCTTTGGTGAAATCCAGCTTACCATTTAAGGTGATCCTCTTGGATCCTTGCCCGCCAATTGCCCAGGCTTTATTGCTGTCCTCCCCAGCACTGACCCTAATCATGATTAATGTTTATTTAGCCCCTTCTAATGGTGAGCTGGAGTTTGATGCTGTCTGGGAGAAATTTTCTGACTATGTGATGTCTTTGTCTAGGAAATTCCATACTGCTCAGCTCATGATTTTTGGTGATTTTAATGCTCGGATAGGCAGTAACAATCAGAAATGGATCTCTCATTTTGGCTTTGAAGCGGTTGAATCCCTTCCACTACAATTATGTTTACCCCGTTGTTCTAAAGATACTTTAACCAACAAGGCGGGTCTTAGATTAATTGAATTCTGCATAGCGCACAATGTTATAATATTTAATGGTCTCTCCAAATTTCCGGCTGCAACTGACTTTACTTTTTTTTCCACAAGGGGTTGCAGTGTGATAGATTTTTGTGTGGGTTCACCCAACCTTCTGTCATCTATCGATAACTTTTACATCGATCCGCGCACAGAAAGTGACCACCTGCCCATAACTCTATCCCTAAGATTGGATCTGGAGGTTAATATGGTATCACCTTCCCAATCCGTGAAGGCCCCTGAGAATGTTCTAAAAAAAATCAAGTGGTCCCCGGCCCTAGAAAGGGAGTTTTCTTCCCTCTTTGGCTCTGAAGCGCTACGCAGATTAAGGGATTCAATCATAAATTCCAATTCAGACGATTCAATCCTTTCTGGATTCTCATTATTAATTGATTATTGTAGTGCCAAAGCTAAACCTGTGATCTTGTCTAGGTCTAGTTTCTCCAGCTGGTTTGATACAGATTGTTTAGCTTGGAAACAAGAACTGAGAGCTCATTTTAAAGAGGCTTGTCAATCCAAAGACCAATCAAAAATTAAGGCCTACATTGCTTACAAGACAGCCTACCTGGAGCTTACTACATCCAAAAAGAAAGTTTTCTTTCAGAATAAATGGGACCAACTTTACCACTCGATAAAATCTAACGATAATAAGGCTTTCTGGAGAATCATTTCAGGTAATCTAAAAAACAATTCTGTTACTGACCCAAATATCTCTGAGCAAACATGGGTTGATTACTTCTCTAACATTTTTGCTGCCCCATGTGTATCCCCTCCTATCTTAGCAAACCTCTCAGTTACTGATATGCCGGTCTGGCCTCCAGTAACTCTAGAGGAAATCAGTGAGTTACTGAAGGATTTAAAAGCGGGTAAAGCACCTGGCCCTGATGGCCTTCCCGCTGAGGTATTCACAAAGTTTGCCGATTGGTGGCTCTTGCCCCTTGCAAAATTGTTCTCTTTTATCGATCTGCATGGCTCCATCCCTGACTCTTGGCTTGACTCTATAATTATTCCAATATACAAAAAGGGGGGGTTGGAGTTACCAGAAAATTTACGCCCCATTAGTTTATTATCTATAGTGGGCAAACTGTATGCAAAACATTTAGAACTCCGATTAACTGACTGGATGCGCCTAGGCAACTAAGGTCCTGAACAGATTGGTTTCTCCAAAGGCAAATCTGCTATGGATCACTGCTGCACTCTGGCCTTCCTTGCTGAAAAATATATGCATACCGGGTCAAAAAAATTATACGCTGCCTTCATCGATTTGAAGGGTGCTTTTGATTCAATAGATAGAGCCCAACTATGGATCAAGCTAGGTCACCTGGGAATGGACCCTCGTCTGCTGTTTCTCTTGAGGAAACTTCATTCTAATACCTTTTGCCAAGTGAAATTTTCTTCTAGCGGTGACTTGACTAGTAAAATCCCAGTGTTAAAGGGGGTTAAACAAGGTTGCGTGCTGGCCCCGCATCTTTTTAATCTATTTTTAACTGACCTGGCACAATTTTTGAACCCTGTCAACGGTCATCCGCCAAAACTTGCAGGCCGAGCGGTCCCCTTATTACTTTATGCCGATGACACTACCATCCTCTCTTGTACAAGAGTGGGCCTGCAAAGGTATTTGAATGCCTTTTATGACTACTGTAATTGTAATTCACTTACTATCAATTACACCAAATCTAAAGTAGTTGTCTTTTCAAACTGCTGGCGCCCACAGAGATGGTTTATTGGCAATTCAACAATCGAGCAAACAAAAAATTTTAAATACTTGGGGATCACTTTTAACCACAAGTTAAGCTGGGTTTCACATCGTAACAACACCGTCAACTTGGCTAAATGTTCAGCTGCTCAAATTAAACAGTTTTTCTTTGCAAGGGGCAACCAATTAGTTCCAGCAGCTATTAAAGTGTTCAAAGCCAAAACGCTTGCCCAAATCCTCTATGGTATCCCTATTTGGATCTCAGCTTTTACCAGGAAAGTGGAGGGCATTCAAGCCTCATTCTTTAGACAAATTCTTGGTTTGCCAAAATGTGTGTCCTACTTTGCTCTCTGCTCTGAAGTGGGTCAGTCTTTGGTGGAGACAAAAGCCTGGATTGCAGTGTTTAAATTCTGGCTCAAAATTCATTTTAGAACAGATCCCAACAGCCTTCTTGATTGTATGAAAAGAGACCCATATATTTCATCCTGGACAGCAGTGCTTCTGTCTAAACTCAATCAATTGGGGTTAGAGGTAGATGATTTTTCTACCGCTGATGTGTCATATATCTTCAGATGTATTAAACTGAGACTATGGGAATCGGAGGATACGAAATTACGGCCAACTGACTCTTATATTTGCTCTCCAGCTTCCTTAGGTCTTTATGCTTTTTGTGGCAAAATGCCCAATTATCTATCAGACCTAACCACTCCAAGTTATCGCAGGGCATTTATGTTGGCTAGACTAAACGCGTTTCCCTCCAAAGTTTTACAAGGGAGATATCAGCGAGTCCCTTTAGCCGACAGACTTTGCTTCTGTGGAGCAAATACCCCTGACTCAATCCAGCATATATTGCTTGATTGTTCTTTATACCATAACCTCCATAAAGATTTATTTGGCAAGCTTTCTTTTTCTCCAGATTTGTCTATTCTGCCACCCTGTTATTATTTATTGAGTGATACTGAGGGGGTGGTTAGTGAGGCTGTGGCAAAATTTCTGGCTGACATCCTTAAATTTAATTCTGACCATGTTTGAATGCATCTGTAAGCTCGGTTTTGTCTTGATTTTATCTCCAATGTTTAAATTTTTATATTCTGTGTATTTTTATCTGAATCTATTATGCCATTAAAGGTTTGGTTTGGTATGGTATGGTATGGCTAGCAGGTGCAAGTGGAGGAGTGGGGAATCGAACCCGGTTCTCCCAGATAAGAGTCCGCACACTTAACCACTACACCAAACTGGCTATAAAGTGAATAATAACAACAATGGCCAGAAAGCAGATTCAGGTGGGCAGCCGTGTTGGTCTGAAGCAGCAGAATAAAGTCTGGTCTTAAAGGTGTTTCTATGCCCAGAAAAGAAATGCAGACAGTGAAAAATTTACTTTAACTTTTTAGATATAATCATGCCAGATTCAAAAAGATCCAAATTCTAACACACTATTCTATCATAGGCATCAGCATGGTATAGTGGTTAAAGGAGGCGTGTTGAACTCATTTGTTATGAGGGCCAAATATGAGACCTTGTTGGGCCGGGCTATGTCAGACTGGGCCATGTGTGTACCAATTTAAGATTAGGTAGCAGAGATATAAACTTTATAAAGGACACAGACAACACAATTAAAGTTTTTTTTTAAAAAAACATGCTTAAAACATTAGCACTCATTGGTCTTAAAGGTGCTTTCTTTATATCTCTCCCATGGGATGCAGGGAACTGGGCAAAGGAAGCTGTGGCTCTTTCCTTCCTTCCCCAGGGGACCAGGAGGGGGAGGAGCCTCAGTCAATAGAAGGAAAAGACGTTTGGCTCAGTAGCTCTGCTGTGCGATTGAGAGAGCTTGGTAAAGCAAGCTCTTCCTCCCCCCTTCCTCCCCAAGGGAGGAGCCTCAGCCAATGGAGAAAATAGAGACTTTGCTCTGTAGCTCCTGTGCGATTGAACAAACCTCGCAAAGCAAGCTGTTATGCAGAAGGAAGCAAGAGAGAGGGAGAAGGAAGCAGATGACAGCTAGTTGATCGGAGGCCTGATAGGAGCTCTTCAGGAGCCTGATTTGGCCCCTGGGCTGCATGTTTGTCATCCATGGGTTAAAGTGTCAGACTAGGATCTGGGAAATCCATGTTTGAATCCCCATGCATGCTAAGCATGGAAGCTTGCTGGGTGACCTTGGGCCAGTCACATTGCTCTCAGCCTAGCCCTGATGTGGATACCTCCAGCATAGCCTGATCTTGTCAGATCTCAGAAGCTAAGTAGGGCTGACGTGGAGGCAGACAATGGCAAGCCACCTCTGAATGTTTCTTACCTTGAAAGCCCTACAGGATCCCTGTAAGTCAGCTGTGACCTGACAACAATATATATATTCCATCACGCCACTTGTGTTCTGAGCAGGGACTTGAAAGGGCTGCTGTTCTCCATTTTGAAGCCCAAGAGCTGAAAATCCTAAACATCTACAAAACATTTTCGAGGGCTAGAGTCTGCCTTTGTAATAACTTTTGCTAACACTAGCCAAAGCATCACAAAATAGTGATTGTAGGTTTCATCAGACTGGATGTTAAGAAACACACTAACCCTGCCCCCCCAAGAAGGTGCCCCAATTCTCCATTCTTTCCAAAGGACTAAAGTCAAACCAGAGAATCTCTACAGTGGAAACTGAAGCTGAAGGGCATTTTTGCAAGCCCAGCAGAACCAGTGCTTAGCAAATCCAATGCCATTGTGGCAATGCCAAGCAAAGGAAACCCCCAACAAATAGTACTTTCCAGTCTTCACTAATACTTTACCATGTAATAGTATATAATAGTATCAAACAGACACCTCTCATACAATATCAAAAGTATCAAGATACACAGTAAGCAATGAACCATCAATAGTACAATTAGAAATTACAAAAAACAAAAATAGACAAACATACTCCCAAGTCCATACTTCCATAAGTCAAAACTGCTCTCCAAAATCCTGTTACAATTTCTCCAGGTAGCTACATGGAAAAGTCTCTGGTGGTGCTACTCATGGAGATAAAAATATCCATTCAGCTGACCAGTAATCGATGCAAAAAGTCGGGTTTCGGAATCTTGATCCACAGCTGAGCTTCTCTCACAGCGCAATGTCCTCTTAATGCAACATTTTAAACACAGAGGAGAAAGAAATTCTCAAAGAATAGAGCACCCAGGCCTCAAGTTCTTTTTAAATGTCCATCCTATGTCTTACTCAGCAGTCACAGCAGTGACGTCACACACAGAATCACAGTTCAAGCAGGTTGAGGGCGGGGGTTGGAACCAGTGCAATGTACAGTGCCCAGCAAACCCCAGTGTCTTCTATTCATAACATTAACACAGGTTTGCTGCTATAGTGCTCTTAAATACTTTCTGTCTCTAAGCAGGATAGAGATGAGAAGGTTTTGAGACCAAGAAGTGAAAAGAAAGTTGGGGAGGGACACAAAAATTAGGTGAGGTGAGAAATGCGTGGTAAAGAGGGAGAGAAATAAAGAGAGGGAAAGGGTTTTTGTTTTTTTAAAAAAATCTTACTGCAACACTAACTACTGCTTTGCAAGATCTGAGCTGAGCAAGGAAAAGAAGAGAGAAAGGCTAGACCAGGGGTATCAAACATGCGGCCCAGGGGCCAAATCAGGCCCCCAGAGGGCTCCTATCAGGCCCCTGAGCAACTCACTGTCATCTGCTTTCTTCTCCCTCTCTCTTGCTTCCTTCTGCATAACAGCTTACTTTGCAAGGCTTGCTCAATCGCACAGGAGCTACAGAGCAAAACCTCTATTTACTCGATTAGCTGAGGCTCCTCAGGGAGGAGGCAGGGCTTGCTTTGCCAGTCCTCTCAATCACACAGTAGAGCTACTGAGCCAAGCCTCTCTTCCTTCTGTTGGCTGAGGCTCCCTCACTCCTGGTTCCCCTGTGGAAGGAAGGAAAGAGCCAGAGCTTCCTTTGCCCAGTTCCCTGGATCCCATGGGAGAAATACAAAGAAAGCACCTTTAAGACCAATGATTGCTAATGTTTTAAATTTGTTTTAACATATTTCTTTTTTAAAAAAACCTTTGTGTTTGTTTGTGTCCTTTATAATCTCTGCTATCTAATCTTAAATAGGAACACACATGGCCCAGCCTGATATGGCCCGGCCCGACAAGGTCTCATTTATGTCAGATCTGGCCCTCATAACAAATGAGTATAACATCACAGGGCTAGACTATTGGAGAAAATGACCTCCAGGCTGGTAATTACTGGCCATTACTGTAGTAGCTATCAGTGTGCTGACTTGGTTGTATGATCTGTTAAGCAAGTTTGCTTCCATCTTACGGAAGGGGAAGTCTAGCAGATGCTAGCGTGCTTTTTGCTATGCTCAGCAATGTAGCAGCTCCCCTCCCCCCCGCCTCCAATGTCCAGGCATGTTAAGTCACCTTACCCCAACAATTTGTTTGGGATATAAATGACCTCAGCCAGCCTCTGCTCTGACCTCTTGCCCTTCCCCAGTTTCTGTCCTAGAAACACAGCAGAGATGCCTGGCAGTAACAGGAAAAGCATCTTCCGGTGTCTGCTGTGTAACATGTGAAGATGGACATAGGCTGGCAGGCTGACTGGTAGCACATGAGTTTAGTGGCTTCAGAAGTGAGGTGCGTGAAATCCCACATTTGTGCAGCTGTGAACTGCAGCTGTGGAATGCCAACATGAGATATAGTGGAGAATTGACTGCTGTGTGGGTTTGCCCTGGTAATCCTGTTTTGATATCAATGTGGAATAAAAGGCAACAAATCTTTATATACCTTGTCCCAATAGCAAACCAACCAATTGCATGGGGAGCGCTGAGAGGTGTTTCAGTCTACGCTTTATGAAGTCCGTGTGTATGTTGGTGGATAACACAGTTCTTTGTATAAGACAGAAAAGGCCAAACTGCAGCTTGGGAGCCACATGGGGCGCTTTCACACACATACTGTGGCTCTCGAAGCTCCCGCTATCCCATCAGCCAGCTCGGGGAAGGCATTTCTCTTTAAATCACTTCTCCAAGCCAAGCCAGCTGGCAGCTTGGAGAATGCATTTAAAGTTAAAGTTGCTTTCTTTCTACTTGTCCCCCCTCTATTTCCTTCCTTCCTTCCTTCCTTCCTTCCTTCCTTCCTTCCTTCCTTCCTTCCTTCCTTCCTTCCTTCCTTCCTTCCTTCCTTCCTTCCTTCCTTCCTTCCTTCCTCCCTCCCTCCCTCCCTCCCTCCCTCCCTTCCTTCCTTCCTTCCTTCCTTCCTTCCTTCCTTCCTTCCTTCCTTCCTGTCTTCCTGTCTTCTGGCTTTCAAACATCTTACATTCATTTCTTGTGGCTTTCAAACATCTTACATTCATTTCTTGCAGCTCTCAAACATCTGATGTTTATTCTATGTGGCTCTTACATTAAGCAAGTTTGGCCACCCCGGTATAAGACATGCAATAAGAGTTTTGTGCCTCCTTTTTTTTTGCTTGCAACTGTGTCACACAGGAAGAAAGAGGCTTCAGCCTTTCTTCTGTGCCATTTCCATACCCTCAAGTGAAGACTGGCAGTCTCCAGGCACTAGCAATGGCTGGAGATCTCCAGGAATGACAACTCATTTTCAGGTTACAGAGATCAGTTCCACTTGAGAAAATAGCTGCTCTGGAAGGTGGCCTCTATGGCATTATGCCACACTGAGGCTCCTCCTCTCTCCAGCCACATGGTCCCCAGGCTCCACCCTCCAAAGGTCCTGGAATTTCCCATCCCAGAGCTGGCTGGCAACCCTACCTCAAATTGCCCCATGGAGTTGCTATTGACTCCACTGTAAGACCTATGTATTACCATGTATGATACACAATTTTTGCAATGGTGGCTCCATTTGGTGATTTGTGAAATCGCAGACTGCATGTGGAGGTGGCAGACGCTACTTCTTCCCAAGCACCTTGCTCACAAGCAAAAAGGGAGCAGGGTGGGCTTGCGAGGTATAAAATTCCCATTGCGCATCTGACACAAAGTCCCTGACACAAAGTCCCAAGGAAACACAGGGAATTTATTATGGTGGATTGGCCTGGGGAGGGAAGGCAGCATGGTATAGCTCAATTCCATCGGGTCTCTGAAGCAAAGCAGGGTTGGTACTTGGATGGGAGACCACCAAGGAAGACTTTGTAGAGAAAGGCTACGGCATACCACCTCTGATTCTCTTTCCTTGGAAGCTCCTTGCTGGAATCACCATAAATTGGCTGTGACTTGAAAGCACGTCACACACACAACACATATCACCCTGACTTTGCTTTCCAGATTGGTTGGTGTCTAGGAAATGTTCTTTCCCATTAGTTTTGGGTATGGTTAGAATCTCAGAGGCAGCTAGAAATGGCAGTCGGTGTGTGTGTGTGTGGGATGATAAAGATAAATTCCAGTCAAATGTGCTGACTTAGATTGCATTGCCAGAAATGATTGCTATGTACACATTTCTTACCTGGGAACACAATTAACTTCCTTGAAAAGAAGAGTCCCCTTTGAAAATACTAGAAACACTGTCTTCCTCTGTTTAAATGGAGAAGTCTCCATCTTGTGGCCAAGAGGTACACAGCAACTCCAGAAACTAGTATCTATTCCAAGTAGAAAAGAGGCTTACTGATGATAGACAGACACTGAAAACAGATGTGAAATGAAGGGTCAAGATAAAGTACCAGTCTTTTCCCTGACACTCAGATAGATACCGTAATAAGAGACATTGTCACACTTCATAAAATGGCAGAGCTCGTTCTAAACCAAAGATACTCTTCATTATTCATAACTCAAAATACATTTTTCAGGGCTCACTGTGTGAAAACACAATGCTCTTGGGAATTTTGAGAACCTCGGTGACTACCGCTGTGACCTGGATGACTGAGGTTACCCCAGTCCCATAAGATCTTGGAAGCTAAGCAGGGTCGACTCTGGTTAGTACTTGGATGGGAGACCACCATGGAAGCCCAGGGTCATGATGCAGAGGCAGGCAATGGCAAACCACCTCTGAACATATCTTGCCTTGAAAACCCTATCACGGTTGCTATAAGTTTTAATGATGATACTTAAATCATTACATAGCAAGTGATCACTAGTCCAGATCTTGCCAGACTGGAATACAATCAAAAGTTATCAACTATTATGGCGGGGGGGGGGGGGGAATAGCTATTCACATTTTTGCACCTGCCCAAAAGTCTTTTGAAAATCTCTTGGAATAATATACAGTTTGGTGTAGCGGTTAAGTGTGCAGACTCTTATCTGGGAGAACCAGGTTTGATTCTCCGCTCCTCCACTTGCAGCTGCTGGAATGGCCTTGGGTCAGCCATAGCTCTCGCAGAAGTTGTCCTTGAAAGGGCAGTTGCTGTGAGAGTTCTCTCAGCCCCACCTACTTTACAGGGTGTCTGTTGTGAGGGAAGAAGATAAAGAAGATTGTGAGCCACTCTGAGACTCTGAGATTCAGAGTGAAGGGCGGGATATAAATCCAATATCATCATCTTTCTTCTTCTTTCTCCTCCTCCTCAGTCCTCTCTTCAGTTGGTGTCTATCAGCATTGCCCAGGGAGGCCAGATTAGACCTATCTCCCCATGGCCTCTTTCCACCCACAAGTCTGCATCCCACATAATACTGAATATTTCAAAAAGAAACCTTGTGGTTGGTTATTTATTTATTTATTAGATTTTTAGCCAGCCCTTCCCGTAGAACAGGCTGAGGTTGTTAGTAACTGAGAACAAGTCTACACAATGAGGTTAGTATTATATGGAATTCAGAATGGACTACATTTAACATGAACTTGTTAATAAGCAGGGGTTATTTATTTATTTAGATTTTTAGCCCGCCCTTCCCATAGGACAGGCTCTGGGTGGGTAATAGCATCAGGGTACCAGGATAATAGCATCAGCAATGCAAATGTCAGTCAGAGAACATCAGCCATGAAATGAAACACTGTCAGGGACTTTTTTCCTGACAACTACTCTGCCAAGGCCCTTGTGAGAGCCAAGAATGTAGGGTTTAAGGTTGACAGCTTTGGATTGGAAAATGCCTGGAGATAGGGGGTGGGGGGCGGGGTGGAGACTGGGGAAGACCAGTTTGGGGTACAGAAGGACATAATGTCATAGAGTTCACCCTTCATAGCAGCCATTTTCTCCAGGAAAACGGATCTTTACCATCTGGAGATCAATTGGAATTCTGGGAGACCTCCAGGTTTCACCTGGAGCTTGGTTACTCTATGCTCTCAGCAGAAGTGGTACAGTTGTTCCCAGCACTCTCTTCTACTCTCTATGAGCCCTCAGCACTTGGTTAATCAGGGACTGTGCACCAAGGGCTAGAGTGGAATGGGTAAGAAGGCCCAGGTGGAATCTGAGGATGCCCCAGAGATTATCTGATCATCTGAATAAAACTTTGTTGGTCTTAAAGGTGAACTTGACTCCTACTTTGTTCTACTGCTTCAGACCAACACAGCTGCCCACTTGGATCTATCTAATGATGAAGAAAGTTTTGGTACCAGTTACTATTGCATCAGTTAACTCACGTCAACTACACAGTCAAGCACAATTATTTAAGATAATTCAGAATGTGATGACTCACAGGATGGAGTCCCCCAAATGGCAAAAATTTGGCCATTTGCTGTGACAATTTTACATGCTTTTTTTTTTGCTGGAAAAAATCTTGCAGACCTGATGCAACCAGTACTCCACACTTAGTGTGAATCAGGCAGCAGAAGATGCAAATGCTCTGAATTTGGGCCTCATCAAAAATATCTACCCTGCCACAGGTTGTTTCAACCCCAAAATCAAAAACAGTAGAATACTGATAACAGCTCTAAACCAAACAGCAAAAAGACATGACAAAAGGAAAAGGGAAGTTTCTCATAGTAAGGGAGGTGGGACCACAAGGAAGGGTTCCCAACCACAAGGAACCAGCAGGTTCCCCCTTACTTTTCAGGGCCAGGGTTAGGGAGAAGGAGGAGGAGGAGGAGGAGAAGAAGACTGCAGATTTATACCTTGCCCTTCTCTCTGAATCAGAGACTCAGAGCGGTTTACCATCTCCTTTATCTTCTTCCCCCACAACAGACACCCTGTGAGGTAGGTGGAGGCTGAGAGAGCTCTCCCAGAAGCTGTCCTTTCAAGGACAGCTCTGCGAGAGCTATGGCTGACCCAAGGCCATTCCAGCAGCTGCAAGTAGAGGCATGGGGAATCAAACCCGGTTCTCCGAGATAAGAGTCTGCACACTTAACAACTACAGCAAACTGGCTCTCAGGACTGGTACACTTAAGGTTAAGGTTAGGGATTGGCTCAGCTTAGGGTGAGGGTTAGGGTTGGAGCAAGTATACCAGTCCTGAGATTCTCTGCCTGGCAACACAATAGCAAGAAGACTGCCTTTATGGCAGTCAGTGCCAGCACATCTCCGGGCTTTCACTGTTGTGTCACTACTACAACCAAATTGGCTCAGAAGCTGTTGATGACTGTTGTTCGAGCGGCCGCTGTGAGCAGCCCAGGATAAGCACTGATCAGTGTATGAAATTGTTGTGTATTTCTGGGCATCCTCGCCAGAGCCATTACCCTTTCCCCAATTACTGCTTTGCCATGTTATCCAATTTTCTGTTTGTCTGCATACGAGACACCAGTGATCACTTTGTATCAGCCTCGTTAGGAAGCGCATCCAGGAAGCTTATGTTTAATGACTCTGCTGACGCTGGGTGGTGTGTCATAAAGGAAAAGATGGCTTGCAAAAGCTTTGGCCATGACAAGTGCCTCCCAGAAAGAATGCCAGCAAATGTCACATGGCTTGCAGAGAGGTACGGGAGACAGAGAAAGTCAAGTCTCCTTGCAGCTGTGGTTGACCGAGACACTGTCAGCTGAACTACAATAGTCTCCCTGCGATGGGTAGGTAATAATACACAAAACCATGCAGAGAAATTGAGCATCTTCCAGCAGCAAAAATAAGATTTTATTTGCCAGCAAAGGGAAGAAAAGACAGACCTTGCTTATTATCTGACAAAGGGAGTTTTGATTCTCAAAGGATCAAATCCCACCCCCCCCCAAAAAAAAAAAATTGTGGGTCTCTAAGGTGCCACTTGCTTGCCAAAATTCTCAAGAAATCCAAACTCCTCCTGGCAGTAAGAATGAGGTTTATTTATTCCATGTTCAAGTTCAGGACCTTTAATGGCATAACAAAATAATAAATAAAAATACAAACTGGAACTAAAATGAAAGAAGCAACTAAGACAATGTCACTGAGGAAAAAAATACTAAAAAAGAATTAATCAAATACTCATTGCCTTTTCCTAGATATAGTGTAACCCTTATAAAGTACAATAGTCAAATACTCAGCCACTATGGCAGATTTATCAGCAAGTAAATACTGGGTAATTCTTTCTGGAGGGCCAGAGAGGTTAGAAATAATAGGATCAAGAAGTTGCTGGCGAATCTTATAGAACATGGGGCAACGGAGAAGAATATAGGTAATTGAATTTATTTATTTGATTTATATGGTTCTATATTTGATTTATATATATATATAGAAATATATATATTTAGGTATATTTGATTTATATGAATCTGGTTCCAGTAGACAATATTTACATAATCTGTTCTCAAAAGGAATGTTATGGTATCTGCCAGAAAGAACAAATGATGGAAAAATATTCATTCTGGCAAGCATAAGTTTACTAATCCCTGACGGTGTTGGGGATTAGTAAAATTTTGCATGTAAGCAACTCCTTGCCTGGCAGAGGGTAACAAACCCCCCAAAAAAGACCATGGAGAAACAAAAAAAAAATGGAGAAACATCTCCGGGCTTTCACTGTTGTGTCACTACTACAACCAAATTGACCCGGACTTTAACTGGATATATATCAAAGAGATTATCAAGAATCTGCAATATGATCTGAACACAAAGGAGATATACAGAAAAGAGCTCTGTCTCTCTTCTGACACATTTTCAAAACTACCCCGGAAGTTAAGCTGCAGTAAAATCAAGTGGAAAAGGAAAAATGGCAATGAATTCTTCCCCCTGTGGTTGAGGGGGCAGGCCATGTTGAGAAGAGAAAAGCTGTACTTCAATCAACAAATTTGGATTTGGAAGGCCATTTGGAAAAAAGTTTTTGGATTTTTTGTTTCTGCTTTGGTGAATGGCTGAACAAGGAACTCTGACTAAGAAGTGAAAGGTGATACTAAAAGATAAACTGTGGATTAATAGGCTGCCTCGGATACAATTTGGGTGCAGAAATCAAAGGAATTTAAAAGGTTTTTAATCTTTGGGAAGAAGGACTCTGGAATCTGGGTTCCCCCCCCCCCCTGGTGAATAAGCAAACATGTAACCATTAATAATGAACAGATAAACTTTAAAAGAAAGAGAGACCTTGAAGAAGTGATATTAATGAGTGTAGTTAACATAATTCTCTATATAGTAGATGTCTTGACAGTTTGCCTATTTAGTTAGACTGCTTCTAATGATGTAAGAGTAGAATCAAGGGTGAAAAGGCAGATAGCATAACTGCTGTGGAATTTGGTAGACTTGGTAATTTGGCAGACTTGCTTTTAATATGTAAGCAGGAGAAATGCTTTAGACGGAGATAGACAAAGCATTCAGTTGTATTTGATGTATCGCATGTAATTTGCTATGAACAAAGAAATGACTTTCATGTGCTTCTTTTAATAAGGATTTTGCTAAATCAACAACTTAATTTGTGCTTATTATAGGCGTAAGTTAAATTAGATAAATTTGACGTTGAGACAGTCTTGAAAGAAAAAATCTTTTTTATTAACTGGTTATATTTATTTTGTGTTAAAGAAGAAATGTTTAGATTTACATGGCTTCACTAGTTTATTAAAAGAATTATTCTTTTTTTTATTCTGGTAAAAGAAGAAAGGAAGGTAATATTTAGGGAGATTTTTATACTTGTAGGTAGAAAGATTTGAGCATTTTATTGAAAGGTGGAATTATAATTGATACATTTTTACTGGTTTCTGTTTCCGTTTTTCCCACTCTGTAAAAACCCTTTCCCCCTCTTTTTATGTATCCTCTGCAATGCTTCTTTTTTGTAGTTTAAATCGATAAAACTTTTTAAAAATCGAATTAAGAATCTCCAAAACATCCTCTTATTAATAGCCAGGGGTGGAATTCTAGCAGGAGCTCCTTTGCATATTAGGCCACACCCCTGATGTAGCCAATCCTCCAAGAGCTTACAAAAAAGAGCCTTGTAAGCTCTTAGAGGATTGGCTGCATCAGGGGTGTGTGGCCTAATATGCAAAGGAGCTCATGCTAGAATTCCACCCCTGTTAATAGCCTTGTTCAGGTCTTGCAAACCGAAGGCCCTGGCTTCTTTGACTGCATCAATCCACGTCATGCTGGGTCTCCCTCTTTTCCTGCTGCTTTCAACTCTCCCTAACATGATTGTCTTTCTCAGCAACTCCTACCCTCTCACAGAGTGACCAAAGTGTGATAGCCTCAATTTAGTCATTTTAGTTTCTAGGGAGAATTCAGGCTTGATTTGATCTACATCCCACTTATTAATCTTTTTGACAGTCCTTGGTATCTCTAAAAGGTAAAGGAAGTCCCCTATGCAAGAATTTGGTTGTTACCAATCCACAGAGTGATGTCACATCATGATGTTTTCTGGGCAGACTTTTTGTTATGGAGTGGTTTGCCATTGCCTTCCCCATCATCTGCACTTTACCCCCAGCAATTTTACTGACCTCAAAAGGATGTAAGGCTGAATCAACCTTGAGCTGGCAACCTGAACCCTGCTTCTGCAGGGATTGAACTCAGGTTGGGAGAAGAGCTTGGACAGCAGTACTGTAGCTTACCACCCCGGGCCACAGGGTTCCTTCTGGCATCTATGAAACTCTCATCCAACATCACATTTCAGATGAATCAATTTTCTTCTTCCCAGCTTCCTTTGCTGCCCAATTTTCACATCCATACATAGTATTGGGGAATACCATAGTATGAATCAGGGGTGGAATTCTAGCAGGAGCTCCTTTGCATATTAGGCCACACCCCCTGATGTAGCCAGTCCTCCAAGAGCTTACAAAAAAGAGTCTTGTAAACTCTTAGAGGATTGGCTACATCAGGAGTGTGTGGCCTGATACGCAAAGGAACTCCTGCTAGAATTCCACCGTTGGTATGAATCATATTGACCTGGGTTACCAGTAAGGATCTTTTCTAGCTCCTTCATGGCTGCCTTTCCAAAAGTCATTCTCCTAACATTTAAAATTGCAGTGTCCCTTTTGGTTGATGATGGAGCCAAGGAATAGAAAATCTTCAACAATTTCAGTTTCTTCACCATCAGCCTGTAGTTGTGTAACTCTCCAGTAGTCATTACTTTAGTCTTCTTAATGTTCATCTGTAATACTGCTTTGGGATTTTCTTCTTTCACTTTCATCAGTAGTCATTTCAAGTCTTTACTATTTTTTGCCTGTAATGTAGTATCATCTGCATATCTCAGTTAATGTTCCTTCCACTGATTTTTCACTCTAACTTCAGCTAAATCCAGTGCAGTCTAAATTCTGTAGGATATATTCTGCACCTAGATAGGGAGTCTTCTGGATAGATGCCTCTGAAAAATCTGGGTAAAAAAGAGACATTTTGAACTGGTGCCTAAAGGTAAATAAGGTAAGCACCAGGCAAATCTCAAGGGGGAAAGCATTTCAGTGGTGAGGTGCCTTCACTGTAGAAGCCCTGTCCTTGGTACCACCTGCCTTGTTTGAGGTAGAGACTAGGGCTGTTTCAACTGGAAGAGCAAAGTGAGTCTTCAGGACACCCAAGAGCCATTTCATGCAGTATCCTTTTCAATAAAAAAACTAAGGTTTTGGAGTGTATGCCTAAGGCTTAAATTCTTTGCAATTTGAGAAATACAGGAAATGTTTTCCTTTTTTTTTGATGTTTAAGCAGTTATATCCCTCTGATGAACTTGCAATCTGATTCCAAGCTTGGTTGCATGGAAGGAAGGAAGGAAGGAAGGAAGGAAGGAAGGAAGGAAGGAAGGAAGGAAGGAAGGAAGGAAGGAAGGAAGGAAAGAAAGAAAGAAAGAAAGAAAGAAAGAAAGAAAGAAAGAAAGAAAGAAAGAAAGAAAGAAAGAAAGAAAGAAAGAAAGAAAGAAAGAAAGAAAGAAAGAAAGAAAGAAAGAAAGAAAGAAAGCAAGCTCTGGACTTTGCTTATGAGTCTCTCGCATCACCAAGTTTGGCCCTAACTATAATAAGTATGAATGCAACAATTCTGTGGTTATGTGCTGAAACACATATTGGAGAGCCAGGACTGGCTGCATCTCCCTAACAAGCCCACCTTGATCTCTGTCTGTGGGGGTGGGTGCTGACACAACATATATGAAAAAATCCTATCCTTTAATCTACTTCAATCCTGAAATTCATTACTTTGATTTTAAGATATCTTTTTCAGCGTCTCAAAGGGTGGGATAAACATGACTGACAGATGAGTAGGGTGTCAAATCCCTAGGTTCCTTCAAATAAAGAGGCTCTCCATAGTTTCAAATAAGCATTTAATAGAAGGTTATACTAGGTGCTCACAACGCTGGGTCAGTGTTGAAACTGAGTTGGTTCAAAAGGGCATAGGGCAGGGGTGGCCAACGGTAGCTCTCCAGATGTTTTTTGCCTACAACTCCCATCAGCCCCAGCCATTGGCCATGCTGGCTGGGGCTGATGAGAGTTGTAGGCAAAAAACATCTGGAGAGCTACTGTTGGCCACCCCTGCCATAGGTTATATAGTGCAGCACAAGCAGTTAAAAGCGTGCTTCATTTTAGGCATGCAGGCAGTCCAAACTTCATGGGTTACAAATCATGTCTCACACTCACAATTATTACAAAGGGCAGGCAAGAGATAAGAACATTCCAAGGTAGGAGACGTGACCTTGGGGTTATGAATGATCTCCTACTCACAGAAGGTGCAGCAGCTTAGCTCTCATTTCTCTAGTTACATTCTACCCACACATCCCATCAGATACATACACCAGGCATAGACTGTAAATAAGGGACTTGACATAAGGTTGTCACTTCTGGCCTGGGAAATTCCTAGAGATTGGCATAGAGCATAGGGAGGATGCCCAGCAGGGAGTAATGCCATAGAGTTCACCTTCCAAAGCAGCTATTTTATCTAAATGAACTGATCTCTGTAGTCTGGAGACCAGGAGCAATTCTAGGAGATCTCCAGATCCCACTTGGATGGTGGCAGCCCAACTGGTGAGGTAAAGGTATGTGTGAAGACCAAAGAGTTCAAAGGATAGATAGAACCAACCCAAAATGCTCTGTTCCTCCAAGGTGAACATCTACTCCATGTTCCAACTGTTCCATCCAGGGATGGGGTGAGGCAAAAAAGAACAGGAAGAAAGCTAAAAGAGGGACAGATGTACAGAAGGAATCTGGGGAGGGAGAGATTAATAAGTGGAAAGGAATGGGTGAAGAGCAGGCCTTGAATTAAGCAGGAGCTCACAGGAGCACAGCTCCTGAACTTTTCTGACGGTTCCCCCTCCTCCTCCCCACCTTTTCCATTGAATAGTAGTCGATGCAGCTGCATAACAATCCCTGGATGAGCTTCACCACCTGTTTTTCTACAAAATGACCCCTGGTGAAGAGAAGAAGGTTGCTGGGTGACCTTGGGCCAGCCATGATATCGGAGGTTGTAGCATAACAGCTCTTGCAGGCTTTGTTTCTGCATGCACAGGAGAGAAAAGCTAACCAGCCTTCCCAAATACCCATGGGAAGGACCTCAGAGAGGTATAATTCCATAGAGTCTACCTTCTGAAGCTTCCATTTTCCCCAGGTGGGACTAATCTCTGCAGTCTAGAATCAATCCCAGCTCTTCTGGTAGGAGATGACTCATCTACCATGTAGCTTTTGCCATTGAGCCCTGTTATCTGGGGAAACCTCTGAGCATGGGAAAAATACAGGCCCATTTATAGTGCATGTTGACAGAAGTACTGGAGTGATGGGCACCTCTTTGTGGAGAGTATAAGAATTTGTATTTCTGAAAACTTCCAGGAGTGACTGTAGCATGCAATTGCAATAAATGCATCAGTCCAAGACTTCTCAGAAGGTTTTTTTTTGTCTATCCAGGATGTCTCATTTGGCATCTGCAGGCAACTGACCTTTTCTTCTTTTTGCTCTACCACTTCTTCGCTACAGTCTCCCAAAGGATGCCCATAAAACCCCTTCCATGATGGCATTTAGGAGGCTCTTAAGGACCTGCAAAACAGAGATGTTCCACCAGGCCTATGCTTGAGGCAGAACGGTCTCCATCCAGCCTAGCTCCATCCTTCCTTCTCCCCGCCATGGGGCAAGGGCACAAATTGGTGCACCTTTTATGCACCATCTGTAAACTGTTATTGAATTGCTTAAGGTATTTTAATTGTTTTTAACCTGGCTGTGAACATTGTTTATTTGAAAATGTTGTCCCCCACTCTGAGCCCTGATGCACAGGGGAAGGCAGGTTACAAATCAGAGAGAGAGAGACAGAGAGAGGTGGATGGATGGATGGATGGATGGATGGATGGATGGATAGACGGATAGATAGATGGATAGATAGATAGATAGATAGATAGATAGATAGATAGATAGATAGATAGATAGATAGATAGATAGATAGATAGATAGATATTCAGCGAACCAACCTAGTAGCAATGTTATCTCAAGGCATCCAATGAAGTGAGTGCTGACTTGCAATAGCTGACTGTGGAATACATGTTATTAATCTCTAAAATGCCACTGGACTGCCTTTTAAGATTGCTGGTGGTTTTGGACAGCAAATGGTGTTCTCTGCTTTGCTAGGTGTACATTTGGATGTGCATTGAAAGGAGGGCTGCCAGCTCTGGTTTGGGAAATTCCTGGAGATTTGGGCATGATGCCTGGGGGAGGGCAGAGTTGGGGAGGGGAAGGGAGTTCAGCTGGGATGTGAAGCCATAGATTCTGCCCTCTGGAGCCGCTGTTTCCTCCAGGGGAACTGATTTACATGGTATGTAGATCAACTGTAATTCAAGGAGAACTCTAGGCCCCACATGGAGGTTGGCAACCAAGACAGATCCGCATGGCAAATGGCAAACAAGCAAGCTATAATCATGCATAAATAACGAACAACGATATAAGAAATTAGTTCAATATCTATTTGAGACAATAATAAATTCCAGTTTCAAAGTCCACTATCAAAAGTCTTAATCTAAAGTCCATTCATCAATAAATCAATCAAAATCATTCACAGTTCAGTCCACAATCCATATAGTTTCCTGTAACTTCAAGAAAGTGCTGATATCTTCTCATATGCTTCACAAATTGAATGAAGTTCTAAAGTGCATGTGCTTGTCCTATGAAATCTAATCAGTGCTCACAGAAGTCTTCACAGAAAATGCTCACAAGACTCTGAAACCGGAATTTATTATTGTTTCAAATAAATATTGAACTAATTTCTTATATTGTTGTTCATTGTTTATTCACCGTTACAGCTTGCTTGCCAACCCACCTGGAGGTTGGCAACCTGCGTTGTAAGCCATCTTAGACAGAAAAGGCGAATGCCAACTCCAAGAAGCACTGTCTGATTTTGCTGCAGTCTTAAGAAGCTGATGGAGGAAGCTCTTGCAGGCCAATTACGTTAGGATCTGCACCTTCTACAAAATGTTATTTAAAAGGCCTCTTGGGATGGAGAAGTAACTGCAGGCTGTCCCTTTGGAAATAGCAAAAGCTGTTCAGCAGACACTTAACTCTCATGTGGTTATTTGTGACTGCTAAGAAGCCTCACGAGCATCAAGAAGAAGACAGGGGAACCGAATGATCTCCTAGCTTGGACGTCAATCAGGCAAACTCCAAGCCTTCCAGTGGCACTTCTGGAGGAAGACTGGTCCCTGCAACTGCAGAACCAAAACAGGAAGGAAGTGCTGCAGATTGTTTGTCATGGACTCGAAGAATGCACACTGCTGTCGCTTTATGTCCTGCCATAGTGGTTGTGCTTAACTTATGCTGACCTGGCTGCTCTGCTAGGACAATCAACACTAAACATGCAACCTCGCTGTGACAAACAGCAATACATTTTACAATACAGTTTACAAAAACATAATAAATACTTCTTCAAAGTTATTAAAAATCCATATTTTTCCAAAAATCCGCCATGTATCACTGACACATGGGTGATACTTTAAACAGCATATATACAGGTTGGAAGCTGTGCAATGGGCCATTTGTTGAAAAATAGATATTTGGGAAATTGTCAGGGCTTTTTTTTTTTTTTGTAGCAGGAACTCCCTGCATATTAGACCACACACTCCTGCTGTAGTCAATTCTCCTGGAGCTTACAGTAGGCCCTGTACTAAGAGCCCTGTAAATTCTTAGAGGATTGGCTACATTAGGGGCGTGTGGCCTAATATGCAAAGGAGTTCCTGTTACAAAAAAAGCCCTGGACATTGCACAGCTTCCAGTCTGTATATATGCTGTGTGAAGTATCACCTATATGCCAGTGATACATAGTGGATTTTTGGGAAAATGTGGATTTTTGATTATACACACACACAAATATATTGCATGTTTATATAACTTTGTTGAAGTATTTATGTTTCTGTTTGTCACTGTGAGGTTGTATGTTTAGTTTCTACCATAGTCCCTTTAATTATTCCATTCTACTAGAATGATCAGCAATCAACGTGAGAATTATCTGTTTATGCTTGTAGACACTATTAGAATCCACGGCCTAATTCAGAACACGCTTGACTTGTTAAAGATTTAGAAATATTATAATAGCGTCAGGTTTGCCACTGGCCACTAGAGGAGGCTAGAAGTACATCCAAACACTCTTTGATTTTACTCTTCCCTGGAATTCTATGTCCCCAAATCTAACTCAGCTGCTGGGTGTAAATGATTATCCTTCTCTTAAAGGTGCCAATTCATTCAGTCATTTCCTCTGTGGCTTGGTTCACCTATTTCACCTGCAGGCTCATTCTTGTAGGCATCTTAGACGTGTGACTGGTATGTATTCTGTAACCTAAATTTTGAAGATCTGGCTTATGAACCTAACATTTATATACGTATAAAAAGGCTTTCATGATCTTGCAATTTTCCGTATCTTTAAAAATAGGGAAGATGCTTCTATCATCATAAATAGGGTTTCTTGAGCCTCTAGAACAGGGGTGTCAAACATGCAGCCCGGGGGTCAAATCAGGCCCCTGGAGGACTCCTATCAGCCCCTGGAGCAAACTGGTTGTCATCTACTTCCTTCTCCCTCTTTCTTGCTTCCTTCTGCATCTCAGATTGCTTTGGCAAGCTTGCTCAATCTCACAGGAGCCACAGAGCAAAGCCTCTATTTTCTCCTCCCCCTTCTGATCCCCTGGGGAGGGAGGGAAAGAACCAGAGCTTCCTTTGCTCAGTTCCCTGGATACCATGGGAGAGATACAAAGAAAGCACCTCTAAGACCAACAACTGCTAATGTTTTAAGCATGTTTTATTTTAATTTTTTTTTAAAAAAAAATCTTTAGTCTTGTTTGTCTGTGTCCTTTAAAAAGTTTATATCTCTGCTACTTAATCTTACATAGGTATACACATGGCCCAGCCCGATATGGCTCGGCCTGGCCCAACAAGGTCTCATTTGTGTCAGATCTGGCCTTCACAACAAATGAGTCCGATACCCCTGCTCTAGAAGCAATAGGACCTATGACCTCAGAGACTGAAAGGCTGAAAAATGTAGGGAATTTATATGCTGTTTATCCAGACACCTACTCGACATGGTTCACAGATAAAAAAAAAAGAAATGCTGTAAAACTGTAGAAACAACAATATTAATTATCCATATTAAAACAAACCATTAAAAAGATTTGTGACCATCTTAGTACTTTGCCTCTGTATGCTCGTTCGTTGTGAGGAGTTTTTAGGAATAAGAACTAGACTGGAGTTTCTGCAGATAGAGCATGAGTTGCCAGTTCTGAGTTGGGCAATTTCTGGAGATCTGGAGATGGAGCCAAGGGAAAGCAGGTTTGGGGAGGAGAGAGACCACAGCATGGTGCAATGCCATAGAGTTCACCCGCCAGGGCAGCCATTTTCTCCAGGAGAACTGCTTTCTGTTGCCTTGATATTAGTTGCAAGTCCAAGAGATCTCCTGGTAGGGTTATCAGTTTCCGGCTGGGAAATACCTGCAGATTTTGGAGGTAGAGCCTGAAGGCAGGGTTTTGGGGAGGGGCGGAACACTTCAGTGAGGTATAAGATCATCAAGTCATCCTTCCAAAGGCACCATTTTAGCTGGAAACAGCTGATAAAAACTAAGTTATCTAAACTGGGAATTCAAATTCTGGAATTAGAGTTGATGCCACAACAATCTATGGGGCGAGCACACAGTGAAGCCAGTGCAGGATGGGATTTCCGAACAATAATTTCTGTTTCAAAATAAAATGCTGCAATTAGAGGGATGGTCAGATCGTGCCAAGCCTGTAATGTGACTCCAGCCCTAGTGTTCCTGATCAACAACTTTCGGTACAAAAGCCCTTCTTGAGGGCTTTTCTGTTGCTCTTTTTACAAAAATATCGAAGGTTCTTCTTTATCTTACTTCTGCTACTAGTATGTTTTGTGCTCTCCTTAGTATTTATTGTGATTTAATGGCATCTTAGAATGCTTTTATAAATTTTATTTTATAAGTTGCCCCAAGGACTTTTTAAAAATGGAAGAGCATGGTGGAAATCCCATAAACAAACAAAAAAAACAATTAATCCAACAATGGTAGGAACTTATATAGAAAACGAGCTGCAATGCAGCAAAGGCTGGCTGGCAGTGAAAGGCTGTGTATTTATCTGTAAGTGTGCCAAGGGTGTCCGAGACAACTGGTTTCCAACCCATTTGTTTGTATCTTGTCAGACCCTGGAAACTGAAGCGTATCTTTGACAAGCCTCAAACCATGTTCAGGCCTGTGCTGAAGATGTCCTATTCAGACATCAGTAATCTCTTCAAAGCAGGCTCCTTGAGGAAAATGGAAAGGACTTCCTGGTCTTAACTAAACAGGACAAGTAAATGACAGTTTTCTCAGTTGGTGTCAACATTCGAAAGGAAGTCTTGCGATGAGCACACTCACAAGCGCACGAAGCTGTCTCAGACTGAGTCAGAACATCGGTCCATCAAGGTCAGTATTGTCTATTCTGATTGGCAGTGCCTCTCCTGAGCCAGGCCTCGATCTGCCCACCTGTTTCCATAGTCAGAGTCACCACGTAGTCTAGAATAGTGGGGAACTGAGGGAAAAGTAAAGAGGAAGTGGGTCTGGCAGGAGGTTGTCATTATCAGTTCTGGTTTAAGAAATTCCTGGAGATTTGGGGCGTGGAGTCTAGAGATGGCAGGGTTTGGGGATGGTAGAGACCTCAGTGGGGTAGAACAGAATTCTTTATCTGTCCAATACATTTTTATCCCACCCTTTGAATGAACTCAGAGCAGTGTACATGGTTCTCCTTTCATCTTTGAGTGTACTGTATGCTTTTTATCCAAGCTGAGGCGATATTACGGTCTTTAGTGGTTTTTTAAAACAATATTTTGTAAATAAATACTGATATTTTGTATATCTGTTCTACAGTTATATCTTATATTAAATTAAATTAATTTTTTTCCCTTTATACCCTGCCCTATCCCGCAAGCAGGCTCTGAGCAGCTTACAACATACAAACCTTACAGAAACATTAAACAAACCACATCCAGACTAGACGATATCATGATGACAGAATCTGTAAAATTACAAAATTATCAAAGTGGTATTCAACATAACTTAAGCACCTAGGTGGTATGGTGCTAATAAGGTGCTGGGAGAAGCGATGACTTCAGGGGACACCTGCTGGATCAATTGAAAGCCTGGTGGAAGTGCTCTGTTTTACAGCCCTTGCAAAACTTAGATAAGTCTGCAGGTCCCGGATCTCCAGCGGGAGCTCATTCCACCAGGTGGGGGCCCGGACCAAAAAGGCCCTGGAACTTGTTGAAGCCAGTTGGGCATTCTTAGGACCAGGGATCACGAGAAGATGTTGTGCAGCTGACCTCAGAGCCTGGGAGTGGGCTCATATGGGGAGAGGCGGTCCCAGAGATATGCAGGCCTCAGGCCGTAAAGGGCCTTAAAGGTAAGGACCAACACCTTTATTCATTTCCTTTAACAATGGGTCCATTAATATGGATTAATTTAACCTTTTTAGGTTCTTAATTCATCTTTTGGGGTGAAGCCCCCCCCCCCCTTTTGTTCTTGTCTCCTTTCATCTACAACAACCCTGTGAGGTGGGCTAGGCTCAGAGAGTATACTGACCTGAAGCCACCCTGCAAGTTCCCTTCGATTAATAATGAAGCATTTGGTGTATAATGAACAGACATACTTCTACTCTTTTAAGCCGACAGAAATTAACTGCCTTTTATTCTGCTTGTAGGACCAGCCCAGCATAATGGAGTCTCTCTATGTGAGAGTACAGGAAATGTGAGGGAAAAGGGCACATAGTACATATCCCCACTGTCATCATTCTTCTCCTGTTGTATCCACATCATGACAATTAATAAGTATAATTAATTATTTCAATCATCAGCTGAATTTTATGGGTGCTATTTTGGGGGCACTGTGATGATGCTGTATCTGACTTTAGTTAGTAAGGAATAGCAACTGGTGAGGTACAGAAATTCAACAAAAATCTTCTTAATGGACTGTAATGGGTTTTCTGGGGAGCTAGACAGTCAGCAAAAACAAGACCTGGAGCTGACTGCAGCTCAGATCATGAGCTACTCATCGCAAAATTCAGGCTTAAACTGAAGAAAACTGGGGAAGCCATTAGGCCATTCAGGTTTGACCTTGATCACATCCCTTATGAATATACAGTGGAAGTGAAGAATAGGTTTAAGGAACTAGAGTTGATAGACAGAGTGCCTGAAGAACTATGGATGGAGGTTCATGACATTGTACAAAAAGCAGCAATTAGCACCATCCCAAAGAAAAAGAAATGCAAGAAAGCAAAGTGGCTGAGGCTTTACAAATAGCTGAGGAAAGAAGGAAAGTGAAAGGTAAAGGTGAAAAGGAAAGATTCACTCAATTGAATGCAGATTTCCAGAGAACATCAAGGAGACATAAGGAGGCCTTCCTGAATGAACAATGCAAAGCAATAGAGGAAAATAATAGAATGGGAAGGACAAGAGATCTCTTCAAGAAAATTGGAGAAATCAAGGGAACGTTTCGTGCAAAGATGGCCATGATAAAGAACAAAAATGGTAGGGACCTAACAGAAGCAGAAGAGATCAGGAAGAGGTGGCAAGAATACACAGAAGAATTATACAAGAAGGATCTCAATGTCCCGGACAACCATGACAGTGAAATCGATGACCTTGAGCCAGACATCCTGGAGAGTAAAGTCAAATGGGCTTTAGAAAGCATTACTAACAACAAAGCGAGCGGAGATGATGGTATCCCAGTTGAGCTATTCAAAGTCTTAAAAGATGATGCTGTTAAAGTGATGTACAAATTTGGAAAATACAACAGTGGCCACAGGATTGGAAAAGATTGGTTTATATTCCGATCCGAAAGAAGGGTAATGCCAAGGAATGTTCAAACTATTGCACCATTGCACTAATTTCACTTGCCAGCAAGGTCATGTTAAGATCCTACAAGCTAGGCTTCAGCAGTATGTAGATCGAGAACTACCAGAAGTTCAAGCTGGGTTTCGGAGAGGTAGAGGAACTAGAGATCAAATTGCCAACATTCAATGGATTATGGAGAAAGCACAGGAGTATAGATTGTGTGGATCACAACAAACTGTGGCAAGTCCTTAAAGAGATGGGAGTACCAGACCACCTCACATGTCTAGTGAGAAACCTGCATAAGGGTCAAGAAGCAACTGTCAGAACGGGATATGGAACAACTGATTGGTTTAGAATATGAAAAGGAGTTCGACAAGGACGTATATTGTCACCCTGCTTATTTAATTTATATGCAGAGTACATCATGTGGAATGCTGGCCTGGATGAAGCACAAGCCAGAATTAAGATTGCCGGGAAAAACATCAACAACCTCAGATATGCAGATGATACTACTCTAATGGCAGAAAGTGAGGAGGACCTAAAGAACCTCTTGTTGAGGGTGAAAGAGGAGAGCACAAAAGTAGTCTTGAAACTCAACATCAAAAAAACTAAGATCATGGCATCCGGCCCCATCACACCTTGGCAAATAGAAGGGGAAGACATGGAAGTAGTGACAGACTTCACATTTCTGAGATCCAAGATCACTGCAGATGGCGACTGTAGCCATGAAATTAAAAGATGTTTGCTCTGGCGAACCTGGGCAGTATAATAAAAAGTAGAGACATCACCCTGCCAACAAAAGTCCGTATAGTCAAAGCGATGGTATTCCCAGCAGTAATGTATGACTGTGAGAGCTGGACCATAAGGAAGGACAAGCGCAGAAGAATAGACGCTTTTGAGCTGTGGTGCTGGAGAAGACTCTTGAGAGTCCCTTGGACTGCAAGAAGATCAAATCAGTCAGTCCTAAGGGAAATCAACCCAGACTGTTCACTGGAAGGTCAGATGGTGAAGCTGCAGCTCAAATACTTTGGCCACCAAATGAGAAGGGAGCACTCACTGGAGAAGATCCTGATGCTAGGAAAGACAGAAGGCAAAAGAAGAAGGGGACGGCAAAAGAGGAGATGGCTGGACAGCGTTACTGATGTAACAAACATGAATTTGAGCAGACTTCGGAGGATGGTGGAAGTCAGGAGGGCCTGGCATGACTTTGTCCATGGGATCGCAAAGAGTCGGACTTGACTGTGCGACTGAACAACAAAAAAACACCACCCTCCAGAATTTTTCCTGTCACATAATTTTCTGCCAACCCCACTGTACCAGTATTCCCAGTGGGGAAACAAAACAGTTCAAGGCAGAGAAAATTTGAGCCTGAACATAAATAAACCCACTCAAGCCTGGATTGATAATTGAGGGATAACAAGGTAACTTGACAGGAACAAGAGGATTTGCCTTTAAAAGTGAACAAGGGGAAAGTTAATTCAGAAAGAAACATACAACTGAGGTAAATATTAACTCTTAACCAAGAGTTGTCGGATGGCAGGTTTCATAGTATAAGCCTAAAAGAAAATCCTGCTCTCAAGCAGGTTTAGGTGGCCCTAGGCAATCACCCCCACCAGCCCTGCCAATTCCCTACTTTCCACCTGGTTACCCCCTGCCTGGCTGTTCCACTGAGGTCTGTCCTTGCTGTGGCTGTGGCTTCTTGCTGTGATTTGGGGAGGGGAGAGCAGAGCAACCTAGTGGGGGTGAAGAGGGTAGGTGCCACTCAGGGGACTAGAAGGGTAGGTGGTAGCTTCTAGCTGCAGTATGGGGTGCGGAGATGAGGAGTGCAATCGTCTCTGATTCCCATCATGGTCTACCATCATCCTCTACCATTTTCTATGGAAGGGGGAGAGACATGAAAAAATGTAAAACTTGAGAGACACGCCACTGCCCCAGCTATTGCAAGCTGCAGCTAAGCTCAATCAGTGTAAAGCACAAGACTCTAAAAACATGTAGAACCCAAGAATCTGAAACTACACAAAATATAAATATCCCATTGTAAACCGTGAGAATAGAAAAAAACCTCAACAAACTCAACACAAACTAACTCTAGCAAAGAACTTAAAAAAACCCAACAAAAACAACTGAAACAAAAAAACAGGTGATACAGTAACAAATAGGGAAAATATAGCAGGAAAAGAGGGAAAAACAGCATTTACTGGCTCCTGATGTTTCCTGCTTAATCCTGAATGTTTTCAGGTCTAATTTTTTCGGTGTCCCAAAAAATTCTGGATATATTTGGAAGACCAAAATATATTCAAAAATACCAATAAGGCAATTTTTTGGATATATTTTTGACTCCAATATATCCGAGCACATGGCCCTAGATCTGATATCTCCCCAGATTTTTACACATCACATTCCTGGTAAACTAACCCTTCTCTCTGACTTGCAACTACCAACCTTTGAACCTCTCCGTCAGATTCTGCTTCATACTACAGAGTTGATATTGGCTGGTTGAGGGCACTTGTGTGGCAGGGGTGGAATTCTAGCAGGAGCTCCTTTGCATATTAGGCCATACCCATCTGATGTAGCCAATCCTCCAAGAACTTACAAAAAAGAGCCTTGTAAACTCTTGGAGGATTGGCTACATCAGGGGTGTGTGGCCTAATATGCAAAGGAGCTTCTGCTAGAATTCCACCCCTGGGCCAGGATATATCTTTGCACTCCTATAAGTCACATGGACTGGAGGAGCACCACTGAAGTTGTGGGAGTTGGATCTGCTTTATTTGATATGACTTTAAAGTACAGGAATGGTCCATGAAGAAATATAAATCCCACGGGCACCCTGATCTAGTAATGTGGTATTTAACCAGCTGGCCTAGGTCTCAAGCAGTGTTCCCTCTAAGCTGAGTTAGCATGAGCTAGCTCACAGATTTTTAGCCTCCAGCTCACACATTTTTGTCTTAGCTCAGGAAGAATGACCCCAGAGGATACTAAGTTATGCAAGTAGCGCACAACTTGGTCTCAAGTCACTGGGCTTTAATAAGCTCACATTTCTGACTATATTCCAGTCATTCCCCAATAAAAATAAGATTTCTTCTCTGTTGCCATCACCAAAACATGAATTGGAGACATGCCTGTTTGGTTTTCTGGACTCTCGAAAGATTTGTCTTCAAATTAACAGTCTGAGGCTTTTCTCGGCCACCTATTCTAAATTAACCTGGATGTAGAGGAAGCCTTCGGAATCTCATTTGTTAGAGTAATTCAGAGTCAGGCAGGTATCTCTCCACCTTTACTTTGTAACAAATTAGACTATATAGGGGCAGACAGGACAATGTTAGAAAAAGGAGGAAAAAATTAACTTTATTGTATTTGCAGTCAATCCAGTCAAGTAAAAAGCATATAACCGGGCAAAATGTCATTTAACAATTACCGTGCAAAACAGGGAATGCAGTGAATAATAAATGCAATACTCTCTCTTCCTGGGTCTAAAACTTACACCTCTCTAGGGCTGTCAGGGGTCCAGGAATGGTGGGAGGCCTCCTGCTTGCAGCCTTCTTTGCCCATCATTGCTTCAACAGACAGCAGAAGAATCTCTTTTTTTAAAAAAAAAAATGCTGGTATCATCTATGACACTATGTCACTTCCAAAAAAACCTGGAAGTGACATACAGTAGCTCTAGGAATTACTGGACACCCCGTGGTAAAACCATAGAATTTCCAGTGATTCCTAGAGCTACTTCATTGGTCTCAGTACATTACAGTCTAATGCACGACCCTTGCTTCCATTTCAGTTAAGATTAATATGTAGGCTGAGTTTTCTCCAGAAGTGATGTAATAGCACACAGGACATTGTGCTCTACCCCTGTGTACCCACCCTCAGGCATGGCCAGGCAACCCTACCCCTCTCCCACCAACAGGATCCCCTTGCCTTTGGGGGATCCAGCTAGTTGTATGGCTTGCTACACATTCCCCACAGCATCCCTTCCTGGTTCCCATGTCGCCTTGCAAGTCTTCTTTATTTTTTTCTTTTGCCAATCCCTCCAGCCCCACATCAGAACTAGAGTACCTGAGGGGAACAGCATGATAGGCCCAGGTCCTTTGAAAAACCCTCTTGGAATCTTGGCATTTAGCAGGAGTCAGCTGCTACTGGTGTGGTCACAGTGGCTGGCCAGAATTTGAATGGAAAAACGCTACTGCAGATGGAACTTAAGTACTTTTCACATACCAAAACACTGGCCATCGCTCTCCAACTTGACAGGCTCCTCCAGCTATGCCCTGGCTGAGCATCTTTCTTGCAGATGATGTATTTAATATATTTATTGGCAATACTTTTCTGTATGTGCTAGAAGGGACAAACGGATGCCTTTTTCATCTCTGGAACAACAGGCAAAACCAGTGAACTCTAAAGCAGGCCCTTGAGGCTGTGCCGCCATTTTGATTTCCTCCTAACAATTCCCAATGTCATAAATATTGAGGAAATTCTCTTCATGCTCTTCCTTTCTTTCCCTCTCCCCCACCCCTTTGTGAGCTGAGGGGGAAAAAAAGGGATTTATTTATAATCATTTAGTTGCTTCCCTTTACATAATTGAAATCATTAACCTTCTCATTTAATGAAAAACATGACTTCAGGGCTTTAGCACTGAAAGCAGCCACAAGGGCATCAGAGAGAAAGAGGCTGGTTGACAAAGGCTGCCAGGGTCCTTAAGCTACAAATACTGGAAAATTCTACAAGTCAGAGAAGGAGGGGGGAAAGGAAATGCCCGGCCTGCATGGAACGTTATTTGAATTTGGCCACCGGGAGAGAGGGCTGAAAAACCTAACTGCTATGGCAGACTTTCTTGCTTTTTTTCTGGAAGAGAGGGGTATGGCTTTCTTCCTTCCCTGCAGGAAGTAAAGGGTGGGGGGTGGGTAGTCGTGCCATTTCCTCTCAGTGGAGAAGTCAGCCACTATGACCATCCAGAGAATTCTGCCCGCCAGTCCCATTCTGCCGACTATATTTAGGCCATTATGAATATGGAATAGCACTGAAAATGATTCACACAGACATGAGGATGTCCAGCTTCATAGCATCAAAGTCATTAAGGGGAACGGGAAAGTTCAGGCTGACAGCAGGCCGGGAAATGCAAACCTCGTCAGCCCCCCCCCCCCTTTCTCTGCCTGTCCCTACAAATAGCCTCAGCACAGACCAAACAGAACAGGGTGAGCTTTCTCAGCTGCTATACTAATGCATGCTTTTGTGAAGGAAAAACCAAACGCTCAAGGAACAGGAGCATTTTCTGAGGGCTGTGTCAAATGGCTGCTTATAAATATTTTCAGGGTGAACATGGGGTTTTTGGACAGCCTCAGTTATCTCCATCCCCACCCCAATCACCCTTTATATGTCCCCCACACACACACCTATTCAGCAACCAAGAACATTTTTTTTAAAAAAAGAATCTATTTTTCCCGTCTCCAGGAAAAGCGAGAACATCACACAGCCAATCAGATTTGGCTATGGGATGACATCACCAAGAGGAAACAAAACAGCTTGGGGAGTGAAAGCAAGGTTTCCCGAATCTCATCGCCCTCTCACTGAGTCATTCGAGGAGCATGCTGGGAGCGTGTTGGCATCACAACACCACATGGACAGATTTGGCTGCTGGGTGATGTCCCCAAATGCAAATGAAGCCATTTCAGAATTAGGACAGCGCTTCCGGCTCACCCTACGGTTCTTCCTCTGCATTCATAAACACTCTCCTGTCTTTCCAAGTCCTCTCATCACCCAACTGGGAATGTTTTTTAACAAGGAGTGGGGAAAATCCCATGTGTATAAAGGGCTATCATGTTGCAGTCAAACGAATGATTACCCAACATGGGATTTTCAAGGCAAGAGACGAACAAAGGTGGTTTGCTACTGCCTGCTTCTGTGCAGCAACCCTGGACTCTCTTGGAGGTCTCCCATCCAAGTACTAGCCAGAACTTGTCCAGCTTGAATCCCAAAACCTGAATTGGGAGAGATCCCGCAGAGCTCTTATGGCCTCAGGGAACACATTCCACAGCATTGGTGCTGCCACTGAGAAGGCCCCAGCCCGTGTAAAGCCCAGTCTGGCCTCCCTTGGTCCAGGGATGGACAATAGATTTTTAGTTCCCGAACGCAGTGCTCTCTGGGGAATATATGGAGAAAGGCGGTCCCTTAGATAGACAGGTCCTCGGCCATATAGGACTTTAAAGGTCAGTACCAGCACTTTGAAACAGACTCAGAACATAATAGGCAGCCAGTGCAGCTCTTTCAGCACTGGTTGAATGTGTTCCCATCTTGGGAGTCCCATTAACAACTGTGCTGCAGCAAGCTGGCCCACTCCCAGATGAACCAAAACCCCAGAGCAGCACCTAGGTTGCCAATCCCCAGGTGGGGGCAGGGGACCCCCCAGTTTGGAGGCCCTCCCCTCACTTCAGAAAGTGAGGGGGGGAGGGAAATGTTTCCATTATTCCCTATGGAGACAGATTCCCATAGGTATAATGGAGAATTGATCCACAGGTATCTGGGGCTCTGGAGGGGCTGTTTTTTGAGGTATAGGCACCAAATTTGCTGCATAGTATGTGGTTGCTCTCTCCAAAATACCTTCCAAGTTTCAAAAATATTGGACACGAGCGCCCAAAGAAGGGGCCCCTATCCTTCATTATTTCCAATGGAGGGAAGGCATTTAAAAGGTGTGCGGTCCCTTAAAATATGATGACTAGAACTCCCTTTGAAGTTCAATTATGCTTGTCACAACCTTGCTCCTGGCCCCACCCCCAAAGTTTCCTGGCTTCACCCCCAAGTCCCCAGATATTTCTTGAATTGGACTTGGGAACCCTAGCCGCACCCCCTTCTTTATCTTCACCAGATTGAACAACAATGGTTTTAGCAGAGGTCTCCCTGTATGTGCTTCCTAGGGATGTCAGCCCAGCCAGAGACTATTTGCATATTAGGCCACACCCTCTGACATCACCATTGTTTGCACAGGGCTTTTTAAAAGAAAACTCCCAGCAGGAACTTATTTGCACATTATGCCACACCCGCTTCACCAAGCCAGCCGGAACTGCATTCCTGTGCGTTCCTACTCAAAAAAAGCCCTGGATATGCTATCAGTACCTGGAGTTGTTTGAGCTGCTATAATTTTCTCAAAATTCACATCCAGCTCCCTCAGTGACACACACAGAGAACTAAAAGTTTCTGACACGGTTGCAGACACACTGTGAGAGTTGTACTTGGAGATGTGGCACAGCAGACACCTGTTGCTGATAATCTTTGGCATTCAGAGACACCTATGTCCCTCATAAGGTCATAAACCTTATTTCCTGGATGTGCTATCACAGCAACCAAGTCTTTTTGCCACTGGAAACCCCTCCATCTTTCTGCAATTATGGATCTATGCAGTAGTCTGTGCATTACAGATGTGCTGCCATGGATTTCCCCCTTGTCAGCTCTCTGGAACTTCTACTTTCCCTCTTTGTGGGATCCTTCTCATCATAGCTAGGGCTGCCAAGTTCTGGCCAGGGGTGGGGGATCGCCCGCTCAGGAGGTAAGGTAAGGTAAGGTAAAATTTTATTTATATCCCGCCCTCCCCGCCTAGGCAGGCTCAGGGCCCCAACCTGCTGGCAGGGAGTAGGCCATAGCAGGGAGCAGGCCATAGAGCAGACCATAGCAGGGAGCAAGCAGAAAGCAGGCAGGGAGCAGGCCATAGAGAGCAGTACCATAGAGTTTTATGCATGAGTCCTAGAGGATCCCCACATGATGTCCCCAGAGTGAATAGAGTTTACTGTGAATCATAGAGAGTTTCCAGTGTGTTGCTCTAGGAATCATGGTAAAACTCTATGGTACCATAGAGCTTTAGCATGAGTCCTAAAGTGTGCCCAGCACAATGATGTCACTTCTGGAGGGACTTGGCAACCCTAATAGCTGCCCCCAAATACACTAAATACTATTGATACAATCAAAACAACCTGAGAAATGTTCACAAATTTTAAAGTGAGACAATATTCCTTTTATAAAAATTACTTTCTGAACAATAACACTTTACACATTCTGCAGAATGATAGAAATGTGCAGGGCTTTTTTCATAGCAGGAACTCCTTTGCATATTAGGCCACACCCTCCCTGATATAGCCAATTCTCCTGGAGCTTACAGTGGGCCCTGTACTGTAAGCTCTTGGAGGATTGGCTACATCAGGGGTGTGTGGCCTAATATGCGAAGGAGTTCCTGCTACAAAAAAGCCCTGGAAGTGTGGGATCCTTAAGGGATACCATGTCCCCCCAGCAACTGGCATGAGACTTACCCTGCCGAAGGGGGGCCCCTCACCATCATAATGGTGCCAGTGATGTGCCCTGTGTGCCCAGAAGTAACATCAGTGCATTGTAAGTGATGCACTCAAAATTCTATGGTTTTCTGAAAATTCTATGGTAAAACTTAATGAAATGCCAGAGTGTCCCTTGTCTCTTCCAGTTTAAACCGGAAGTGGAACTGGCATGCTGGTGCACCAGCAGCATGCCGGGTCTTCCCCCCCCCCCTTTAAGAACAATTGCCAGGAGATGGCCCATCATAAGAGGGCACCTGACCATATCAGACAGGGCATTCCACCGGATGGGAGCCATAGTACAGAATGGATGGCAGCCTCCAGGTGAGATCCCCTGGAATTACAGCTCATCCCCAACCTATAGAGATCAGTTCCCCTGGTGAAAAGGGATGCTTTTGAAGGCAGACTCTATGGTATTGTACCACACTGAAGTCCTGGTCCTCCCCAGGCTCTATCCCCAAATCTTCAGGAGTTTCCCAATCTGGATCCAGCAACCCTACCTCACCATCCTCTGCCAGTGGCTGGAGAGACCTGGCAACCTTACTCAAGAATGGGCAGCTGATGATCTTACCCAGTTTCAGGGAAGCATCTTCAGAAAGCTTTGCTCAGGTAAGCAGAGCTGTCAGAGTGGAATGTGTCAGACGTCTCCCAGTGGTTGTCCTGGCGATTCCTAGGGAGCACTAGTCCTAACCAGGTTTTAAAACCCATTTCCAAGATTAGAATCCAACATTTCCACTCCACACTGACTGCGATACACATCCTCTCACTTTTCCGGCTTCAGGGTTCACTTTCACTAAAGCTACCTCCATCCCAAAGATTTCCCTTCTGCACTTCATCACTAATCCACACAGTTGATTGTGAACCTGAGCCTATTGATTCCACTGTAAGCTATGAACCTTGAAGTAATTGAAATCGGGTTCCGGTTTGACAGCCTCATAATTGAAGAAGACCCGTATTGAAACCTCTTGAAATCTAGAGGGGGGCCATCTTATGAAAGCTGGAAGGATTTCCTGGTCCTTCCTTCTGGAAAGCATTTCAGAACTTTTAAGAACGTAAGAGAAGCCATGTTGGATCAGGCCAATGGCCAGGACACTAGACGCCCTCGCACTGTGCCCCACCCCCCCAGCACCATGAATACATGGACTGTATTAGGAACTTTATTTATTGACGGAAGGAATTCTTGAAGACTATTAATCCCTCTATTGGAAACTGTGGAAGCAATTGATTTGTAATGAATTGTATACACTGGTTTAAATTATATAAGGATTTAAGCATATGTATTATTATTATTGTTGTGGTTTTTCAGCGGTGCTGTTTGTAGCAGTATTTGTTTAATTACGAGGAACCAGCAGCCCATCTCCAAAGAGTTAATGTTGTTTGTAGTCAGTTCCTCTGGCTGTTGGAGGTGCGCCAACGAAGAAGGAGCCCATAAAAGCCAAGTGAGCACTGAGGTGCCGCAGCTCCACCGGGCCTTTCACAACCGTTTAGTGTTTCTTTCTCTCAGCAGGATTCTGGCCTGTCCTCTTCTGCGGAGATGTGTAATGAAGACTGTCAACTTCAGACAACTCCCCTTCACCACGGAAACGGGGAGAGTCTTTGGCTCTTCGAACTGCTGGCTGGGGCAGCCCCAGATTCTGGCACCAGGAATGGATAATTCAAAATGAAACGGGCCTACAATCCCCTCAGAAGCTCTCCTAACAACCCCCTCCCCCCTTAAGATTGCCAGTCTCCGGGTGGGGTCTGGAGCAATGTTCCCTCTAAGCTGGGGGTTCTTGTGGGCAAAAATTCTATTGTGTGAGCTACTAGCATTAAGTTATGAGCAAGCCTACATTTGACTGTCATGTAAACCTAGCCTACCTCAAAAGGTTATTGTGGAGATAAGAGAAAGTATGAGAAAACAATGAACAGCACTCTGTATATCTCTAATTCAGATCAGAACCATGCTATGTGGACAGAGAAGACTTATACCTTCTGCTCTGTGCTGTTTTCTTGACCTGAAATGGTCCCATTGTGAAAATGTAATTTATTTGCTTAAAACAGCTGTATGCCACCTCTCCAGACTTTCTGGAGGCAGCTCACAACAATTGAACAGAACCAAGTAATAGATAATAACACACACATATATCTTTTGCTGTCAAGTCACAGCAAACTTATGGCAACCCTGTAGGTCTGCCTACTGAAGGAACATAAGGTAGGTGCCAGGGCAGGCATTCCAAAGATAAGGGGCCACTGCTAAAAAGGCCCAGCCTCTGGTCAACATCCACCTTATTTCTGTGGGTTTTGGCAGAGAAAGTATGGCTTGAGAAGAGGCTTTCAACTGGACAACTGGAAGAGGTGGACATTCAAATACCCCAGTCCCAAGCTGTTTAGAGCCTTTAAGAAAAGAGTCAGCACTCAAAATTGTGCCTGGGAACACATGGGCAGTCAGTGAAGATTCCTCAGCTCAGAATAATACCTTCCAGTGTGGTGTAGTGGTTAAGAGTGGCAGTCTCTAATCTGGAGAGCTGAGTTTAATTACCCACTCCTCCTCATGCAGCCAGCAGGGCGATCTTGGGTCAGTCACAGTCCTCTCAGAGCAGTTCTCTCAGAGCTCTCTCAGCCCCACTTACCTCACAGAGTGCCTGTTTTGAGGAGAGGAAGGGAAGGAGATTGTAAGCCACTCTGAGACTTCAAGTGCATGGCAGGGTATAAATCAGGGTTGGGGAATGTCTGGCCCGACATATGGTTTTCCCGGACACTCTAGCAGTTTGGGAGTGAAAACTCTATGGTACCTATTGTACTTCTAGAGTTGAAGAAGAGATTCTGTTATTAATTATTTCTTCCCAAATGGCTCTTAAACGAGGCAGCACAGCACCCTGTACCCTCTTCTCTGTCAGTGCCACACCCAGAACAACCCCCCCCCCCCTTGAGCTTTCCTCAACCTCTTTATTCTCAAGAGAGATTCTGAGTGGAAAACTGCTGTACTTTCAATAGCTTTCAGGCATTGCAGACATGAGGGGAAACAGCTTTATTCAAGCTGTTAATGAAATGTCATTTGCAATTGTTATCACATATAGGCAAGGAGAATTGTCTGTCTGGCATTTGGGTCCTGGAGTGACTTTGTTCAAAATGCAGCAGCTGCAGCATTGGGTGAGTTTTGTGACCCCCCCCCCCCCCTTTTATGAAATAAGGTGTGCAGGGGCATATGCTCCAGTTGTTCTTATTTACCAGCGACAACTTTTCTGGGGGTTTGACTCTAGTAAAATATTATCCCCTTTAGAAAGATTCAGGGCAGGGGTATATGCCTTTTTAAAACAGCATTAATGTGCACATACATACATTCAGGGCTTTTTTTTTTTTTTTTTTAGCAGGACCGCACAGGAATGCAGTTCTGGCTGGTTTGGTGTCAGGGGGTGTGGCCTAATATGTAAATGAATCCCCGCAGGACTTTTTCTACACAAAAGCCCTATGTGAAACAATGGTGACATCAGGGGTGTGTGGCCTAATATGCAAATGAGCCCTTGCTGGGCCTTTTCTACCAAAAAAGCCCAGCATGCATTCATGTGCATCCATTTACTTTCAAATTTCCTCTTTCATAGTCACTCCATTAAAAACCAAACTTTGAATATATTGGTTTCCTTTATAAGTACAACCAGCGCCAGCACCGGGCTATTGGGTACCCCAGGCAAGGCCCCCTTGTCTCCCCCCATGCATGGGCAAAGCATGTCCCCAACTCCTGGTCTCCCCTCCACAGGCACCTGGCCATCTTCCCCTTGCCACAATTGCCTTACCTGACAGGCGGGGTGGAAACATGGCACAGTCTGGCTGTGTACACTGCGATCTGGACCATACATGCATGCTGCCTTCACCTCTGCCTTCACCTCTCCCCTTCCCTGGTGTTTTAAAATGCACAAGAGGGTGCAGGTGAAAGGGCCTTCTGATCAGCTGATTAGCAGGGCCTTTATCTGTGAGTGGGAAGAGCAGCAGCTCTCCCTTCCTTGCTTGGTCTCCCCACCTGCCACCCAGGATGGGGGGGGTGTGCCCACTTCAGCACTCCCTCAGGGCCATGCCTGAAGGCAACCACCTAGGTTTGCCTAATGGATGCACCAGACCTGAGCACAACCATATCAAATACAGGATGAAGATTTGTAGGAAAGAATTCTGCATTTAAAGAATAGCAGGACTGTACCACATAGTTTAGCAGACCGTAGCACATAGTTTTAAGAGCCCCGTGGCACAGAGTGGTAAGCTGCAGTACTGCAGTCCAAACTCTGCTCACGACCTGAGTTTGATCCCGGCAGAAGCTGGGTTCAGGTAGCCGGCTCAAGCTTAACTCAGCCTTCCATCCTTCTGTGGCCGATAAAATGAGTACCCAGCTTGCTGGGGGAAAAGTGTCGATGACTGGGGAAGTCAATGGCAAACCACCCCATAAAAAGTCTGCTGTGAAAATGTTGCGAAAGCAACGTCACCCCAGAGTCAGAAACGACTGGTGCTTTCACAGGGTACTACCTTTTTTTTTACCACATAGTTTAATATTTAAAGAATAGCAGGACTGTACCACCGTGCTTTAAGTAAATGGACACAATATTCGGTAGGGAGAAAGCAATCTTCAGCAATGTCTAACACTGTAGGAGAGGGAGTTCAGGCAATGATCCTTGATGCTACAAGTACACAGCCATGTTCTGGTCTGGGAAGTGGTGGAGAATATGGGCAAGGGTGTCAGTTCAACTGCATATCTTCACTACTCCCTTTTGCAGAATCTTGAGCTGGTTATTTAGTATACTTTGAGATACCAAAACAGAGTATTAACCAACTAAACATTTACTCTAACCAGCTCACTAACAGACATGCACATTAGGCTTAGACATCAGTCTGTTAAAGCTAAATTGATTGCATCGGCAATTTGGATGGGGCTGCACTGGAAGGGGGAGCAAGAATATAACTCTTTATACCCTGCTTCGCTTCACTAATCAAAACTAGGCTTCCAGTGCTTTTTATATTATTTTAAAGGGGGAAATGAACATTTTAAAGGGTGTGTCTTTTTCTCTTTATAATCTTGCTAAGTATGCCAGAAGCCCAGTTTGGATTAGCACATGTGAGTGAGTCTTGAAGGGTTAATTCCCCTCTTCAGGACTTTTTTGGTAGCAGGAGCTCCTTTGCATCTTAGGCCACACACCCCTGATGTAGCCAATCCTCCAAGAGCTTAGAGGGCTCTTCGTACAGGGCCTACTGTAAACTTTGGAGGATTGGCTGCATCAGGGGTGTGTGGCTTAATATGCAAAGGAGTTCCTGTTACAAAAAAAGCCCTGCCGAACCTTCCAAACCATGGCTGTACATGTGCAATGGGCAGAGATCCATGATCTCCCTCACATCTCCTTTGAGCACTAAGCTATAAGCAAACGCGGTGTGAGAGACTTCCCCATGATTTTTAATTCAGGGGAATTTGCAGGTACATTGCAGTGTCTTTTAAAGTTTTTTTAATCCTAAACTATGAATAGAAGTTTATATCAAGCCCAGCAGTCGTCACATTCACAGCCATTCAATAGAAAATACAAAATGAGAAGAGCTGGGGCAGCCAGACTGTTTCTCGGGAGCTACATATGGCTCTTTCACACATATTTTGTGGCTCTTGAAGCCACCCCCCCCCCCACCCTCAGCCAGCTTGGAGAAGGCATTTGTCTCTTTAAATCACTTCTCCAAGCGAAGCTAGCCGGTGACTTGGAGAATGCGTTTAAAGTTAAAGTTGCTTTCTTTCCACCTCTCCTCCATCTATTTGCTTTTTTACCTTTTCTCCCTCCGTGTCTTGCAGCTTTCAAACATCTGATGTTCACGTCTTGTGGCTCTCAAAATCTGATGTTCATGTCTTGTAGCTTTCAAACATCTGGTGTTTATTCTGTGTAGCTCTTACATTAAGTAATCTTGGCCACCGCTGATATAAGTGGTACAGCTCTCTCTCTTTGAAAAAAAAGACCAGCAGAAAAGGCAGCTGCAGTGTTTAGAGAAGCTGTTTTTGAGGCATAGCCTCAAAAATGAAAGCAAAATTAGCTGCAATCTCAGTGCTTCATAGGTCTTAAAGGTGCAGCACAGCAAATGTCCTTACTTTAAAACAGGGGTGTCAAACATCTGGCCTGGGGGCCGAATCAGGCCCCCAGAGGGCTCCCATCAGGCACCAAAGCTCCCTTCTCCCTCTCTCTTGCTTACTTCTGTGTACCAGCTTGTTTTGACAGGCTTGCGCAATCACATAGAGCAAATAGAGCAACATAGCAAAACCTCTATTTTCTCCATTGGCTGAGGCTCCTGACTTGGGGAGGAAGTGGGGGGGAGAAAGAACTCGCTTTGCCAGGCTATCACAATCACACAGCACAGCTACTGAGCCAAGCCTCTCTTCCTTCTATCCTCCCCCTCCTGGCCCCCTGGGGAAGGCAGGAAAGAGCCAGAGCTTCCTTCGCCCAGTTCCCTGGATCCCATGAGAGAAATACTATGAAAGCATCTTTAAGACCAATGAGTGCTAATGTTTTTTAAAGCATATTTTAAGGTTGGTTTTTTTTTTTTAAAAAAGTCTTTAATTGTGTTTGTATCCTTTATAAAGTTTATATCTCTGCTATCTAATCTTAAATAGGTTCACATATGGCCTGGCCCTACAAGGTCTCATTTATGTCAGATCCGGCCCTCATAACAAATGAGTTCAACACCCCTGGTTTAAAAGGCACCAAAAAGGTTTAAAAAAACAAACAAACAAACAAACAAACATCTTCTTTCCTGTTGCCTCCATTAAATGGAAAAATCCTCATTGAATGGAAAAATCCTAGAAGGGTGAAGAACTGATCATGCTATTGGAAAACTGGTCAGTTAGCAAACCTAATAGGATCCCTAGATTTCCCCCCAGTTTGCTTCTACTTTCTGGATGAAAAAGGTGAAAAGGAGATAGGGAGGGGCAATTCCAAGGTGCAAAATGACAAGAAGGGAAATAACTTCTCTGAGAAGCTCCTTTGGTTGAATACACACACACACACACACACACACACACACGAAAGAATCCTGCCTCCTGTAGTTTCAGCTTCCTTCTGACAGAATTCTCTTTCTCTCTGCCTTTCCACATCTTTTCCCCCTTCCGCAGTCTCAGAACAATCTCGGGCAGCCACTAGCAGATTTCACAAATCTTTTTGTCAGTGAGTACTTTATGGAAATTGAAAACTAATTAAGGTTTATCTCAGCAACTAATCGCATAAAATCCACTGCATTTTCATCCTGGCTCTAGAAATAATGACCGACCGTGAACATGAACAGGGAGTTGGGAAGGGGAGATCCTGATAAAGGCTGACAGCAGGCGAGGGAGCCGTAGCGAGACACAGAGGCTAGGCCTCAGCCTGTCCTGACAAAGAAGATGGCAGGGACTTGGAAAACCATCTCTCTTGGGATAGTCACCCCCCAACTTGAAGAGGGGGTATTTTTTTCATCTTCTTCCCCAGCTCTAGGCTATGATTTGAGTCTGGTCTCTCCAAAGATTAGCCTCAGGCCTGTTTTCTGAGCTAAGAAACATCCCTGGAAAAACGTGAAGCAATAATCAAGAGCATCCTCAACAGCACTCACAAAGTCCCTTTCCCTTCCTTCTGACTCACCACAGGATATTGCATTTATTAGGATTACAAAGGAAGGCTTCCCAGTTCAGAAGCTGGGTGGCCATATTTGTCTTTTAGGGTTGCCAAGCCCCTGCGCTGCTGTGGCAGGGGACTTCTCTCATGCCCCCAAAGCACACGTGTGGCTCAATGACATCACCCGGAAGTGACATCATCGTGCCGGGCATGTCACATGGGGGATGCTCTAGGAATCACAATAAAACTCTATGGTTTTACCACAATTCCTAGAGAGTTCCCCATGTGACATGTCCAGCAAGATGAGATCACTTCCGCGTGATGTCATTGCACAGTGTGCACTGCACAATGGCAGTGCTTTTGGGGGGCAGGGATCCCCTCAGCGACCTTCTCCCTTCTGGCAGGTTGCCCCCCCCCAAACCAGGGGATCCCCACCTCCAGCGGGAGCTTGGCAGCCATATTGTCTTTAGTAACAAAATGAAGGAGGAGTCCAGTTAGGGATGCCAAGGTTGGGAAAATCCTAGAGATGTGAGGCTGTGGGAGCATTTGGAGAGGGAGGGACCTCAGTAGAGTATAATCTGAAAAAGTGTATCCTCCAAAGCAGCCATTTTCTCCTGGGAAATTGATCTCTGTTGTCTGGAGCTCAGTTGTCATTCTGGAAGATCTCTAGGCCCCACCTGGAGGGTGGCAACCCTGAATCCAGTGGACTAACAAGATTTATTCCAACATAGGCTTTTGTATGTCAACTGGAATAAATTTTGTTAATCTCTAAGGTGCCACTGGACTTTAGGTCAGAAGGTGCACCTTTCCAACACCTTTTATATTAGGAATTTAGCATCTGTACACCATTTAGCAAATCTTCCCTTTGGCTTTCATCAGAGGCCTGCACCCTGAAGGGAGTGAATTGATGAGCATGAATCAAGGAAGATGTGAAATAACCTCTTTACAGGAACTGTAATTCTTTAGCACCTCCTTCCGCAAAAGTGTCCCTGTTCTTAGTAACAAATGCAATCTTCAGGGAGGGGGGAGAAACTCGATCATCAAACAGTAAAAAATTGCACTTTATACATATAATATCAATATTCTTCTTCAACTATTTCATCTCTAATGATTCTCTTAGTCTCACTTAATTGATTGCTTGATCCGTGTATTGGATTTTTCAATCCATTCTCCAGTCAACAGCAGCCGAAGCATTGTTGACCATGGCGGGATAGATACTTGGTCTGATTCAGAAGCAGCAAGCTGGGCCCCATGAATCATTGCAGAAGGAAGGACATATAATGTCATATGATGCCATAGAGACCACCTTCCAAAGTGGTAGGGTTGCCAGATCCTTTCCAGCTCCCAGCCGGAGATCTTTCTCATGCACACAAAGCAATGATGTCACTCAGAAGTGATGTTATTACGCCAAGCACATCGGCAGGAGCATGCTCTATCACTTTGGAAAAAACTCTATGGTTATCATCGGGGCCTTTTTTGTAGAAAAAGCCCAGCAGAAACTCATTTTCATATTAGGCCACACCCTCTAACATCACCATTGTTTAGCATAGAGCTTTTTTGTAGAAAAAGCCCAGCAGAAGCTCATTTGCATATAAGGCCACACCCCCTGATGCTAAGCCAGCTGGAACTGCGTTCCTGTGCGTTCCCTCTCGAAAAAAGCCCTAGTTATCATAGAGGTTTTTTCCAAATGATTGAGCATCCCCTCCGGCAACATGCCCAGTGCAATAACGTCACTTCTGGGTGACATCATTGCGCCAGGCATATTGCAACATGCCAGTGCTCTTTGGGGGTGGGGCTCCCCTGGTGGCCAGCTGTGGGGCAGCAGGTTTGGGGCCCCAAAATTGGGGGGGAAACCCACCCCTGATGGGAAACAGGGAACCCTACAAAGTGGCCATTTTTTCCAGGTGAACTGATCTCTGTTGCCTGGATATCAGTTTTAATACCAGGAGATCTCCAGCCTCCATCTGTCAAGGGCCTCCTTGCCATGAATTCCTATGCACTGCATTCTGATGTTTCCTTGTTCTTTCACTTTGCTCATCACTATCTCTTTGTAACAAGTAATCAAAGCAGTTGCCAAAGAGACCAAGGTTAGGGTTGCCAAGTCTCCAGCTTCCCGGATCGGGGGACTTTGGCACGCACAAGGTGTGTGTGCGGCGCGATGACGTCACCCGGAAGTGATGTCATCAAAATGGTGGTGCCCGTGCAGGCCGCTCTAGGTGTTTCTGGGGGAACTCTATGGTTTTCCCGGATGCTCTAGCAATTTGAGAGGTAAAAACTCTATGGTACCTATTGCACCTGGGTGCACCTGGGAGGGATGGGCCAAGGGGCGTCCCGTGTATTTGTCCCACTTGAGCTTCTCACTTTCCCTTTGAATCTATAATGGTTATACTGAATGTATACAAGAGAATCAAAGACTAGCCCCGCCAGTCTTTGCAAGACCTTCAGTGTCTAATACAGTTATCAAGGTTCAACAAACTGCTATTATACCAATGGTCTGTTTGATGTGCCTGAGAGACTGAGGACACCATCTGGAGGTTGGTAACCCTGTTTAAAAAGACTGAAAAACTCAACATTCTTTGAGGGACTTTTTGTTGTTGTTGGAACCTTTGCAAAAGAATGATATGTTTATTTACTTCATCATTTTCCCCTGGGCCTGAAATGTGGGCTTCCTAAATGCACTGCGTCTTTGGAATTCTACACTGGTGAGCACACAGCAGCAGAACAAAGGGGACGTTTTGTGCTTTTGGGAGCAGGAGCATCAGCAGTTCGGCCAGACACCCACGGAAGAGTCAAAATGGAAGGGAGAGGAGGCTTTGAAGCCATCAGCAAAGAGGAGATTGGCCAAGGTTGAAGAACAAAATATCCTAGGGCAGATTGCAAATGGAGAAGAGGAGAGAGCAAAGGCTGAGGCCCTGGAGCTTTCCATCACAGAGTGGACAAGGGCACCAAAACATCACAGAGAATGCCCTGTGAACAAAGGCCTGTGAGCATCACGCAAGCAAAATCCAACAGCAGAAACTGGCATGGGTTTTGTTTCCATTTGCAAAAGCTCTGCTACAGCCTTTCTCACCGTGTACAATTGTATCCCCCAGCCTACATTTCCCAGGTATCTCTCTCACAGTGATGCAAGTTCATTTTCTGTCTACCTTAGACAGAACTAAACTTCCCAAGAATAAAAAGAATTAATGTTTTGCAATTAAGGGGACTGAATATGTGTGATGGTGGGTGGCTGACTCATGCCTTTGTGCATGGGTTGTTCGCAGGGGTGGAATTGTAGCAGGAGCTCATTTGCATATTAGGCCACACCCCCTGGTTTAGCCAATCCTCAAAGAGCTTAAAGGGCTCTTTTTTGTAAGCTCTTGGAGGATTGGTTACATCAGGGGTGCTTGGCCTAATAGGCAAAAGAGCTCCTGCTACAATTCCACCCCTGGTTGTTGCCAAGCAGAAGTGAAGTGAGAGGGGGGAGGCATTGCACAGAAGAGGTGGAAAGGGAGCTGAACCCTCCTCCCCACTCACTACTCCTTTCCCTACAACCTCTTCCCCTTCACTCTGCCCTCCTGGGTTTTGAAATCCACTGAAGGAAAGAACGGTCTGTGTTCTGTTGGGAATGGAAATACTGAGAAACAGTATGACTAAGATTGGGAAAAGCCACATTGAAATCTTGACTCTGCCATGGAAGCTTGCTGGTGACCTCGGTTCAGTGGTACACTCTCAGTCTCAGGGGCGGCCCGATGCTCCATGGTGCCCTAGGCAGACTCACTGCCTGGTGCCCCCCCAAAAGCGCCCCCTGTGCCTCCCCCCCACAGCTTTGTGCTCCTCACCATGCCTCCCCCCTCCTCCTCCCTCCTGACTTTTCCCCACGCCATCTGGTTTTCAATGCCAGAACTGGCTCTACAGCCGCATTCCAGCTCTCTAAAGCCCCCCTCCTCCCACCCGCTCACTGGGTCGGCGGGCAAAACCACGCCGCGGGGCCGCGCCGCACTCAGTCTGTCAGGAGCAGTGTCCTGAAAGGGCACCTCCGCTGCCGCTGACTCCTCCCCTCCCCGCTTTCTGGCTGGGAAAGGAGTCAGCGGCAGCAGAGGCACCCTTTCAGGACACTGTTCCTGACAGACTGAGCGCTGCCCAGCCCGGTTTTGCCCTCTGACCTAGTGATCGGGTGGGAGGAGGGGGGCTTTAGAGAGTCAGAACATGGCACTAGAGCCGGTTCTGACATTGAAAACCAGGTGGCATGGGGAAGGGTCAGGAGGGGCGAGGAGGAGGTGGTGCAGTGGGGGGGATGTATGGGGGGAGGCGTGGGAGGTACAGAGCTGTGGGGGAAGGAAAAGGGAAGAGAAACAGAGGGGCGGGTGTTGGCAGCAGTAGTGGCGGGTGGTGGTAGCGGCTGGCAGGGGAGGAGGCAGGCAAACTAGGTGCTTGCCTGGGGTACCGGGAAGGGGTGGGGAGCCCAATTTGGCGCCCCTACCCTCCTGGCGCCCTAGGCAACCCCCTAGTTTGCATAGTGGATGAGCTGGCCCTGCTCAGCCTAACCTACTTCACAGGGTTGTTGTGAGAATAAAATGGAGGAAAGGAGAATGGTGTGGTTAAGCTGCTTGGGGTCCACATTGGAGAGAAAAGCAGGGCATAAATACATGGATACTGGAGGAGGATGGGGGCTTAAGTCTGCCAGATACAGCTTGGAAAACTCCTGGATATTTGAGGATGGAGCCTTGGTTGGACAGGTGGGGGTAGAGTGCCACAGAATCCATCCTCCAAAGCATCAATTTTCACCATGGGAACTGATTTTTGTAGTCTGGAGATGAGCTGTAATCTGGGGGATCCCCAGGTCCCACCTGAAGGCTGGCATCCCTTATTGAGACCTTGGATATAAAGTGTGTTGTCTGCTTTCTAAATTATAATATTTAGTGTCTCTAGCGCTTGCAGTTCTCCTAACTGCTTTCTTTTGTCTCATACTGAATAGGTAATGTGGGGTTGACCTCTCATTCTTAGAGATGCTGTATGCTCCTTATCCCTCCTTCATGGATGAATTGTGCCTCATGTATTCAGGGCCTGATTTTTTTCTTGGAGATCATGAGGAGGGAAGGGTAGGTGTCTGTATATCTAAGGCAGGGGTGTCGAACTCATTTGTTATGAGGGCCAGATCTGACATAAATGAGACCTTGTCAGGCCGGGCCGGGCCATGTGTGTATTTATTTAGGATTAGGTAGCAGAAATATAAACTTTTAAAAGGACACAGACAAACACAACTGAATATTTTTTTTTTTAAAAAAAACTTAAAACATGCTTAAAACATTAGCACTTGTTGGTCTTAAAGGTGCTTTCTTTGTATTTCTCCCGTGGGATCCAGAGACCTGGGCAAAGGAAGCTCTGGCTCTTTCCTTCCTTCTCCATGGGACCAGGAGGGGTAGGAGACTCAACGAATGGAGAAAACTGAGGTTTTGCTCTGTAGCTCCTGTGAGATTGAGCGAGCCTTGCAAAGTAAGTTGAGATGCAGACGGAAGCAAGAGAGAAGGAGAAGGAAGCAGACAAGAGCCAGTTGCTTGGGGGCCTGATAGGAGCTCTCCACGTCTTTGACACCTCTGATCTAAGGCAACCAAAGATCACAGAATAGTAGTTTGCCAGTGTTCACGGAGGGTCAGATTTGTGGGTGTGTGGGTTCTGCTGGCTGAGATAAACACTGAAGCCCTTAATGTGAACTGCTTACATCTAAAGGCAACACCTAATTACGGGACTAGAAGCGAAGCACAAAGGAAAATGAGCGGTTCTGTTACAGTTGGGGCCGCTGATGCCCTCTCTGTGATTGGCAACAGGAACCAAAGACAGATCTCCTCACGTGAGAAAGTCTCTGAGGTAAAGGAGGGAGGTGAAAGTGTGTGTTTTCATTCCTCCTCACACCACTCCCTAAAAATTATCTGTTGTATTCCTAATGTATATATTTAAAAACTTTTCAAGGGTTCAAGATTTTTGTTTTATTTTATGTGCTGCGAGTTTTGCCACATGTAATGCATCTGTGGGCACCATGGCACATATTGATTCCTTTTCTAGTGCCCACCAAGTCTGGAGATGATAGGGTTGCCAATCCCCAGGTGGGGGGCAGGGGATCCTCCGGTTTGGAAGCCCTCTCCCCGCTTCAGGGTCATCAGAAAGTCGTGGGGGTGGGAAATGTCTGCTGGGCACTCATTATTCCCTATGGAGATTGATTCCCATAGGAAATAATGGAGAATTGATCCACAGGTATCTGTGGCTGTGAGTGGGCTGTTGTTTTAGGTAGATGCACCAAAGTTTCAGCATAGCATCCGGCTCCTCTCCTCAAAAGACACTCCAAGTTTCAAAATGATTGGACCAAAGAAGGTGCCCCTATCCTTCATTATTTCCAATGGAAGGAAGGCATTTAAAAGGAGTGTGGTCCCTTTAAATGTGATGGGCGAAACTCCCTTTGGAGTTCAATTATTCTTGTCATAATGTTTCTCCTGGCTCCACCCCCAAAATCCCTAGATATTCCTTGAATTGGACTTGGCAACCCTAGGAGATGAGCTGTAATTTCAGGGGATCCCCAGGTTCTATCTGGAGGCTGGCATCCCTAGGAGGACTAGGTGGGTATTTTGCCCAGCAGGCAGAATTCCCAGTTTCCTGCTGGGGGTAGGGTTTCCCCCGGTTTTTGTCAAGGGGCCTTGCCATGTCTTTACTGAGACTGTAGACCTCATTGTTTGATGTAACTCTGATGGAAATGTTGTGGGAGGATGTTAGGGTTACCAATCCCCAGATGGGGGCAGAGGATCTCCTGGTTTGGAGGCCCTCCCCCTGCTTCAGGGTCATCAGAAATCAAGGGGGGGTGGAATGTTTTCTGGGCACTCCATTATTCCTTATGGAGACTGATTTCCATAGGGTATAATGAAAAATTGATCTGCAAGTATCTGGGGCTCTGGGGGGTCCTCTTTTTAAGGTAGAGGCACCAAACCTGTAGCATAGCATCTGGTGCCTCACCTCAAAAATCCCTCCAAGTTTCAAAAAGATTGGACCAAGGGGTTCAATTCTATGAGCCCCAAAAGAAGGTGCTCCTATCCTACATTATTCCAAATGGAAGGAAGGCATTTAAAAGGAGTGCAGTCCCTTTAAATGTGATGGCCAGAACTCCCTTTAGAGCTCAATTATGCTTGTCACACCCTTGCTGCTGGCTCCACCCCCAAAGTCTCCAGGCTCCACCCCCGAAGTCCCCAGATATTCCTTGAGTCAGACCTGGCAGCCCTAGAGGATGCGTGGGGTTGCTTTCACCTGCTTGCTTTCTCTTTTGCCTGTAATACATAAAGTATCCATTTTGCCCTGGCAGGGAGGCCTGTGCCTGGTTTTCAAGGACATGATATCTTCTCACAGAGACTGTCTCAGCACCTGCTGGTCAAGTGAGAACCTGTTACCTTTGCTTTGTGTGAGCTTTTTGCTATGAATTTTGGCGGGCTGGCATCAGCTCTGGAGAGGGTATATAGATCTGGCTCAAGGGGTCGTAGTAGGGCTGCAAAGCCCACAGTCTGAGCAGGGGTTCCTCCACCTGGGAGGTTCCCAACCTGCTGGCCCAAATTGGCCCAGTAGGGGAAACCTCCCCTGACATCGTCAGCGCGATGACGTCACCTGGAAGTGATATCATTGCACTGGCATCGGGGGTGCAGCAGCTGCTGTAGGCATTTCCGGGAAAACTCTATGGTTTTCCCAGACACTATAGCCATTTGGGAGGGAAAACTCTATGGTACAAAAGGTACCATAGAGTTTTCCCGGAAACACCTAGAGTGGCCGTGAGTGCCATCACCAGCGCAATGATGTCACTTCCAGGTGACATCATTGTGTGGCGTGCGCGCTTTGTGCATGCACGCGAAAGTTTCCTCCAGAGAGCAGAAGGGATTTGGCAACCCTAGTAGCCAGATCTGACACAGCGTCGTACCTGCAATATTACACCTTTCAATACAAATCCTTTTCTGAACATCAGCAAGAGGTCTGATTATTGAGGGCGACTCAGGAGCTGATAGTTTGGGAGCCTCCAACCTGCCAACACAGAGCTGGCCAGTGGGTGGGTGGGGGAGAGTCCCCACCCCCCAAAAGCTCCGTTGATGCCCAACGTGCCCAGCGCGATGACATCACCCAGAAGTGATGTCATCACAGCAGGCACATTGTGTGTGGGATGCTCTAGCATTCAGGTAAAAACTCTATGGCTTCCCCCTCCAGCAGCCAGGTAAGACCTGGCAGCCCTATCCGCAGGGCTTCTGGTTGCCTGTGCAGATTAGAAGACATGCTGCTAAACAGAGCTTCTGCCTGAAATGTTTAAGAGTTACTATTAGAGTTCCAGATAACCTCGGCCCCTGACATTTTGCAGTTGGCTGCATCTTCTGCAGCAGCCATTTCGTAATTGCCTCCACCGACTAGAGCAGCCGTTTAGTGGTTGCGCCCACTGCCCTGTGTCATAATTTCAAAGGTGGCTGCAAGCTCAAAGAGTTTGGGGTCCCCTGGTTTAGACCAACACACCTATCTCAAGGCGTTAAACCCAACGGGAATAACTGGGATCCCACAACTGGCCTCCCTTCCCTGTGTGCCTGTCCAGATCCGGCAACGAGAGTAGATGCTGCACAGACAGCTGCATCCATACTTCTTCGCCATTATCTCCATCATGCTTACATACAACTACCTCATTGTGCTTTCTAGCTTAAGAACCCTCATGGACCACTGATACCTCATAATTCAGCCCCTTATAAAACACAGCTGTGCTATGGAGCCAAGGGCAGGTCTCTTGTAATTTGTGTAAATGAAAACACAAAATGGCTGACCTCTCACAGACCAGACTGCAGAATAGCCCTTCAAAACTCCCAACGGGATACACCCAGCCAGCTTCCAGGATAAAGTGGGGATTCAAATCTGGGTCTCTCAGATCCTAATCCGACACTCTAATTACTACACCACACTGACTCTTATTACAATATGCTGACAATTATTAAAATCTTGTTAAACCCTGTAACATATTTTTCTCAGTCCTAGGGATGCCAGCCTCCAGGTGGGCCCTGGGGATCTTCCGGAATTACAGCTCATCTGCAGATTATGGAGATCAGGTCCCCTGGAGAAAACGGATGCCGTGGAGGAGGGACTACATGGGCATTGTGCCCCACTGAGAGCCCTGTGCTTCCCAGGCTCCACTCCCAAATCTCTTCTCTCCTTCCGGGGGGAACCAGGTAACCCTATTCAGCCCGTATAAAAAAACAAACAAACATTCATTCATTCATTCATTTATTTATTTAATTCGATTTATATCCCGCCCTACCCCACCGAGGTGGGCTCAGGGCGGCTTACAACATAAAAACCAACAAAATCAATCTAAATACATTAATAATACATTAATAATTATAATTATACAATAAAATACATATAAAATACATAAAAACACATAAACATTTATCCATATCAGTTCCAAATAATCCAAATCTGTGCCAGTAATTTGGTTCTCTAACTAGACATGACACCTTGGGATTGCAGTGCTAAATAGGCCAGAGTATTATCTGGGCATCCTGAGGATTATCCAGATTTCTGTAGTGAAGTTTTACCTACCCTTGACGTGAAATCCTCAATGCGTGCAGTAATGTTGCATATTTTGTGCCCGTCAGGAAACTACCTTTAAGGCAACGCCATCGACTTTGTTTTCCTCCTCTCAGAAATGTAGAAGAATCTGTGAAGTACGAAAAGAATGGCTCTCATAAGTGAGGCGGGTTTGAAATTTATTCTGTCTGAAGCTCTCGAAGGAGCGGGCCTAGAGAAGTTCACCTCCGTGTCAAAGCAGGTACGTGCAGATCATTCTGAAAGCGGCCGTGAGGCCTTTGGCCCCTGTTGACTCCTGCCTCTGAAGGTCACGAATCCCGTGCTTGCGTTGCGTTGACTAAAGGCTAACTTCAAGTTATTAGTAATAACAGCAACTGCCTTCCAGCCACCATCTTTTTTTCTTCCTGAGTGGGACCGAAGTTCTCCTATCCAGTGACAGATTTAGGAAGATGTGGAGGATGCCCTATCTCAGTGGCAAACTAAAAGAGGCAGAAGAGCCCTAAATTGGGTCACTTCTGATGCCCTGAATAATGAGCTTGGGGGAGGGGGATTAAAGGTCAACCAAGATGGGGAGGGGGGATGCGGAATTCTTTCACCATCCACATTCCTCCCAAACAGCACCGCTTGGGATCAAAAGCCACTTGGGATCCTGGAGTTTACAGTAGGGCCCTGTACTAAAAGCCCTTGTAAGCTCTTGGAGGATTGGCTACATCAGGGGTGTGTGGTCTAATATGCAAAGGAGTTCCTGCTACAAAAAAGCCCTGGTCTGTGGTATATTTATGGACCAGTTCAATGCTTAATTGGAGGTGCAGAGCTCTTTTTATATCATTGATATCATGGTTGAATAGGAGAACAGGAAACCAGGGAAGTGGAGACAGTAAACTGGGAGCCAACTTCAGCCTCAGCTAAAAGATTATTTTATTAACTAGGAGGATTCTAGTTCAAATCTTGCCTCTGCCATAAAAGGCATGCTTACGGACATTCCTAACCTCCAAGGCTCAGTTCCTAATATAACACAGGGGTAAAAGACATACCTAAGAGCTGGTGTTGCACAGTAGATAAAGTGTTGGACTAGATTCTGAGAGACCCAGGTTCGAATCCTCACTCAGCCATGGAAGCTTGCTGCATGACTGTGGGCCACTTACACACTCTCAGCCTAACCTACCTCACAGGGTTGTTGGAAAAGATATGGAGGAGCAAAGAATATTATATATATATATATATATATATATATATATATATATATATATATATATATATATATATATATAATATTCCTCATTTGGGAGAAAAGCAGGGTATAAATAGCAAAATAAATGAACAAACGTCATAAGAATTGTGTAAAATAGAGCCAGTTTAGTGTAGTGGTTAAGCGTGCGGACTCTTATCTGGGAGAACCAGGTTTGATTCCCCACTCCTCCACCTGCAGCTGCTGGAATGGCCTTGGGTCAGCCATAGCTCTTGTAGGAGTTGTCCTTGAAAGGGCAGCTGCTGTGAGAGCCCTCTCAGCCCCACCTACCTCACAGGGTGTTTGTTGTACGGGAGGAAGATCTAGGAGATTGTAAGCTGCTCTGAGTCTCTGATTCAGAGAGAAGGGCGGAGTATAAATCTACAGTCTTCTTGTTCTATACGAAGGCAATGAGCTCCCCCTCACTGGCAGTCTTCAAGCAGCAGGTGGACAAACTCTTGTCAGGGATGCTTTAGGCTGATCCTGCATTGAGCAGGGGGTTTGACTAGATGGCCTCTGTGGCCCCTTCCAACTCTAGGATTCTAAATATCCGAAGTGCTTCCTGTTCCTATTGTTATTCCAAGGGAGTGGAGGAGGGGAGCCGGGCTTAACAATGTCCTCATCTTCATTCCAATCAAATAAAGACTTTGTCTTGTGTCAATTACTTGGGGGAGCAGAGGGATTTTGATTTCCCGCACTGGACATGAAAACATCTTGGGCTGGTCCTGGAGTTGATGGGCAGGACTAAATTAATGACAAGATGTCATCTAACAGTGAAATGCAAAATTAAAAAAAAAAAAGTTAAAATTCAAAGCCAATTAAGTTTGTATAATGTGAGAGGGAAAGTGCTGGTTAAGGGCATGTTAACAGCTGAACTGTAAATCAACTTATTTAAATGCCTCTGCCTTTGATAGCTAAGTATATGCATATCATTAGCTTGTAAATGCCTCTAATAAGCCTGTCTACACTAATATGCCAAAAAGAATCCAATTAACTTTTTTTCCCTCCCGTTTGCAAGACAGTTGATGAGACGGTGAGGATCTTATGTTGCATCTTCCTAGCTGAAGCTCTTTTAGCATCAGCTAAATGCCTCTGCACTGGAGAGACCCCGAAATAAAAAACTAGCTTATATCTTAGAAATCCTAAATCCCCTGTCAGGAGTGATAAGGTATGGTTGCCAGGTTCCCGCTGGCCACTGGTGGGGGATGGGGTTGTAGTAGGGTTGCCAAGTCCAATTCAAGAAATATCTGGGGACTTTGGGGGTGGAGCCAGGAGACATTGGGGTGGAACCAGCATCATTGAACTCCACAGGGAGTTCTGGCCATCACATTTAAAAGGACCGCACACCTTTTTAATGCCTTCCCTCCATTGGAAATCGTGAAGGATAGGGGCACTTTCTTTTGGGGCTCATAGAATTGGATCCCCTGATCCAATCTTCTTGAAACTAGGTTGTAGGGTTGCCAGATCCAGGTTGGAAAACCTTTGAAGTTCTGGAGATGAAGCCTAGGGAGGACAGAGAACTCAGTTGTGGTACGATGCCATAGAGTCCACCCTCCAAAGCATCCATTTTCTCCAGGGAAACTGATCTCCATAATCCAGAGATGAGTTGTAATTGCAGGGAATCCCCAGGTCCCAGCTGGAGGCTGGCAACTTTATATGGGCATGAATAAATTATTATGAGGTAGCTTCACACTACTCACCAAACAAGCTGGGGAGGAGAGGGAGTTTGGCTAGGGAGAACAGGGAACTCCAGATGTAGTTTTTATGGCTGTGGTTCAGATGAAGGAATGGAAACTCAACTTAGTGTTCCTTTCCTTTGGTGGCAAGCAAGGCTTTTTTTGTAGCTGGAACTCCTTTGCATATTATAATGGCCACCCTCTCCCTGATGTAGCCAATCCTTCAAGAGCTTACACTAGACCTTGTAAGAAGAGTCCTGAGAGCTCTTGGAGGACTGGCTACATCAGGGTTCTGTAGCCTAATATGTAAAGGAGTTCCTGCTACAAAAGCCCTATGGGGAATAGGCAGAATAGAAATTTACTAAAATAAATAAAATAAAAAACGCCCCAAACCCTGGTGGCAAATAGGACATCCTGAAATGAAGCTGATTCTGCCCATCAGGCTCTGGCAGTAAGGCTAAGATCCAGTGGTAGAAAAACCTCTCCCAGTTCAACTCAGGGTTGCCAATTTTGGGTTCAGAAATACCTGGAGATTGGAGGGTGGAACCTGGGAGAGTGGGGGTGAAGGAAGGCAGGGACCTTGGCAGAGTATCATGCCATGCAGTCCACTTTCCAAAGCAGCCATTTTCTGCAGGAGAAGTGAAAGAAATGTTTTAAATAAATAAGTGATTCATGTAGTCTGGAGATCAGTTGTAATTCGGGGGCGGGGGGGTCACCAGTCCTCACCTGCTAATCTCTCAGTCCCAGAATTATTTGTACCTGGTAGCTAACAGGTCCACGGGTTTAGGAGGACATGTTACAGTTCAATACACATTGAACTTTACATTGTATTGTGTATTTTTTGTAGACTTTGCCTACAGACTTTTAAATGACACCTGCTCTGAGTTACCTTTAACGGTTGCCGAATTTCTTCAACAGGCCATGGAAATCCGACAGAGACTGGCTCTGGAATGACCGTATCTTATTTGTTTTATTCATTTAATTTTGTTAAACTTGAAATTACATATATTTTACTCATTTTATGTACATTAGCTCCCCTGTGTACTCTATTTTCCAAGATTTTTATATTACTTACATTGTTATTTGTACTGCTAAATCTGTTTTATGCCAATAAAGGCTTGTTGTTGTATTTTTCGTAGGAGCCCTGTAGTGCAGACTAGTGGTAAGCTGCAGTACTACAGTCCAAGCTTTGCTCATGACCTGAGTTCGATCCCGGCGGAAGGTAGCTGACTCAAGGTTGACTTAGCCTTCCATCCTTCCGAGGTTGGTAAAATGAGTACCCAGCTTGCTGGGGAAAAATGTAGATAAGTGGAGAAAGCAAGGGCAAACCATCCCGTAAAAAGTCTGCCATGAAAACATTGTGATACGACGTCACCCCAGAGTCATAAACAACGGCTGCTCGCACAGGGGACTACCTTTAACTTTATTTTTTGCAACTTGTATGTTGTTTGTGAGATGCTCATTTGTGACATAGTGCCACTGTGGACTGAATCACACACAAGCAAGAGTCCATCATGATTGCTCTTTGCTAGCCAAGGAAATGCTCTGTGAAGAAGTGATCAGGGTCCATGGTAGTTCTGCCACATTGGCATTAACATTAGTGGGGTATGAATGCCACTGATTGGGAAAAGAACACATACCCAATCAAAAGCCATTGTCATCTCTAGGAGCCAAAAGTACTCCAGATAGAAGCAAGAAGCCTTGTATTTCCTTTGCACGCTAATGCTCAGCTGTGGCAGTTCCCATTTAAGAGCCGCACTGGGCATTCATATGAATAAAATAAGACCATAATTATGGACTCCTGTTGAGGTCACCATTGATGTCGATGAAGCTGTCAGGTCACAAGATTTAGCATCTGTCTGATATTGAACAGAACCTCTCTGCGTTGCTCCGCTAAATGCGGCTGTTCATCTTGTCCATCACCTGTCCCGCAAGATCCGCGCGGCGCAATCCCTCAGGAACATCTGCTGCACTGGCTCACGAGGTGCGCGGCTCCCATTCATTTCAATGGGGCCGAGGCGAGTGACGTGCCCAGTGGATTGCAGCCACCGGTACAAATCCATCACATCTGTCTGCTCCGTGCAGAGGATGAACAGCTGTTTCTCTGCCACGACCAAAGGTTAAATATTTTTAAAATAAAAATTAGCACCACAGTGAAGCGGATGAAGCCCCCCCCCTCTCTTTTCCTCCATGCAAATGTTCAGGAAACTCATTAACAAGGTGAGAGGCTGGAGCTTAATTAGAAAAGAAGGGGAGGCAGGGATAGTTTGATTTAGCCAAGTCAGCAAACTAACTGGCTAATTGGCCTTTGGCAGCATCAAAGGCCTTTATTAATTGAGCACCCTGTACTCATTCATTACCGCCCTTACACGATTCCTGCCTTATTGTGGGCTGGGAAATGTTAATCATTCTAGCCTCCATTCAGCAAAACCTACCCATGTTGATTGCTAGCTACTCGCTTTATTATGGCCCATAGATTTGAATGGAATTTTTTTTTTTACATACCTCTATTTAGTAGAGGACATGGCTAGCATAAGGGGGTAAGCCCAGGGCTTTTTTTTTTGAGCAGGGATGCACAGGAACACAGTTCCAGCTGGCTCGGCCAGGACTCTGGCTCAAAAAGAATGTCTCCGGTAGAGGGAAGGCACTAGACACACACTCCCAGACCTCTCTGCCACCTCCAGACTCCAGTGGGCTTGCAAAGAGAGCGAGAGATGTGGAACTGCCCACGAGCGCCCCCTCCTGGGAGAAGTGGGGCCTGCTGTTACCTGCTCTGCCACATGTGGCTCTCTCTCTCCGGCCATGTTGGCGGGGGGGGGGAGTGAAACAACGTCTCTCATTGGGCTGTGTGAGAACACACATCCATGAAATGCAGCTGATGACACTGTACTGTTCAGTGTCAATATGCGGAAAATAACCTACTGGACGAATGATGTCACTTCCAGTGATGTCAGGGGGTGTGGCCTAGTATGCAAATGAGTTGCTGCTGGGCTTTTTCTACAAAAAAAGCTCTGAGTAAGCCCAAATGGTTAAGGTTGGATAAACTGATGATTGGGGAAATCTGTAACATGCTGGAGTCTTGGAGTAGCATCTTCTTTCCCCTCTTCTCTTCCAGATGGACTCCTGGGGCAGATGCCTGGCTGTCCCAGGCTTGAATGTGGGGAGCATAGGGAGGATCAGAGGGAAAGTGAGATTGACCCTCATCTTTCAATGCAAACACCAATGGTAAAATCTGGTAGGTACAGACAGCTATGGAGTAAGGGTGAATGGTGCTGGTGGAAAGTGATATCAAGAGTTTTCAAGGCAAGAGATGGAACAGAGGTGGTTTGTCTTTGCCTGCCTCTGTGTAGCATTCCTGGATTTCCTTGATGGTCTTTCATCAAAGCACTAGCCAGGTCTGACCTTGCTTATCTTCAGAGATCTGATGAGATCAGGCTAGCCAGAAGGAGAAGGAGAAGGATTAGAAGAAGAAGAAGAGTTGTTTTTATATCCCTCTTTTTTTGTACCCTAAGGCAGGGGTGGCCAACGGTAGCTCTCCAGATGTTTTTTGCCTACAACTCCCATCAGCCCCAGCCATTGGCCATGCAGTGGTGCAGTGCCTCTGCTTTGCTCTGTGAACCAGTTGCTAACAGGCCACAGACAGGTACAGGTCCACGGCCCGGGGGTTGGGGACCCCTGCTTTACAACCTCCTGACAAGATTTGTTCTCCCATCTCAAGCGAGACGCATTTGAGCATCAGGTATGCTCAAATGCCCATTGGCTCTGCTCACTGATTGTGAGCAGGAAACTAATATTGGGGGGGGGGGGGGGCAGGGGCAGGCAGTTTTACTGTTCATATGCAGATGGAGTCTGTTTGTAGGTTACTTTCTATTCATAAAATCACTGCAATTGACAGCATTTCAGTCATGTTTAATTAGCTTATTTACACTGTGATGCAAGGCAAATTTCAGAGCAAAGAATGATTCAAAATGAAATCTCACACAATCCAACAGGATCCTGGCATTGTGGTATACTGCTCCACAGCCAAAACTTTACTTAAACTATTCCAGGGCTTTTTTTTTTGTGGCAGGAACTCCTTTGCACATAAGGCCACACACCCCTGATGTAGCCAATCCTCCAAGAGCTTACAGGCCTTTTCTTACCGGGCCTACTGTAAGCTCTTGGAGGATTGGCTACATCAGGGGTGTGTGGCCTAATATGCAAAGGAGTTTCTGCTACAACCCCCCCCCCTGAACTATTCTTTAAACTATTCTTTGGAACTAAACTTTGGAATAGTGTCACACTTTCTTTAGAATGAATCGGCCAGTGATTTATAAACACTTTTAAAAAAAGCCTTATTGCTTGGTATTTGCCTGCATCATCAACATTATGTTTTATGAAAATTATCATCCTTATCTAAGATTGCCAGGTCACCCCGGAGACCAATGGATAATGGGAGGGAAGGGTTGCCAGATCCAGGCTAGGAAACTTCTGGAGATTTGGGGACGGAGCCTGGGGAGGACAGGGACTCAGTGGGGTACAATGCCATGGTGTCCCCCCTCCAAAGCATCCATTTTCTCCAGGGGAACTGCTCTCTGTAGTCTGGAGATGAGCTGTAATTCCAAGGGATCCCCAGGTCCCAAGTGCAGGCTGGCATTCGTATTCCACCCCACAGGTCATTTAATTACCTGAACCAACTGAAGGAGAATCAATCTCGCCTATTTCACAGCACCAAAAGAGTCTGCAAGGTAGGAGGAAATAAAACTCTAACGTCTTGGGTACTGCACAGCCACAAAGCTTGCTCAGCACACTGTCCAAGTTCAACAGTGGTAAAGCCAGTTTGGAAGTTTGGCTCCTGAGCAACTGCAGCTGTCACAAACTATGTTTGCTTAGCCAAGCATGTTTGCAAAGTTCTCAGGTTCCCTGCTAAGCACAGACCAAATATTCGTGCCCCGCCAATCACTGCATAGCTATGTGGTAATTAGTAGGGCACGAACATTCTGTCTGCACTTAGCAGAAATCCTGAGAATTTTGCAGCGAACATTGCAAAGAATTCAGTTGGGCTGTGTGAGAATACACCTGTGCATATGAACGTATATGAACATATGAAGCTGCCTTATACTGAATCAAACCCTCGGTCCATCAAAGTCAGTATTGTCTACTCAGACTGGCAGCGGCTCTCCAGGGTCTCAAGCTGAGGTGTTTCATGCCTGCTTGCCTGGACCCTTTTTAATTGGAGATGCCAGGGATTGAACCTGGAACCTTCTGCTTACCAAGCAGATGCTCTACCACTGAGCCACCGTCCCTCCCCCCAAAAAAGCCAGTTGTGCTGTACTGCATGGTTAGGAAGGAATACAGTGAAGGAACCTGCCAAACAGACTGACAGACTAGCGAACTGCTTGCCAAAAACCCCAGGGCTCTGTTTGCAACCGGCAAACAGGATGTGAGCCCAATTGGTGTATGCTTTAACATCCCCACTTGAAGCTTTTTATCCTCTCCTTTTTGAGTAAAGGAGCGATGCTAAAAAGTTCACCTTGTAAGTAACCAAACCCCATTGCTTTCATGCTTTCTGATGGTCCATGAACCAGATCTATTCATTCCTATAGAAATAATGATGATGATGATGATGATGATGATGATGATGATGATGATGATGATGATGATGATGATGATGATGATGATAATAATAATATCTTGGATTGCTATCTTACCCTTCATTCTGAATCTCAGAGCGGTCACAATCTCCTTTACCTTCCTTCTCCACAACAAACACCCTGTGAGGTAGGTGGGGCTGAGAGAGCTCTCCCAGAAGCTGCCCTTTCAAGGACAGCTCTGCGAGAGCTATGGCTGACCCAAGGCCATTCCAGCAGCTGCAAGTGGAGGAGTGGGGAATCAAACCCGGTTCTCCCAGATAAGAGTCTGCGCACTTAACCACTGCACCAAACTGGCTCTTAGCCGTTTGGAAGGTACTAATGCATCCCAACACCTGACCTAGATAGTTCAGGCTAGTCCAATCTCATCAGATCTCAGATATCCAAGGAATAGCAGGGTCCTGGCATGGAGGCAGGCAATGACAAACCACCTTTGAATATTCCTTGCTTTGAAACCCCCCAGGGTCACCATAAGTCAGATGTGACGGATGGTACTTTACACCACTACCACCAATGCATCCCAGCAGTCATTCCTTGTTATTCCATTTTTCACCATACACTGAACATTGTGTGATGATGGACAGAGGAGATTTGCTTGGGAATAATCTTTAGATTCCAAATTTGTGCTAGCTGCGGTGCTGGACAAAGGAAGCGATGCACATGAACAAAACAAGACTCTTGTTCTCCTATCAGACATGGCAGACTATTTGCATTAGGGGGAATCACGAAACCTTGTTACATCTATTGCTTTCAGTAGCTCAGATTAATTTCATTCCAACAAAACTTCACAGGCATTAAACTGCTGCCCAGATGACAAGTGAAAATATAAAGGCAAGATCTTTGCTTACCCTCTGCTTTTGGAATAAGGGATTCCCAACTCGAAGTATTGCTCATTAACATGAAAAAAAGTTAAGCTTGCCAGATCCGAGTTGAAAAATCAAACCAGTTGGAGCGGAACTGATCAGATGAAGTTAAGCCGTGCAAGAATCCAGGTTCCAGCTTGGATTTTCACTGCTTCATTTGGGTAATCCAAGTCCTGTTTTACTTCAGTACTCAAGGGGATCACTTCAGTGGTTTGGTTCCAATCTGAGTGACTCAACTTAATGAGTCACTTGGTATATAAAAGAGGCCTTTGGAGCAATAACAAGAGCTTGCCCTCCATTTTCCTTGCTCTCAGTAACCCATCCCAAACACATACATACATGAATATATGAAGTTGCCTTATACCAAATCAGAACATAGGTCCATCAAAGCCTGTATTGTCTGTGCAGACTGACGACAGCTCTTCAGGTGGAGGTCTTTCACTATTACCTGATCCTTAACTGATTACCTGAGCCTGTATGGGAAAGGGCGGAATATAAATTGACCAAATAAAAAATAAAATAAATAAATGGAGATGCCAGGAATTGAACCTGGGACCTTCTGCCTGCAAAGCTGATGCTCAGCCACTGAGCCACATCCCCTTCCCATCTCAGATCTTCTTAATCCTGCCTTCTTTATGCTGTTCCTAAACTGACAACTTCTTGGATTCTTAATCTGTCCATATGGTTCTTTTGAACTGGATCCTCATATCTGAACTGTGGTCCTGGCCCCATTCTTACCTGGGCATGCTAAATTCTCCTGGGCTGGAACTCGCATACTTTGAGGTCCTGCCCACTCCCCTGCCTGCCTGCAGTTGCACCCCAAATTCTTGATCTTTCTGATTTCCCACTAGCCTTATGCCGCTCTCGCTCTGCTCTTCTCAGTGAGGCTTCCGTTGGATTTCTCACTATCTGCACCGGGGCTGCAGCTCACTCCGCCTCTTTCACGCAGCAAACAAGATCCTCTAAAAACCAGTTTCTGTTTGCTGTGTGAAAAAGGCAAAGTTAGTTGCAGCCCTGGGGCAGATAGTGTGAAATCTGACGGACGCCCCGCTGAGAAGAGGAACGTGAGAATGGCATAAGGCTAGTGGGGAATTGGCATGTATTTTTGATCACTATTTTAAGAGCTACCTCTTCTCCCAAGAGTCTGTTCTTTGTCTAGACCTCTTATTGAGGCCTTTTATTTTTAGCAGGAACACACAGCAAAGTAGTTCTGGGTGACTTGGCATCAGGGGTGTGTGGCCTAATATGCAAATGAGTTCCTGCTGGGCTTTTCCCACAAAAGATCCCTGTGTGAAGCAATAGTGACACCAAGGGGTGTGGCCTAATATGCAAATGAGTTCCTGGTCTACCAAGGTCAGTACTTTCTATTCAGACTGGTGGCATCTCTTCAGGGTTGCAGGTGGAGGTCTGTCACATCATCTACTACCTGAGTCTTTACTGAAGATTGAACCTGGGATCTTCTTCATGCCATGAAGATGCTCTACCCTGAGCCACAGTCCCTCCCCAACATTCAGGTCACCCCTCTCAAAACCATGCTTACAAATTTGATAGGGAATCCATTTCTAAATTGTTCCTTTGCTTATTTGCATTCTATTTTAGAATGTACAGCACATAGAAAACAGGGAACAAATAGCCAAGAATCTTTACTCTTCCCCTCCCTGCCATCCAGGGACTCTTAAAAAAAAACACCTTTATTCTCTTCCTTTGGGCAACCCTTTCCCCCCTCCTTTCTCTTTACTCCACATCGTACCTGGGACCTGAGAATCCATTGCCTCATTATTCAGATTATTATTTTAACAAGATGTCTTGTTCTCTCTGAGGCAGCAAATGCACAGAAGGGCCCATCAATTTTCATAGAAAGCCATTAAAGTTCTTTCTCATTAGCCATAATTAAAAGGTGCAGCCGGTACTCCCAATAGATCACACTTCAAAGTAGGGTCGCTGAAAAAAAGATATATTCTGGACTCGATGCCTTGGATTATTCACAGAGCAGGGCAGCCAGAAGGATGAAGTGTCAGGAATTTTTTCAGGGGTTCTGGGAGTAGAACTTTTTCTCCATTCAGAAGAATCATTTTCAGATCCGCAGATATCATCTGATGTCCAGGGTGCCTGTAAAGGTTCAGCCCCCATGGTGCAGACAACACAGGAAACACTGGCTCTTCTCAGGGCTGGCACAGGCACCCTCTCCCCTCTAGTGTACATTTCAGGGCCTGCCTTTCCTTGTTGTGGAAATCTTCCACAGCAAGGGAGGGCAGGCTTCGAGTGCATGAGCTTTCCTGCCACTTTCCCAGGTCTTTTTGCAGACCCGGGAAGGCGAGAGTGGCAGGGTCGCGCTGCAGTGTGTACACTCCTTGGAGCGCATCTCCCCTTGCAATGGAAGGCAGGCTCCAAGGACCACGTACACTGCCCCGCTGCTCTCACCTTCCCGGGTCTGCCCGACATGGGGGTGGGGCCTAGGGCACCAGAAACACTGGCACTGATCCTGGCTTTTCCCCAGTAGAGATGCAGAATTACACTAAGCCACAGACAAAACCTTCAAATGTGTCAAACCTCCATGTACAAAAGTACCAGAAAAGTTAACCTTTGTGATTATGGCTGGATCCATGTATTTTGTTGGTTATTATGCTATTCCTATGTTATCAAGTCAGTCAAGCCGCTATATTGACTGTAGTGCAATATTCAGTGATATGTGGATGCAGCCACAGAAAGGAAATTCACACCAGCTTGCACGATCATGGTACTTGGCCAAGAACAACTCAAGAGCCAACCCACCTGTTTAACGCACTTTGCTTCTCCATGAGATGTTCAGGTTTTCATGTGGTAACAGTTTCCTATATGAGTGCCCAATGGCTCTTTACTTCCTCCTAGGTAATCTGATGGTTTATGGAAGCACAAATCTGTCCCAGGGCTGTGAGGGCTACTTGCATAGGAGATGGCCTTTCCTCTGGTTATCTGGTAGATGGTGGCAGAGCCTGGGCCCCATCTGCTGATGGTGCTTGCCAGGGCTTTTTGGGGGGGAGGGTAGAAAAAGCCCAGCAGTAGCTCATTTGCATATTAAGCCACATCCTCTGACATCACCATTGTTCCAGCAGGAACTTGTTTGCATATTAAGCCACACCCCCTGATACCAAGCCAGCCCTGGTGCTTGCCCCAACAGCGACCAGATGACTGGAGGACTCCCCTTCCTGGTGGATGCTCAACTGCAACTTTTAATATGCAGAACAAAAGGGTAGGACCTTCCTTGCTGCATCCTACACTGAGGTGCCTTCAACTGATACCAGAGGACCAGCCTTCTTCCTGGGAATGCTTCGCCTTCATCCACCACAGGGAGATGGCTCCATCTACCTTTCTGTCCTGAACCGCTTCCCCACAATGAGTCAGAGGCAGGTTAAGAACATAAGAGAAGTCATGCTGGATCAGGCCAATGGCCCATCCAGTCCAATGGTCTGTGTCACACAGTGGCAAAAAAAAAAACCCAGGTGCCATGAAGAGGTCCATTGGTGGGGTCAGGACACTAGAAGCCCTAGTTGCCCCACCCAAGCACCAAGAATACAGAGCATCACTGCCCCAGACAGAGAGTTCCAACAATACGTTGTGGCTAATAGCTACTGATGAACCTCTGTTTTAGCTCCCTTTCTTTCCCTTCTGCCTCCTCTAGTTTCTGGTCTTGCTACCACAGATAAACTGGCATATCTTAAGCTTCTGATGCTGCCAGGAAGTTTTAAGCTTCCAGGCAGTCTTAGCCAAGCTTTCTAGCTGCTGACTGGTATAGGGTTGCCAAGTCCAATTCAAGAAATATCTGGGGACTTTGGGGGTGGAGCCAGGAGATTTTGGGGGTGGAGCCAGGAGACATTAGGGGTGGAGCCAATATCAAGGCTGTGACAAGCATAGCTGAATTCCAAAGGGAGTTCTGGCCATCACATTTAAAGGGACAGCACACCTTTTCAATTCCTTCCTTCCATAGGAAATAATGAAGGATAGGGGCACCTTCTTTTGGGGCTCATAGAATTGGACCCCCCCCCGGTCCAATCTTTTTGAAACTTGGGGGGTATTTTGGGGAGAGGCACTAGATGCTATACTGAAAATTTGGTGCCTCTACCCCAAAAAACAGCCCCCCCCCAGAGCCCCGGATACCCGTGGATCAATTCTCCATGATTTTCTATGGGAATAAATCTCCATAGGGAATAATAGAGTTCCCAGCAGACATTTCCCTCACCCCCCTCACCCCGCTTTCTGACGACCCTGAAGCAGGCGGAGGACCTCCAAACTGGGGGATCCTCTGCCCCCACCTGGGGATTGGCAACCCTAGACTGGTAAGTCTTTTTGTTTCTCTAGCTGAGCACTGGCTTCTCTCTAGAGTTGCCAGGTCTGACTCAAGAAATATCTGGGGACTTTGGGGGTGGAGCTAGAAGCAAGGTAGTGACAAGCATGATTGAACTCCAAAGGAAGTTATGGCCATTACATTCAAGGGGACCACACACCTTTTAAATGCCTTCCCTCCATTTGGAAATAATGAAGGCTAGGGACACCTTCTTTTGGGGCTCATAGAATTGGACCCCCATGGTCCAATCTTTTTGAAAATTAAGGAGTTTTTTGAGGAGAGGCACCAGATGCTATGCTGAAAATGTGGTGCATCTGTCTCAAAAAATAGTCCCCAGAGCCCCCAATACCCATGGATCAATTTCCCGTTATACCCTATGGAATCTGCCTCCCCTCACTTTCTGATGACCCTGAATTGGGGGGAGGGCCTCCAAACTGGGGGATTCCCTGCCCCCAACTGGGGATTGGCAACCCTACGAAGTTCTCTCCTTACACAGACCTCTGACATTTTTTCTCTTCGCTTTCGCCCCCCCCCCCTTCATTTTCTTCTACAAATTCATAAGCTGTTATTGTTTGGGGTTCAGGATCCATTATTATACCCTCCCATTTGACTCACACTCTCTCTCCACCCACTCCTGTACCATGGCTATTGTTCAATCAGTTTTAGAGTGTGCACCTGCAAGCATGAAAACATCTTTTTAAATATTTATTATAGAGCACCTAGTAATTTTAGATGCTTTAACTAAAATTCAATGATGAGCTTCCCACCCCCACCCCCCCATCCCTAATGGTGCAAAGACATCATGAACGGGCACACACAAACCCTGCATTTCTCTGCTTAACTAGGAATTATGTACCCAAAGAAGCATCTGGAAGATCTAGAGAAATTCTTAGACCCTGCAAAGAGTTGCAAACATGTTTGGGGGTGTGGCTTCTTGTGTGCCCTTTGGTCACTGGCTAAAGACCAGAAAGTAGTCTTCTTGCAGAATCACAATGCTGCAAAACTGCTGAACAGCTGCCATAAAGCATTCTGCAAGGACATTTGGTAAGACAGGATCACTCCTCTGCCTTCAATTCCATGCAATATTGTCCCCAGCTACAATGCTTTCCTTTGCCCTGAAAGGGGTGAAAAATATATGTTCAAGTTCTGGGATGTAATTTTCAGAAGGCAAAATATGCAGATTTTTTTTTTTCCATCACTGGATTCTCACTGGGCTTTTCCACGTTCCCAGTTTCTTCACTTGTGTGTTCCTATTACATCGGGGTTTTCCCCTCCTGTTCTGCACATGTGTTGCTCTCTCTAGTGGCCAATTCAATATTACATGGGTTTCTATCAGGCATTTTAAAAATCATAGTTTAAACCTGCAGAGGGATATGTCAAACCAGTGTAATATCAAATCGACCACTAGAGGAGCAAAACACATGCAAATCTGACCCCCCCCCCCACACCCCCAAAAAACAACAGGAATACACAACTGGGGAAAATGAGGATATGAGAAAGCCCACTGTTGAAAAACATATTTGCCAGTAAATTCAAACCACTTCCCCACCAGACACTCTACTTAACTCCTGATTTTCTTAGGAGTCAATCTGCAGGACAGGATTTTTTTATTCCCCCAAAGATGTTTTTTGGTGTCTGAATTGGTGGCCAAGATGGAACAAAAGAAAAGAGTTCACCAATGCAGTTCTTAAAACAGGTACACAATGCTTATTGCATTCAGCAATTCTGTCCTGGGAAGTTCCTGGAGATTTGGGGCAATTTCCTGCTGGGGAAGTGATCTCTGTAGCCTTGGAATTCTGGGAGAATTCCAGACTCTGCACCTGGAGGTTGGTAACTCTAATCTAAAGGACTTTATAGAGCTGTAAGAGCCCCGTGATGCAGAATGGTAAGCTGCAGTGCTGCAGTCCAAGCTCTGCTCACAACCTGACTTCGATCCTGGTGGAAGCTGGGTTCAAGTAGCTGGCTCATGGTTGACTCAGCCTTTCATCCTTCCAAGGTTGGTAAAATGAGTACCCAGCTTGCTGGGGGTAAAGTGTAGATGTCTGGGGAAAGCAATGGCAAACCACCCCGTAAAAAACAGTCTGCCATGAAAACATCATGATGTGACGTCACCCCGAGTCGGAAATTACTGGTGCTTGCACCTTTATGGTTTTTTTAACAGAGAGATAGCCAGGCTAGCTTGATCTCATAAGATCTCAGAAGCTAAGCAGGGTCAGTTCTGGCTAGTATTTGGATGGGAGACCACCAGAGAAGTCGAAAGTTGCTATGTAGAGGCAGATAGATCCAAGTGGGCAGCCATGTTGGTCTGAAGCAGTGCACCGTTAAAACCAACAAAGTTTTAATCAGAACATAAGCTTACATTCTGAGTAAAACGTTGTTGGTCTTAAAGGTGCGCTTGACTCCTACTTTGTTCTCTGTACAGGCAGGTAATTGCAAACCACACTGCTGATTGTATCTTGCCTTGAAAATCCTACGGGGTCGCCATAAGTCTGCTGTGACTTGATGGCACTTTGCGCCACCAGGGGGAGATATTGCCTCTTTGAAGCTTTGATTGGTAGGCGTGGTACAAGGGATTGGGTGGAAAGTGAAGCATTGAAAATGGGGAGATGGTTTTGAGAGAGATCCACTATGCACCTTCCACAACTTTATTGTTTTAAGAGGTGTAACGTGCTGAACACAATACGCACTGTGTACCTGTTTTAAGAACTGCATTGGTGAACTCTCTTCTTTTGTTCCATCTTGGCCACCGATTCAGACACCGAAAAACATCTTTGGGGGAATAAAAAAATCCTGCTTCACGGAGCGGACTGCATAAAATATTTTACTACAAAGCAGAATTACTCTGACGACTGATGGATTCACTCATGAGACCCACTCACATTTATGGAGGTCGTAAGTTATATACTCCTGGTGAACTAGAGGAAACATAACAATTGCCTTTTATGGGTAAAACTTCATGCAATATATTAAACTCACCAGGGAACAGACAAGGGTTTACAGCAAACGATAACTCTAATGCTTCCAAACCACTGCATTATTTGCAGATGGATTATGAGGAACCAGAGTAGGGCCCCTGTGCCCATTACCTACAGCTTCTGTATAAGAGACTCGGGGCTGGAGGTTTTTTGGGGTCACAATGCACCTTTGCTTATTTGTTGGTCTTAAAGGTCTTAAAGAAGGGCATGGTTATAGGTGGCACAGGGATGGCAGAAGTGGGCTCCTCTGGAAACCCTGGGCCCCAGCAGTTGTACCATCTAAGGGCATGCTGACACTGCACTTGGTCTAAGTATCACATGATAGTATCAAACGTTCATTCCCCCCACCCCCCAAACATCCTTTTTGGAGTGAGGTCTCACTTCACACAGTACTGCAGGTGCAGCCTGACCAATGTGGTGTACAGTGGGATGATGACATCTTGTGATTTGGATCTTCTGCCTCTGTTGATACACCCGAAGACCACATTAGCCTTTTTTGCTGCTGCATCACACTAACTGCTCACAGACCACTCATACCCGCAAGATCTTGTTCACATGCACTGCAACCCAGAAGTGTATCCTACATCCAATATGAGTGCTTCTCATTTTCGTTAGAGCTCAGAAGCAAAGCAAAGTCAGCACTTGGATGAGAAGAATCTACAGAGGAAGACTCTACAGAGCAGGGGTGGCTATGGCTCAGGAGCCACATGTGGCTCTTTCACACATATTGTGTGGCTCTCAAAGCCCCCTCCCCCACTCCCTTTTGGGTGGCTTGGAGAAAAGGCATTTCTCTCTTTAAATTACTTCTCTGAGGCAAGCCATCCAGTGGCTTGGAGAAGGCATTTAAAGTAGCTTTCTTTCCCCCTCCCTCTCTCCCACCCATCTTGCAGCTCTCAAACATCCGGCATTCATGTCTTGTGGCTCTTACATTAAGTTTGGCCACCCCCCTACAGAGGAAGGCAGTGGCCAGCCAGCCTCTGCTTCTCATTTGCCCCGAAAGCCCCTTGGTGGGGTTGCTAGAAGTCACTCACACTGTACCTCCGTACATAATGTGGCAGGGAATAAATGTAAAGGAATGGCAGGAAGAAGTATGGAAAAGACAGGGCTGAAGAGAAATCCAAGTCACTGTTGAGGCAGCCAAGATGAACTTGACACTGGGACGGTGTCTCCTGCCCAGGCCATCTCGGAAGAAAAGGGCTTCCTTGATTTGAGCTGAGTGCTGCATCCTCTCCATCCGCTTTCCGCAGCCTCCCCTCCTGAAGGCCTCCGCCGCTGTCAGCTTCATTGGCTCATGTTCAGGTGTCGCTGGCTTCCGTTGTGTCAGGACAGAGATGGGCGTGATGTTATTGCTCCAGAGTTGCCAATATGGGGCTCAGAGCTGCTTTGAGCTGCAAGTGACGGAGGAAAGGGCCTTCCAAGAGAGGAAAGCAAACGAACGACATCTAGGATTTCCATTCTAAGAAGTTTCTACACACGTTTGAAGTGTTTGGAAATATTTCTGCCGGTAATATTAAATTTCTGTATTTTGGAAATAATTCAGCGGGTAATTTTAAAAAGCCCTATTCCACAAGAAGCAGACATCCCCAGTTGCCAACCTCCAGGTGGTGGCTGGAGATCTCCCATTATTATAAGTGATCTGAAAAAGCTTGGAGCCTATTGCGAAGTGCAAGAATTTGAAGTCTGGATCTGTTGAAAAGCGTTGTCTTGAATGTGAAGCTTAGAAGAAGCTTTCAGTGAAAAACGGGGTCCAAATGTTTCAGAGGTGCTCGTTTAGCTGTATTGTTTGAAAATTTATTTATGGCATGTTTGAGAATTGCGTCTGAGAAGTCTTCTTCTACTGCAAGAGCTGTGGATGTTTGCCTGAGAAAAAAGAAGAATGTCGATGTTTACAATTTGAACTAGACCTGCTGCGCTTTTGGATTTACGTCCTGCTCTTTGGCGTGATTGTTCTGTTTTGTATATTTTTGTTATTTCTACGATCCTTTGAACAATATGAATGTTCATGTTCTAAGTAATTGTAGTGGTTTCCAACCTCCAGGTGGTGGCTGGAGTTCTCTCGTTATTACAACTGATCTCTAGGCAACAGAGATCAGTTCACCTGGAGAAAATGGCCGCTTTGGAAGGGACTCTCTGACGTTGTATCCCATTGAAGTCCCTCCCCTCTCCTCCCCAAACCCTGCCCTCCTCAGGATCCACCTCCCCCCACCCCCAACATCCAGATATTTTCCAACCCAGAGATGACAATTCTACTCCTATGTAATGATCTAATGAGAGTCAGACAGCGGCCACTCTTCAGGTTATCTCAAGAATTTCCCAACCTCCAGGTAATGCCTGGAGATTGAAACACTTTCCCTAGGGCTGAAACACTTTCTCTATGAAGAAAGGTTAAAATGCTTGGAGCTTTTTAGCTTGGAGAAATGTCGACTGAGGGGTGACATGATCAACATTTACAAGATTATGCAGGGGATAGAGAAGGTAGAGAAAGAAGTACTTTTCTCCCTTTCTCACAATGCAAGAACTCCTGGGCACTCAATGAAATTGTTGAGCAGTCGGGTTAGAATGGATAAAAGGAAGTACTTCTTCACCCAAAAGGTGATTAACACATCGAATTCACTGCCACGGGAGGTGGTGGCAGCTGCAAGCATAGCCAGCTTCAAGAGGGAATTGGATAAACATATGGAGCAGAGGTCCACCAGTGGCTATCAGCCACAGTGTATTGTTGGAACTCTCTATCTGGGGCAAGTGATGCTCTGTATTCTTGGTGCTTGGGAGGGACAACAGTATAAGGACTTCTAGTGTCCTGGCCCCACTGATGGACCTCCTGATGGCACCTGGGTTTTTTGGCCACTGTGTGACAGAGCGCTGGACTGGATGGGCCATTGGCCTGATCCAACATGTCTTCTCTTATATTCTTATGAGATCTCCCAGAAATAACTGATCTCCAGACTGCAGGGCTCTGTTCTCTGGGAGGAAACGGCAGCTCTGGAGAATGAACTCTATGGTCTCATCTCCCTGCTGAGCTTTGTCACCTCCCCAAACTTTGCCCTCTGTAGGCTTCAGCCCCAAATCTTCAGGAATTTCTCAACCTGGATTTGGCAGCCCTACCAATGACTGTCTAATTAAAGGATGGCTTTGCATGACATGAAGGAAGCCAAAGTGAATTTGTCTCTCTCTGTGTGTCATTTGGCAGTTTCAGAAAGACAGGCACCATGGCAGACCTGGTATCTGGGAGCCCACAGAAGACTCTCTGGCTTCAGCTTGTCCTAAAGAGTCAGTTTGGTGTAGTGGTTAAGAGCAATGGGACTGTAATCTAGGATAATTGGGTTTGATTCCCCACTCCTCCACATGCAGCTGCTGGGTGACTTTGGGTTAGTTAGTTCTTCTCTCAGCCTAAGGAGTCCCATGGCACAGAGTGGTAAAGCTGCAGTACTGCAATCTGAACTCTCTGCTCACGACCTGAGTTTGATTCCAGCGGAAGCTGGATTCAGGTAGCCGGCCCAAGGTTGACTCAGCCTTCCATCCTTCCGAGGTTGGTAAAATGAATACCCAGCTTGCTGGGGGGAAAGTGTAGATGACTGGGGAAGGCAATGGCAAACCACCCAGTAAAAAAAAAGTCTACTGTGAAAACATCATGATGCGACATCACCCCAGAGTCGAAAACGACTGGTGCTTGCATAGGAGACCTTTCCTTTCCCTCAGCCTCACTTACCTCACAGGGTGTCTATTGTAGGGAGAGGAAGGGAAGGAGATTGTAAGCTGCTCTGAGACTCCGAGTAAACGGTGGGGTGTAAATCCAACTCTCCTCCTCCCCCTTCTTCTAAAGCAGGGGTCTCCAACCCCCGGGCTGTGGACTGGTCCCGGTCCATGGCCTGTTAGCAACCAGGTCGCGGAGTGAGGCAGACACCTTTGCCTACTCATTTAAAGACCCCCATGGGTGTGGGCATGGGGGCAGCCTGGGGCAGCAAAAACCCCAGCACCCCCACCCCCACTGGTCCATGGAAAAATTGTCTTCCACAAAATCGGTCCCTGGTGCCAAAAAGGTTGAGGGCCACTGTTCTAAAGGCAGCAACAAATTCAGTCTCCAAATAACTAAAATAAATGCAGTGAAGAGAAATGGTATCCACAAGCAGGGCTTTTTTTGTAGCAGGAACTCCTCTGCATATGAGGCCACACACCCCTGATGTAGCCAGTCCTCCAAGAGCTTACAGTAGGCCCTGTACTAAGAGCCCTCTAAGCTCTTGGAGGATTGACTACATTAGGGGTGTTTGGCCTAATATACAAAGGAGTTCCTGCTGCAAAAAAAGCCCTGTCCACAAGCACCCACCCGTCTACCTTGTCAGCAGCAGGCAATGTCTTCCCAGCCTGTTGAGCGAGACAGCAGAAGCCACGTCCTGTCAGATCAGTCCCATGCTAGGCAAACCATGTCATTGGACTTCAGCTGCATCGCCGTGATACAGATCAGCTCCAGGTCTAAGTCTGACACTAGGCCATTAGGCAGGATTGCAGGCCTGACACATACCTGGATCCGAAAGGCAGGATCCTGCTGACCCAGCTTTCACAGGGTCTGATCACTAGTCATTCCTGGGCTCCAAGAGAGCAGACCAGCTGGATTGCATCCCCTCCCCAGTCCAGCATCCCTTTCTTTGACAACTTCTATAGCAATTTGCCCATGGACAGGGGAAGGAGAACGTCGCAAACCTGCACGCCGCTCATTTGGAATGCAAATAGCTGCTCAGCGATTCTAAAAGGGAACAGGTTTGAAAGGTCGCGACGCATGAAGGGAATCTATGCGCGCACAGCATGAAAGCAGAGATGCTCATCAGAGTGACGGGCCAAGAAGCCTGCCTGCCTGTCTGCCAGTGCAGCCTGGCAGAGTTTGGAAAGCTTTGGAGATCATGCTCGAGGCACCGAAGGTCCAAACTGCTGGAAACATCTCCTGTGTAAATCCTGGTGAAACAAATAGGAGCATTACTAGCAGGGGTGCAATTCTAGCAGGAGCTCCTTTGCATATTAGGCCACACACCCTTGATGTAGCCAATCCTCCAAGAACTCCAAAAATTCTAGCAGGAGCTCCTTTGCATATTAGGCCACACACCCCTGATGCAGCCAATCCTCCAAGAACTTACAGGGCTCTTTTTTGTAAGCTCTTGGAGGATTGGCTACATCAGGGGTGTGTGGCCTAATATGCAAAGCAGCTCCTGCTAGAATTCCACCCCTGATTACTAGGATCTTGCATACCTCTCATTATTATTGTTGTTTTTTTTTAACTTCCCAGTGGTTTGGGTCCACTTTGGTTTGTTGTGATGTTAGGTCCATTAAAGCCAACGTTAAAATCCCATAAAAGGTGAGGATTCAATGGTGTGAGTGCCAAAGCTGGTGAGGATCTCCAGGGAAATCGAACCTTGCCCTTGGCACTGAGGCCAAGTTCCACCACTCTGGAAATACCTTGGACACAGTGATAGCTTCGTCCTAAGGGGAACTGTATCAATGTCATCAATATGCTGGCACAGGGCCTTGTTTTGTAGCCGGGACTCCTTTGCATATTAAGCCACCCCCCCACCCCCGATGTACCCAATCCTCCAAGAGCTTACAGGGCTCTTAGTACAGGGCCTACTGTAAACTCCTGGAGGATTGGCTACATCAAAGGGGTGTGGCCTAATATGCAAACAAGAAAAGCCCTGCACTAGCACCAGATTCCCCCCTCCCCCCATCAGCAGGTACCACTATGTCACCAACTTCCAGGTCAGACTTGGAGATCTCTCAGTATTACAACTGTTGCCCAGGCTACAGAGATCAGTTCCCCTGGAGCAAGTACCTTTGGTGGGTAGAGTCTATGGCAGGGGTGGCCACACTTGCTTAAGGTAAGAGCCACATAGAATAAATGCCAGATGTTTGAGAGCTGCAAGGGAGGGAGGGAGGGAGAGGTGGAAATAAAGCAACTGTAACTTGAAATGCATTCTCCAAGCTGCCAGCAGGCTTGGCTTAGAGAAGGGATTTAAAGAGACAAATGGCTCCTCCAAGCTGGCCAACAGGGCAGTGGGGGCTTTGAGAGCCCCACAATATGTGTGAAAGAGCCACAGTTTGGCCACCCCTGCTCTATGGCATTGTACCCTGCTGAGGTCCCTCCCCTTCCAAACCCCACCCTCCCCAGACTCCACTCCCCAAAATCTCCAGGCATTTCTCAACCTAGATCTGGCAACCCTGTCCCTATTTTCTGGAACCTCCCTCTGATAAGATGTTGGAGATACCTTTTGAAGTTAGTGTGAGCTGCTAGAATGGGTCAGCCTTTCTCCCAGGGATAAATCTCAAACGGGGAAAAGAACCATTTTTTCTGCACTGGACAGCATGGAGACAGAGGGACAGCACAGTGCATAGTCCACCATTCCACTCTGTGGCAAGGTTTCCTTTTTTGAATGGTCGATAGATTATGGTACAATAACAGTTTGCAAAAGCTAGTTACAGGGCAGCAAAAACAACAAGGTTTGGGTTGCTTTTTTTTACCAATTTAGTTTTTATTAGCAGTCCTATATTGTAGTTTTCAAATTGTTGGCTGTTAATAGGGTTTTTAATTATTGCTTTTATTATTATTATTATTATTATTTTTTAAAAATAATGTTTTGTTTATATTGTTTTGCAAGGGAATTTTGCAAGGGAGAAAAGCAAATAATAAATGTTTTACTAACTACTACTACTACTAATAATAATAATAATCAGGGCTTTTTTGTAGCAGGAACTCCTTTGCATATTAGGCCACACCCCCCCTAATGTAGCCAATCCTCCTGGAACTTACAGTAGGCCCTGCACTAAGACCCCAGTACACTCCAGGAGGATTGGCTACATCAGGGGGTGTGGCCTAATATGCAAAGGAGTTTCTGCTACAAAAAAGACCTAATAACAAGAAGAACAATAGCAGCAACAACAACTTCAAAAGCTGTTCTGCTCCTTATTGGCTGCTTTGCATGAGGTCTTGCTAGCCCAGAACTTCAGAAAAATCAAGGGAAAATGGAAAATTTACAGATTTGTATTTTTTAAAAATTCCTTGATCTTGATAATGCTCTCTGTGATCAGTTTTGGTGCATCCAGAATATGCCTCCACTTTATGTTCTTTTCAGTTGCACTGGGGTGTTTTTGTACTGTTGCACTTCTTACGGAAAGGCAAGAAAAGAATGCATTTGGTCATCAGACCTCAACATAAAGAGTTCATTTGATATAGTAATTTTCCTTTTAAAAGGGGGAGAGGGCATTTCATTTGAAAGCTTAAGAGGAGAATTAAAACACACATTCACTCATGCTCTGTAAAGGTTAAAGGTGTCAGTTAATACTGCTCCTATAACTTCCACACTACTGAAATTGTTCAATTTGATGTTTTCACGTTCACCTATAACTTCAGTCATTGTTAACGTCCAGGTGGGACCTGAAGACCTCCTGGAATTACAGCTCATCTCCAGACTACAGAGATCAGCTCCCTTGGAGAGCCAGTTTGGTGTAGTGCAGGGATGTCAAACAGTTCAGGGGCCAAATCAGGCCCCCAGAGGGCTCCTATCAGGCCGCCGAGCAACTGGTTGTCATCTGCTTCCTTCTCCCTCTCTCTTGCTTCCTTCTGCATAACAGCTTGCTTTTCAAGGCTTGTTCAATTGCGCAGGAGCTACAGAGCAACACTTCTATTTTCTCCATTGGCTGAGGCTCCTCCCCCCCGCCCCCCCAGTCCTCTGGGAAAGGAAGGAAAGAGCCAGAGCTTCCTTTGCCTAGTTCCCTGGATCCCATGGAAGATGGGCTGCCAACCCCCCAGTCCGGGCGGGGAATCTCCTGCCCGGGAGGTTCTTAACCCGCTGGCCCACATCAGGCAGGTGGGGGAAACCTCCCCCTGTGATGACATCACCCGGAAGTGACATCATCAAAATGGCGCTGCCCGTGTGGGATCGCTCTAGGCATTTCCAGGGAAACTCTATGGTTTCCCCAGATGCTGTAGTCATTTGGGAGGTCAAAACTCTATGGTACTTTTGCACCATAGAGTTTTAACCTCCCAAATGGCTAGAGCATCCGGGAAAACCATAGAGTTTTCCCGGAAACGCCTAGAGCAGCCCCACACGGGCGACACCATTTTGATGACGTCACTTCCGGGTGACGTCATTTGTCTCTCGCGTGCACGTCATGCGTGCGAATGTCCCCCGCCAGGGGATGAAGAGGACTTTGCATCCCTACATGGGAGAAATACAAAGAAAGCATCCTTAAGACCAATGTGCTAACATTTTAAGCATGTTTTTAAGTTTAAAAAAATACATTTGTGTTTTTCTGTGTTCTTTATAAAATTTATATCTCTGCTACCTAATCTTAAATAGATACACACATGGCCCAACCCGACATGGCCTGGCCCCTCAAGGTCTCATTAATGTCAGATCCGGCCCTCATAACAAATGCGTTCGACACCCCTGGTGTAGTCGTTAAGTGCACAGACTCTTATCTGGGAGAACTGGGTTTGATTCCCCACTCCTCCACTTGCAGCTGCTGAATGGCCTTGGGTCAGCCATGGCTCTCGCAGAACTGTCATTGAAATGGCAGCTTCTGGGAGAGCTCTCTCAGCCCCACCTACCTCACAGGGTGCCTGTTGTGCAGGAGGAAGGTAAAGGAGGTTGTAAGCCACTCTGAGACTCTGAAATTCAGAGTGATGGATGGGTTGTGAATCCAAAATCTTCTTCTAAAATAGCTGCTTTGGAAAGTGGACTCTATAGCATTAAAGTCCTTCCTCTCCTCAAACCCCATCCTTCCCAGGCTCCACCCCCGAATCTCCAGGAATTTCCCAGCCCAAAGCCGGCAATCTTAGCGGGGCTAGTGACATGCGATAGACAAGGCCACTGATGTGTACATTTTAGCTTGCACCTATTCACCCAAAGGTGCATCTAAAAATCATACAGGAGGCATATAGCATTTCTGTATTACAGTCCATTTTCATGTGTAGTTCCAGCTGTTGAATTCCAGCTGTTGAAACTAGCGTCCTGAGACAAAATGTTAAGACATTAGCCAGCCCTCCTGAGGGACCATTGTTCTTGCTGCAGGAACTGCTAGATAGCAACAGGATATTTCAAGAGGGAAGCAAAAGGCGAGAGGAGGACAAAGGAATGTGCCATCTGGAATCTGCAAGCAAAGTTACATCTCGAACCCGAGCGGGACTCATCCAATAGGATAGGAACAGGCCATCATGTCAGGCACCCAATGAACCAATTATAACTCTTTTGTATAATTAAGGTAAGGTCATTTCAGGTATAAAATGACCTGCACTTCCTGTATTCCTCAGAGAACTGTTGGTTCCTGAGGGTCTTTATCCCTAGGGTTGCCAAGTCTCCCACAGCTGCAGGCTCTAGCAATTTGGGGGGGAAACTCTTGGTACCATAGAGTTTTCCCCCAAATTGTTAGTGCGCTCCCAGATGAATCCATAGAGATTCCCACAAATTCCTAGAGAGTCCCCATGTGACATATCCAGCATGATACATCACTTTTGGCCACCGCACATGTCATGCAGTGCCAGGACTCATTTGGGGGCAGGGATCCCCCCCAGTGGCCTCCTCCCTGCCAGTGGGTTGGGGCCCACCAAAGTAGAGGATCCCCCGCCCCCAGTGGGAACTTGGTAACCCTGTTTATCCCTCTGTACAATTTCTCTCAATTGATAAACCAGTTTCCATATTTTTCACAGGACTCCAAGTGTGCTCTGAATTGGCCAGGGGAATTGGCTCACAGGCTGTGTGCAGCACATGAACTGAACATCTGAATGAATGGTTCCTATAATAGTAACACTGATTTTTTGGAGGGAAATCTTAAATGTGTCACTCATGAAGTGTGAGTTCTCAGGAAGCATGAGCCACAAAATAGCAGCTTGTACAGTATCCAGACTGCTCTCCTTGTACATAAATTGAAGGGGCAGCCTACATTTATAGTTTCCACAATCTTTTTGGAGCATGCAGTAATTTGTAAACATGTTAACTTTAGGCTTAAACCAAAGCCTCTTTTTTAAAAAATTGAGAAAATGGCAATAACCAATTTCATGTCTACAATGCAGAAAGGGATCGAGAGTCCAAACTCCACTGGCTGAATTGCTTCCCATTCTGGTCTGGAAAGAAACCCAACCATGGACAGCAAAGAGTTCTGACCACCCCGGCTCCCCAAGACCATGCTCCTGATTTCTATGTCTAAGCTGAACCTCCTCGAACTAGTTGCCTTTCTTTCCTCTCATTTGTCTTAGAAATACAGTCAGAGTTCATTCAATTATGCACTCCAAACAGCAGCTGGCTTTATCCAATTTGGTTCCAGTAGCTGTTGCAAAATTGATAATCAGGTTCATCTGCACCCAATTAATGAGTGCAGATTGAAGGGGTGATGCCGATATGGCACAGCCTGAGAAAAGCCCTCCTACCATACTTCTTGACTAGGTATAGGTTTCTCCTTCTTACCACACGTACAAACCAGTCACTGCTGGGCCACTAATTGAATTTGATACCTGGAACCTCTGAATAGGCTAACTTGGCTTAGAGAACACTGGCTTTGTTAGCCAAATCATCCAGGATACACAGAAATCCTGTCTACTGCATTCAGTAGAAAGATTTAACTATAAACCTTATTCATTTATTTACTTTATATTCCACTTTTCTCCCCAATAACGATCCAAAGCAGCTTATATTGTACTCCTGTCTTTCATTTGATCTCCACAACAACCCTGTGAGGTGGGTTAGGCTGAGAATGTAAGACTGGGCTAAGTTCATGCAGTGAACTTTCATGGCACGAGCGGGGATTTCATCCTGAGTTTCCCCGATCGCTCGCTCACTCTCTCTCTCTCTCGCTCGCTCTCTCGCTCTCTCTCTCGCTCTCTCGCTCTCTCTCTCGCTCGCTCTCTCGCTCTATCTATCTATCTATCTATCTATCTATCTATCTATCTATCTATCTATCTATCTATCTATCTATCTATCATCTATCTATCTATCTATCTATCATCTATCTATCTATCATCACCAGGAGGTGGACTCAGGAGCAAGGTTGTGACAAGCATGATTGAACTCCGAAGGGAGTTTTGGCCTTCACATGTAAAGTGATTGAGCTCCTTTTAAATGCCTTCCTTCTACTGGAAATAATGGAGGATGGGGGTATCTTCTTTTGGGACTCATAGAATTGGACCCATTGGTCCAATCTGCTTGAAGCTTGGGGGGCTTTTTGAGGAGAGGTACCAGATGTTATGCTGAAAATTTGATGCCTCTACCTCAAAAAATCCCCCAGAGCCCCAGATACCCATGGATCAATCTTATATTATACCCTATGGGGACAAGTCTCCATAGGGTATAATGGAAGGCTCCACAGACATTTCCCTCCCCCTTTCTGATAACTTTGAAGCAGGAGAAGAGCCTCAAAACCAGGGGATCCCTTGCCCCCAACAGGGGATAGCAACACAGATGAGAAACACAGAAGAAAGTGAGAGAATCAAGGCTGAGCCTCCATGTGAAGAAAAAAGAAGAGAGAAAAAATTATACAAAAAACCCTATGTAAGTTTATCTCATGCAACTACCATCACACTTAATAACATCCAAGTCAGACCTTAAAACGTAAATGGAACAAAAATAGTAAGAACAGAACATCCCAAAGTGTTTCAGCCATGTAGTTCAAAACAGTGTTGCAGATTGCAACTTGCAGTGATAACAAATTTCACCATTTCCAAAATTTCATAGCAAGGAGGTGTTCTCTGTTCTACAGAATGCTGGAAATACACCATTCAATATTTTAGTTCAAAAGAAGATTTAAATAAACGTGTCATTCGTGTATGAATGGAAACAATTCCTTCCTCTCTCTCTTTTCCTCACAACAACCTCAGCTGAGAGTGCTTGACTGGCCCAAGGCCACATTGTGTGCTTTGTGTCTGAGTGGGGATTTGAATGCTGGTCTCCTCTCAGACCGATACTCTAACAACTACACCACTCACACACTGGATACTAGGGTTGCTAGGTCTGTGTTGGAAAATATCTGGAGACTTTGGGGGTGGATACGGGAGAGGGTAGGGTTTGGGGAGGGGAGGGGCCTTAGCATGGTACAGCATGGAGGATGAAAACCCTATTGGATACTCAGTACCAGGGCTTTTTGGGTACCAGGAACTCCTTTGCATATTAGGCCACACACCCCTGATGTAGCCAATCCTCCAAGAGCTCTTAGTACAGGGCCTACTGTAAGCTCCAGGAGGACTGGCTACATCAGGGGTGTGTGGCCTAATATGCAAAGGAGTTCCTGCTACAAAAAAAGCCCTGCTCATTATACTACCTGACAGTGAGGGCAGGGGCATTGCTCTGCTGGGCAATGCCAGAGGGCTTAACAGCAAGGGGGGCATCACTTCCACTGGGAAATCGGGCGGGGGGGGGGAGGGCTAGAGCCTCACTTCCACCCAGTAGTTTATGCCCCAGCTCACAGACATCACTGCTGTACAGAGATTTTGTGAGTGGGAAATCATAGCCGTGCATGTCATCCCACGTGGGTTACAAACTGAATTTTGCAACGGAGGCCACGTTCTACGTTGACCGATTTCTAGACGGCCTGATCATTGGCACATACAAGGATACCGACCCTCAAAAGCTCCCAATACGCAGCTGGAGAACCACTTTGTCATCTCCCCCTCTTTCCAGCCCCCTCCTCCCCCACTGGCTCAGGCACAGCCGAGCCTCTCTTCCCTCGCTTGGGAACCCAGAGTTGTCTGCCAGCAGCTGGCTCTTCCCTCTTTTCTTTCCCCCTCCCGCCCGCCGACTCGCTCAAGCCCCACCTGAGACCTAACATTTGTCTGTTTGGAGAATAGATGAGTATTTATTAGAATTAAACAGCTGGGAGTGCAGTGATATTTAGACGAGCATTAGGAGGGCTGCCGGAGAAGGAGATAATTCCTAGGGTGGCTTAGAAAAGCAGGCTGAGCCCTTCCACCGCCGGGATTTCACCGGTCTCCTGTGAGCGGCTGATACAGTTAATTTCGCACCAGAGCTGCAGGCTGGGCCACACTGATATTGCCATGCTATTTAGAATCGAAAGGTCAAGCTGGAAATTGAATAAGCATTGACAAGGAATCCATCAGGGGGTGCCGAGAGCGTGGCAAGCAGCCACTCCGACTCCGTCAAAGGCAGACGAGGAAGCTAGGATGCGGAAGGCTGGGGATGGAGGGAGGGGAGGCGTCGACTCCCTTCCGTCCGTTTGCCAGATCCGCCAGCCTTATCTATTCGGCAAGAGCAGCTGAGCATTTAATTGGCAGCTCTCTCATGCAACTGTCGCCAGTTTTTTTTTGAGGGGGGGTGTTTGTTTGGTGCCATGGGCACAGTGTGGCTGCCAATCCCAAAGTGTGCTCACCTATGGGTCTTAGTCACTTCCTGTCGAAAAGGAAGGCCTACAGGAAACTGGGTCCGGTATGCAGAGATCTGCAGTCACATCCTGCAACCAATACTCCCTCTAAGCTGAGTTTGTGTGAGCTAGCTCACAGTTTTTTAGCCTCTGGCTCATAAATTTTTGTGTTTGCTCAGGAAAAATGGCCCCAGAGCAAACTAATTTATGCAGCAGCTCACAACTTTAATGCCAGTAGCTCACAAAGTAGAATTTCTGCTCACAAGGCTCCGCAGCTTAGAGGGAACATTGCTCACAACCAATACTCCCTATAAGCTGTGGAGCTTTATGAGCAAAAATTCTACTTTGTGAGCTACTTGCATTAAAAGTATGAGTTACTACATAAATGAATTTGCTCTGGGGCCATTTTTCCTGAGCTAAGACAAAAATGTGTGAGCCAGAGGCTAAAAAAACTGTGAACTAGCTCACTCTAACTCAGATTAGAGGGAACACTACCCACAACCTGTACTTGGGCCACAGGTACCTCTGCCAAGGGTAGGGACATAAGGGAGGCAACATTGGTAGTATGAGGATGTCGCTTCCAGGGCAAAACTGAAAGTGATGGCAGGTAGCTTTAGAACCTCTGGAAATTACTGGAGATTCCAGTTTAGAATCTTAGAGTTGGATGGGACCTTCAGGTCATTTAGTCCAGCCCCTGCACAAAACAAACAAAACCATAAATCTTTATCTTTTTCATTAATCTATACTAATTTATTATCTATTATCTATTAATCTATACAAATTTATTATCTATAATTTCATTAATCTATACAAATTTATTATCTGAGTATAACCTGACTGTATTACTGTATAATTGATAGTTATCCAATGTTAACTGTTTAATTTATTCAGCCTTATTATCTCTGTTTTATTTCAGAAGTTTAATTTTAGGTTAGGCTGAGAGCTTGGCACTAGCCCAAGGCCACCCAGAGAACTTCCATGGCACAAGTGGGGATTTGAACCTGCATCTCCCAGATGTTTGTCTGGCACTCTTAACCACTACATACAAAAGAACCCTGATTTTCATCTGTGAAACACTCGTGTTTTTCTCTTGACATTGCAGGTAGAATGTCCACAGTTTGGCCCTTACATCCTTCACCCCAGTCAATTAGGGAAGAGTTCTGCTTGAGACTCTAGAGAGCTACTCCTAGATAGAGTTGACACCACTGAGAAAGGTGGTTCAATCTAAGACAGTCCCATGCGTTCATATATTGTCTTTATTTTGGGTGTGTTCATGTTACTTGTTACCCAGCCCCCAATGTATTCTCATTGAAATAATTAATACCATTGTGCTTAAAGCCAGCTCCTAGTAAATGCACGATTCTGTGCTTTTCATGGGGATGAGACAATTTGGTGGTGATTTGTGACTTTGAACTGTGCGCACCACAACTGAGATTAATGGAAGGGTTGCTCCAGTATATCAGTTCTTAAATCTCAGGGGAAGGGGTAAGACAGCCATTTCTATTGCTGTTACTCTCTTTAAAGACCTCTAAGTGAGAATATCCAAGATGGGAAAGGAGGAGAAATCTATAATCATGCTGGTTACATTATTTATTTTAGCTGTGTTACAGTTTGCAAGAATTTTTAGTGGTCTGTAAGTCACTTTGAACAGATTTCCCCCAGAACACAGAAACATAAGAAGAGCCCTGCTGGATCAGGCCACTGGTCCATTCTGTATTCTGGCTCATACAGTGGCCAACCGGTTACAACAGGGCATAGGGGCCAAGGACTTGCCTAGATGTTGCCTCTTGGCACTGGTATTCAGAGGGTTATCATATGGCATTATGTGCAGAATGGCCAGGAGATCCTAAGATTGTCTGGTAGCCAGAAGTTCTAGTTCTTTAGCATTATGGAGCTAGACTTGTTTTTAAGGCAAGAGATGTTTCAGAGGTGGTTTGCCCTTGCCTGCCTCTACGTCACAACCCTGGTATTCCTCAGAGGTCACCCGACCAAATACTTGCCAAGGCTGATCCTGCTTAGCTTCTGAGATCTGATGAGATTAGGCTAGCCTGGGCTATCCAAGCCAGGGCATTTAGAGGGTTACTGCTAAAGGGAACATGGAGGTTCCCTTTAGTCACCATGGCTAGTAGCCACTGATAGACCTATCCTCCATGAATCCAATCCCGTTTAAAGTCATCTGTATCTGTGGCCATCACTACAACCTCTGTCAGTGAATCCTGCAGTTTAATCACTCATTGTGTAAAGTATTTCCTTTGGTCTGTCCTGAATCTATTCCCTGTCAATTTGCCCATGAGGTCTAGTATTTTGGGAGATGGGGAAGTTCACCCACTACATACTACATATAATTTTATTTTTGCATATGTGCTCTATATAATCAATTTAACATAATGAAAGCTTCACTAAAACTAACTTGTACCTTTAAAATGTTGATGTGATTCTGGCTAACAGGTGAGCACCATCAGCACTTCAGTTTTTTAGTCCTGACTTCACTAGACAAACTGAATGCAACTGAATGCTGATAGAAAATAATAGAGGCGTTCCATAAATAAATATATAAAATCAAATAAAAATACAAGGAAGCTGGGGTGAGTAGGATTTATAGAAATATATTTTATGTAACAGAATTTATTGGTTATCCAATCTTTGTGAGATATTATTTTGTACATTTTGTATTTTTTAAAAAATTACAGAAACTTTGGCACTTCAAGTCTACCGAACCCATGAATATGGCAAGACGGCCCCTTGAAGAAGGATAGTAAATCCAAAATGAAATTGGACTGGTTGTTTTTTTTTTGGTTAAAACAATTTTATTTGGTAACATATGGTAACAAATTATATTTCTTGCATCATTAATAACTTCTTTTATCTATCCCATATATTACTTTCTACCTACCCCTCCCCCCGTTACTTGACCCCCGCCGGTGTTATTTACTTAAAGTACTAATGTTTAAAGGTACCCTTAACTAATAAAACCAAAAATTAATATTCTTCTTTTTTCTAAGATTTAATCATTATCAAAAATTGTCCAATGTCCTTTTATTTTCCACTCTTCTTCTACATATCTTCTGAACTTTTCCCACTCCATCTTAAAAACTTCTAAATCATAGTCTCTAAAAATTCTTGTTAATTTGTCCATTTAACTCCATGTCATAACTTTTACAATCCAATCCCATTTCTCTAGTATTTTTTCTTGCTTCCACAACTGCGCATATAATGTCCTAGCAGCTGAAAGCAAGTACCAAATTATAATTCTATCTTCTTTTGGAAATTTTTCCATTTGTAATCCCAACAGAAAAGTCTCTGCAACTTTCTTAAATTCATATCCCAAGATCCTAAACATTTCTTGTTGAATCATCTGCCAATACTTTTTTGCTCTTTCACAAGTCCACTACAGATGGTAGAAAGAACCTTCATGTTTTTTACATTTCCAACATCTGTCTGGCATCTTATTATTCATCTTTGCCAATTTCTTAGGAGTCATATACCATCTATACATCATTTTAAAACAGTTCTCTTTAATACTATGACACGTCGAAAGCTTCATAGAGTTCTTCCACAAATATTCTCAAGTTTCCATCTGTATTTCTTTATTTACATTAATTGCCCACTTAATCATTTGAGATTTCACTACTTCATCTTCTGTAGACCATTTTAAAAGTAATTTATATAATTTTGAAATTAATTTTTAATTGTCTTCAAACAGAACTTTTTCCATTTCTGTTTGCTCTTTTCTTATTCCTTCAGTTTTAATATCATTTTCCACCAAGCTCTTTATTTGTTGCAGTTGAAACCAATCATATTTATTATTCAGCTCTTCAGCAGTTTTCAATTCTATTTTGCCACTTTTGTATTTTTAATAGTTGATTATATGACAACCACTTTTCTTCACCCGTCTCAGCTGTTATTTTTATCACTTCGGCTGGCACTATCCATAACAGTTTTCTCTCATCTCCATATTCCTTATATTTCATCCATGTATTTAGCAAGCTGTTTCTTATATAATGGTGAGAGAAAAAGCCGTCTATCTCCCCCCCCCCCAATAATACATATAAGCGTGCCAGCCAAATTTATTTCCATGACCTTCCAACGCTAAGAGTTTTTTGTTTAACAACATTATCCATTCTTTTATCCATACTAAGCAAACTGCTTCATGATATAATTTTAAGTCTGGTAATTGAAATCTGCCTCTCTCTTTTGCATCTGTTAAAATTTTCATTTTAATTCTTGGTTTCTTCCCCACCCACACAAACTCTGAAAATTTTCTTTGCCATCTATTAAATTGTTTACTGTCTTTTGCAATCAGAATAGTTTGAAACAAATACATTATTCTTGGTAGAATATTCATTTTAATTGCGGCTATTCTACCCAACAGTGACAAATTAAGTTTATTCCACTTTAACATATTTTCATCCATTTTACCCGATAGCTTCTCATAATTATTTTTGAACAAATCAATATTCTTCATTGTTATCTCCACACCCAAATATTTTACCTTGGAGGTAACTTCACAGCCCGTTAGTCTCTGCAATTCTTGTTGCTTATTTATTTGCATATTTTTACATAGAAGTTTTGATTTTTCTTTATTAATACAAAGTCCCGCCAACTCCCCATATTATTGTATTTTGGCTAACAACAAAGGTGAGACTTGCATGGGGTTTTCATTTATAAACATATCATCTGCAAATGCTCTGTATTTGTAAGTAAATCCTTTTACTTTTAATCCTTCTATTTCTTTATCTTCTTGAATTTGCATCAGTAATATTTCAAGAGTAATTATAATCAACAGTGGGGAAAGTGGACAACCTTGTCTTGTACCTTTACTAATTATCATGTCTTCTGTAAGATCAGCACTTATACATAGCCTTGCACGTTGTTCAGTATATATTGCTTTTATCATTCTTATAATGATATATCTTTATCTTTATCATTCTCCCAGCTCCGTTTTTTCCATTACTGCAAACATAAAATCCCAATTTAAATTGTCAAATGCTTTCTCTGCGTCCGCAAAGAATAATGCTACTTCCTTTTCTGGATGTCTTTCATAATATTCTACAATATTTACAACAGTTCTACTATTGTCTCTTATTTGCCTTTTGGGAAGAAACCCTGCTTGATTTCCCTTTATAAAATTTATCAAATATTGTTTAAACCGTTTTGCCAAGATTCTTGTATATATTTTATAATCATTATTTAATAATGAAATTGGTCTATAATTTTTTACATTCGTGAAATCTCTATCTTCCTTTATAATCAACGAAATAACAGCTTCCTTCCACGTATTTGGTATTTCCCCTTTTGTTCTGATCATATTCATCAATTTCTGAAGTTTCGGGATTAACTCCTCTTTGAGGGTTTTAAAAAATTTAGCTGCACATCCATCTGGTCCAGGTGCTTTTTCATTTTTCATTGCATTAATTTCTGCTTCAATTTCTATTTTTTGAATTGGATTGTTCAAAACTTTTTGCATATTTTCTGCTAAGGGTGCTATTTTTATCTTTTGTAAGTACTCATCCATCTTTCCTTTCCTTATTTTAACACCTTTAAATAACTTGGCATAATACTTAAAGAATTCTCTTTTTATTCCTTCTTGATCTACCACCTCTCTTCCAACCACCGCAATTTTATTAATAATTTTACTTTCTCTCTTTTTCTTCAGTTGCCAGGCCAAATATTTTCTGGGTTTGTTGCTCCCTCGAAAGATTTCTGCTTCAATCTTCTCAGATTCCATTCCAGTTTTTTATTTATCAAATGACTCATTTGCATTTGTAATATTATAATCTCCCTTATAATTTTCTTTTTCCCTGACCTTTTTCTCAGTTCCCCTTCTTTTTTCTTTATTTCATTTTGAATGTCCAACATCTGTTTTTCTTTTGCCCTCTTATCTTTGTTATTCAAAGTTATCAATATTCCTCTCATTACTGCTTTATAAGCATCCCAGACCGTCTGAAATTCTATAACCTCTTTATCGTTTATTTGGAAGAAAGCTTTAGTTTCATTTTCCAGAGATGTCACTATTTCTTTATTCTGTAGTAAATCTTAGATATTAAATTTTAAAGTTTTTATTTCTTCCAAAATGGCGGTCTCGACTTTCTGCTTCCCTTTAAAAAAAATTTCCTTCAAAAGGCTTCTAAAATAATTATTAGCGATAATGTCCAATAGTATTTACCTTATAATTGTCACCTCTGTCAGCTTCACCAATTTTTAATGTCCCAAACACTTTTAAAAAATTGTTTAAATTTTGACCTCCTAGCAAAGGCCGCCGATGTTTTTCTATGATATTATAGTCCTAGAGTAGGCTAGCTGCTTCAGTGATTTCCCTTTTCCATCCAACACTTCCTGCTTTTTTTGCCACCAAATCCTGTTTTCACTGGTAAAAACATCTCGCGATGTTTGACATATTTCCTGTGTTGACTGTGAGAGCTGCAAATCTGTGACGATGGGGCTTTTCCACCAAAACCGCAAGTAGACAAAACAATAAATTCCTTTCCACTTTTTAGCACTGTCCTTTACATTTACAAAGTTCAAATTTCGCCCCTTCTCCCCTTCTTCTTCCAAGCTTTCTGAATCTCTATTTCCCACCTTCTGATTTTATTTTGTTTAACTTTAAATAGTCCCAGAATGAAGATAGTCATCAGTACCTTTTTCTGCAGTTATCCAGATCCAACACCGGTCTTGTATAGCGTTAGATGTTTAGCAGTCTCAAAGAAGGTTAGGATCCTGTCGAGCTTATGTCAAATAAATGACTCTGGAAACTTCTGCAGATGATGAATATGCAACTCGTCTCCGAAGACCCCTCAAAGGAGCCCCCCCCCCGGAACTCCCTTTAAGCCAAGGTAAATCTCCTCAGAGTTTCCTGTGCATATCTCTGAATGAGAAAAGTAGGCAGTAGGCATTAAATTGCCCTCCACTACCCCGAACAGAAGCCCCAGCCTGCTCCCCTTCTGAGAAGCAATTCAGCTCGGCATTTTCCAACCCCGGTTGGTTTTCTTTATAATTTTACTGTATTATATTTTACTATATTATATTTTTATCATTTTACTATATTATAGTAAGTATCATATTACTATAAAATTAATATATTACAGTATTATATGATACTATATTATAGTATCATATTACTATAAAATTATGGATTTTGGACAGTAGCTGTGTTGTACAGTGGATGATTTTTCAATTGCACTAGTGTATGTTAAATTAAGGTGTTTTGTTGTATGTAATTTACATTACATGTTGTTACCAATTTTTAAATGGATAGAGTGCGTTTCTTTCAAGTTACTGTACCTCTGTGGTCCCGACTATTTCTGACAGCATTATTTACAGGAGCTGCTTTTGAGGCACAGACAAGCCTTGAGATTTTAAATGTCCGACACAGAAAATTATTTTGCCTTAAAAAGTGGTCTTTAATTTATTCATGATATGAAAAACCCTCATCTGGTAACTGGCCAGAGGCAGGGGAAAAAACCACCCAGTCATGCTAGTAGAAAACTGGATAGTTAGCAGTCTTGTGAAAACCGTTTCCGGGTATAAAATTTCAAGAGACAAACCTACCGTTGTCGGATGCTGGACCTGAATTTTGTGCTTCTACTGCAGACCAGGAGAACTGCTCTCCTGCAACTCTGTTTAACTTTGGTGCTGTAATTTAGAAAAAAAGGCCTGTTTTCAAATGCATCTTTTATTTATGTAGAAAATGTGCATGCCCCCTCTCAGTTTCAGTTCCACTAATAATGTTTCCTAACCCTCTGAACTCTAAGAAGCGTCTCACTGTATTATTAATTATATTTTAAAAATGCTTGTACTACTCCACCTTTTTCCCCCGAGTAGGATTGCCAGCTCTGGGTTGGGAAATACCTGGAGAATTTGAGGGTGAAGACTGAGGAGGGAGGGGTATGGGAAAGGGAAGGACTTCAGCGGTGTATAACACCATAGAATTCCACCTTCCAAAGTAGCCATATTCTCCACGTGAACCAATCTCTGTTGCCTGGAGATCAGTTGTAATCCCAGGAGATCTTGAGCCATCACCTGGAAATTGGCAGTCTTACTCAGAGGCCAGAAAGGCCCAAGGAAACATGTCAATTTGGGTGTGTTCAGGGGTAAAATTCTAGCAGGAGCTCCTTTGCATATCAGGCCACACACCCCTGATGTAGCCAATCCCCCAAGAGCTTACAAAAAAGAGCCTTGTAAACTCTTGGAGGATTGGCTACATCAGGGGTGTGTGGCCTGATATGCAAAGGAGCTCCTGCTAAAATTTCACCCCTGAGTGTATGTGTGTGTGCATGTGTGTGACTGTGGTGACTACTGTTTTAAGGACATAAGATAACTTTCTCTGGTAACCTCTGTCGAGGGAATTTTGAAGGGTGAGATCCTGAAGAGCCCTAACAGGACAAAGAGATTGAAGGGGAACTTAAATCTCAAATGTGTGGGAGAAAGATGTGGAACTATCGGAACAGGAGATAAATAAAGTAATGAGAAATATTAATGATCTAAAATTGGAAAAAATTTAGAGAATTAGAAATGAAATTAATTTGGAAGTGGTATAGAACACCGGCTCAATTAGCGTATATGATTAAGGGACTGAGACCCAATTGCTGGCATTGCAAAAAGGAGAAGGGACATTATGTTCATCTATGGTGAGAGGATTCAAGAGTGGCTGAATTCTGGTGGAAGATTTTGGGAAAAGTGCAAGAAGTGTGTAAAGTTAAAGTGAAACTTTCGGGAAAGGTGTTATTTATGGAAATATCGGTGAACCCTAAAGTGGATAAGCCTTTCCAGGAGATATTTAAAGCTATGCTTTTGGCAGCCCAGGTTGTCATAGCATTTGGTTGGAAAGACGCCACAAAATGGACTTTGGATAAATGGAACGGTTATTTATACGAATGGATTCAGTCAGATATACTATCAATACTAAAACAAGGAAACAAGGAAAGCAAGGAGAGGATAAGATTGAAGAAATTAAGGAAAGGTGGTATAAATATATAGGATGGGTAAAAACAGGAGGGGCCAATAATGAAATAAGGCTCAGGCTCCAAAGGGTGTGCATGTGGTTGAAAATATAAATTAATTCTATTACGGTCAATTTGGGAGGGGTGGGAGGAGGGAGGGAGGTAATTGATGGATCTGTAATATGAATGTAAGTTATTGTAGAAATGTAAGATGAAGAAATAACTTGAGTTATAATACAAAATAAAAAAATATATATTAAACAAATGAGGATTATTTTGACAGTTTCCAAAGTCCCAAAACCTCTTGGCCTTCCCTTGGAAATAGCATTCAGACCTCCAAAATTGCCTTGAAAGTAAATTTTGTATTAACAAGCAGAGAATAAATTTTAAAATTAAATCAATTTTAAAGTAATACGATTTCCAGCTTAAGGCAGTGGGGTTTGATACTCTCTTGGCAGCCCACAAAACTTGGGGGACTCTTAAAGCAGCAGGGCTTGAAGCGGAGAGCAAAAATTCCCTCCTCTACATGTTTCTCCTCTTTTAGGAGGTAAGGATCATACGGAAACATGAGCCGCGCTAATCTCCCTTTGCTTGGGGAAAAACTGCACTTTTAGTTGCAGGGATGTGTTCCTGGTTTCCTCCTACTCTTCTCAACCATCCAAGAAAGGCCACTACTAAAAGGACCTAGAGCTACAAACCTCCCGATGGGGCCTGGAAACCTCCCAGAATTACAAGTGGTTTCCAGATCTACAGAGATCAATTCTCCTGGAGAAAATGGCTGCTTTAGCAGCTGAGCTCTGGGGCACTGGGGACTTTTCCTTCCCCAACCTCTGCCATCCACGGTCCCCAAGCTCCTCCCCTAGATCTCCGGGAACTTCCCAAATACTGGCAACTGATGGATTAAAAAAACCCTGCTGGTAGAGTTGCCAAATTCCCACCAGGGGTGGGAGACCGCTTGCTTTTACAGGGTGCTAGCCAGCAAGGCGAAATCCCACCCCAACTGGCCCTAAAGGTGATGTCATAACATCACCCAGAAGTTACATCATCACGTTGCCAGCGCTGTGTGACGGTGCTGTAGTTTTCGGGCAAAACTCTATGGTAAAATCAGCTACAAAACATATAGTTTTGCCAAAAAACTAGAGCATCACCCCCCTCCTGACATCAACAATGTGATGATGTCACTTCTGGGTGATGTCATCATGTTGTGTGTGCTTTGTATGTGTGGGAGAACATCCTGGAAAGGCCTAAGGATTTCCCCCATCAGCTGCCAGATAGGACCTGGGAACCCTACCTGCTGGCTACAGGACCAAAAAAGCCTTAGAGAGAAGCTTTTATCACAAGAGGGAAATAGGAAGTCTATTGAATATCTTTGTCACAACAACATAGTAATTCCTACATTTCTTGAAGGCCTCACACTTTCTATGTCTTTATTTCGTAGGGCCTGCAAGACGGAGCTATTCTGCTGGGCCTTCGGTTGAGGCAATGGACGTCCTTATTTCCATCTGCTTGGCCTCCCTTACCTGTCATTATGCTATCTTATTTTAATCTTATCTTAATCTATTATTCCATCTCTGGGCCTACTGTTGTATATATATATATATATATATATATATATATATATATATATATATATATATATATATATATATATATATATATATATATATATATATATATATATATATATATATATATATATATATATATATATATATATATATAATGTGCCCAATTGGAAACTTCATATTATTATTTCTTTTTCTGTTGGAAAACTAACTGGTTACTGTTTTTGGGGAAAGGATGCTGGCTTCAGTCCAGATTCCTGTTACTCAGCCCCCTATGACATATATGTTGCTTGTTTTATTGTATCCTATGGTTTTAGCTTGTAGTTTTTAATTGTTTTAACTTTTGTTGTTATCCATCCTAAGCCCACTTGTGGGAAAGGGTGGAAAACAAATTAACAAAAATGGATAGATAGACAGACAGACAGATATTGGCAATATTATCTATATATCTTTGAAAGTTCTGCTGCAAGGCCAGATAGAAGGGAGCTGGTGGGCCAATCTGTCAGCCTGTCCACCATCTTCTTCCCCAGCTGAAAATGACAAAAATGGGCACAGACTCAACAATACCCCACCTTGAACAGCCTTAGAGCCACAGTACTTACAGGACCATTTGGTCCCATGTAAGCTTCTCACACAGCTTAGGACCATCCTCTAGGAACTTTTCTAGGAAAACCACCCCGGTGAAGTGGGTAGTTTCTCAGAGACAGGGCCCCCCCTTTTCATGATGGCACCTTGACTAGGGAAATCCTGCCCTCATCATACCTGCCTACTAGGTATTTCATCTTTGCCTCCTCAGTTACCAGGTTAAGACATTTTTTATTCACTGAAAGCCTTGGGTTGTTTTTAAAGACTGATTATTTCTTGAATGGTTCAAACTGTAGGTCTCACGTGGAAGCTGTTTATATATATAATAAATTTAAATACATACGTGAACTCGGAACCTGCTAGTGCTTTCACTGAATGAGCTGTGGAAGAGGTTTGCCAAGAAAATGTCAGGAAAAAACAAACAAACAATCTCACAGCTGTCCCTGTGGGATAGTTGTAAAAGCTTACAAGAGATTAATATAGCGAGAGTTATGTTCTGTGATGTGGTTTTCAGACCCTCAGGGAAGTGGCGAATACCAAAACGATAACATACCCCAGAAAGAGCTGAAAGGGGCTGGGTAACAGGAATCTGGACTGAAGCCAGAATCCTCTCCCCAAAAACAGTAACCAGTTAGTTTTCCAACAGAAAAAAAAACACAATAATATGAAGTGTTTTGACCTAGAGTTACCAGGTTGCAGTCTGGGCAGTCCGAACGGGCCTTTGGGTATCTCAAAATCCACAAGTCACATCTATTTCTTACTTGCTTTTCAGGTGGCACTCCCTTCCTATCTGCTGTACAACATGTCTCCTCAATAATTATTATTTTATTAGCAAAATTTATGTTCCGCCTTTCTGCCCTTTCAAGGGCCACCAAGTGGCTAACAATGGAAAACATGCATGATAAACAGCAAGGACAGACACTACACAGCTGGGAAAAGTGCCTCTGTACTATGGGAACGGAAAGATGTGACCGACTGTGCACGCATGGTGCTCTGGACATCATCTGGAAACTGAAAAATGAAACCATCACTCATCGTTAGGGGTCTGCATTCGGTTCGGCTGAACCGAATCAACCGCCGAATCACCCCTGATTCAGCTGTATACGGAATCGCATACAGCCGAATCCAATTGGGGCCCATTATGGCTCCCCATATAGATATTTGGAAGTATACAGAAATCCATGGAGAAGGCGGGAAAGGGGCTTCTGCAGCCTCAGGGGAGCTGCTTGCCTCCTTTCCCACCTTTGGTAGCCTTTTCCTGTCTCTCCCATAGCCTCCCTGGGATCAGGGAGGGGGGGAGGGGGAAGAGGAGCCCCAGCAGTCAATCCAAAGCATGCATTTGCAAAATGCATTGCAAATGCATGCTTTGCAGGGCTGTTGTGTAGCTGATCCCCCAGCCATCAGCAACATTGTTGTTCTTTTGATCCAAGTATCCAAGTAAGCACTGTTGTCTGGCCAATCACAGAGCAGTGCTATTTTTTGAAACTGCTCTCTGTAGGGCCAGAAAACGTTTTTAAGGAGTATGCCTGGCTGGACTCCTCCATTGCTGCTATGTTGGTGTGAGAGAGAGATTGTGCTGTGCTGGCCCTTGGCCTCAGCTGCTGCTGCTCTCTCTCAGCCTTACCAGACTTGCCTGGAGTAGAGAAGACGTCTAAGGTAAGGCAGTCTTGGGGTTCTTGTTTTTTATTTTAGTTGTTAAAAAGACTTTTTAAGACTCAGAGTCTCTTTACTTATCCAGATTTGGGTGGTGGGTAGCTTATTTGGAGTTAGGGGGTTCTGCTGGGGGAGGGGGCCTGGGGTGGGGTTTTTTTTTTGCCAATTTGCCCATATCTTACTTTAGTGAGAGGACTTTTAAAAGTGCAGTGACCTTTTTCTTTTCCTGATTTGGGTGGTTTGGATTTCTTGGGGTTAGGGTGAAGGGTTTTTTGGGGGGGGAGGGGTTGGTAAAGTTCCTGTATTGTTAAAAGTTTTTTTCTGTTTTAAAAGGATTCTGTGTTTGATTTGTTGCTGCTTTGTTGTACTGCTGTTGTTCCTTTTCTCTTCTGGTTCTTGGGGGGGTGCTGTTTGGCCTAATTTTCATTGTTTAAAAGGCCACTTTTTTAACAGTTGAGTTTCTTGGCCTTCTCCTGTTGTCCCTTTTCCTGGTTCTGTTTTTTTTTTTTTTGCGGGGGGTTGGGGGAAGCTGGCACCTGGGTCAGAGACCAGAACCAGCAGGCTTGTTGTGCTTGGCCAGCTCTCGCCATGTTGTTTGGGGCAGGGCTGGAGAGCTGGCATCTGTAGATTGTGTGTTCTGTGGCAGGAAAGCTGGCACCTGGGTGAGAGACCCAGAGCCAGAATGCTTGTTGTGCTTGGCCAGCTCTCCCCGCATTCTTTGGGGCAGGGCTGGAGAGCTGGCATCTGGGTTTGCTGCAGCCTTGAGCAGATTGTGTTTTGTGTGGCAGGGTTCATAGAGTAGATAGATGCATATAGTGCATTTGGGTCCTATAGAGATTCTCTGGTGTGAAGTTAGGTTTGGCTTTGGGTGCCCCAGGAATTGGACCCCCTGGCCCAATCTTTTTGGGACTTGAGGGGTTTGTAGGGGAGAGTCCCCTGCAAATTTGGGGGCTCTCCCTCAAACCACCTCCCCTCCAGGCGGCTTCAAATATACCCTATTTGCGATTGATTTCAATGGCCCATAGGGTATAATCGGGCCATATATTCGGAAATAGCTGAGCATCTACCATATATGCGGCTATTCCGACTATGGAATTCAGAAATATATAGGATTCCGTATTTTTCTCCCTGTATATTTCCGAATCCATGTACTACTGATTTTTTTTTTTTTTTTGCACATCCCTACTCGTTGTTTCTAACTTAGCAATGGAAAATCCAGAATGGGAATTTCAAAAACATTTTTGGGCTGGTACGAAAATTCCCTGAAAACACAGCTTGCATCCACGAGCTTCACATAGCTGGTTTGAATTCTGGATCTTCAGACCAAAATGCTGTTGTCAGGCTGTTGCCCATCAGCCGGCCACTGCTAAGGACTCACTTAAGGAGATACAAGGCTGTATTGTCCGGAGTTTTACAGAATGAAGGGGAATCACAGAACATCTGAGCCAGAACACCTGATATTTGGGAACTTGGCTCACCACCATTTGTGAATGTTTTGAGTTCTCGAGTAGGAGTCTTCTTGTGCCAGAGAATTAAATCCTCTCCAGGAGTGTAATCAGGGCTTTTTTTTTTTTGTAGCAGGAGCTCCTTTGCGTATTAGGCCACACGCCCCTGATTTAGCCAATCCTTTCAGAGCTTACAGGGCTCTTCTTACAGGGCCTACTGTAAGCTCCAGCTCTGCCCTTTCAAGGACAGCTGCGTGAGAGCTATGGCTGACCCAAGGCCATTCCAGCAGCTGCAGGTGGAGGAGTGGGGAATCAAATCCTGTTCTCCCAGATAAGAGTCCGTGCATTTAACCTTTGCACCAGACTGGCTCTTTACACTGCAAATCATCTGTATGGCTGAGTTAACTGAGTGTTTATTGGATAACGAGTGTGTGAGAGGACACAGAGAGCATTCACTGGGAGAACTGTGGATAGTGAAGATATCAGAGAGAATGTTACAGGCAAGAATACTGGCTGGAAATGCCTACTGAGAGCCAAACAGTAGTCAAAGAAGTAGAGACAAATCAAAAACCCAACTCAAGCCAGTGTCATGTAGTGGTTAGATTCTTACGTAGGATCTGGGAGACCAAGACTTGAACCCCCATTTTGCCATGGAAACTCAGCGGGTGACCCTGGGCCGGTCACACTCCCTCGACACAACTTACCTCACAGGGCTGTTATGAGAATGAAATGGAGGAGAACAATGGCAGCTACTTTGGGTCCCCTCTGGGGAGAAATGCAGGTTAGAAACGAAGTCAATAAATAAATCTGCTTGGGATGGTGCCCCAAATGCAGAGGGGTTTCAGCAGACATAGGTTCCTTTACATTTCCAAGCCTGGGAAAAAAAAAACAACCATGCCACCTGTTGGCATCACTAAATGCCAGGCACCACACAGGAACAAGAGCTTTGTCATGAGACGTTGCTGAACCCTGCTTGGGTGAGTTAAAACAGAATCTTCAAATATTCTTTTGACACTTAGTGGAACTTTTGTCAAATTTTGCAAAAAAACCCTTGCAATGACACTAGACACGGGTTGTCTGTCTGTCTGTCTATCTATCTAGGTTAAAAAAAAGGTAAAGGTCGTCCCCTGTGCAAACACCAGTCGTTTCTGACTCTGGGGTGATGTTGCTTTCACGTTTTCATGGCAGACTTTTTACGGGGTGGTTTGCCATTGCCTTCCCCAGTCATCTTCACTTTCCCCCCAGCAAGCTGGATCCTCATTTTTACCAACCTCGGAAGGATGGAAGGCTGAGTCCACCTGGAGCTGGCTACCTGAACCCAGCTTCCACCAGGATCGAACTCAGGTTGTGAGCAGAGAGCTCGGACTACAGTACTGCAGCTTTACCACTCTGCACCACAGGGCTCTTGTATGTGTGTGTGTGTGTATATATATCTTAGTTTTAATTCAGAGAGAGCCAGTTTGGTGTAGTGGTTAAGTGTGCGGACTCTTATCTGGGAGAACCGGGTTTGATTCCCCACTCCTCCACTTGCACCTGCTAGCATGGCCTTGGGTCAGCCATAGCTCTGGCAGAGGTTGTCCTTGAAAGAGCAGCTGCTGTGAGAGCCCTCTCCAGCCCCACCCACCTCACAGGGTGCCTGTTGTGGAGGAAGAAGGTAGAAGAGATTGTGAGCCGCTCTGAGACTCTTTGGAGTGGAGGGCAGGATATAAATCCAATTTCTTCTTCTTCTTCTTCTTCTTCTTCTTCTTCTTCTTCTTCTCCTCCTCCTCCTCCTCCTCCTCCTCCTCCTCCTCCTCGCAATGACTGGCGTTCCCTGCTGTTGGAAGCCACTGCTCTGATTTTGGGGCATGCATGAAAATTGAGAGGTATGGAACTGACATTTGTCGTCACAGAAACTGAGAACCCAACATTGTAAGAGACATTTTCGTCTTGCTTTAATTCACTGGCCTGGTTATGACCACAAGACTCAGCAAGGCCCAAGCATGCAGCACTAGCAGAACGATTTACTTCCAGTTCCATTACTGAAGAGAACTTCAATGGGATATGACTATTCCATCGTGGTGGTATTAAAGATCTGAAAAACAAAAGGAACTTGAAGGCACTGGGCAGATTCCTATTCATTTCAAAGGCCCTTGTACAAGATCTCCATTGGCCAGGGAAATGGAATAGTCCATACCGGTTCCAAGCCAGTGGCTTGTGAGATATGTTGTATTTCTAGTTTTAGCTCTTTTAAGCAGATCTTGGCAGTGGTGAATGATCAAATTGTACACATTTCTAAACATTGGGCTGTCCTTGTAGAACGGGGTGTGTCTTAAAATAACTGCAGTTGGAGACTGATCTGTAGAAACGAAAAGTTTCCAGATGGCATCTATAGTGATTTTTGTAATTTAGAGATATATCCTAATAGGATCATACAGGATGGAATTTAAAGAGGATCCCTGATTGTTATGAGGGAGAAGTTGTAGGCAGTAGGTCTTGGAGAGCATTGAAGGTCTTAGCGTTCAAAGAGAATACTGTGTTTGGCAATAAACTATTACATTTCCTTTTACTTTGGTGTTACCCTTACAGGGTTGAACCCTAACTTATCACAACATCTGAGGGTTCATCTAGAACTTATGACATTGCACTTTTTGACACTTCATGTTGGCTGAGACATTTGCCCTCACTCATGAATGCCTCAGGAGACCATTGCTCTCGCTCATGAATGCCTCAGGAGACTAGCAGCTTATACATAGCTGGACAGAGGAAACGCTTGCAGGGTGGGCCACGGCGAATATCCCAGCCCCTACCGCTGATGAAGAAGGAAGGGGAGGCTTTGCCCTTAGCCACAGGCAGCAGGAGAGTGGCATGGAACTGCTGGAGACATGGTTGCAGGTGCACAACTGAGCAGCTGGCAGAATCTGGTGCAGGCAATTACATTAGTTGCTGACATTGGGTTTTCCCCCAAAGAAAGGGATTTTGCTGATTCACTTCCTTTTATACAATCACCAGGAAGACTCAGGGGCTCTCAGCCAATCAAGAGATGGCTTTCTGTGGCAGTTTCCCTCCCCCCTCTGTCTTCCAATCAATGGAAGACTTACTTTCTCTCTCTGTGAAGCAGTGCCAATCCTCAGCCAGTGGGACACAACAGTAACTGTGCGTATAGATGGTGCTGCAGCAATGACTCTTAGCAGCTTCACTGCTACCTCTCAACACTCCCCGCCCCCATATGGATGCTACTTCTCCCAAGGATGCTACTTCCTTCACCCAAAGGGTGATTAACACGTGAAATTAACTGCCACAGGAGGTGGTGGCAGCTACAAGCATAGCCAGCTTCAAGAGGGGATTGGATAAACAGATGGAGCAGAGGTCCACCAGTGGCTATTAGTCACAGTGTATTGATGGAACTCTCTGCCTGGGGCAGTGGGAGGACTTCTAGTGTCCTGGCCCCACTGATGGACATCCTGATGGCACCTGGGTCACTGTGTGTTTTGGCCACTGTGTGACAGTGTTGGACTGGATGGGCCATTGGCCTGATCCAACATGGCTTCTTCTCTTATATTCTTATGTCTTTCAACATTGCTCAGTAGTGGGGAATGGGATAGTCCCTACGACTCCACCCTGCAAGCCACAAGAAGCTTTAAACAACCAGCTCCATTCTAGCAATTAGCCTCAAACAGTCCTCCCCAGTTTAGTTTGGACCTTTATTTTCTACAGCATAGATAACCTAGCAGAGAACCCAATCCTAGGTAGAACAGAAGAGCCTATGGATCCCCCCCTTATCAAACTGTAATTTTTTTTTGGGGGGGGGGAGGAGAAATTACAAGTGATGCACCAATTTTTGCAACAAAAGAAACTATTTATTTGGAATATGCATTACCAATACAAATCAGGAGACTGTAAAACCTACACCTTGTTAGTAGTATTATAGAACAGAAAAAAAAGTTTCAGTGGGAATCAAAAAGACACAGGCCATTGTCTTCAAAGGAGCAGAAAAGCTTAATGTAAAGTCAGAGTGAAGCCTTCCTAGGATTTATATTGGGAAGCTACTGGAGGTAAAAAAAAGAAAAGAAAAGACAGACAAAGCAATGCAGAACAAAGGGGGGATGTCTTTACAAGAAACAAAAGGGCTCGCAATAAGAACAAACAAATGCATGTTGTTATACATCTTTTGATAATAACAGTAATAATATTTTAAGAAGCTTCAGGGGAAATGAAGCGGCCGATGCAGAGTGATGTGAAAACTTAATGGGACTGTTTCACCCGCCGAGGTTGTTGACACGTGCCTCAAACGGCCTTCCCGAAGCGAGCTCAGTTTTGCAAATCCTTGCAGATGCCTGGCTTAAAGAAAGCCATTCCAAGTGACACCCCTTTCTTCCTTGCTGGAAGAAAATAAAGGCCTCATCATCCTTGTTGTTGGGTTATTTTGAATGCCCAACCACAGACCCCAAGAGCCAGTCACAAAAAGAAATAAAGGAACGAGAGAGACTAATTAAGTGTTCAAACCGAAATAGGGCATTCCTTTCTCCTGGTGATATGGGGACTATAGCCAAAACTTGTACCAGGTTCTCCCTGGTAAGTGGTATCTGAAGAGGCCTCCTTTTTACTGTTTAGGTACACATTGGTCAAAAGTTGCCTTTAATTTACAGCTCAGAGAAGTTTAGGTTACCATAGGGATGTACGTTTTGCCCTCCCAAGTAAGCCCGCTTGTATAAATTTCATGGATCAGCACCATTTGGACTATTTTGCTCTGCGGCTTTGTCCCGTTTTGTTGCCAACGTGACTTCTAGCCCCTACAAAGCAGAGTGCCCCTGCAGGCCTAGCTAAGCTTGCTTTTAATTACAAAGCCCCAAACCACTTCCTAATGGTGTGGAATAGACAGCCCTGCCAAGTTAACCTCATTATATGATAGAAGCCTATGGGGGATTGGGGCTGATCTAATGCCTTGTAGCTTTTAAAAGTTTTAGAACGATGCCAATTCTTCATTTCTCTCCTTGCAAACCTTTTCAAGAGGAAAAAAAACACCCTGTGTTTTTAAGAGGAATGGAAAGACTCCAGCTTCCATTTTTCATACCTGTTTGCAGCAGTTATTCATCTAATTCTGCCTGCTGCTGCTTTGGTGTATCTGCGGGGCCTTCTCGGTGTGGTTGCAGCCAACAGGGGATCACACATCACAGTGTTAAAGGTTCGTTTCTAACAGTACACCACTGAGGATAAGTTAACGGCTTTGCCATTGGTGTGAGTAAGAGAAGAGATGAAACCTAACTCCATAGCTGACGCAACATCCTGTGCTTTGTTGTGCTGTGAGGCTTTTAACAGCGAGAGTTGGTTCTTGGCTTTTTCACATTCTCATTTCCCTGGCTTGTATGTTCTTGCCTCTTTGGGTTTCTTCCCTGTTCTGCATGTGTTTTGCTCCCTCTAGTGGCTGAGTTGATATTACATCGGTTTTTGTGCAACCTGTCTCCCTGCAGATTTAAACTGTAGGACTTTATGCCAGATATAAAGCGATGTAATACTGAACTGGCCACTAGAGGGAGCAAAACACACTTGGAAGAGGGGGAAAAACCAATCCCAAAGCAATGGGAACACAGAAGCCAGGAAAATAAGAATCGCCTCAACAACAGGACAGCTCCTTTGTGAATAGTTTTGCATTTGTTTGACCCTGAAAAATTTTCAGAAAGGGGGGGGAGAGCTCTTTTTACAGTGCACCCCCCCATCCCACCCAGGCTCCACTTTTAGTGCTTCCTAAATGTAGTAACTACCATCCTCAATTCCTGCAAAATATCAATTTCTTCCTCAGTGATTCCGAAACAATGGTGTGGGAAATTATGGGAAGCAAAACAAGTTTGCAACACACTGAACTGCTGCCTCATACCAAAGAAAAGGGTGGGTTGAGTGGTGCTGGCGGGCTAGTTGCCGTGTTATTAGCTAAAGGGCAGCTAGTAGATCTCTTGGCTCTTCAGAAGCCGCTGAGGTTAACTCAGAGGTGTTAAGAAAGGCATGCAGAACATTTTAATCTCTGCGATTACACGCAGGGCTTTTTTTGGTAGCAGGAACTCTTTTGCATATTAGGCCACACCCCTCCTGATGTAGCCAATCCTCCAAAAGATTACAGGGCTCTTAGTACAGGACCTACTGTTAGCTCTTGGAGGGGTGTGGCCTAATATGCAAAGAGTTCCTGCTACAACCCCCCCTCCCCGATTACACTTATTCCCAGTGCTGTGCCCTTGCATTCAACAGGTACTGGGGGATCAATTCTACTGAGCCTCAGGCTCCCATCAACTGAAGGTGCTTAGGTTGGTGGATAAGCCAGAATCTATGGAATATTTGTTTTATTAGATTCAGGGGTGGAATTCTAGCAGGAGCTCCTTTGCATATTAGGCCACACTCTTCTGATGTAGCCAATCCGCCAAGAGCTTAGAATGCTTTTTTGTAAGATCTTGGAGGATTGGCTACATCAGGGGTGTGTGGCCTAATATGCAAAGGAGCTCCTGCAAGAATTCCATCTCTGAGTGTGTGTGTGTGTGTGTGTGACTGTGCTGACTACTGTTTTAAGGACATAAGGTAACTGATTAGATTTATATCCCACCGTCTCCACTGAAGCAGGCTCAGAGCAGTTTAATGGGGTCAAGGATGAAGAGAAAAGAACAAGCACTATTCTCCACCTCTGTTGGGATCCAGAGTAGCAAAAACGTTACGTGGCGTTTGGCAGGAATGCAGGGGAGTAGCGACAGGCAGTTTGGCCTCCCTGCTCCCCAAGTCTAGAGATTATTACGTCCCTCTTCAGGCTGCAGTTTTCTTCACAAAAGCCACTCGGGTTGCTGTATTCAGTCAAAATGGTAACCTTGGACAAAGCAGCCCAGAATTGTCCTCTTCAGTGAAAAAAAATAAATCTGATCATTGTGAGGGAGCAATTAACTACCTAGTACATTTTTCTCCTGCCTGCACTCCGAGGGGCTCAGAGCAGCGTACCTGGGCCCTTCCTTCCCTGTTTTATTCTCACAACAACCTCGGGAGAAGGTTTGGCTGAGAGAAGGTGTCTGTCACAGGATGGCACCTCGTGAGCTTCAACCAGGGATCATCTCCATGGCTGCTGTGGGTCCCTTTGAGGGGTGGTGGCACGTGGCATCTCCCAGATAATGCCAGCCCAACACTCTAACTGCTACATGCCACCTGAGCTAAAACTGTTCCCTAGGCAATAGTATTAATTTGTACTAGTTAGCGCTTGCTAGCTGGTTGCATTATGGGGTAGGGGGTTGAGACATTGGCTATCCCTTATTGGCTTCTGCAAGAAGACAGTCTCCTTCCATGGATATGTATTTCTAAGTGTGGTCTCCAGAGCCAAGGAAGGGAGCAAGGGCTTAACCTTTTCACTGCCACTCAGGCTACGGTCACCCACACTAAATAATGCACTTTCAGTTCACTTTCAATGCACAATTTCCAACTGGATTTTACTGTATGAACGGGCAAAAACCAGTTGGGAAGTGCAATGAAAGTGGATGGAAAGTATATTATTTTAGTGTGTATGCTTGCAGCCTTAGTTCTGCTGATCAAACTTGGGCTTCCCATGCTGCTCTTTGTGTTTTCAAAGGGAAGTAAAACCCTCTCTTTCCTACTTTAAAATGTTCATAAGGAGCCCTGTTTCAATAAGCCAAACTGAGCAGCCCTTGAAGGGTTAAATCCCCTCTCCCTACGTGGCCCTGAAGTGAGGCCTTCAGAGGTTTTGTTTGCAGTGCTGGTTTTTAGCCTTCTGCTGAAGAATCTGATGAGGGATTCCAATTTATTTTTAAACAACCAAGTCATGCAAATACAGAGATTTTTTTTTTTTTAAAAAACCTTGAAATCTCTTTTTCCTTTTTTCACATCACTTTGAACAAACTGAAAAGGATGAGGGAGTGGGAAAGCAGGGAGGGGACTTTTTTCAAGGCCGTAGTCTGACAATAAAAATATATCAAGGGCCCAATCCACCAAGAATTTCTGCTATCAAGCCGCATTAAAACGAACAGGATGGTCCCATTCAGTTTAGTGAGGCTTCTGTCGACAAACCTCTTGGCAAACTGGGCCCTAAAATAAAAGCCCCCCCCCTTCAAAGAATGCAAAACATTAAAAAAAAACCAAACCCAACAATTTTTTGTTCTCAAAATTAGTAAACATAAATTATTAGGTGTCCCTATTATGCTCACTATCCCAACCATTTTTTTAAAAGTTTTACAAAATGAATTACTGTCACTTCTTTTTTTTTTTTAAACATTGTGTAACAGGAAATGAGTGTGCACAACTCTACACTTTTCTAGCATTCTTGAACTAATTCACAAATGCATGAAAATAACAAAAAAATGGGAACAAAAGAAGGGTGAATGTAGGTAGTTTGGTGTTAAAAACTATACAGGTATGAAGCGCCTTTTTGCCACAGAAAGGACGAGGTGGGGATCGCCCGTCCTTTGATGCGTGCTATGAGGGTAACTTTTTAATTTTTTTTTATTATAAACACTATTAAATTCAGACTGCTTTTTTGGTTTTTTTTTCCCTTTATCTGAATATACAAGAACATTCATTATCAAATGTTCATTATCATCAATACTACAAAGAACAAGACACAAATTGCAAGAAACAATGGAAAATGTTAATAAAGCTGAAAGAATTGAATTTTTAAATTTTTTAGTTCTTTTTTATGTTTTTTTGTTTCTGCAGTTTTTAATTTTTTTTCGTTTTTGGTATCGAAGTCAGGTTTTTTTTTTTTCTGGGCAGGAAAAAAAGCATATGAGAAAAAGGCAACTCATAAGTCATCAATAAAAATAAGGACAGGTTTCTTACCTGTAACTGGTGATCTTCGAGTGGTCATCTGTGCAATCACACATATGGGTAATCCGCAGGATTGGCCCCGACCTCGGAGAGTTCAAAGCAATCTTGATCGTAGATCTGGCGCGCCTCCCGCTTGTCCTGGGAGGAGTCAGCTACTGCGCATGCCTGGAGAAGGGGGAGGTGCTTAGCCACTCAGTTTCTTCCCGCCGCCGGGTAGGTGGAAATAACTGTGCTAACTAACTTCCAGCAGCGGGGAAGGCTGGGTGGGTCTGTGTGATTGCACAGATGACCACTCGAAGATCACCAGTTACAGGTAAGAAACCTGTCCATCTTCTTCGTGGTCTCTGTGCATTCACACATATGGGTGATTAGCGAGCCATTTCTTCGGAGGTGGGTGCTGGATCTGTAAGAAAATGTAGGATTAGAGTGTAACATAATGATAGTGTTACTCACGGTGGTTAGTCGAAGATCGATCGTAGCACCGCTTGTCCGAAGGAGGCGTCTCGCCGGGCACGAACGTCGAGGGCGTAGTGCGAGGCGAAGGTAGATGTAGAGGACCAGACGGCTGCGGCGCAGATGTCCTCTATAGGTATGCCTTTCATGAAGGCGGACGAGGTGGCCACGGCTCTGGTTGAGTGGGCTCGTATATGTTGAGGGATTGGTTGTTTTGCCAGCTGGTAGCAGAGTTCGATGGCAGCAACAATCCATTTGGAGAGTCTCTGGGTAGATATTCTGCTGCCCTGATTATGGGTAGCGTAAGTGATAAAGAGTCTGGGGTCTTTACGGATTTGGCGGGTTCTATCTATGTAGAAGGCTAGGGCTCTCCGTGCATCCAAGTTGTGGAGTGCCCTTTGTCCCGCGTCCGCGGGGTGCTGGAAGAAGGCTGGTATAATGGACTGTCTTCCCAGATGGAAGGGAGAGACGACCTTGGGAAGAAAGGTCGGGTCAGGTCGGAGGACCACCGTACTGTTATGAAATGTCGTATACGGTGGGTCTGCTCTGAATGCGCAGATGTCACTGGCCCTCTTACCTGTGGTGAGGGCCGTAAGTAATGCCGTCTTCCATGACAGCAGGTGCAGTGGAATGGAAGCCATGGGTTCGAAGGGCGGTTTCATGAGTTGGCTCAGGACTAGAGATAGGCTCCAGGTGGGTAGAACTTGTTTGATTGGTGGGTGAAGGCGAATGATGCCCTTGAGGAAGGCTCTAGTCGCATGGTGAGAAAAAACCGTTGTGCCATCGATGCGGGGGTGGAAAGCAGAGATGGCTGCCAGATGTACCTTCAGGGAGGAATACGACAGACCCGCTCTAGAGAGCGTTAAGGTGTAAGTTAGTACCTGAGGTATGGTGGCATAGTTGGGGTCGAAGTTGTGTTGTGAGGCATAGTGTGAGAAGCGTTTCCACTTAAGTAGATAGGATTTCCTAGTAGATGGTTTTCTGGAATTCACTAGGACGTGACGGACCTCTGGGGGGAAATCTAGAAATTGATTCTCCAGGCTGTTAGCTTGAGTGACGCCGGGTTGTGGTGAAGGACCCTGCCGTCCTGTTGGGAGAGGAGATCCCGTGTTTGAGGGAGCTGGACGAAGGTATTGTTGGACAGGAGCAGCACGGTCGTAAACCAGGGTTGGCGCGGCCACCATGGAGTTATGAGGATGCAGTTTGTGTGGTCTACCTGAATCTTCTGTAGAACTCTGGTGATAAGTGGGATGGGGGGAAAGAGGTAGTGCAGTGTTCCGTTCCAAGTTTGTAGGAAGGCATCCCCCCTGGAGAGGTGGGATGGGGGACCTCTCATGTAGAAGCGGGTGCATTGGGCATTTGATGGTGAAGCAAATACATCTATCTTCGGTTGTCCGAAGACGTTGAAGATCTGTCGGATGTATCGACTGTTGATGGACCACTCGTGGTTGTTGGTCGAGTGGCGACTCAGGGCGTCTGCCTGGGTGTTGTCGGTCCCTGGTAGGTGCACGGCCGTGAGGAAGATGCCCTGGCTTATGCTCCAATGCCACAGTGCGAGGGCTCTCCTGCAGAGTCTGACGGAGGCGGTGCCGCCCTGCCTGTTGATGTAAAAGACTGTGGCGATGTTGTCGGAGGTGACCTGGACGTGCTGGTTCTTTAGCGACGGGAGGAAAGACCGCAGGGCCTTGTGCACTGCGATGAGCTCCAGGCAATTTATGTGGAGAGAGCGTTCGTAGTCTGTCCATTGGCCCTGCACCGTGAGGTCCTCTAAGTGGGCTCCCCATCCCCACTTGGATGCATCTGTGGTTACGATCACCGAGGGCGGTGTCTGTTTGAATGGCATGCCCTTGAAGAGGTGATGTTGCTTGGTCCACCATTTGAGGGATGGCACAATGTGCGGTGGGAGGGTGAGTAGTGTGGATTGATGTTGTGTGTGGGGGCGAAAAGTCCTTACGAACCACATTTGAAGGGGGCGCATGTGCAGCTTCGCAAACCGCAGAACTGCTGTGGTTGCTGCCATGAGGCCTAGCATTCTTTGGAAGGTGAGCGCTGTTTGGGAGCGCTGGGCGATGATAGTGTTGGCCATTGACAGTATGGCGAGTGCTCTGTCCTGAGGTAGGGAAGCCGTTTGCGAGAGCGTGGAGATGTCCGCCCCTATGAACTGAATCCTCTGGGTAGGGATTAGTTTGGATTTTGAGAGGTTGACTCGGAGGCCTAGGGTGGCCAGGGTGGAGAGGGTGGTCGAGACGTCCAGTTGTAGTTGCTCCCTGGAATGGGCGACGATCAGCCAGTCGTCTATGTACGGGAAGATTGATATCTGTTGCTGGCGTAATGTGGCTGCTACTACTGCCATGCACTTGGTGAAGACCCTTGGTGCTGTGGAGAGGCCGAAGGGGAGGGAGCAGAACTGGAAGTGCTGCCTCCCTACGGCGAACCTTAGGAATCTTCTGTGATGATGATTGATTGTTATGTGGAAGTAGGCATCCTGGAGGTCTATGGACGCCATCCATGCTCGTTCTGGGATGAGCGGAAGGATTGCCTGAAGCGTGACCATACGGAATTTCTTGTAGATTATGTGTAGGTTGAGTTTGCGGAGGTCGAGGATGGGTCGGAGTCCTCCGTCCCTTTTTGGTACCAGGAAGTACCGGGAGTAGAAGCCGGTGCGATGGTATTGGGGTGGGACTGGTTCTATCGCGCCCTTGTCCAGCAGAGACGCAATTTCTGTCTGCAGGGGTGCGGACGGGGGTGTGGTGAGGAATCGGTGGTGCCTTGGAGTGGATGTAAACTCTATCAGGTAGCCTCTTTGAATGATGGTGAGGACCCAGGCGTCTGATGTTATGGTCCTCCAGGCAGTGTAGAACGGTTGTAGTCGTGTTGATGGGTTTGGCTGATGAAGGGGGACTGGACGGCTCGGGGCAGGGAGGTCAGAGAGATGGTTTGGATGTGGTTGGAGGTTTCTTGGTTGTTTGGCGTCTGTGCTGAAAGGAAGGCTTGGACTGTGGTGGTTTGCGCTTCCATGAATCCTGTTGTCGTGGGGATCTGGCCCCTTTGTATTGGCTGGACCTCCAGTTCCTTTGTCGGTTGGATTGTGTCAGAGGTTGGGAAACTCCCAGACGTTTCGCCCTCTTCCTGCCATCGTCTACTGACGTGAGGATGTCATCTGTAGATGAGCTGAACAGGCCGAGGCCATCAAAGGGCAGGTCTTCCACCTTGTATTTGATGTCTGGTTGGAGGGAGGAGGATCTGAGCCACGCGTGTCTACGGAGTGCTATGGCTGAGGCCAAGGTTTTGGAAGAACACTGTGCAGCGTGCCGTGCAGTGTTGATTTGCTGTTTGCTCACTCTGGCGATCTCTTGCAGGGTAGTGGCGGCTGACTTCTGGGACGCCTCGGGTAGGGATGGTACCAGTGCGCCGAGGGAAGTGGTCAGGTTGTGGGTGTATGCGGAAAAGCATGCCATGTAGTTGAGGATTTTGGTTGTGGCTGTAGTGAGGGCGTAGATCTTTCTCCCGATCGTGTCGAGTTTCTTGCCCTCTCGTTCTGGTGGTACCGGGTGCCTAGTCTGCTTCGATTTCGAAGACGAATGCACGATGATCGAGTTCGGAGCCGGGTGAGTGAATAGGAACTTGGATTCAGGTGCATGTATCTTGTAGAGGGCTTCGACCTTCTTGGATGTCGGCGGTACTGATGCCGGTTTGTCCCATGCTTCTCTGAGTGTTTCTAGGAGGACGGGGAGCATGGGAAGAGATGAGCTGGATGGAAGATCCGCATGCACCAGATCGAATACGACGTCCGAGACTCTGGGGGCGTCCGTATTGAGCTTCAGGTTCAGCGAACTTGCCATGTTTGCCACGAGGTCGAGGTAGGATTTCGGGCCCTCGGACGGCGATAGGTCTGCTGGCTTGGCTATGTCGGATTCTGGGGATTGTAGGTCCGAACCCGAAGAGTGGTCGGAGTCGGAGAGTTCCTCCTCGGATCCGTCGTCGGTTCCCTGGTGCAGGTCGGGCTGGGGCGTTGTCTTGGGAGCCGTGTGTAAGGACTCGAGTGGCGGCGGGAGTTTCGGTTCGGCGCCGAGATTCGTAAGGTCGTCATGGTGAAGCGGTTCGACCGATGCGGAATGGAGTCTGTGTGAGCGATCTCGGTCGCGAGGAGACTCTTGGTAGCTGTGGTAATGTCGATCGTAGGATGGTGATCGTCGGTGCCGTCTTCGGTTCCGTGGGGATGGAGACCTGGATCTCGATGGAGAGTAGTAGTAGTGTCTCCCCCTGCGGTGGCTGCGGGAGCGACGGCGGCTGCGGGACCTGGTGCGGCGGCGACTGCGGGACCTGGTGCGGCGGCGGCTGCGAGACCTGGTGTGACGGCGACTGCGCGACCTGGTGTGTCGGCGACTGCGGGATCTGGTGCGTCTGCGACTGCGAGACCGCGGTCTGGTCGGGAGGACTCTCGGGGTCGAGGGTTCTCTGGTGAGCGCGTGGGCGTCTACAGGGTGCGAGAGATCTATGAATTTAGATGGGTCGAGGATCCCAACGGATGCGGTAGAGTGCGTATCCAGCAGTTGGTCTGGTGGGGAATTCGGAATGGACGGTGACTTGGATGAAATGCGGATGATTTCCAATGGAGTGATTGATGGTGTTGCTGTCGACTTCGATGTCGGAGTCTTCGGCAGCGATCCGGAGGCAGTGGCGCTCGGGTTCGGGGTCTTCGGCTTGGTGGTCGGGTTCGAGACCGAGTCGAGAGGTCGGGTCTTGTGCTTCTTGGAGCTCACGCTACCCGTCGGGTCCGAGTGGGCGGAATCGGAACGGCGGCGCTTCTTGGGGTCGTCCGACTTCTTGGAGTGCTTGCCGGTCTTAGGCTTACTGGGACTCTGTGCCACGGAAGCTGCCGACTGCGTCTCTCCCACGAGGTGTGGGGAAGATGGCGCGGGTTGTTTTTGTCCGCCATGCGGCATGGCCGGTCGGAGTGTGGTTTCCATGAGGTGGCTCCTGAGTCTCGCGGCGCGGTTCTTGCGGGCCTGTTTGCCAAATTGGCTGCAGTGCACGCAGGAGTCTGGACGGTGGGCCTCTCCAAGGCAGAACAAGCACAGAGAGTGACCGTCGGATGAGGGGATTTTGGATGAGCAGCTGGTGCAGCGTTTAAAGATTATCTTGTCCCTTCCTTCCATCCGCCCGGGGAGGGGGGGGGGGGAGGGGAAAAGTCCCGAAGAGATAGTAAGAAAAGGCCTTTTTTTTTTTTTTTTTTTTTTATACGATACCAGGTAGAAGTAGAAGATGAAGAGTTGAGGTTGAAGAGAAGGTAGTTGTAGAGATTGCAATGAAGAAGTTGGAGATCAACGAGGAAGGTGCGATCCGGTCGGCGGTAAGGAAGAAACTGAGTGGCTAAGCACCTCCCCCTTCTCCAGGCATGCGCAGTAGCTGACTCCTCCCAGGACAAGCGGGAGGCGCGCCAGATCTACGATCAAGATTGCTTTGAACTCTCCGAGGTCGGGGCCAATCCTGCGGATTACCCATATGTGTGAATGCACAGAGACCACGAAGAAGATCCAATATTCATCATTGTTACGATACAAAATAAGAAATCTGGATATGAGAAGAACCATTCCCCACTGTATGTACCATGAAGGAGTTAGTACCATATCAGAACAAACCAGAAAGAGGAAGGTGTATTGTTACAGGCAGATAAATGCAGTTCTATTTTTTTTAATGTGGTCTCCTCTACAAAGCAATTGACATTGTACAGTACAGATCTTTACTTGAAATAAAGTTAATCTGATGAACAGTACTTGTGTGACTAGACCATTTCAATTGGGATTGAGTAAGATATGTTTCCAGTGAATTGTACCTCTTATTCATACATTATAGTTTAGGACACGAAGGCTAGCGCGATAGAAAAAAGATCACACAACTAATGCAATCAACTGCAATTGCACTCGTATTTAATTACATTAAGACAATAAATGAGCACACTCAGGCATTCACACATCCCTAGAGGTATCAACTACCACACATGAAGACACAAATGTATCCAGGTGTCTCAGAAGATACTGGCTAGATCAGTGGTCTTCAGCACATGGGCTGGGACCCACAGGTGGGTTGTGGAGGGGCCACTCCCACAAGCTGGGTTGTAGGCGATTTGTAAGCTGCCCTTTCTTTGGCTTCTTGGGAAGGCCTGCTGCATATAAAGTAAGGTCATCACTGTGTCTCTCTGGTTTTTTTGTATACACGCTGAGAAACACAGCAGGGTAGCAAATTGTGAAGACTTCTCCATGTGGCTCCGACTCATGCCCTGTTCCTCACTATGGTAAAAGTCTTTTCTCTTTCTTATTCCCAGGTCTTTTGATCTGCTGCCCATAGGTCGTAGACTTGACACTGGTGAGGTCATAGCTCTAGTTCCCCCCCTCTTCCTCTCACATGACCCTGATGTCACATGACTTCCTGTCACTTGCTGCAGCTCAGTGGCTCCCAGGTCTGGAAAGGTGGGATACTATTAGATGGGACTGACCAGTAGCCTTACTCTATACAAGGCAGTTTCGGTGGGTAGCCATATCGTTCTGCAGTAGAAACTGCAAGGTAGCACCTTAGAGACCAAAAGGGAGCTTTTGACAAAGGGAGCTTTGACTTTCAAAAGCTCATACTCCCAAAAAACGTTTTAGTCTCTAAGGTGCATCTGGACTCAAAACTAGCTATTCGACATGAGGCAGCATCATACGTTTATAATGAATGAAACATTAGAGGCCCAAATGCTGGTACAGAAGCAGCCGTGAAAACAGTTTCACATATCCTTAACAGCTACACAGCACTGATGCAAGTCCTCTTTGGCCCCTTGTGTTGGTATCTATGGGGCGATCCCTGGCTTTCACGGAACAGTCCCCCTGTGGGCGTTTTCCTACAGAGCTTACCTCGGAGCGACGTCCCTCTTCACCACGCAGCGTCTACGCGGATTCCCCACCAACTGCTCCGCATAACCAGGAAGAGCCGCGGCTTTTGCGTCGCTAACGTAAACTGGTTTTTAGCGGTTTACATCTGCGACGCAAAAGGTCCGGCACTTTCTGGTTATGCGGAGCAGTTAGTGGGAAATCCGTGCAGACGCTGCACGGTGAAGAGGGACGTCGCTCCGAGGTAAGCTCTGTGGGAAAACGCCCTGTGTCTCACTTAGCAAGAACTGAATAGGGCTTACAAACCAAGGCACAATTCCGTTTGCTACAGGTAAAGAAGCTAACCAGGAGGGCTGAACACCCTGAAAACAGATGGTGCATTCCTAGGCTACGCTCCGTGTCGGTCACTCTAGGCTACTGACCACCTCCAAGTTCTGAACTCATAATAACCCCTAACATGCGTTTGATATCCCTCACCTCACACGCAAATTTGCACTGAAGGAGCGTGTGGTGGGAAGAAATCCTTTTAAACTTCCCTGAATGAGACTACGACATGGAGGCTAAAGACTGTTAAGTGATAAACAATCAATACTGGGCAATCTTGACTACACGTCCACATGGATCTTGAGTGTGACTCTTAGAGCCTGGATGGAATATTCCCTTAACTTCTGTGAGCAGCTGCTTGTGCCTTGAATAAAAAGGCCATGGCATAACCCATAGCTAGGCTTGGTTTGCGTCCCTCCAGAAGTGTCAGAGGACACCTTTGATTTACAATCTCCTTACCAGCATGAGTAGGGCTGGCCTAAGATGGCTGAGGTAGAAAATCTAAATGGCATCCCTTCACTTGTCAATCAGCATGAGGTAAAGTCCACTGTACACTTGTCCTGTCCAGCCCTCGCTGAAATAAGCTCTCTGTTGCTCTCCCATGTTACCACTCTTAATAATGTGCTGAGTCCACTTACAGAGGCAGCAATCCCATCTTGTGTTAAGATAGCAGAAGGGGGGGGGGCTGTCTCTGGGAAAAAAGCAATAATTTAGTCCACTATGCAAAGAATGCATTTCAGTATTCATTTGCAATGGTCAAAAAACTTTCCTTAAGAGCTTTATGGTTTATATGGGCCAAAAACCGTTCTCCTCATCTGGTCCTTATTAAATCTTTAGGGGAGGAAAATAACTTGGAAGAAACCTTGCAAGGGTACCTCTTCCCAGAAATGCTGAGTGAAAACTCTACTGTCTTCAAGATCAAGAAAACAATTAGATTTCTTAAAGCAAAAATGAGGATCCACACAGAAAGTGGTCAGCAACATCTACACAAGCCCAATTCCCTGTTAGCTGCACCTATGTGGTAAAAATGCAGTGTCAGACCTGGTTTAGTGTCCTTCGTTTTCCCGCAGCTGGACTCTGCTTTTCCCTTCTTACTGATGCAACAACCCTTGGTAGACAGAACCATAATCAATGCTGTCTTTTTGTCCTGTCTGCAGATTCACTGTGCAAGACTACAACTAGATATTTTGACTAGAATATGCAGCCTGAGGTCTCCTAGTCCATATTTTAAAAAAAAATGCAAGTTGCTAGGCCTCATGATTGGGCACAATCACCTGGAAACATATCCACAATGCCGAGAAGAGGTGTGAAAAATCTGACCATGACATAGTGCCTTGCATGCTTGCCATCTCTCAGCCTCTTCTGAGGTTTACCTTTCCCCCCAATCTCGCCAGCTTCCCTGTCCTTTTTATGGTCCAGCCTCAAACACCATTTCCAGATGATTCCAAACATTTCCCCAAACTCTTTTTAAGACACTGATAGCAGAACAATAAATAATTATGCAAAGGAAGCATACTATCCAAATGCACTGCATTCACATTATTTCATTCTAAGAACCAGACGAGCACTTCCTTGGTTCGGAAGTATTTGCAGGCCAAATTAGGATATGGAGGGAGAAACTGTGGAGCAGCAGCAACCGTGAGAAGTGGCAGAAGATGCAACTGGGGGGGCTTGATGCAAGGCAGAGAAAGGTGGCAAGGAGTAGATCTGCTAGTATTCTCCTGGTCCTCTTGGCAATGGGGGGGAAAGGGGTGGGCATGTCATGGACATACCTTGCAGAACCAGGATTGCATTTATCCAGCCTGTAACAGCGAACATCCCGGAGGCAACTCACAAGGGTTCAAGATTTGTCCTTACAGAGCGGTGAAGGGACGGTGTTCATCGGCCAGGGGGAGGGGCTTAGGTGGCTCTTGCAAAGAGGTAGTGAGAACACCAGAGAAACAGAATGAGGCAGGTGCCCGGTGGAGACTGAAGCGATGTCAAGACCGGATCCTCAAAAGAAACACAAAATTCATGAAAATGAACCAGTACTTTGAGAAGTGGTTTTTTTTCCTCTCCTTTCGTTTAGGTGGTGGTGGTGGTGAAAGGTGGCTTCTACCCAGAAAAGAAAGGGAAAAGAGTATAAAGAAGAGTCCAGATTGGCTGAAAGAAAAAAGCATCCCAACAGAGAGAAGAGAAGGAGACTCTTGTGTTCGCCAACCGGTTCTGGATCCAGCCCGATGGCTTCAAATAGTAGGAGAGAAAATCCTTCCCCTCTCGGCCCCCACCTCTGCCTGGCTGCAGGATGTGGGGGGGAAGAAAGGAATGCTGCATTGCTGGGGAGATCAGTTGGAGGTATCAGAGTGAACGCTGCCAGGGCCTTCTGTGGGGGAAGTCACTGACGAAGGAGTCGTAGCATCTTGCCAACCTCCATTAGCCTAGGAAGGAACAAAAGAGAAAATGCGTCAATCACGTTCACAGTGAGGGACTTGAGCCCCAAAGGCTTCCCAGCAGGGGATCTTCCTCACTCACTTGCCTGTGATGCCTGAGCTAGCAGAGTTATGCTAGGTGATGCTCATTTAAAAGTGGGAATGCAAGGAGCACCTTTGGGGACAACTTTCCAGGAAAGAGACTTAATGCTGAAACCATAAACTTCGGAAAGTTGGGTACAATTTTTAACTGGGACCTGAGCTCAGGAATATACAGAGAAGGAAAAGATAAAGATACTGGCTTGGATCTAGAGTGTCTGCCTTCCCCCAATGAGACTTTCTTGCCTCCCCTCTCCTATAGCAATCCAAGATGCCCCCCCCCAGCCCCATAAACAGGATGGGGGGGGATTTTAGACAGGTGCAAGTAGAAAATCATTGCTCTGGATTCAAGCCGCAGTCCCTAGAATGCAAACATAGCTGAAAATACATTTACAAAAGATTATCCATATAGAGCTCATCAGAAATGAAAACTCACACATTCCTCAGCGTTAGGGTTGCTGGTGGGAGATTTACAGATTTTTTTTTTTATTTTTGGAGGGGGAGTGGCTGTCTCTAGCAGTGTTATGATGTTGCTCAAGGCTGGCTCGCCCACTAGGCAAACTAGGCGGTTGCCTAGGGTGCCGGGAAGGTGGCGGTACTGAATTGGGCTCAGGGTGTGCAGCGGGCGGGTGCCTGCCTAGGGCACCACATGCCCTTGGGCCAGCGGTGATGTTGCTGGTGAAGCGTTAACATCACTTCCAGTGCAAATCAGAACTTTTAACCACAGAGTTTTGAGCAAACACTAGACTGTTGCACAATGCAATGACATCACATCCAGGTCATGCGTCAACGTGACACCTATTATTCCCCGATTCCCACCCCCCCGCCCAAAAGCATTTTCCCTCGACCACCCAACAAACAGCAGCCAGAACTGGCAGAGAGCAGGAGATTTTAGATTCAAGTCCAGTAGCACCTTTGAGACCAATAAAATTTTGGGGTATAAGCTTTTGAGAGTCAAAGTTCCCTTTGTCAGACAATCTACTGAAGCAGGAGCCTCCTTACTTAGTACCCAGAGCTTTTCTTTTGAGCAGGAATGTAGAGGAATGCTGGCTTGGCATCAGGGGGTGTGGCCTAATATGCAAATGAGCTTTTGCTGGGCTTTCCCTACAAAAATGCTCTGTGCTAAACAATGGTGATGTCAGGGTGTGTGTGTGTGTCTTAATATGAAAATAAGTTCCTGCTGGGCTTTTTCTACAAAAAAGGCCCTGTTGAAACCTAAAGACATCTCTCCAAGTCATCCCTCCTCTGAAAGCACAGCTCCAAGAAGGAAACCTGAGGACTTTGCTCCTTTACCCTCTGCATCCCATCTTTTCCCCACCATCACACAGCAAATGCTCTCAACTTCTCAACTGATTTGCAAGGAAGAGGGAAGATCACAGAGCCCTTGGGTAATGATCATGGTGACAAACCCCCTGTAGGACAAACGCTGTCCAAGCTGTCTGCAAGGAACATTCAAATTTCTTTCTGGAGACCTAACAGCTAAGGCTGCAGGAAAAATGACATGATGTGTGTGTATACACACACACTAAACTTCCCATTGTAATGTATCCATTGTAGTGTGTGTGTAAGTATATATATAAGTGCCTATATATCACACACACAGGCCTTGGATTCAGCGGGAGCTCACAGGAGCACAGTTCCTGAACCTTTCTGACAGTTTCACCTCTTCCTTCCCACCTTGTCCATTGAATAGTAGGTGCAACTGCATAACAATCCACCTATGAGCTCCACCACCTATTTTCCTACAAAACAATCCCTGCATACACACATACACATACGCACACAAGGAGGACCCAAAAGTGGCTTACATCTTTCTCTTCATCTCCTGCATTTTTATTCTCACAATTGTGTGAGATAGATCCAAGAGTGGCCAAACTTGCTTAATGAAAGAGACACACAGAATAAATGTTAGATGTTTGACAGCCGGAAGGAAAATAGATGGGGGATTGAGAGGTGGAAAGAAAGCAACTTTAAATGCATTCTCCAACTGTTGGATGGCATAGCTTGCAGAAGTAACTTAAAGAGACAAATGCCTTCTCCAAGTGGCCGACAGGACGGTGGGGGCTTCGAGAGCCACACAATATGTGGCACCTGAACCACAGTTTCCCCCCAAATTTCCGGATTTCCCCCCCCTTCTTTCCCCGATGCATGATTTCAAAATTTCTGGAAATTTTACATCTCTAGTCTCACCATCAGCTCACTATATGTTTGCGAAATTACAAATCTGTGTGGGTTGAGAAAAAATATCCACATCAGCCCTAAGTGTCTTTAGTGAAATTTAATTTAGCTGTTGTTGTTTACAGCCTGCCTTTCTTCCATTATGAAACTCAACCAGGCAAAGTTCCCAGGAAATCTCGGACTTGGGCACTGATCAGAATCAGAAATGCCTTATCTTCAGCCAAGGTGCTGCATCATGTGCCTTTGAATAATCACACCCCGGAACTGTGGCTTAAAGTATCATAACCAGAGTAAAAAAAAAAACGGCTTCAGAAAGCAAACAAGGTCAAGACCTATCAGTATTATAAAAATGAACTCTGAGGCTAAAAGAAGAACGGATATTTATGTCGGTTAAGAATGATCAGCTTCAGAAACTTGGAAAGAGAAGCCAGTCTTAGCTTGCTTTTTCATCACATGTTAAGGACACAGGAAAAAGTGATCTGAGTGGGAGGTTGAATTCTGATGTCAGTATAAATTTGTACCTCCAATTAATAATGTAGTTAGCTAATTAAAAACATTAGTAGACTGCCCTGACCTGGATAGCCCAGGCAAGTCTGGTCTCGTCAGATCTCAGAAGCTAAGCAGGGTCGACTCTGGCAAGTACTTGGATGGGAGACCTCCTTGGTGGAATACCAGCATTGCAGTCAGGAAGCGAGGGGCAGGCCTTATGCAGTCACCTCCCTGAATATCCTCCAGGCCCCCAGTAGGGGTCAGTCACCAGAGGTCACCATGAGTTCCAGGTGCACAGACCCAAGCATGCACGCACACATAAATACAAAAAAAATTAGTTGGTTGGAGTGCCAATCCACAACCAAAGTCATTGAGTGCATGCACAGGTGACCCTATTTCTGCTTTCCAAGGGCCAAACTACACATGATCCTGGGAGCCCCTGTTTGGATCCTTATATGTATAACTGAGCTGCAAAACAAAAACAGCTGTGCAGGGCCAACATGAATTGGGGCCTCAGCACTAGGAAGAGGTGGGTTATCTGTTCAGCCCAACCAGTCCCGTAGCCGGGGCCTTTTTCGTAGAAAAAAAGCCCAGCAGGAACTCATTTGCATATTAGTCCACACCCCCTTACATCACCATTGTTTAGCATAGGGCTTTTCGTAGAAAAAGTCCAACAGAAGCTCATTTGCATATTAAGCCACATCCCCTGATGCCAAGCCAGCCGGAACTGCGTTCCTATGCGTTCCTGCTAAGAAAAAGCCCTGCCCGTAGCTAACCAGGGGCCCATGGGGCCTGGCTGCTTGACAGGGATTTTTTTGGGGGGGGCTCACCCCCCCCATCCCAGCCACTGTTCCTCCCATGTCATTTTAAAAGCCCACAAATCAGCTGATAGATGGGCTCTAAATCATGTGGGAGGGACAGTAGGAGCAGTCACCAGCCTTCTGCATAATTTAAAAGGCCCCCTCCCCTTGCGGCCCCCCAAGGCCCCCTCTCCCTGTCGCCTCTAGCTAGAGGGTTGAGCCCAGCCCTTCGGCAATTCTGATCCGAGATTTCTGATTGCCCTCCTTGCCCGGCTCCAAGACACAGGTCTGAGCGCACTTCCTCAGAGATCAAGTATTCCCTCACCAGGTTTTATAGTCACCAGGGCTCGACAGTATTGTTTGCGAGATATCTCTGCACAAGCCCCCTCCCTCCTGTGCACACACATTGCTCCGCACACCCGCCTTGTTTTGCTGCCTCTCCAGAAGATGCTCTTTCCGAGCTCTCCTGCTCTTCCACGTTCCTGACCACTGCAAGAGGCAGCAATTACCGCAGATTATCAGTTCCAACAATGACAAGCCACGTAAAGAGAGACACTGAGCCAACTCTGCCGCCCGGAGACTGGCATATTCAAGTACACTCAGGACATTAATAGCAATTTACGTGCCATCACTGAGGGAAAGCCACAATGGCCCTGTTGGCAGCCTCTTATTTTGAAGCCTGTTATTTGTGGGACTTACAAGCTATAATCACAACAGAAACTTTCAAAACCCTTATCTTCCGTGACACACCAAATCTATTTCAGAACTGTAATTGCTATGTCACCAGAGAGTTTGCTGCTTAATGCACTCAAATGACATTTAGTGTTTGCAGGGTCATTACACGGAACAGAAAATGGGGAGGGCGGGTAATGGGGGGGAGGGATTGGAAGGGGCTTCTTCAGAACAGCTTCTATTGTGCACTCAACTTATTTTTAGAAGGGGCTTTATTGCAGACACCCAATTAAGTGAGAAAGAAGAGGGAGGGGGGATAAGAGAATATTTTATACAACACAGACATCTTTACCCCCTGCCTCTTCTTCCTGAGATACTTAGGGGATTGCGGAAGCCTCCACTTTATTCATGCTTGGTAATCTCCATTTTATTTTGAGAGCCAAGTATTGTAACTCTATATGGGGCTGCCTTTCATTGAATCAGGCCATCGGTCCACTAAGTTCAGTATGGTCTCAGCTCAGGCACATCCAGGGCTTTTTTTTGTAGCAGGAACTCCTTTGCATATTAGGCCACACACCCCTGATGTAGCCAATCCTCCAAGAGCTTACAGGGCTCTTAGTACTGGGTCTACTGTCAGTTCTTGGAGGATTGGCTACATCATGGGGGTGTGGCCTATTATGCAAATGAGTTCCTGCTAAAAAAAAAGCCCTGGGCACAGGTCTTTGCCATCACCTACCTGCCTGCTCCTCTTAACCAGGGAGTGAACCTGGGAACTTCTGCATGCCAAAGAATGGCTCTTCCACTGAGCCACAGATCAGTGCTCAGGAGCAGATGCTAGTTTCAAGGGGCTGGATGCTGCTTTGAAGCTTCCCTTACTGTGGCAGGAAAAAGCTTCCCGAACCCTTAAAATAAGATCTATCTCCAGTACACAGAGCAACTGTAGGGATTCCATGTTGCTTCAAGTGCCTATTGTGAAACATGGATACCAGAGCAGAGGTGCTCTGACAAATACTGGCAATCTATGATTCAATACGGCTTTTTGGTAACTAAAGGCTGAGGAGGTCCAGTAGTTAGAGATCAGGTCTGATGGGTGATAGAAGCACATGAGAAAATCAGCAAGAGTAAACTCCTTGGGAAATAGAAGGGGAAGACATGGAAGTCGTGATAGACTTCACATTCCTGGGATCCAAGATTACTGCAGATGGTGATTGTCTGGGAGGTCTGGGAGGAGCAGAGCAGAGCAGCTCTGATAGCTGAGACAGCTGGAGAAATTGCTGAGAATTTCTGAGTTTTGAAGGACTACATTCTAAGGTTTGTGGGGCTGCCTAAAATTCTAAGGTGTGATAGCTGGGGAACTGCTCTTTGTTTGGTTGACTGCCTTAAGGGTGAAAGAGATTGAGAGTGATTGCTGCTGATTGAGAGTGATTGCTGAGGAGTGCCCTGCTCCACCTCTTTGCATTTTAAGCTGCGCCTTGCCAAAGGCTGAGCACATCTCACAGAGGTCTGGGAGGAGCAGAGCAGAGCAGCTCTGATAGCTGAGACAGCTGGAGAAATTGCTGAGAATTTCTGAGTTTTGAAGGACTACATTCTAAGGTTTGTGGGGCTGCCTAAAATTCTAAGGTGTGATAGCTGGGGAACTGCTCTTTGTTTGGTTGACTGCCTTAAGGGTGAAAGAGATTGAGAGTGATTGCTGCTGATTGAGAGTGATTGCTGAGGAGTGCCCTGCTCCACCTCTTTGCATTTTAAGCTGCGCCTTGCCAAAGGCTGAGCACATCTCACAGAGGTCTGGGAGGAGCAGAGCAGAGCAGCTCTGATAGCTGAGACAGCTGGAGAAATTGCTGAGAATTTCTGAGTTTTGAAGGACTACATTCTAAGGTTTGTGGGGCTGCCTAAAATTCTAAGGTGTGATAGCTGGGGAACTGCTCTTTGTTTGGTTGACTGCCTTAAGGGTGAAAGAGATTGAGAGTGATTGCTGCTGATTGAGAGTGATTGCTGAGGAGTGCCCTGCTCCACCTCTTTGCATTTTAAGCTGCGCCTTGCCAAAGGCTGAGCACATCTCACAGAGGTCTAGGAGGAGCAGAGCAGAGCAGCTCTGATAGCTGAGACAGCTGGAGAAATTGCTGAGAATTTCTGAGTTTTGAAGGACTACATTCTAAGGTTTGTGGGGCTGCCTAAAATTCTAAGGTGTGATAGCTGGGGAACTGCTCTTTGTTTGGTTGACTGCCTTAAGGGTGAAAGAGATTGAGAGTGATTGCTGCTGATTGAGAGTGATTGCTGAGGAGTGCCCTGCTCCACCTCTTTGCATTTTAAGCTGCGCCTTGCCAAAGGCGCGAGCCTTTGGCGCGAGCCGAAGGGCGAGAGCTAAAGGGCTCTTGGCCTGTGGCTCTTCGCCTAGGGGCTCTCTAAAGAGCAGGAACCCAGATCCCTGGCTTCCTTGTTCTCCAAATAAGGTAAGTTCCCAATAAGGTAAGTTTAGGTAAGTTGACCCGCCAGAAGGGGAGCCACTTAAACAGCATTTAAAGAGGACTGTATATTTTAATATATATATATATATACAATGAAGATAGAATGCCAGCAGGGGGTTGGGGGCTTTCCAGTGTTTTGCACTGAGTGTCACATGTATGACTATCTGCCCAAAGGACAGAAGTCTTGGGTGTGTGCTCGATGCAAGGAGCTCCTGGTCCTCAGGGAACGAGTTCGTACCCTTGAGGCCGAGGTGACTGCCCTGGAGAAGCAGAGACGGTCAGTTAGGCACTTGGGGAAGACTCTCGGGGGCGTATTAGATGAGCCCCGCTCTGAACGTAGCAGCCCCGTTGCTGCCAGAGAGCGTGAGGGTTGAGAGGGAACAGGGCACCGTGCTGAGGATAAGGGGAATGCGCCCTCAGAAGGGACCTCTTCTTCGGTCGGTGAGCGGGAATCCTTTCGCGCCAAGGAACCATCCCTGAGCAGGGGGAGAGGGGGGGTATTGGTAGTTGGTGATTCGATCATTAGGCAAGTAGACAGCCGGGTGGCGAAACCGCGTACTGACCGTATGGTGACTTGCCTGCCTGGTGCGAAGGTAGCGGACATTACGCGTGTAGTAGATAGACTGATAGACAGTGCTGGGGAGGAGCCTGTGGTCGTGGTGCATGTTGGCACCAACGATGTGGGGAAATGCAGTCGTGAGGTCCTGGAGGAAAAATTTAGGCTGCTAGGCGGGAGACTTAAGGCCAGGACCTCCAAGGTAGCCTTCTCGGAAGTGCTACCTGTTCCACGTGCAGGGCAGGAGAGACAGGCACAAATTAGAAGTCTCAATGTGTGGATGAGACGATGGTGTAAGGAGGAAGGGTTTAAGTTTGTTAGGCACTGGGATGCTTTCTGGAACAAGCGGGAGCTGTACAAAAGAGACGGTCTCCACTTGTCCCCGGATGGAACCAGGCTGCTGGCGCTTAAAATCAAAAAGGTGGCAGAGCAGTTTTTAAACTAAATCTTGGGGGAAAGCCGACAGGAGATGAAATGTCTCTGGTTCGGGAGGACTCGTCTCAAAGAGATGAAGGGTTAGCTGCTATTTTTCTACCGGGTAACGGACCGGAGTTGTCCACTGTGAAGGTGACAAACAATATGGACTGTCTGCCAGTGTCTCGAGGCGGCAGGAGGAAGGTGGCGGGCCTAGCTCGCCTGGGAAATTATAGATGTTTGTATGCAAATGCTAGAAGTGTTCAAAGTAAAATTGGTGAATTGGAATGTTTAGTGCTGGGAGAAAACATAGACATTGTGGGAATTTCAGAAACTTGGTGGAATGAGGAGAATCAGTGGGACACGGTGATTCCTGGATATAAGCTATATCGGAAGGATAGGGAGGGAAGGGTTGGAGGTGGGGTGGCTCTGTATGTCAGAGAGGATATACGGTCCAGTAAGGCTGAGATCAGAGAATTAGATTCACTTTTAGAAATGCTTTGGGTTGAAATAGAGGGCCCAAAAGGAAATTTAACTATGGGAGTTTGTTATCGCCCACCAAATCAAAAGAGAGAGGACGATTATAATATGATGGAAGGCTTAAAGATAGCGGCTAAACGTAAAAACTGTGTTGTAATAGGTGATTTTAACTACCCGCAGATTGATTGGGTCAATATGTGTTCTGGTCGAGAGAAAGAGATTGAGTTTCTTGATGCTCTCAATGACTGTGCTATGGAGCAGATGGTCTCAGAACCTACCAGGGGTGGGGCGATCCTGGATTTGGTCCTAAGTAATGCCCAAGACTTGGTGAGAGATGTAAAAGTGATTGCGCCGCTTGGGAGCAGTGACCATAATGTTATTGATTTCACCGTTTGTATAAATAGGGAGTTGTCCAAAAAGACCACCACAACCACGTTTAACTTTAAAAGGGGTAAATACACTGAGATGAGGAGGCATGTGAGGAAGAAACTGAAAGGAAAGGTACATACGGTCAAAACCCTTGAGAAAGCTTGGACGCTATTTAAAACTATAATCCTAGAAGCTCAGATAAAATACATACCACAAGTTAGGAAAGGCACAAACAGGCATAAGAAAAGGCCTGCGTGGTTAACAAATAAAGTAATGGAAGCTGTAAAAGGTAAGAAGGACTCCTTTAAGCGGTGGAAAACCAGTCCAAGTGAGATTAGTAAAAGGGAACACAGGCTGTGGCAAATCAAATGCAAGACTGTGATCAGGCAGGCAAAAAGGGACTATGAGGAGCATATTGCAAAAAACATAAAGACCAACAATAAAACTTTCTTCAAATATATTAGAAGTAGGAAACCAGCCAGGGAGGCAGTGGGGCCCTTGGATGACCATGGGGTAAAAGGATTACTGAAGGAGGATAGGGAAATGGCTGAAAAGCTAAATGAATTTTTTGCCTCCGTCTTCACTGTAGAAGACGAGAACTTTTTGCCCGCCCCAGAACCACTAATTTTGGAAGGGGTGTTGAAAGACCTGAGTCAGATTGAAGTGACAAATGAGGAGGTCCTACAACTGATAGACAAATTAAAAACTAATAAGTCACCGGGTCCGGATGGCATACATCCGAGAGTTCTGAAGGAACTCAAAGTTGAACTTGTGGATCTTCTAACAAAAATCTGTAATCTTTCATTGAAATCTGCCTCCATTCCTGAGGACTGGAAGGTAGCAAATGTCACCCCCATCTTTAAAAAAGGTTCCAGAGGAGATCCGGGAAACTACAGGCCAGTCAGTCTGACTTCAATACCGGGAAAGTTGGTAGAAACCATTATCAAGGACAGAATGAGTAGGCACATTGATGAACACGGGTTATTGAGGAAGACTCAGCATGGGTTCTGCAAGGGAAGATCTTGCCTCACTAACCTGTTGCATTTCTTTGAGGGGGTGAACAAACATGTGGACAAAGGAGATCCGATAGATGTTGTTTACCTTGACTTCCAGAAAGCTTTTGATAAAGTTCCTCATCAAAGGCTACTTAGAAAGCTTGAGAATCATGGAGTAAAAGGACAGGTCCTCTTGTGGATCAAAAACTGGCTGAGTAATAGGAAGCAGAGAGTGAGTATAAATGGGCAGTCTTCGCAGTGGAGGACGGTAAGCAGTGGGGTGCCGCAGGGCTCGGTACTGGGTCCCATGCTTTTTAACTTGTTCATAAATGATTTAGAGTTCGGAGTGAGCAGTGAAGTGGCCAAGTTTGCGGATGACACTAAATTGTTCAGGGTGGTGAGAACCAGAGAGGATTGTGAGGAACTCCAAAGGGATCTGTTGAGGCTGGGTGAGTGGGCGTCAACGTGGCAGATGCGGTTCAATGTGGCCAAGTGCAAAGTAATGCACATTGGGGCTAAGAATCCCAGCTACAAATACAAGTTGATGGGGTGTGAACTGGCAGAGACTGATCAAGAGAGAGATCTTGGGGTCATGATAGATAACTCACTGAAAGTGTCAAGACAGTGTGCGTTTGCAATAAAAAAGGCCAATGCCATGCTGGGAATTATTAGGAAGGGAATTGAAAACAAATCAGCCAGTATCATAATGCCCCTGTATAAATCGATGGTGCGGTCTCATTTGGAGTACTGTGTGCAGTTCTGGTCGCCGCACCTCAAAAAGGATATTATAGCTTTAGAGAAGGTGCAGAGAAGGGCAACTAGAATGATTAAAGGGCTGGAGCACTTTCCCTATGAAGAAAGGTTGAAACGCTTGGGACTCTTTAGCTTGGAGAAACGTCGACTGCGGGGTGACATGATAGAGGTTTACAAGATAATGCATGGAATGGAGAAAGTAGAGAAAGAAGTACTTTTCTCCCTTTCTCACAATACAAGAACTCGTGGGCATTCGATGAAATTGCTGAGCAGACAGGTTAAGACGGATAAAAGGAAGTACTTCTTCACCCAAAGGGTGATTAACATGTGGAATTCACTGCCACAGGAGGTGGTGGCGGCCACAAGTATAGCCACCTTCAAGAGGGGTTTAGATAAAAATATGGAGCACAGGTCCATCAGTGGCTATTAGCCACAGTGTATGGAGCACAGGTCCATCAGTGGCTATTAGCCACAGTGTATGTGTGTATATAACATTTTTTGCCACTGTGTGACACAGAGTGTTGGACTTGATGGGCCGTTGGCCTGATCCAACATGGCTTCTCTTATGTTCTCTTATGTTCTCTTATTGTTGCCATAAAATTAAAAGACGTTTGCTCCTTGGGAGGACAGCTATGGCAAACCTAGGAGTATAATTAAAGACATCACCCTTCCAACAAGAGTCCGTATAGTCAAAGCTATGGTATTCCCAGTAGTAATGTATGGCTGTGAGAGTTGCATCATAAGGAAGGCTGAGCACAGACGAATAGATGCTTTCGAGCTGTGGTGCTGGAGAAGACTCTTGAGAGTCCCTTGGACTGCAAGAAGATCCAGTCAGTCAGTCCTAAGGGAAATCAACCCTGACTGTTGCCTAGAAGGTCAGATGCTGAAGCTGAAGCTCAAATACTTTGGCCACCAAATGAGAAGGGAGCACTCACTGGAGAAGATCCTGATGCTGGGAAAGACAGAAGGCAAAATAAGAAGGGGACGGCAAAAGATGAGATGGCTGGACAGCGTTACTGATGTAACTAACATGAATTTGAGTGGTCTTTGGAGGATGGTGGAAGACAGGAGGGCCTGGCGTGACTTTGTCCATGAGGTCGCAAAGAGACAGACTTGATTGTGCAACTGAACAACAAAAAAAATGAGAAAACTCATTCCAGAGTCTGCTACTAGTCAAACGAGCTGGAAAGGTGATCTCTTGAAAAGCAAGAGATTCAAAGACCATACAATTCTTGAATGGGGGAGACTGGATAGGGAGAAACAAGCTTTTCTCATTAGTGAAGGTTGTGTCAAGGAGCTTCTTTTATTTCAAATTCAGCATTGGAGTCTTGACTGGAAAATTCATCAGCACAGTTTTGTTGGGAAGTCATGTTTCTTGTCTGGAGGACTGCCTGGTACTGTGAAATGGACAGTGGGTTGAAGAGGGCCAGGGAGGACACTGAAAGAAAGAGGGCTGTGAGAATCATCACCCTTCTCTGACTCTGAGAGGAAAGGACCCCAAAGACATTGGAAGTCTGAGTAGATCTGGTAGCTGGAGGTGACAGAAAGTGCCATCAAGTTGCAGCCAACTTATGGTAGAGTTTTCAAGGCAAAAGATGAACGCGGGTGGTTTGCCTGCCTCTGTGTAGCAACCCTGGACTTCTTTGGTGGTCTCTCATCCAAGTAGTAACCAGGACTGACCCTGCTTAGCTTTCAAGAATGGATGAGATTGGGTTAGCCTGGGCCATCCAAGTCAGGGCAATAATTTATTAGATCTTGAATATTGGCAGATAATCCTGGAATGGACTCTGAAACCACTGAGCCTATACATCCTGAACTGGGAGTTCTGGAAGCCAAGGTCTTCAAAACAGAAGATGAAGCTTTTAATGGAGTGTAGGTGCAGACACTAGATTTTATAGCTGCATTAGTTATTTATAACTGCATTAGTTACTGAAGCCAAAAACAACTGAAGCTGGAAGGGGGAATTCTTACAAGGTTTGTCATGGAAACAGATAAGAGAGTCAGGAATGTAACTGTCTGTCAGACCATTTCCGTGCAAGTGCAAACCTCCACATTGTTCTTAAATAATGGAAGTTTGTAAAACTTTCTGCATAACTTTTTACCTCTCCAGGTAACCTGCCCTGTTATCCTGTGTCTTCTGAATCCACTTGTTCTGTGATTTCCACCCCACTTTGGATCTAAAGTCGCAGTTTTCCAGTGATGAATTCCCAATGCTGAATATTGTTTCCCACCACCGCGTTGTGTGGTTCCCCTGCCTTCCCATGTTGTCCCCTGAGCGGTCCAATAATTTTTTAATTATAACGTTGACTACATTATAATGCAATTCCCCCCTCAAATTATAATATAGCGACATTATAATATTAGGACAAAACAGGCAGCAAGGATTCATGTAGCTTTCGCTATGCAATTACCCATCCATGAAGTTCCTTTCCTTTTCCTTTTTTAGGGGTAGGTTTTGTAACCTTGCGATTGTATTGTTTTGTCGCCAGTCATTTTCTTAGTTGGTGATTGAGGAGGAGTTGGGGGACCATTGAAAAGGCAGCAATCATGCTGTAACCCACGATATATCCAGCCTTTTTTTTTACAGTGTTATAACACTACTACGTGCAAGAAAAGGAGGCAGTTCCATCACTGATGAAGTACATGAGGACATGGCTGCATAACCCCCTTTCAAAGGAAGTGCAGAGTATATGAGGAGGATCAGTTCCAAATTTAAGAAAATACCTCCCCCGCCCCCAAATAAATGCCCTTTTGTGGAAAGGCTGCCACAAAGACAGAACATCAGCAGGGGATTCAACTCGCCAGGCAACAGCGGCAACATTGAGGTGCGAAAAAGGTCTCAGCCAAAGGAATATAAATATAACAAAAATAAAAATGAAGCTGCCTTTTACTGAGTCAGACCATGGAGCCGCACAGCCTAGTACTTCCTATTCCTGTACTTTTGGACCTTTTAAAACAAACAGTATCACAACCTAGGCATCGTAAGATGTTGGGAGATCCCAAGCCAAGCATTCTCCTATGATACAGGAAGCTGTTTCTGGAAGGGTGTTCCCTCCAAACAAAAGGTGGACTCTTCCAAAGACCCTCTTCCTTCAACAAGGTGGAGGAAACCTAAGATAGGCCTGATAACCTGGGGAAGAAGGAAGTAGGTACCAGGAAACAAATCAATGGATGTCATGTTGCAGGTCATTCTTAACTCCAGCAGTTCTCCAATATTTGGGCAAGGTGCTTTCCCAGAGGACAACACAGGACCCAGAAAAGCTTAAATAAAGCAAACATCCCTTTCCTCCATATAACAGCTAAATGGTTTCGAGTGGGGATAAAAGAGGCCAGAGGAAATGAAAGTAACAGACAGACACAAAATCTATTTAACAGCAAAAAAACCCCTAAACAGCCTTAGTACTGCATAATGAAACCCACACACATCAAAAGGACAGTGTTTTCTGCAGGCAGCCACCTGCTAAATGAATGTTCATAGATCTATAAAAATCAATCACATTGCATAACAGCTTTAAGTAACACAGCAAGGATTTAAGTAAGACTGGTGAAATACAGTTTTGGACTCGCATCTGCCTAAGACGGCAACAGATGTAACACTTCCTGTCTCAAAGCAGGAACATGTCCCTCACCTTGATAATTGGAGCAATAAACTAGGAAAGGAGGAGGGCAGATATAACAGTGTTATCACGCTCAAACAGAACATGCAGAGGTCCATATGATAAAATCGAAACTACAGAACATATGATTATGGAGTGCCCTATATTTTAATGAGTTGAGAGGTAATTTAGCCACCCCTTAATTAAAAATATGGAATTGCTTACTGTGTGAGCCCAGGTGTCATGGCTACTATCAGATACAAAAGACCATGCGACCCTCTCAGTGGCAAAATTCATAGGCACAACAATCAAATATAAGAGAAATAATACTGAATAAGGTCTTTTAAAATATTTTTTGGTTCTAACTACTGCTTAAGATGATAGCTGTATGAGCAGTGATGATAGATAGATGATAGATATATGATAGATAGATAGATAGATAGATAGATAGATAGATAGATAGATAGATGATGGATAGATGATAGATAGATGTTAGATAAATAGATATATGACAGACAGACAGACAGATAGATAGATGATGGATAGATGATAGATAGATGATAGATAGATGAATAGATAGATAGATAGATAGATAGATAGATAGATAGATAGATAGATAGATAGATAGATAGATAGATAGAGAGAGATAGAGAGATGGATAGATGATGGATAGATGATGGATAGATAGATAGATGATAGATAGATAGATAGATAGATAGATAGATAGATAGATGATGGATAGATGATAGATAGATGATAGATAGATGAATAGATAGATAGATAGATGATAGATAGATAGATAGATAGATAGATAGATAGATAGATAGATAGATAGATAGATAGATGATGGATAGATGATGGATAGATGATAGATAGAGAGATAGATAGAGAGATGGGTAGATGATAGATAGATGTTAGATAGATAGATGATGGATAGATGATAGATAGATAGATAGATAGATAGATAGATAGATAGATAGATAGATAGATGATGGATAGATGATGGATAGATGATAGATAGAGAGATAGATAGATAGAGAGATGGGTAGATGATAGATAGATGTTAGATAGATAGGTGATGGATAGATGATGGATAGATAGATAGATAGATGATTGATAGATAGATGATAGATAGATAGATAGATAGATAGATAGATAGATAGATAGATAGATAGATAGATAGATAGATAGATAGATAGAGGAAGGCAGGCAAGTAAGCTTTGAATTCACTTCACTTCCACTAAAGTCAAGGCCAAAGGACTTTCCTTTTATCCCGATCTTATTTAGTTAAGGATGCTGGAGTCCAAGGGAGTAAATAACGTGATTTGGAAATTGGTGTGATTCCATCTTTCCTCCAAACACAAAATCAAATTAAAAACCCAGCACATAGATCTGAACCTGGTCATGTGGCATCTATGTAGAAAACAGGAACCTGCCTGGATGCAGCTGCTGGCAAGAAGATGTTCACTCCAATCACAGCTCCTAGTGTATGTTCAGCCTCCCCACCTCTTCCTTTACATTGTTTCCCAAGAACCACCCTTTAGAATGTTTCCTGGCTAATCCTCGTATTCTTATACTTCTGAAACACACACAGGCAACTGAACTGAATACATGTTCACCACATTTAGCTTTGCCTCCTCTTTCCTCACTCTGTCAATGCAACAAAGTCTAGATTTTAAACTCCCTGGGGCAATGATCTTAATGCACTTCATAATAGCATCATCATCAGTATGTTGGAGGCTCCTGTTTGTATAAGCTTCTCCCCCATTCATTTCAATGGGAGGACCCATCTCTTGGTGCTTGCTAGTGACCTCCATTAGCAACATTCCTGCTATAGCAGTAAGAGTGCTGGACTAGTATCTGGGATAGATCAGGTTCAAATCCCCACTCTATGAGGGAAGTGTGCTGGGTGCCCGTGGACCACTCTCAGCCTAACCTACCTCACAGGTTTGTTCTGAGCAGGAACTCCTTTGCATATTAGGCTATACCCCCCTGATGTAGCCAGTCCTCCAAGAGCTTACAGTAGGCCCTGTAAGAAGAGCTCTGTAAGCTCTTGGAGGATAGGCTACATCAGAGGATGTGTGGTCTAATATGCAAAGGAGTCCCTGCTACAAAAAAAGCCCTGGTTCTGAGGATAAAATGGAGGGTAAGGGAACAGTGTAAGCCACTTTGACTGGGGAGAAATGAAGCAAATATAAACAACAGTAATAAAGACAGCAGGGTCCCTACCAACTACAGGGCTGGGACAAACAACGGATACTCAGTATAGATTAGCAACACCGAGTAGCACAACACTATATTCTTAAAGATACACTTGACTGTAAATTGGTAATGTAACAAAAATCAATGTCATAGAAAATTCTTGTACGGGAATCAATTCCTCAGTATTCATTGATCCTTGGTGTGAATCCAAGGAAAACAGCCATCCACGTGGCAATGTAGCACAACTATAGTCCACAATGCCGGTTTTGGACTTGCCTTTCTCAATTGCAGACTCTAGCAGCAATCAATGCATCATAGTTTCCCAATATAAACAATTTTTCACAATTGGGGACACCAGTACAAACTGTTTTTTTGCAGGCCCGCCTTATCACACTCTCATTACTGGTAACGTATGTTGCCACGTGGATGGCTGTTTTCCCTGGATTCACGCCAAGGATCAAAGGATACTGAGGACTTGATTCCCACACAAGAATTTTCTATGACATTGATTTTTGTGACACTTGACTGTAAATTGGTAATGTATCTTTAAGGATAATAGTGTTGTGCTACTTGGTTTTTCTTGGTGTTGCTAAACTACAGGGCTGGGGCAGGGGAAGAGAGGAATCGCTGAGACAGGATTCACCAAGGTAAGAAGTTTAGATTCCCCCCCCCCCCCAGCAAAGTGGACAAAGGTCCTAAGTGCTCCTGAAAGTGCCTGGCACTGCAAGCCCCACCTCTCTGGAACAGGCCACAGAAACTCAAGGTGCCACATCTAGGCATGGCTGTGAATGTTCTAAGAGGGCTGGATCACTTCTTGGCCTCATGAGACCTGAGAGTTATTAAGGGGCTGCAGGCCATTCTGGAGAGGGGGTACAGGGTCTGAGGAGGACGGCAGGGCTACTTCCCAGGGTTAGAGAGCTGATCCAGTCTCTTGGAGCTCCTCCTAGATGCTGGAGAAGGCTCCTGGATGGTCCCCAAATCCTGCCTCCTGGAGCTGGTCCCAGGACCTCAGCTTCTTCCTCATCTGTGATCTGGTCTGTTGAGGCACTGCTAGTTGGTTTTTAGTGAACTATCTGATATGTTAATCTATTTTATTGTATTCTATTGTATTTCAAGTTGTCTAATTGCTTTTAACTCTTGTTGTAACCTGCCCTGAGCCTGCTTCGGCGGGAAATAAATAAATAAATAACCAGCAGGAACTCATTTGCATATTAGGCCATTGTATCACCCAGGGCTTTTCTGTAGGAAAAGCCCAGGAGGAACTCATTTGCATATCAGGCCACACCCCCTGACACTAAGCCAGCCGGAACTGCGTTCCTGCTCAAAAAAAGCAATAATGATGATGATGATAATAATATCACTGATTTTTCCCCGGCCTGTGACAACAACAGCCAGAAAGGGTGGAGTCTTCTGTCAAGGGATAGAGACACTACTGTCTTGTGTCTAGGGATGGGTATGATCACTGTTCTTTGACTGTGAAGACTCTAATGCTGGCAAGACTCAATGTGGAGGTCCACTGATAATTTATATTACCTTTTTTGCAGGCTTATCCTACAGTCTTACTATATGGGGGGTAGGGAAAGTAATCTGCCACTGAGTATATTTTCTATCAGGTCTTTTCTGGCCTCCTCTGGCAAAACCTACAGGGAAGTCGCTCTGGGAGACTCGTCCCGCTGTTGACTCTGCTCTGTGTTAGGAAGAGGTTCCTGACATCTAATGTCAACGTACCTTGCCGCACTTAAAGTTAATTGTTTCTTGCAGAATGAAGGACAGCTTGCCCTCTTCCCTAATGCCCCACCGCCTTTCTCCTGCTCATTCTTTTCAAATCAGACCTTTTCCTTCTCTCTCCAGAATAACTTGGCTTTAACGGCATGAAGGCAAAAGCAAATTACATCGTGTCCTTTTCAATATTGCTGCTGAGTCCCATTTTGCAGATTCTCTTTTCTTAATTAGCCAGCTTCAGCCTCGCACCTGGTGTGCTGTGTGGTCACTTCAGGACCCATTCTGGCTTCTGCTTGCCCTTCCCTTCTGTGCCTCCTTTTTTAGTAGCAAACCTCTGTGCACTGTAGCTTAACCCTGAATGCTACTCTTTGTGTGTGTGTATATATGTATTTATTCAGATGCAGGGAGCCGTGCTTCATCTTGGGGAAGGGGAGGTGGGGAGGAAGGGTTAGTGTGTACAGAAGTATCATCTCTTATCACAATCAGCCTCCGATTCATTTACTCCTCAGTATTAAAGAGCCAGGAATGGAAATGAATTCGGCTACTGGAGATTAATGTGGAGCGATGGGCTCTTTCATGTGGCATTTTTCGAGCCCAGTTTTTGCAAGGGGTTTATATAATCAGACATAATTGCCGGCACATGTTCAGTTGCATTTACTTCAGAGGGCTTTGCTGTCTCTGCCTGCTGACGTCAGGGCTGGGTGCTAAATGTGGGAGCTCAGATGCCTGTACTGAATTCAGATGAAGCCTGCGCGGAGAGTCGACAACAAAGACCTATAGCCAAGTTCTGCGACCTGCCCACCCTTCCTTTTTACTCGACAAAGTTTCACAAGCAGTCACTTCTTGCGACGGAAAGCCCTCAAATAAGGAAGCTTCCTCTCGTTTTGGAAAAAGAATCCTAGTGTCTCATGAGTTGTTGCACCAATACAGCCATTGCAGCATTTTTCCTACGGTACTGGGGCTGGAGATAAAAGCCCCTGTGCTTGGTTGCCCGTCTGAGCACGTTAGCGGAACCCTGGTGAGAGCCTATCTATGCATTAAAACAGGAGTAGCAGAATGCCATACCATTTCAAAAACCCAGAAGAGGTGGCCCTGGCCTGGATAGCCCAGGCAAGCCTGATCTTGTCAGATTTCGGAAGCCAAGCAGGGCTGACTTTGGCAAGTACTTGGATGGAGAGTACCAGAAGTAGGAGGCAAAGGCAGGCTTTATTCAACCACCTCCCTGAACACCCTCCAGGCCCCCAATAGGGCTCAGTTGCCAGAAGTTGCCATGACTTCCAGGTGCATACACACATTCACACATATTTTAAAAAACCCAAATACAAAAACCAAAAAATACAGAGGAGGGAAATGTTCCCTGCATGTCGCAAATCTGTATGGAATAGTGACTGAGAATTTTGAACAAGGGTCCAGGAGACTCTTTGAGGGAAGCTTGCTGGGTGACCCTGGGCCAGTCACTGTTTCTAAGCTTTCTCTCACAAGGTTATTGGTGTGAGGATAACATGGAGGAGCACAGCATGCATTGTGCAGGGGGTTGGACTAGATGACCCTAGAGATCCCTTCCAACTCTATGATTCTATGACATTGTAAGCTACTTTGGGCCCCCACTGGGGAGAAAAGGGGGTATAAGTATCGGAACAAAAAACTATCTGCGGAAGGCAATACTAAACCATTCCCTCTGGTGTTCTAGGTTACTACATACACATATTTTTGATTTCTGTAGGGGAGCATTCCAAAATGGCATGGCCAGAAGCAATGGTCAGAATTCTACCACTCCAGGGCCAAATTAGAAAGGACAGCCCATAGGCATAGTGTCAACAAATTATGCTGCACAATTGTCCCTTTTGTCCTACCAATCACGGCTGGTTCTGTCCACCAAACTGAGCCCCCTTTTTTATTTATTACTTATTTATTTATTTAGCAGGCTTATATTCTGCCCTTTCCCGTAAACGGGCTCAAGGCGGATCACAACATACAATAACAATAAAAACCCACAGTTCAGAGTTAAATCAGGGCCCTGGCCCTAGTCGAGGCAAGTCCTACATTCTTTGGGCCAGGGGTGGTCAGAAGGTGTTGCGTAGCTCCTCTTTCTTGCTGAAAGTAGAACTGGTCCTTTCTAGCAGGCACAATAGGGACAAAATGGATTTTCCAAATCAAACTGGAAACCAAAAGAGGTGCATGTGTGTGATACTCCAGTGTCCCGGCCCTGAACCTGAAAGCCTTTTCTCACTGATGGTAGCTAAGACACTGCTGTGAACACTGAATCCTCCACCTAATGAACTCCAAGTCCCATGTTTTTTTGAACCATAATGCTGCAGAAGATTTTCCAGTGCACTATCAATGTAAGCCTTCAGCCTACAACTGTGAGGAGCAGCCGAACTGGCTATTCCAAGTACCATGTGCGTGCATCAGCTCTGTTTGTGTGTAATTTTCAATCAAATGAAGCATGCTGAAGGAGGGGAGCAGAACCATCCCTGCCCTGACACTTCATCCAGCCCAGCTTACTTCTTGTATCAAAGCAGGAATGGGAGAAAAGCACCCCGAAGTGGAGGAACATGGGGAAGTAAAAAGTGTACAGTTCTTTTCCCTAGTTTGTGCTACCGGATGCTGAAATGAAACCTCACCACCTCCTACTTTAGAACAATCAACATGGCTGCCGAAGAAGGAGGAGGAGGAGACTGGATTCATACTCTGCCCTTCACTTGGGAGTCTCAAAGGGGCTTACAATCTCCTTCCCTTCTTCTCCCCACAACAAACACCCTGTGAGCAATGTTCCCTCTATGTTGCAGAGTCTTGTGAGCAAAAATTCTACTTTGTGAGCCACTGGAATTAAAGTGATGAGCTACTGCATAAATGAGTGTGCTCTGGGGTCATCCTTCCTGCTGACAAAAACGTGTCAGCTGGAGGCTAAAAATCTGTGAGCTAGCTCTCGCTAACTCATCTTAGAGGGAACACTGCCTGTGAGGTAGGTGGGGCTTAGAGAGCTCTGAGAGAACTGCCCTTGAGAGAACAGCTGACTGATCCAAGGTCACCCAGCAGCTGCATGTGGAGGAGTGGGGAATCACACCCAGTTCTCCCAGATCAGAGTCCGTACACTTAATCACTACATCAAACTGGCTCTCCCTGTCTACTGCCTTTTGCATAACATGCCCAATGGCTCTTAAGTCAACCTGCTCTGCCCATCATGGTCCAACACAAAATTCCCAAGGATTTCACACAAACCGTTCTTATCCAACCCACTGACATGTACGGTTGGGATGCACTTGGGTCATCTAAATGCTTGGCTTTCACTGGCTACAATTTTTGCATTTTAACAAAAAAAAAAAAAAGGAAGCGAGCAAGCAAGCGAGACGTGATCTTAGCAAGCAGTTTTAATGCTTTCCCTCACATCACATCATCTTATCCTTGGTACTTTTATTCCAAGTTGACATGGACTCACGGAGAATGCCTGGCAGGGTCAGTGGCAGAACGCTGTGCATTCCCCACTGAGAAAAGTCTTGCTTTGCTCAGCACTTTAGTGATCAACGTGGGCCATAGACATCTTGAAGGTTATAGCTGGAGTAGGTGGGAGAGAAGCCTCCCGTTTCTGCACGGATCCTCCATAATTACCCGAACACCCAAGGTAGGCATGCAAGGGAAGCCAAGGCATTTGAGCCACTGTGTTTTCAGGTTGATCCCAAACCGGCACGGATCTCTCTCTGACCTCCAAAAAGGCCAAGAGAAGCCCCCAACACTGTGAATGGCAGCCTCCTTTTCCAGGCTGCCCTCTTGTCCCAGCTTGCTGTCACCGCCGCTGAGATGGTGGATGATTGATCTGAGAAATGAAGTTGGATTGCTGTCCCGAATCTACACTCGGTTCTCCTTGTGTCTGTCTGATCGATTTCGCTCTGTACAACACAGCTTGTCGCTACAAATTTTCATGCTAGTCAGGAGCCGCCAGCGCAACTTAGAACAAGGAGAAGATGTTCCCTCCCTCCACCCCCCACCCCTCCTTTTGGTTATGTTTATATAATAATTAAATGAGAACAACAACAATAAACAACAACAATAATATGCAATAAAACAACAACAATGTCATTTGGGGCTTCCGATTCTGACAGGCAAGGGGCCACACAATGTTTTTAGCTGGCACACACATCGGGGATAGGGACTCCAGTGACTGGCCTTCTTGTAGGAGCTATCAAGGGTCCTTGTGGTGACATCCCCGACTGCTCCTGTACTAGGTGTCACCTGTTTAGCAGCTCCTCTCAGCAGAATGCGAGTGGCCGCAGGTGCCGCGCGAATGCTGATCGGGTCTGACAGCCCTAGACGCCAGCTGCCTGCACAAGGCCTGCCCAGTCGCCACTTTCAACCCCCTTCCTTTTGCAGATAGAGCTCTGCCGTTGGCATGACCGATACAGAAGCAATAAACTAGGTGACCGTAAAGCTAAGACAAGTCGTACTAAGTGGCATTCTGAGCCCTATGGCTTTGAAATAATTGGGGGAGAGAGAGAGAGAGAGAAAAGGGGAAAAAAAGGAAGCCTATTTTTCTTACACTGATGCCCTGCGGACTATACATCTGACTCGCTGCGAGCCCATCACTGTATCCTCCTGTCTGGCTGATAACATGGCGAAGGGTATCCACCTAAACAGACCAAAACGACAACAAAGAGAGAATTAGTAGAAACACAAAGATTAAAAAACGCAAGGTTTGTCTTTGTTTTTGCTCATTCAGTTCTGCTGATATGATCACAGTCAAGATTTCCCAACATTTACCCATAAAAGGACCCAAAAAGAGAGAGAGGTTTCCTTGTCCAACTTTTGTTACTCTACCCCACTACCCCAGACACTGATTTTAGCTTTTCATACTGGATTCTTAGTCTTGAAATGGAAGGTTGGAAGAAAAATACACAAGGGAGGGGGCAGGTAAGTTCACTGGAGATATTTTGGCTGCGTTCTCCAATGCTATTTGGGGACAAGAAAATCTCCGTCCATTATTCGTTCAACATAAGGTTTCTCAGTGCCACCTGAAACCAAAGAACCTTGACAACATAGGAGAATATAAGAGGACACCCTGAGTCTCCAGGTTCCTCATTCTTCTTGACTATCGTAAGCTACCTGCTATCTTGTGCAAACTCTTCTCTGGAACTTGGCTTGGCTTTCAAAACACTTTGTTGAGCAACAGGAATGCTCGCACGGTTGTCAATATGGCTCAGATTTCCAATGGAATGGGAGGCAGAAATAAGGGAAGACTCCAGAATATGAGGCTGGAATAGCAGAACCTGCAGTGGAACCCTTTTAATGGAGGAGAACAAGTTTGTGCTGCTGAGATAATTTCCCACACTCTTCCCTCCCAAACTAGATTTTCGTGCAGGGTGGTTGCATAGTTCTGGTTTGAAATAGGGTGGAGGAGGACAAGAGAACTTCTGTAGGTCAGCATCACTCTCTCATGAGACTTCAGCAGAAGATGATGACATGGAAGTTGAAAAATAAGCTTTCGTACAAATACTTCGTCCCTTCTTCCAGAATACCCATTAAGCGAATCAAGCCTTGGATAATAGGTGTTCTTTCCTTCCAAACTTTTAAATCCCGATTCTTCCTAGTGTTAACTTATCAAGCCAGAGCCAAATGCATTCACAAAGTGTGGACAATTTTTTTTTTTGATTGCAAGATTTTGGTATTTTTGTTTTGGTTGGCTGTTATTATTAAAAGCATGGTACCAAGTTTTGATTCCTCTTTTGGGACAGGAACGGGGAAAGCCAATAGGATCATTCAAGGCTCTTTGTTCTAACACTGATGCACTCACGGGCAGTATATCCGGTGGATCCCTACCTGTGACTGCACGTTGGCTCCAACCTGGGCCCCTTGGTAAGAATCCCCATTGAGTGACTGCACGCTCATGAACAAATCTCCAGAGTTTGACATATTAAAAGAACTGGAAGAACCTGGAAAGGAAAGAGTGAGGCACCTGAATCATAGAGAGGAAGAGGGATCGACACCGCACGCCGGTCAGCCAAGAAGAAGGAATGACATGCAAAGCAAACCCCCAAACAGGAAACAAAAACAGTCAGGTTAGTAGCACGAAGGATAGAGCAAGCAAAAAATAAAAATAAAGATAAATAAATAGAAAGAGGATGCACTGTAAGAGCTGTAACTATTACATCTCTAAGAAAGCCCAAAACTTGTCCTCCCATTACAATGGAGACCTTCAGAACCCACTGGTAGGTTCTTGTTAAGTGGTGCTGTTATATAGGAACCCTCTTCAATTCATTGGGGCCCATCATTCATGTTTGGGGTTAGAAGGTAATTCAATTATATAGTAGAGAGTATTTGAATTCCTTCGCAAACTTTGAAATCGTTCAGCTGCAGTGTCTAGAAGGCAGGTTATTTTAGGAAGCCTTCTTAGAATATATGACTTCTCTAAGTCCGGATAACATGAAAAAGTCTGTGGTGTGTGCCATGCTCAGAAGCATGAGAGAGGTACAGATGACAGCCCCACAATGAATCCATCATAACCGGTCTGATATGGTATCAAAAAGTGGCATGGTGACAAACGATGGCAACTGGCACCCCCAGGCATCTAGATGCGCACACAATGTGTCATCTGTTGGCCAGAGCATAAAATGGACCAGGGCAGTATGTTAGGGCTGTCCTGACCTGATTGATGACAACTTGGCATCAATGATTATCTCTGAAAGTATGTAGCGAGGCCAGGAATTCATTATAATCGTCATGTGGGACTGAAAAATGTTATTCCAGACCTAAGCCCTTTTCCAGCTTCCCCCTGCATACCATCCCTCCCTGCGCATACCTTGTATTATTGGGGGGAGGGGGAACAACCTAACTGGAATGCATGAGATAAGATTTGAAGGGATTATTCCGAAACTCTCATGCAATTCATCATGTTAAGTGTGAGAAAGCTTAACGTGCAAGGTTTAGTTCCAAGCATGATGTTAGGCTCAAAGGGAGAGACTTCAGGGACCCAGGTCAGCTCCACTGCAGTCTTGAAACACCAAACTGTGTCCCCCTGGAAGATATGCAGCTATGGTGGTCTTTGTAGAACTGCCCTAAAATGATGTTCACAAGAAGCTCTGGGAATTTTCAGTTGCACTTTTGATTTTGCAAACAAACAAAAAGCAGAGGTTTGGGAGATTCTTTGTCAACATCTGTCCTGCCCAGTTTCCACACAGCCTTTCTTGCCCCTCACTGCAGAAGGCCTCCTGAAGATATAATAATATACGGGGGCTGAAGCGTTTTTCAAAGTCTCCTGCAGCTGTCTGACTGAAGGATCCCTGCTGACTTCAGCAGTCTTTAGAATAAATTGCTAAGAATCAATTCAACGACAAAATGCACATCTGACTACCGTCACAGATGATGGAGAAATCGTCATCGTTTTACAATGAACAATCCAAGGAGTCTACTGAGAATTGTGTCAATCACTTTCCCAAAACAAATAACAAAAAACCCTCCCATTTCTATAGTATGCTTTGTACACTTAACATTTTTTGAATGCCAAACAAAAAAATATGATTATATCAATATTTTGCCTTATGTGGCACCTGAGATTTACTTAATTACTCACAAGAATGCCCTAGGAGTTAAGGAAGCATGGTTTTCTCTCTTTAGCAGATGGCCTCAATAAATGAGTTGGATTTCCAAGGTCGTGCAATAAGCCAAAAGAAGACTACTGGGATTTTGTGTGCCTCCCTGCTTTTGACTTACTTCACGTATACACTGCCTTTCTCCCCAGTCAGGACCCAACGTACCCTATGTAATTCTCCCCACTCCCAATTTTATCCTCACAAGAATGCTGAGAGGTAGGTTAGGCTGAGAATGTGTGACTGGCCCAAAGTCATCTAGCAAGCTTCTAAGGGATGGTTGATATTCAAACTTGGGTCTTCCAAATCCTAGTTTGACACTCGAACACCTATATCATGCTGGCTCTCGTTCCACATAGGCAACTTTTGAACTTTCTCCCCATTTGCTTTAATATAAGAGTTATTTGGTACCCATGAAATTGCCTTATACCGAGTTGGATCGCTGTTCTATCAATAGGGTGGCCAGAACGTCCCGCCCTCCCGGGAAAGTCCCGCCTACACCTCCTGAATCCCGCGTCCCGATTGGCCAAGCTCGGGACCATTCAGAGTCCCGGATTGGCCAGTGCCCCTGTCCGTCATTTTTTCTCCATTATTTTTTTAATGATGAAGCCAATTACAAGGCAGCCTGCCTCCCCCAGCCAATCACAGGGGCACCTGAAAGGCGAGGGGGGCATGCCAGGCACCAGGGCTCTCACCAGATTGGGCCCTGCTGCCTGCCCTGGAGGCTCCGCCTCCAGGCTTCCCGCCCGACTGCAGTTAACCAGAGAAGGAAGAGCGGAGAGAGAAGAAGGTACGATGGGGAGGGGAGGGAAAACTGGGGTGTTTGGGGGAGGAGAGAAGCCCCAGGACCATGTGCTTTTGCACCTCCTGTAGCAGCAACTCGTGAGTAGACAGGCCAATCCCCCCTTCAGAGGCAACTAGCCAGGAACGGAGAGGAGGGAAGCTCCAGGACCATGTGCTTTTGCACCTCCTGTAGCAGCAACTCGTGAGTAGAGAGGCTAATCCCCCCTTCAGAGGCAACTAGCCAGGAACGGAGAGGAGGGAAGCTCCAGGACCATGTGCTTTTGCACCTCCTGTAGCAGCAACTCGTGAGTAGAGAGGCTAATCCCCCCTTCAGAGGCAACTAGCCAGGAACGGAGAGGAGGGAAGCTCCAGGACCATGTGCTTTTGCACCTCCTGTAGCAGCAACTCGTGAGTAGAGAGGCCAATCCCCCCTTCAGAGGCAACTAGCCAGGAACGGAGAGGAGGGAAGCTCCAGGACCATGTGCTTTTGCACCTCCTGTAGCAGCAACTCGTGAGTAGACAGGCCAATCCCCCCTTCAGAGGCAACTAGCCAGGAACGGAGAGGAGGGAAGCTCCAGGACCATGTGCTTTTGCACCTCCTGTAGCAGCAACTCGTGAGTAGAGAGGCTAATCCCCCCTTCAGAGGCAACTAGCCAGGAACGGAGAGGAGGGAAGCTCCAGGACCATGTGCTTTTGCACCTCCTGTAGCAGCAACTCGTGAGTAGACAGGCCAATCCCCCCTTCAGAGGCAACTAGCCAGGAACGGAGAGGAGGGAAGCTCCAGGACCATGTGCTTTTGCACCTCCTGTAGCAGCAACTCGTGAGTAGAGAGGCTAATCCCCCCTTCAGAGGCAACTAGCCAGGAACGGAGAGGAGGGAAGCTCCAGGACCATGTGCTTTTGCACCTCCTGTAGCAGCAACTCGTGAGTAGAGAGGCTAATCCCCCCTTCAGAGGCAACTAGCCAGGAACGGAGAGGAGGGAAGCTCCAGGACCATGTGCTTTTGCACCTCCTGTAGCAGCAACTCGTGAGTAGAGAGGCTAATCCCCCCTTCAGAGGCAACTAGCCAGGAACGGAGAGGAGGGAAGCTCCAGGACCATGTGCTTTTGCACCTCCTGTAGCAGCAACTCGTGAGTAGACAGGCCAATCCCCCCTTCAGAGGCAACTAGCCAGGAACTGAGAGGAGGGAAGCCCCAGGACCATGTGCTTTTGCACCTCCTGTAGCAGCAACTCGTGAGTAGAGAGGCTAATCCCCCCTTCAGAGGCAACTAGCCAGGAACGGAGAGGAGGGAAGCCCCAGGACCATGTGCTTTTGCACCTCCTGTAGCAGCAACTCGTGAGTAGGGAGGCCAATCCCCTCTTCAGAGCCGACTAGCCAGAAAGGGTGGGGGCGGAGAGAGGGAAACATCTTCATTTCCTATGAAAGGAAGACATTTTAAAAAGCTGTGCTGTCCCTTTAAATGTGATGGCCAGAACTCTCTTGGAGTTCAATTATGCTTGTCACACCCTTGTTCCTGGCTCCGCCCCAATGTCTCCTGACTTCACCCCCAAAGTCTCCTGGCTCCACCCCCAAAGTCCCCAGATATTTCTTGAATTGGACTTGGCAACCCTATCCTTAGGCCAGCTTGCTTTTTAAAATTGGGGTTTCCTCTCCCACTTTGCCGTGTAAAATTGTCTATCACAGGGTGCTTAGGCTGCTTGGTGTAAAGATTGCTTGTTTGCTCTCTGGATGTTGTTGTGGTGGTGTATTTTCTTTTTTAAAGAGAAATAATATCTGTCTCCGACAAGAGGCTTGTTGTGGAAAAGACCAACCCCCTGTTGTCTTTTTCCCCCCTCCTTCTCTCTCTTCTTTCTCTCTTTCTTTCTTTTGTAGGGATCCCTGGAGGTCCCTTCCAACTCTGTGATTCTTTGATGCTAAGCAGGTGCTCTGCCACTGAGCCACAGACCCTTCCAGTCTGCTGTAGACTGACCTTTTGTCTAGCGAGATGGGTATTGTCTGCTCAAGCTAGCATTGGCTCTCCAGGGTTTCAAGTGGAGGTCTTCACATGACATGATCCTTTTAACTAGAGATGCCAGGGTTGAACCTGGGACCTGCATGCCAAGCCAAAGCCGCTTTCTAGCTGCTTATACTGCTTTCTAGCTGTCTTATACTGACCTTTGGTCTATCAAGATGGGTATTATTCAGAGGTGGAATTCTAGTCGGAGCTCCTTTGCATATTAGGCCTCACCCCCTGATGTAGCCAATCCTCCAAGAGCTTACAAAAAAGAGGGTCTAGTTCCATAGAACTTACAGCAAAACCCAAAAAAGAGTTATAGTGTTTTAAAGGCAATCTTTTTTTGTGTGTGTGTGTGTGTGTGTGTGAAATCCTTTTCTGTTTGCCATTGGAAGTTGTGGAAAGTACTTCTGAGCATCTTTTAATAGAGGCATGTGAGAGTCCTCAGATCTGGGGTGGCAGGGTGGCATCAGGAAATACTTGTTAGTTTTAGGAAAGGAGAATCTAGGTTGTTTTTGTAATAGTTATTTGAGGGTGGAAGATAAAGTGAGTAAAAGTTTTACACTGCCCACAAATAACGTTCCTGAAATGACCAATAATATTAGTACTGGGATCAATGACTAGGAGTTGTTGCATTCATAGGATGTAATAGAATGCGGGCAGAATGAATTACTACAGAAACTCTGAATGTGCCAGTATTCTCTTAATGGATTGCAAAGCATGTCTCTCTGCTGGGAGGGAGGGCTGCTTTTGCTCTTTCCTCAGGATCGGAGGAGCGCCTGTGGGGGGAGCGCGGCAGGGAGGAAAGCCGGACAAGAGTCGAGATTGGCCAGCCGCTGGCCGTGAAAGCAGCCTGAGGGGATAGGGTTGCCAATCCCCAGGTTGGGGGCAAGGGATCCCCCAGTTTGGAGGCCCTCTCCCCACTTCAGGGTCATCAGAAAGCAGAGGGGAAGAGGGAAATGTCTGCTGGGCTCTCCATGATTTCCTATGGAGACTGATTCCCATAGGGTGTAATGGAGAATTGATATAGGGTATAATGGAGAATTGTCGGGTGTCTGGGGCTCTGGGGGGCTGTTTTTTGAGATAGAGGCACCACATTTTCAGCATACCATCTGGTGTCTCTCCTCAAAACACCCTTCAAGTTTCAAAAAGATTGGACCAGGGGGTCTTATTCTATGAGCCTCCAATGAAGGTGCTCCTAGCCGTTATTACCAATGGAAAGGAAAGGTCCCCTGTGCAAGCACCAGTCGTTTTTGACCCTGGGGTGACGCTGCTTTCACGTTTTCACGGCAGACCTTTTTAGGTGGTGGTTTGTCATTGCCTTCCCCGGTCATCTACACTTTCCCCCCAGCAAGCTGGGTACTCATTTTACTTCCTGTTTCCGGCAGTGGCATTTGGGGGAAATGATGTCACAGGAAGTGATGTCACTTCCCGTTTCCGGCAGGTGACGCGGGGGGAAATGATGTCACAGGAAGTGATGCCACTTCCTGTTTCCGGTGGTGGCATGACGTCACCGGAAGTGACGTCACTTCCTGTTTCCGGCGGCGCGCGCGCGGAGCGCGCACACACCCCTACCCACCCCCCAGTGTCCCTGGCTGGCCTTCAGACATTATGGTCACCCTATCTATCAAGGTCCATATTGTCATTTTAGAACGGATCCTAACAACCTTCTTGATTGTCTGAAAAGAGATCCATATATCTCATTTGGTCGGCAATTCTTATGTCCAGACTTAACCAGTTGGGGATAGCAGTTGATGAGTCATCTATCTTCAGATGTATTAAACTGAGACTGTTGGAGTTGGAGGAAATTAAACTATGCCCAACAGACCCTTATATCTGCTCCCCAGCATCCTTAGGTCTCAATGTTTTTTGTGGTAAAATGCCCCATTATTTATCAGACTTAACCATTCCAAGTCATCACAGGGCGTTCATGTTGGCTAGATTAAATGTATTCCCCTCCAAAGTTGTACAGGGGAGATATCGAATACCTTTATGTGAAAGACTCTGTTCCTGCAGAGTGAATATTCCCAACTCAATTCAGCATATCTTGCTTGATTGTTCCATATTTTATTTATTTATTTATTTAATGAACTTATATCCCGCCCTTCTCACCGAAGTGTCTCAGGGCGGCTCACAACATAATGATTCATACAATTCCATTTAAAACATTTACAGATACATAATCTCTGTAAAGAACTATTTTGCAAGCTTTCTTTGTCCCCAGATTTGTCTTCTCTGCCGCCCTGTCATCATGTACTGAATGATACTAAGTGGGAGGTTACTAAGACTGAGGCAAAACTTTTGGCTGACATTCTTAAATTTAAATCTGACCATGTATGAATGCATATGTAATCTCTGTTTCTTTTTTGATTTTATCTCCAACGTTTAAACTTTTTACATTCTGTACATTCTCCTTTGCGATTGTTAGGCCATTAAAGGTTTGGTATGGTATACTGTCTGCTCTGATTGGCAGCTCTCCAGGAATCTCAATACATACTACCTCATCTTTTTTCAACAGGAGATGCTGGGGACTGAACCGGGAACATTCTGCACAAGAAGCAGGTGAACTACGACTGAGCCATGAACTGAGTGTGGATTTGAAACCTGGCCTCTTCTGACCTAATCTGACATGCTTGCTACAATACCACATGGACTAAAAAAAAAAAAAGAGACAGATCACCCACTTTACAGCTGTTGCAGTGAAAATTAACTATCCAAACTGATTTAGCAATCACGAATCACTGTTCTATATTATACCGGTATCTTGGAAACTATTAAGGGTGTGAGATATGCCATTTACGAGATAAAGGTTGTAATGGAGATAACAGGTACAACCCATTGGAACAGTCTCCCGTTCAGAAGTGATGAATGGGAGATTACCAGCTCCTTTTCAATTCTATATGGCATGCATAAGGAACCTCCCTGTCAACAGCACCCAGGGTTTTCTAAAAAGGTATGCAAATATCTGAGTGGTAGCTGTGCTCGGCTGCTATAGATGTAAAAGATAAATATGCGCATACCAATGCTAACGCACATTGTACAGATGCATTTTATGTCAGAGCAGTAATTACTGCGATGGCCCTTTGCATCATCTGTGGTGCTGCTTCAGCATTTTGGCATCAGTGCACGCTCTTGGGGAACGAAGAGAATACAAGAAGCCTCAGGTCTTGGTGAAGCAACGCCACTGCAAAGCATAGGGGAAGAAAGAGCAACACCGGATTCAAATGCACGAACCCCAACACAGTCCGAGGCACCTTTGTAGTGTGCAACGTTAACAATATTTCTGAGAGCTGGTGGTGCCCTCTCTTAGGATTGCCAGCTTGGTGACAACCAGGCCATGGGTTTTTTCCACCTTCCTTGCTGCCTTCAGGAAGGCATGTAAGATGGCATTTTTAAACTGTGTGTTTGTATTGTTTCCAGTCTGGTGACAGGACGGCTTCTGTTATCTTTGTTTCCTTGCAGCTATTAGTGCCGTGTTAGCCATCTTGAGTTGAAAGAGATAAGGCATGCTACAAATATTCTTTAAAAGACAAATAAGTAGGCAAGAAAGCTTAGAGATCCTGTCTCCTGTGCTTTCTGAGGTACCGGCCTAGAAGATGACTGTACCCAATTTCATTATCTAAAACACAATTTTAAAAAACGAATCCTGCACTTCTTTCATGTTACACCTTTAAGACATGAGCAAGATAATCAGGGGACTATTTTTAGAGATGTAAGGATCACCCCTCCTTCCAATCGTAGAAATACTGAAAACTCTTGTTGCTTCCCTTCAATATCCCCCAGAGCAGGAACCACCCAGTATCTCTCAAAATGTGACTTTAAAATTCATTGGCAAACTAGAATTCAGGGTCTTAGCATCTGTCTTCAGACCTTCTTCACCAGCTCTGGATTCCCCATACACCTGTGGTGCTGGTGAATCATGGAATCATGGAGCTGGAAGGGACTGCCAGGGTCATCCAGTCCAACCCCCTGCACAATACAGGAACTTCACAAATACCTGGTGCCTGGTGAATTTCGGTTGATTCACCACCTTTCCTACCCCAAGGGTACGTCAGTTAATGATGGAATTCCTGAGCATTTATGCTCAGTTAGGTATACCAGTTTTGATCAGACTGTGGGTGTTGTACAACGCTGTGGAAAGGGGGCAGAGATGGCTAAATGTGATATTAAGTCTGCATTTCGCCTTCTACCTGTCCATCTGGCTGATTTTGAGCTTTTAGGATATTCCTTTGAGGGGCAATTTTACATGGACAGAGCTTTGCCAATGGGCTGTTCTGTCTCATGTGTGGCTTTTGAGTGTTTCAGCACGTTCTTGGAATGGGCTGTTTGTGAGAAAGTTGGATCTCAGGATGTTGTTCATTATTTGGATGACTACCTCTGTGTGGATCCTGCAGGGACTGGGTGTTGCGCATGGCTGCTGTCTGGCTTCATTGAGCTGGCTGCAGAACTGGGGGTTCCGTTGGCGCAGGAAAAAATGGAAGGTCCGGCCCAAAAACTTATTTTTTTAGGGATTGAGCTGGATACCCTGGTGCAATTGTCCAGAATTCCTATTCAAAAAGTGGAAGATTTGAGGAGTAGGATTAATTCCTTCTTTCTTAAGAAAAAGGTCACATTGCTTGAGCTCTAGCAGCTGGCTGGGCATCTTAACTTTGCTTGCAAAGTGGTTGCTCCTGGATGAGCTTTTCTTTGTAGTCTATGTGAGCTTTTTTGTGTTGCTCCTGGATGAGCTTTTCTTCGTACTCTATGTGATGCTATGGCAGGCCTCCACCTGCCCCTGGCATCTCCAAAAAAGGGTCCAGGCAAATAGGTGTGAAAAAACTCAGCTTGAGACCCTGGAGAGCCGCTGCCAGTCTGAGAAGACAATACTGACTTTGATGGACCCAGGGTCTGATTCAGTATAAGGCAGCTTCATATGTTCATATGTACCTCCCCACCCCACATACATCCCCCCAGTAACCCTTACTCCATGGTGAGAGGTAGAGGACTGCCACAACCACAGCCAAAGATTGACCAAGACAAAAAAAGCAGAAAATCCACCTACTTCCTCTGCTACCTAGTTTTAAAAAAAATCAGAACAAAAGCCCCTTGGTCTGGAGACCTGCACTAGTTTTCTACTGGGCCCAGGTAACCATATATATAAACACATGGAGAAACATTATTGTTCCTGTTGAAACTTATTTTCCTTTCCTTTAAGCTTCTCAGATGTTTTAAGTAGGAACCTCCCCAAATTTACCATGGAATTTCTTAGCATTTTGTACTCCCTTTGTGTACTTTCTACTTTATGAAATCCTTTTACATTTTGCTGTACCGCTTTCTTGTACATTCCAGCACCTGCCATAATTTCTGCAAGTTATTCCGTCACTACGTTATTCCCATGCAAAGAGCTGGCCCAAGAGAAGTTGATGGCATGTGTGTGCGAAGTGCCATCAAGTCACAGCTGCCTTAAGGTGACCCCACAGCGTTTTCAAGGCAACAGACTGACAGAGGTGGTTTGCCATGGCCTGCCTCTGTGTAGGAACCCTAGATTTCTTTGGTGGTCTCTCATCCAAGTACAAACCAAGGCCAGCTCTGCCTAGCTTCTGAGATTTGATGAGATCGGGCTAGCTTGGGCCATCTAGGGTCATGGCAGAGCAGATGATTGTTGTCCTCATTTCAGTGTACTTTACAACACCTTGGACACTTGAGTTAATAACATTCTGACTTATCTGCAAATCTCCTAAGAGAAACAGTACTTTAAACTCCAAACAAGAAGTTCCACCATGCAAAGACACTTTTATAGAGTGTTGGTTTTCTTTTTGCAAATATATTGAAAACTCTAATAAAGAATATTGTAAAGTACCTGAAAAATACAAAAAAAATGTTTTATTGATTAGAAAGGAGAGATTTAATACTTATATTAATCACTATCTATATGTATTTATAAATAAGTATCTGACCCCTAGACAGCAGTTGTTAATTATGCCTTCTTTAACAGTTGTAATTCTTTTACTCTGTACTGATTGGTTTTGGTAATGTTATGCTCATTGAATAATTTAAATAAACACTTAAAAAAAAACCTCCAAACAAGTGAGGCTCTCTGCTTCATAAGATCTCTCAGTTAATTTACAAATTGAATGCGTGACGTCACAAAATAAGGGGTGAGTCAGTGGGAAACACAGAGATCAACAAGGCTGAGAATAATAAAATGAAAAAAAAAGTCAGCAATATATCTGGAAACACGCTCATCTTTGATTGAAAGCATCACAACCAGGTGAAAACTTGGGAGCACTGTAAATATAAAGTTTTTGTTTCCAGATCTTTTTATTTGGGGGGTGGGGGGGTGGGAGGAGGTTTAAAAACAGGGCCCTGAAACTTGTGGACTTCTGAAACTTTAAATAAAGGTAGCAGGCACCATTACCAACTGGACACTATAGGAGGCAGGACCTATCAAAAAGTATTTGATAAGAAAGCAGAAAGGGGCAGTAAAACAAAAGACTAAGGGCTTCTTTTGAATCCAGCATCCTTCTTCCCCTTCATCACTCCTGTCTAGTTAATTTCTCCCAGTCCCCTTGCTCCCATGTTTACCTCAAAACTTTCAAATTCTTAAAAAAGTCCTCACATATTCGAATAAACCAAAAATTACGCAAATTAATACATCTGTGGAAATGAATCTACTTTGCATATATCAATCTGATTCCAAAATTTCAGGGATATAGGGATTGCCCTTGAAGACAATTCGGAAACTGCAGCTGGCTCAGAATACTGCAGCACCATTATGCTCAGGGGCTAGCTGGTGGGAGTACCTCTCCGCTATCATAAAACAACTTTACTGTCTGCTCATTTGCTTTCAAGTCCAATTCAAGGGGCTGGTTACCATCTTTTTAGCCCTTTATGGCCTAGGACCTAGATATCTAAAAGATCACCTTTTCCTATATGTGCCTGTGCCCCAACACAGTCTCAGTATACTAGCAATTCTTTCTTTTTTACTTTACTCCTCTAACTTATAGGTCTTAAGTAGTATTCGTCAAACATGGCTGGGAATAAGAGGAAGAAAGGAAGAATTCAGGCCACAGAGGGTCAATATATAAGCTACAAAACACCTATATATTAGCAGTTCCTCCACCTAAGGGACCCTGTCTGGCATCAACTACAGACAGTACCTTCTCCATTGTAGCTGTCATGAGCCCTGATGAGGTGGAGCTGGAAGGGTTAACAGACCTGGAAGAGTTGCCAGCCAGTTCCTCAGCTGAACAAACAGCAGCTGGCCCATCAATCACTCCCAGGCACCAGTGTCAGCTGTTGATGATCAATCTCCTCCAAGCTCTCCTCCTCCCATCTCAAGAGTTCGAAGCAGGCTCCGGAAAGAACTTTCAGAGTGAAGACATGAGGCACGCCAATGCTTCAGATCTCTCAGCCCTGAGTTCTAGCAAAGCTACTGCCATCCAAGGAGCAGGCTGATTGAGACTCCCATATAGCTCCCACCCAGGACCTGGTAACCTTGTGGAACCAACAAGTCTATTCTCTGGTTTGCATCCATGCTCCTTCCTGATCCTGACCTGCTTGATTTCCTTGGCACCCTGACCTTTTTGCTTTTGGACATTGACTTCTGATTCTGGTTTTTGATTCTGCATTGGTGACTTGGCTCCAGCTTGACTTCCTGGACTTTGACCTTGGACTGGCTTTGGACTCCTGCCTGCCTGCACCCCAAGAACGTGACAGATTGCTTCCACCTACACACTCACTCCACAAGATGGATGAGGAAGCAAACGGAGGCTCTGGGCAGCTAGCATCCTTGCTCACTCAGGTACACCAGCAACATCAGCAAGCTACTGTCGCTGCCCCACCCAAGTGCCCGGTGCTTCCCCCAGAGAAGTTTGCTGGGAAGGTGGAGGAGTGCAAACTGTATATTGAACTACGTGCCAGAGACTTCCCCAACGACAAGACCAAGGTATGCTTCATTGTCAGTCTCTTAAAGGGGCAGGCAGCTAAATGGGCTACCCCCTTGCTTCTAGCCCCATTGCCCCTGCTGACTGACTACCAGGGCTTTCTGGATCATATGGCGGTAGCTTTTGCTAACCCCCAGCAAGCAGCCATTGCCAATCGGAAGATCCGGACCCTGAAGCAGGGTAGAGACTCGGTTTCCCAGTACTTCACTGAGTTCAAGCTTCTGGCCCAAGACCTGGCCTGGAATGAGGCTGCCCTCATGAATCAGTATATGGAAAGGCTGTCTGACGAAGTCCTTGATGAGTTGACATGAGTAGACCGACTGGCCACACTGCAAGGCCTAATCATGCTGTGTCTCCGCATTGAAGGCCACCTGGAAGGCCGCCGCGTCATCGACGTGGTCTTTGTGAAGCAACACCAGATCCCGGTGCAGGACAAAGACACCCCGACCCTGGTCGAAGCCACTGACAGGTGCCTCCTCCGCTCCGGTGACCAAGGAGCGCCACGCGGTCACGCTCCAGATCCAACACCATCACAAGCAAGTACAATTTGATGTTGCCCGCATGCCCTGCTTTCCCCTCATTCTGGGACTCTCCTGGCTCGTAAAGCACAACCCTCTCGTGGACTGGGCACAGGGAAAGCTGAGCTTCAAGGACCCTTGTCCTCACCAGGCCCGGTCGGCCATCCTGGCTGCCGCCGTCCCGGCTGCTGGTCCTCTACTTCCCCTGGCCTACACAGATTTTGCTGATGTCTTTAAGGAAAAGGGGGCCAACCAGCTCCCCCCGCACCGGCCTTATGACTGAGCCATCAATTTGGTACCAGGGGCACCCCTGCCTATGGGACGGTTCTATCCTATGTCCGAACCGGAGCTAGCAGCCCTGCGGGACTTCCTCGCCAAAAACCTGGAATGGGGTTTCATTCGGCCATCTACGTCCCTGCTGTCTGCCCCTGTTCTCTTTGTCAAGAAGAAAGGTGGCGAGCTCTGGCCCTGCAATGACTACTGAGCCCTGAACAAAATCACCATCTGAGACTGCTACCCTTTGCCACTGATCCCAGAACTACTGGATCGCCTTAAGGGGGCCCAGATCTATACCAAGCTGGACCTCCGGGGCACGTACAACTTGGTGTGGATATGCGCAGGAGAAGAATGGAAGACGGCTTTTGGGACCTGCTATGGCCGTGATGCCCTTTGGCCTGACCAACGCCTCCGCTGTCTTCCAAAGGCTGATGAACGACATCTTCTGTGACCTGCTCGACCGCTTTGTGATCATTTATTTAGATGACATTTTAATTTATTCCCAAAGCCCCGCCCAGCACACAGGGCACATCCGCCAGGTCCTGCAATGCCTGTGTGAGCATGGTCTCTACGCCAAGCTAGAGAAGCGTGCCTTCAACTTAACAGCAGTCGAGTTCTTTGGCCACATTGTCTCATCCCATGGGACTTGGATGGACCCGAACAAAGTCAAGGCGGTCCTGACCTGGCAGATGCTGCAGAACCGCAAGGACATACAGCAGTTCCTTGGCTTTTCCAATTATTACTGCCAGTTCATCCCTGCCTATGCCGATGTAACCACGCTGACTCAGCTCCTCCGGCCCAAAGAGCCATTTCACTGGACTCCAGAGGCAGACCATGCCTTCACCACCCTGAAAACCTGCTTCACCACCGAGCCACTCCTGCATTACCCAGACCCGCAGCTGCCATTCACAGTAGAGACCAACGCCTCCAACGTGGCCCACAGTGCAGTGGGATCCCAGCGGGAGGACCCCTCCCAGCCTCTACAAGCCTGAGCATAATACTCGTGGCAGCTGACGCCTGCAGAGCACAACGACACCATCTGGGAGCAGGAACTCCTAGCCATCAAGACCGCCTTCAAGATTTGGAGGCATCACCTTGAAGGGGCCCACCACCACATCCAAGTCCTGACTGACCACTGGAACCTGGAGCATCTACAGACTGCTCGACGCCTCACCCAGAGTCAGATCCGGTGGTTCCTCTTCTTTTCCCGATTTGACTTCCGGATTACCTACATCCCGCAGAACCAGAACTGGAAAGCGGATGCCATCTCCCGAAAACCGGAGTGCGCTGTGCCTCTAATGGAGGAGACCCCAACTGAGTTCATCCTTGCACCCTCGGTCTTTACTGTCCCCACAACTCGCCCGACCTTGGCTGCAGACATCCAGGCCAGCCAGGCCCAAGACCCCTGGGCTCAGCAATGCCTCCTGGAAGTGCAAGATGGCCCAGCTGGGGACCTCTCTACACACCAAGGTCTCCTCCTGCACCGTGGGTGCCTATACGTGCCTCCAGGACCCCTCTGGGCCGACGTGCTCTGTCTGACCCATGACTCCCCTCCTGCAGGGCACTTCGGCCAACACAAGACCCTGCACCTGCTCACGTGGGAGTTCTGGTGGCCTTGCATCTGTGCCGACGTGGCCCGCTATGTCGGTTCCTGTGAGGTCTGCCGGTGGGCCAAGGATGTACCGGCCAAGCCCCCAGGGCTTTTGCATCCCCTACCCACATCTGCAGGACCTTGGGACACCATCTCTCTGGACTTTATCACCGAGCTCCCCAGGTCCAAGTGGCACACTTGCATCCTGGTGACGGTGCACCTCTTCACCAAGATGGCTCAGTTTGTTCCATGTCCCAAGCCGCCCATGGCTCCTGAAACAGCCCAGCTCTACCTCCAGCACGCCTTTTGCCTGCACGGGCTCCCAGCACACTTGATCTCAGACCAAAGCCCCAGTTCACCTCCCGATTCTGGCAAGCCCTGCACTCCAGCTTAGGTACTCAGGAGCATTTGTCCTCAGTGTACCATCCCCAAACGGATGGGCAGATCGAACACACCAATGCCATGGTGGAACAATACTTGCGTTGTTACACCAGCTACCAGCAGGATGACTGGGCCGCCTTGCTACCCCTTGCCGAGTTTGCCTACAACAACGCCGTACATGTATCCATGCAACAAACCCCATTTGCTGCCACCTATGGGTACCACTCTCGCTTCTTCCCTGCAGTCCTGCCCCCCACAGCAGTCCCTGCTGCTGATGCGCACCTGCAGGAACTCTGGGCTCTCCAGGACGTGTTCCGAGAGCAACTCCAACAGGCTAAAGAGGCCTACAAGGCAGCCGCCGACCAAAAGCGATAGGTGGGGCCCCCACTGAAGCCTGGGGATCATGTCTGGCTCTCCACCCATTACCTGCATCGGCCTGGCTGGTCTCACAAGCTGGACCCTCGTTTTGCGGGGCCTTACCTGATCACGGACCAAATCAACCCCGTTGCTTTCCAGCTACAGCTGCTGGCCACCCTCTCCATCCACCTGGTCTTCCACCAGTCCCCCCTTGTTCCTGCTACACCACCGGATCCCATCTGACCACCACCTCCAGCGCGGCCACCTCCTGTCCTGGTCAATGACGAGGAGGAATACGAGGCCACCAGCTCCTGGACTCTCAAATCCACCGTGGGGACCTCCAGTACCTCGTGGACTGGGAAGGCTATGGCCCCGAGGACCGTCCATGGGAACCCGTGGACAACCTACACACCCCTGACCTCATGCAGCAGTTCCACACGGCCTACCCTGACCGGCCTGGCCCGTCTGTGGTGGGGGGGTTCCTGCGGTGAGGGCTAGTGTCATGAGCCCTGATGAAGAGGAGCTGGAAGGGTTAACAGACCTGGAAGAGTTGCCAGCCAGTTCCTCAGCTGAACAAAAAGCAGCTGGCCCATCAATCACTCCCAAGCACCAGTGTCAGCTGTTGACGATCAATCTCCTCCAAGCTCTCCTCCTCCCATCTCAAGAGTTCAAAGCAGGCTCCGGAAAGAACTTTCAGAGTGAAGACATGAGGCACGCCGACGCTTCAGATCTTTCAGCCCTGAGTTCTAGCAGAGTCACTGCCACACAGAGAGCAGATTGACTGAGACTCCCATATAGCTCCCACCAAGGGCCTGGTAACCTTGTGAAAGCAACAAGTCTATTCTCTGGCTTGCATCCACACTCCTTCCTGATCCTGACCTGCTTGATTTCCTTGGCACCCTGACCTTTTGGCTTTTGGACACTGACTTCTGATTCTGGTTTGTAATTCTGCATTGGTGACTTGGCTCCTGCTTGACTTCCTGGGCTTTGACCTTGGACTGGCTTTGGACTCCTGCCTGCCTGCACCCTGAGAACGTGACAGTAGCTCCCGGTTTGAGGAATGGGCTTCATGAGAAGATAGGGATATAAAACTACAGGTATCATATGAAGGAAGGGGGGTTATCAAGATTTTTTTTTTAAAAAAATTGTTAGTTTTATATTTTAATGCTTGAATTGTGACTTGTAATTTGCCTGAGCCATGAAAAAAGGCAGGATACAAATAAATTTACTTCAGTGGTACACAACTCAAAACCATTGCCATGAATGGATCTTGAATGGAGCCGAGTGAGTCAATCTGCGACACTGCTAGGCTCTGCTCTATGACATCATCAAACCCTGCCCCTGTAATATCACTGTAGTGAAGAAGGGGGTTGTTGCTCTGCTACTGTAATGTCTTGAAGTCCCTGAGACACTGAAGTTGTTATAACAGCAAACAGCTGACTGGCTATGTGTGAGTGGTAGAGTTGAAGATCCAAGAGAGTGGAAACTTTACTTGTCCATCAGAGAGTTCATGAATCTTTGTTGTACTGGAATAGTTGGATACAGGTCAGGTGGACTTAGCCTGCCCGGCAGGCTTTTGCATCTGGTAGAAACAACCAGAATAAAAGTCTCCTGGTCTGGTGACTTGCATTAAAGTTGTCTTTCCCTGTTTCCCATTTGGAACTACCCATAAGGAAAAGCAATTGACCTTGAATTATTCTGCTGTGATTGGCTTAATAAAATCATTAGGTAAACATCTGGAAAACAGATCCATCTATGACTACTATCCATGATAGGCAAAGGGCTTGTGCACTCTTTGGCGATACCTATCTTGGAATCAAAGTTGGCTATAGGCGGATCTATCAACAACAACAACAAAATAATTACATTAACAATTAAGGGCATTATGTATACCAGTAATAGGGTTTGGTTTTAATCCCTATGAACATTTTAGGCAGTTTGCTCCCCCCCCCCCCCCTTTATACTACATTGCACGTAAGACATACTATAACTGTCTTTATTTCATTGCTCTATGGTAGTTGTCATGTTCCTCGGCCTAACGAAGCCTGCAGGCCCAGAGAAGCCTGTCTAGGAGTTACTGGGAAAAGCCTACATTTTCCAGGATCCCTCCTGTCCCTCTGATTGGGTGGCAAGGTTTTGGAGGGAAACTGGCCCAGAGAGGGGTGGGGCCTGGGAGGAGAACATAAAAGGGCCAAGCCCAGGCAGGGTGTATTCTTTTCCTGGAAGGCTGAGCTGGAGGCAGGCTGTAGCCTAGAGAGCTCGCAGCAGAGGAAGTTCCCTTACCCAAGGGGGTAAGTGTTGGTTATTAGAATAGGGACTCTATAGATAAACAAGTCAGGGCTTTTTGTTTATTTGCACCAACCTTTACTGTATATATATTCCACTGTTTTACCCCCTTATTATTTGAGCACTGTAAATAAACGGTTGTTATACTCCTTGGGTCCTCACGTCTCCTTGGTCACAATTAGGAAGTATCTATTAATAAGGAAGATACAAGGGGGTTGGGTGCTCTGGGCCCTCTGTACAGACCCTTACCAGAGTGGTGGCAGCCAGTAGAAGGCCCTACTATGCCTGGCTGTGTGACAATAATGTAATCCAGTTTCATTGCGCAGCCCCGTATTGTTTTTATAACCCTGTAGTCTGTTTTAAATCTCAACTAGAAAGGTGGAGCATTAATGAAGCAAATAAATTAACATTCTGAGCAAGTGCAGAGTCCATTTTCCACTGCCACTTAGTAACACAGTCCATCCTTATGCATTTAAGATCAGGGGCGGGGGATCTCAGAACTTGCAAGTCAGAGGATATGGCTTCAAGATTTATCCCGACCTGGTCATGGCTTGAATGAGGTGGTAGACCACAGGTCTGAATCTGATTTTTTTTTTTGGGGGGGGGGGGAGTGAGTGTCTTTTTATTTATTTATTTCAAAAAGAACAAGGGAAAGCAAATTATTTTGCTCTGGCCTCTTCACAGCTTGGATCAGGGGAACAAACATTTAAAGGAATCTTATTTCCACAAGGATACTCTAAAAGAAAAATGGAGAAAGCATAGGCCCCAATTTCTTTAAATTCCTTTTGAAAGGAATCCTCTTAACTGTAGGATTACCAAGTCAGTTCATTACTGCGTTCTCCCCTGGCTTTTGAATGTAGAGGTGTAAGAGAAATAGATCAAATGGAAAGGAAATATTTTGATGCCTTTTATTTTAATGGAATAGATACATTTATAGCCTCATCAATTTTAATGCTTTCTTTTTTAACAACGCCGCCATCTCGTACATTTCAAAAGTGTGCATTAAAAAAAAAGTCTTGTGTAAGGGGAGGGGATTCTCATTGAATGCCATTAATATCCATCCAATCAAATATGCAGCCCGATTAAATAGAGAGACCTAATTCATCGAAGCCCTTGCTTAAATTACTAAGAAATTAACAATTTAGCTGTTTTCAGGCCTGTGAGTTAGATGCTGTCTTAAGTGCAGCTGGATTAGGCGGGAGCAGTGGTTTGCCAAGGATGATTGATTTACACTGCAAGGGAGAAGGAGAAGATCAGAAAAGATACGTAGCAGCAGGAAGAGAGAGAAAGAGAGACAGAGACAGTCTGAGATGGTGTCAGAGCCAGAGAGACATGGAAGAGGGTATTCGGAAGTGGTCAGGGAGGACCAGAAATGTGCAGTCAGAAGAAGAGGGAAAGTGACAGGGAGGAAAAAATGGCAGACAGATGAAGAGGCTTCAGGCCCGTAGCCAGGATTTCAAATGTGGGAGGGCATTTAAATTTCTCAGGGGGCGCTTTAATTAATATAATTCTTGCTGTGCACTGATGCTCTGTCTGTCTGACCTTTGCCAGGCTGTCCTTGGCAGCACCAAGGTACAGGCAGGGCTTCCTTACGTTCCAAAGGACCATCTCTCCCACCCACCCAGGTCTCTGAATAGGAAGGGCCGCCCTCTCACAATCTGCTTGCCCACCTCCCAGGCAGCAGCAGAGGCAGCAGAAAAGGAAGGCTGTGGTCAGGGGCCATGAGTCAGGGGGCCTCATCAGGAAGTCAGGGGGCAGCCCCCCCCATAGCCATGGGCCTGAGAGGGTCTCATTTACATGAGCCCCACCTGTCAAGAAAGCAGAGAGGGGCACAGAAACAGTCAGCTAGAAAGCTTCCATCAACTGCTATGACTCAGCAAGGCTGAAAGTGCCGCACATCCCTGGTAATTAGTGGAAGCTTCTCATAATGAGCCAAGAACGAGGCACCCACTGTTCCCCCAAGTGCCTCATTCAATGTTTCCCAACATCCTCAGACCTGAGAGGTAGTGAGGCATTATCATAAGGCGTTCTGTTAAGGCCAGTGCTATGAAGCTAGACCCATGGACAGAATGGAATTCATTTCATTAACATCCATTCTGAAGAAGAGTTCTTGGAGAGCTGAAAGCTTGAACAAAATCAAATGCATTGGTCTAAATCAGGGATGGCCAAACTTGCTTAACATAAGAGCCACATAGAATAAATCTCAGATGTCTGAGAGCCACAAGACACACATGTCAGATGTTTGAGAGCGACAAGATGGAAGGCAGGCAAGCAAATAGATGGCAGCAGCGGGGGGAGGGAGGGAGAGGTGGAAAGAAAGCAACTTTAAATGCATTCTCTGAGCCACCAGCTGGCTTGGAGAATGCACTTAAAGAGACAAATGCCTTCTCTAAGCCGGCCAATGGGGTGGTGGAGGCTGCAAGAGCCACACAATGTGTGTGAAAGAGCCACATGTGGCTCCTGAGCCATATAGTCTGGCCACTCCTGGTCTAAATCTTGAAGACCTTTTTTACAGATGCCTGAACAAGGCAAGAACAATTATTACTCAAAGGCTTCTTGATATTGAATTACAAAATGAGGAAGCCTTCCTTCCTAAGAGTTTTAGATGCTTAAAATCTTGGCCCAATCTCTCAGCTGCCCCGTACTTATCTGATATTACCTATGAACACTATAGATGGGCATTTTCCAGAGCTTGTTCTGAGGCATTTCCCTCTGCCGTATTGCAAGGCAAATTTTTGCGAGTGCTCATGCATGAACACTTATGCCCATGCAGGGCTTTTTTTGTAGCAACAGGAACCCCTTTACGTATTAGGCCACACATCCCTGATGTAGCCAATCCTCCAAGAGCTTATAGGGCTCTTAGTACAGGGCCTATTGTAAGCTCCAGGAGGACTGGCTACATCAGGAGTGTGAGGCCTAATATGCAAAGGAGTTCATGCTATAACCCCCGCCCCGGCCCCGTGCCCATGTATGTCTAATATGGTTGAATCCACCACTCGCATGCTTTCACATTGTAAATTTCACTTAGGAAGAACGGTCTCATCTTATATTACGACGTTTGTTGAAATTTAACCCTCTGCAATCTTATCTGAAATTTAGGCCAGAAATCTTGTGTAGTTTCATCCTAGAAGATTCTCAGAGCTTTGTATCTTATGCTGTAGCTATTTGTTGCTGTTTAGTGATTAGGAAATGTAAATCCCTTGTAACTGAAGATATATTATAACTTGTTTTTATCTGCACTGGTTTTATCCTTTTTATACTAATGACTTGACTTTTACGTTATTGCTAATTTATTAGCTATTATTGTGAACTGACGTTATTGCTGGCTTCTGCCATAATAAACTGCATTGGAAAGCTAGAAGTATCACGTGCCAATTTAGTTGGTCCTAATAAAAGGTGTTACATAGGTATTCTTCCACAAATAAAGTGGCCATTCTCACTGTGTTTGCTAAGAGAAAGCAAATCTCATCAACTACATTTCCTAGAGTCTAGCACATGCTTGTTCTCCCTTCAATGCCCACTGCCTTCGTTTTACAAATAAGAGGGTGGTGTCACATAGATTTCACAGCAAATCCCTCTGCCCCCAAATTTGTCTTTGAGGGTACCCTTCCTCGGGGTAGTGCAGCTGCTTTCAGTTCTCTGATGACAGAACATGTCACAGTTCTATCCTTCAAACCACTGCACCAAAACTGGTTCCATAATATGCATCACATACATGATTGAAAGAATGTATTTGTCACATTTACAACCCTTAGATGTTCACCTAAAAATGATGCAACCCTTAGATGTACACCTAAAAATGATGCAGCCCCAAGACTTAAAGGCATTCTGAGTTGCCAGGAAAGCAGGCAAAGCAAAATTCCTTATCTTTTCCAGCAAACCAACATTCTAAAGGACCCCATTTCTCTTACAAATAGGGCTGCCAATTCCCACTTGGGGGCAGGGGATTCCCCAGTTTGGATGCCTTCCCCCTGCTTCAGTGTCATCTGAAAGGGGGGGGAGGGAAATGTCTGCTGGGCACTTCAATATACCCTGTGGGCAACTGGGGCTTTGGGGAGGCTGCGTTTGGAGGTAGAGTCATTAAATTTTCAGCATAGCATCCTGTGCCTCTCCTCAAAACACCCCCCAAGTTTCAAAAATACTGGACCAGGGGGCCAAGTCTATGAGCCCCAAAAGAAGGTGCCTCTATCCTTTGTTATTTCCAAATGGAGGGAAGGCATTTAAATGGCATGCAGTCCCTTTAAATGTGATTGCTAGAACTTACTTCAGAGTTCAATCATGCTTGTCACACCCTTGTTCCTGGCTCCACCCCAAAAATCTCTTAGCTCCACCCCAAAGTCCCCAGATATTTCTTGAGTCAGACCTGGCAAACCTACTTAATAAATGGAGATTGTTGTGAACATTCAATGAGGAAACCTACATGAAATGTGGTCTTGTGCAAATTTAGATCTTGTGAAAGTTAGACTCTTTGCCACAACAGAAGAGCAGACCCATTCCCTCCTAATGTTTGCTGTGCATAGGCCAAAGAGCAGTGCTAATAAAAGGGATCAGTTCCCTTGTATTGTAAGCACCTTGCTGAATTAATGGGTAACTTCTCACATCTGCCTCAATGTGGCAGGCTGGGAGCAAGTGCCAGCAATGTGGAGATCCCTTGGCTGCAAACCCAGTAAGCTCTAACTGCCTTGGAAACCCACCGGCTCCTTCTCTCGGAGAGGTCAGGAGGACTCACCTATGGAACATAACCTTAGCCTGTAGCAACTGTGCTACCAAAGAAGCATTAGACAGAGAAGACAAGGCTGGGAGGAACTGACTCTCTCACAGAACAAGGAGTGATGTTGCCCGGGATTCCTAATTTTATCTCCTCAGCAGAGGGCAGTGTTGAACTCCTAATGGATGGGTGGGGATTCTTCTGGCTTCTAGTGGCTGGCTCCCCTCTGTCTAAATATGCTGCCCATTGGAAGGAGTCACCTTGTGGTGACAAGAACACAATTCTCCTCAACTTTGAATTCATAGTGAGAGCTGCCCTCCCACCATCAGCATGACGATTTGAAGAGAAGGTTCATCAGTCCATTTTCTGTTTGGTGGGCCTCGGGGCCAAGCAGTCATGAGTTGTGGGTTGGAATAACTGCCAGAATGATTCAGAACAAGGGCCTGCCATGACTGACCTTCCAACAGGAAGAGCTTAGAATTTCAATGCTTTATTAATAGAGGGTGTAATTCCGAGCAGGGGCTTATCATCTTTATTTTCTTTTCCAATAGTGCGCAGGTGAAATGATGTCAGTTTTGAGCCTTCTTTGGAAAGGGGTTGCTGGCATTTTTAAAGTCATGCCTCATATTCAGCTCAACCCAATATGATTTGCAACCCGGAAGGAAGACAGCAAATTCCACAACCCAGCACACTTGTTGTTCCCCCAAACGTGTCATATAGCACATACATATGATCACTCTGGTTGTCAATTTCATCCTTTCCCCAAAATAATGTCCGACGTTTTCCATAGCCTGGAAACTCACTGTCCATCTTACTGCACACAATTAGACATAAACACATGTATTGTATGGTGCAAATGTGCAACACAGAGTTGGATAAAAACCAATTTGCGCCTTGACAAGCACACATGAAAACCACCACAGGACCACACAGAGATAAGGCAGAGAAACAAACCACACTTGAATCTCTTTAAACCTTGGCAAAAGCAAGTAGTAATCTAGAAATATAGTCCACCCCCAAGAAACCCAAAGCAGTATGACAGGGAGGGGGGCGCATCTCGAGCACAAACCATTGGCAAGTGCAAGAGAATATGTTCATGCATAGACCACTGAATATAATGTGCACGTGTACAGATCCCATTAATTTCAGCATCATATGAAGAGAACTTTGTGGTTAATTGTGCCCCCTTTTGTATGTTGGATTCTATGTATTGGTCACCCCAATATATATTTTAAAAACCCTCTGTCTTGATGAGACATATAAAATTATGCATGGACAACCTTTCTCCAGACAGAATTAACAACTGGGGTAAAACGTTATCCATGCCAAAAATTAAAAACAACCCAACACATTTAATTACAGAACAAGACAACATTGCCTTCAGAAACAGAAAAAACAGACAGAAACAAAATATCCTAAATGAATACATTTCCCCCAAAGTGAACAGAGGAAAACAATTTTTTAAAAAACAAATAAACACATTGATACTAAAGGAAAATAAAACCCCAAGGGGGGGAGAAAGGGGGAAAATAAAAGAACAATAACAACCCAAAAGAAAAAAAAACTAACCAGCTGAATTGGGAGTTGAGGGTGAGTTAGCTTGGCTTCCATGAGCTGACACATTTGTAGCAGTGACAGCCGTTTTGGCAGCATAAATATTGGCTTCCTCTTGAAATTTACCTATGTTCTTCTTGTACCGGATTCGCTTATTTCCAAACCAGTTTGATACCTAGAGCAAGTTGATGAAAAAGATAAGAAAAAAAGTTGTTAATAAGAAGCCAAAGAAATAACAAGGATGGAAAACCAAGGGGGAAAGAATGTGAGTGAAATAAATCATTTGAAATAAAGCAATTTTTGTCTGAAATCACAGCAAATTCTGCCAAAGATATCGGATTTGATGCCTAAATATAAAACCATAGTAACCTGGTTTATATTTCAAGTGTTTGATCCTTTAGGCCATATTCTAAAATCATGTTTTCCATGTTTCCTTCTAATCATGAGGACTGGAGACTTACTTTTTGAATGGAAACAAATACTATTTTGATGTTTTACAGAAGCACAGAGCGCTTGGGCTGGAATGGACAAGAGGGCCCTCAAATCTAATCACCCCAAGGTATCAGTTTTCCCATTAAGAAACTCTCCAACCGTTAATCTACTTGCCACAAGCAAAGAGGAAAAACAAAACAAAACAAAATGCTATGACATTAAAGTTGCTGTTAAACCTTTGTGTCCCCATCCATCACATGGTGTTTTGCAAAAACTAATTTGTGGATATTTAGAACTCAACAGTTCACACAATGTTTGCAAGATGCGATACTGTAAAGTTTCCAATGAAAGACAGACTGAACTTTAGAACATATTTGTTTAGGATTAATTACTGAAAATGTATCTAGCTTTGAGAGACTGTGTTAGCACAAACATTCTCAAAAGTGAGAGTAGAGTTGCCAACCTCCAGATGGGATCTGGAGACCTCCTGGAGCTACAACTGATCTGAGAAAATTTCCCTGGAGACAGGCCTGTAGTAAAAGGAGGGGGAGAATGCAAGGGCCTTGCCCCTTTTGGTTTTGTAGTGTTCCCACTCTACCAGAAATCTGCCTGCTCTTGAGGCACACCTGGAGGGTCCTCTGCTTGGGCTTCTGTGATTTCTTCTGGTGGAAAAGCATCAGAATGGTGCTGTCCTCCAGGCATTTGAGCACCCCCCCCAGTCCCCCCTGGATGCCAGAAGCACCCTCCAGCCCTTACAGCTTGTCCTTCAAGAAGCTGCTGAGGCTGCCGGCCAGCCTGGAAAGAGTCAGGGCTGCCCCTCCTCAGCACATGGCCTGGCCCAGGCAAGCAGCCATGGTACAGCCTCAAAGGGTGGAGCAAGGCTCCCCTACCTGGCATGAGGGGCTGCAGATGCAGCCCAGGAAGTGAAGGGCAAGAGCAGGCCTGGGAAGGGAAGGGAAGGAAATGCCTCTAGGGATACGGCCAAGCCCTGGCTTCTTGCATCGTTGGGCAGCCAGGGAGCAGTGAGGACTGTGGGGCTTACAGAGAGATGATTGATTTAATTAGGGCCCTCCTGGTGCCCCAGCATCCTTTCCTAAAAAAATCCCTGGCTATGGCCCTGCCTGGGGGAATGGCTGCTTTGATGGGTGGACTCTGGTTTTATATGCCACTGAAATTGCCCTCGTAGCCAGTGGTGGACTGGGTCTAAAAATATTGGTTGCCAGGAGATAAAGAACTTCTATTATATTGGAACGTCTGCTATATTTTCAAGCTACTAAAAGGTCATTAACATTTTAAACATGTTGTCTAATGTTTAAAGGAGCCCACTGAATCCGGGCCCACCTGCCATTGAGCAAGTTGACACCCTGGCCAGCCTGCCACTGCTCTTAGCACAGGTATTCAGAGGTTTACTGTGTCTGAACGTGGAGGACTAAACACAGCTACTAGTTGTTGTTGGATCTGTTCTCTTCCACTGAATCTGTCTAATCCCCCTTTAAAGCCATCCATACTGGTGGCCATCACTGCACCCACTAGAAGCAAATTCCCCCATTTAATTACCAGATAAGTCAAGTCAGCCCTGTATCGAATGGCCAACAAATTCACTGGGCACCCCTGAGTTCTCCTGTAATTGGGGGTGGGCAGGTAGAGAAAATGTTCTTTCTATTTGCTTTTTCAATCTGCCTTCAATGAACAAATTGAATATATAAAGCTTGTCTTATATTGAATCAGACCCTGGGTTTATCATGGTCAGTATTCTGAGTGGCAGCGGCTCCCCAAGGTTTCAAGTAGAGATCTTTCGCATCACCTGTATTTGATCCTTTTCACTGGAGAATTTGAATAGCCTCTCCCCTTGATCCACATAGACCTTGGCCTGACCTAGCAAAGAAATGCTTTTATTTTTATGTGATGAATGTATACTGATGCACGAAGCTCTGGATTTTTCAAGATCCATGTTGATTTCACAAACAAATGGCATCTTTTTAATTTTGCATTTTGCAGGCTCCCCTCGCATCGAACAACAATAGGTGGGTTCAGCAATAAGTGGCATGTTGAACCCAAAAACATGTTAGAAAGGTAGGTGGGCTTAACCCGCCCAGTATACAAACATGAAAAATGCAGGGGAGACTCAAGGCATGAAATTAAGAAACCCAAGGTTACCACCATCTATGGATAAAGGACTAGTGAAAGGGGATGCTCAAACTGGAAATACGGAAAAGATACCTTCCCCCAGGGTTTTTTTGGTAGAAAAAGCCCAGCAGGAACTCATTTGCATATTAGGCCACACCCCTGACATCACCATTGTTTTACACAGGACTTTTTTGTAGAAAAAGCCCAGAGGAACTTATTTGCATATTAGGCCACACCCACTGACACCAAGCCATCCAGAACTGTGTTCCTGTGAGTTCCTGCTTAAAAAAAGACCCTGCCTTCCTCTCTAAATTTCCATAAGGCCAGAGCTTCTGGGACACGTTGTGGTAGCTTCTACTTTCATATACCTAAATAAGCCACACGTTTTCTGATAGTACAAAGCAGCAGTGAAGAACAACATTCACATTGAGAGGTGTAGTGAGGGCAGAATTATTCCCTCCTTGTTCAGTAAATGACCAGACAAATAACCTTTATATAATATGTACAAATTATGGCGTGGGTAATCCTCATAGAGAAATGTGTTTGAAAAGGAAACCACAAGCCCATGAGAGGGGTTCCAAAAGTCAAGATCCAAGGGCAACAAATGGCCTACCATCATAATTTCTGAAAATTTTTACTCATAAAATCCAGACGATTTGTTAGACCGTTCTGAGATCTGGCACAGAGAACCAGCCTGAGGAGGAGCATAATTTGGCCACACTGCATTTTAAAAGGTATTGTAAAACAGCTGAGTTTCAGAAGTTTCAATACTTTGCCTTAAGCATAAAACTGTAGAATTAATCTGTCTGCGCATCTGAGTATACATCTCAGCGAAAAGATATTTTGTTTTACTATTTTCCTGTTTCTAGTATAAATTCAAAAACATTCCAGCAACTGTGGCTATTGTAAACTGGTGAAAATCCCAAGTGTGTCAATAAAGTTCAGTCACTCAGTACCTTTATTAGCATAAAGTTATGAAGTTTCAACACTGACACTGTAATTTTGTGTTAAAGAGTTGGCTAGCGCTCTCTGTGTGTGTGTGTGTGGGGGGGGGTCAACAGGGGTCATTTTGTAAAAAAAAATTGGTGGTGGAGCTCATCCAGGGATTGTTATGCGGCTGCAATACTATTCAATGGACAAGGAGGTGGAACTCTCAGAAGGAGGAGGTGGAACTCTCAGAAAGGTTCAGGAGCTGTGCTCCTGTGAGCTCCCACTGAATCTGAGGCCTGGTGGTCAGTAACAAGCCTTGTCCCTAGAATGAGAGAGTGATTTGCCAGTTGCAAAACACATTATTTAGCGTAGTGTGAACCCCACCCTACATGTCACATTCAGTTTTTAGCCCCCTGGAATTGCATCCCACTATTTCCCCCGTGTCAGTGACCCTGACCCCACTGACATAAGTAGGCCCTGCTCCCAACTGGCGTGCACAGCATCGGAGTTCGAATGCAAAGCATCTACCTGTCCTTCCATCTCCCTTTCATTTCCCCTTGTGTTTCTCCACCAAAAAACCGGAGAGAAACTTGCTGCTCTCTATCATGTAATGGAAGACTCGGTAAGAAACCTATGGACACAGGAAGGAAAACTGCGCTGCCCAGCTAAAAGAACAGTGATTTTTTTTTAAAAGCAACTAGCTCTTCTTGAAGTCAGCGAGATGATGCAAGGATAAGTGGAAATGCACAATCCTCTTTGGCAGGAAGATCTGTTAACTCACATGACTGGAAAATGCCCCTGTCATTTGCACTGTTTGCGGATGGATTCTTTCCCTCCCACTATTCTTCCCTCCTGTAACTCTGAAAAGCAATCAGCAGGCACCAGAACTATGGATGCTTGCAAAAATGCCTGGGAATTACCAATTGTTATTACTTTTAGCAAACAGATGCTGGTATAATACCAATAATAATGCCCCCAAAATTTCATTAATGTTCGAATGCACATCCCTAGTCAATATAATGCTTAAAACAAGATGGTAAAATATCCTGTTACAGGGGAAGATTCTCAGTCAGTATCCTGTAAAATGAAGAGGAAAACAACTGGGATACAATCCTGTAAGTATTATGTACTAGAGTGGCTTTTATAACCAAGTTTTCAAAATCTATAGCTGGTTGTCAAAAGAAAATTAAACATGGAAATGAGAAAGCATTGGATGCAAGCAAAATTACTCAAGTGAACTGCAACAACAGGACAAGTCAGTATGCCCTAGGGCAGGGGTGTCAAACATCTGGCCTGGTGGCCAAATTAGACCCTCAGAGGGCTCCTATCAGGCCCCCGAACAACTGGTTGTCATCTGCTTCCTTCTCCCTCTCTCTTGCTTCCTTCTGTATAATGGCTTGCTTTGCCAGGCTTGCTCAATCAGATAGGAGCTACAGAGCAAAACCCCTATTTTTTCCATTGGCTCCTCCTTTTTAATTGTGATTGTCTGTGTCCTTTATAAAGTTCCTATCTCTGCTGCCTAATGGGAACACACATGGCCCGGCCCTCCAAGGTCTCATTTATGTCAGATCCAGCCCTCATAACAAATGAGTTTGACACCCCTGCCCTAGGGCATTTTAAAAAAACACCAAAGAAATTCAGGGATAAAAACGCCCCTTTCTTTTAATGAAAGATTTACGAACTTATTCACCTGTTCTTTAAGGATCGTGGATACTGTAAGTTAAGACACATTGTAACTTACACACCATGTTAGCAGTATAGACAGTATATATAGCTGTACCCCTGTAACAGCTATGGCCCACGTGCTCAATTTCTGCCTTGATTTTTTGCTCCCAAACATCTTGCTCTGAAGGTTGCAGCCAACACTGATCCAGGTTCATTGCTACAGAAAAGGCTGACAAGAATTCAGTGCTACATTGAAAGGACACTGACTGGAAGAAATAGCTATAGCCAGACCCACAGGAGCAAAGGAATGCTGAATACTGAGTTCCTTTGATCTCGGCCTTAAGTATCCAATACTGTATGCAAATGGCATACTCTTTGAGCATTGTAATGTCTGAAATGGGGACTCAAGGAGATCTACCACAATAACTTCGATTTTAGAGAAAATTGCTAAAGTATTATTAAAAGTGCCTGAAGTATTAAAAAAGTACCTCTGAGCATATGGTGAATACTTTCCCTTCACCACTCAATAGACACATTCAATCTCCTCCCCTGATATTAACAACACAATCCTGAACAGATCCAAGAGGGCAGCTGTGTTGGTTTGAAGCCATAGAACAAAGTTGGAGTCCAGTAGCATCTTTAAGACCAACAAAGTTTATTCACAATGTAAGTTTTAGCACATGGAAGCTTACATTGTGAATAAAACTTAAATCTTAAAGGTGCTACTGGACTGCAACTTTGTTCTAATACTGAACAGAGTTAGGCCTTTCTAAATTCATTCACTTTAATTGGATCTAGAAAGGCATATCTGATTAGGATTGCACAGTTAAACTGGAGAATCAGAGTTGTCTAAGAATATGGAGGTGAGTATTGGGCATATCTGGTAAGATCGGGGCTTCAATTCAGCAGGAGCTCACAGGAGCACAGCTCCTGAACCTTCAGCCGGGGTCTGCATGCAATGGGAAGTTCTCTCCCCGCTGCACACAGATCCTGGGACATAAACAAATGAGATATGCTACTGAGCTCCTGTACCCTTTTTCCTACAAGACGACCCCTGGGTAAGATGTAACATCTAAGTCAGAGGCAGGATGTGATGCAAGAGTTCATACCATCAGTCTTCATATGGTTCGGGACACTCAAGAAGCTGCACAACCTGTTGGGTTGTGAGGCTTTACTGAACAGTCTTTTGGAAAGATCTGCTATATAGACAGCAAATTTGTCATGCTTCATGCCTCTCTTTGCACATATCTAAGCAGATCACCAGGACGTCAAAATGGGGTCACTCAAGGAAGAAGAGATTTCTCCACAGCCCTGGCTTGTGCCTCCCACTGGGAACACCTCCTTGAGTTTCCAGCCCTTTGCTCTTTTGGTCTGCTGCTCATGGTCTTGGCATTGACACCACTGAGGTCATAACTTTGCCTGATTCTCTTGTCACAGGACTCTGACCTAGTATGATATCCTGTCACATGTTTGTATCTCAGTGGCTGTTGCTGAAGATCGCTGGTCTGTATGAATTCTTCAAGAGTAACTTGCATGTAAGCAACTTTCAATCCCTTTTAAACAGGCAGACAAGATGTGGTCGATGTAATGCATTTGAAGGGACAACCCATTAGAAAATTCTTTGCAAAAGTCTCATTCCTTCCAAAGAGGTCAGGAGAACTTCTTGAAGCAGAATAGCTCTTGACTTTACCAAAGTAATTAGACAGTCCCGTGTGGCCTATTCTTAAACAAAGCAAGGCACATAGGACAGATGGAGCTACTGTTAACTAAGACTGATGAAGTGACTATTTAAGTAGATACATGTCTAGCTGACAATTCTCACTGAAGAGATTTACTTGGTAGGAAACAAGAAGTGTGATTGTCAAGATCTGCTGTAACTCAACAGTCTCATCAGTAATTTTGTACTAGAATAGGAGCACATTTATGATGATACAGATATCATATCATGTTAGAAGATAAGCGCAGAATAAAAAATGAATGAACACTACTAGCTCAGAAACGTTGTTTTACTTGATATACATGTGGGCTGAAATCTCCAGCCAAATTACACTGGACAACAGCTCTCAGGTGCTGATTCCTTCTTCATCTAAGAAGTTGTCACCTGGGTCTCACGTGGTATCAATTAAGTGAATAGCAAAAAAGTGGTCTACAGTGATACAAAAATGGTCATTTGAGAGGCATTAGCAGACCAGAGCCAGCAACAGGCAAGTTTTTATGGAATTCAGGTCAAAGTGCTTTCTTTCGCCCCTTTACTCAAGGGGACACGTGTTTCACTATACAAGACAATATAAATTAAGCTGTTTGCGATGCAGTTTTGCTGAGCATGGAGCTGTCTCAGCAACTTCGTTATCAAGGAGACTGAGATTTTGGGCAGGATGAAATCAGTATGAATCCCACCGCAAAGTTGTGGTCCTTTCCTAGGAGCAATCAAGTATGGCAGGCTGAATATAAATATCCCTTGAAATCCCAATGGTTAGATATAATCTGGAAACATTTAGCCATAGGGAGGAGAAAGCTTTGATCAGATTTTAGCTGCTGAAAACCCAAGATATGAAACTAACTTTTTTGAAAAAAATTGAGTTTATAAAAAAAATAAAACAATCCCTGGAAAATATATAATATTTAAGAAGAGAGAAGAGATTGGATTTATACCCCGCCCTTCGCCAGCAAAGGAGTCTCAGAGCGGCTTACAATCTCCTTTCTCTTCCCCTCCCCACAACAGACACCCTGTTCTGCTGTTGAGCAGAACAGGCTTGAGAGAACTTGTGGCTGACCCAAGGTGGCATCAGCAGATGCATGTGGAGGAGCGGGGAATCAAACCCGGTTCTCCCAGATAAGAATCCGCGCACTTAACCACTACACCAAATTGGCTTATTATTATATTAACATTTTATTAACAGTGACTATATATTATGTTCCTTTTATTGTTGCTATTGGATGAGTTATGTGTTGTCCATGTTTAAACTTGTATGGATATTCTATGTAATGTAAAACCTTAGAAAATAAAAAAAGTTATTTTTAAAAAGCATGGCAGGCTAAATGAGTGCACTTTGACTAAAAGTTAACATTGATAATGGCTTGATATCCAACCAGTCAGCTCAACAGTGCCCCTGCCACTGTACGAATGTGGAAATAATATGGAGACACAGCAAATGGTGTGGATAGGAAACAGAAGAGGGTGTTCTGTCCATATAAGAATGATTGCTGTTGACATAGCTCAGTAAGATGGACGTTCCCCATCTCACTACCACATGGTATTTACAGAACAATCAACGAGTTGTTTCCAAACTTTCTAAGTTCCGTGTCATTGTCTACCAAGGGATCCCTTTGTGTCTGCCACAGTCATTGTGTCTTATGAAAGATTCTGGGGTATGTTTCAGGACCAGTGCTCAATTTGCATTGGCCAAGCTCATTGATCTCACTGCAATGGGGCTTTGCGGAGGAAGACTATGAGTCTCTGGCAAGCTGCCTTTCAGGGGAAGTTTCTGAATTTCTCCTTCAGGAATCCCTTCGAAGCTTCCTGGAAACCTGAGACCTGCCAAGAAAATGGTTGAAAACCATGGTCCTGAGGAAAGGACCATTTGCCCTGATTTCGTATGTGTCATATAATCCATGGCATGAAAACGGAACACAGTTCACTAGCGTATGGTTAAAACGCAGTGGAACACAATTCACTAGTATTTGGTTACAGCAATGAACTTTCCAAATACTCTTAACAACTTGATTTTTGTTCATGCTTCTCTTTGTTGCTGACCTCACAATATTGCTTTTAAAAAAGTGGTGCCATCGAAACAGTGTCCCACACGCTATTAGAATGCTGTTACTACATCAATGTACGGCACAGCATTTTATCACCAATTCTTGGAAGTATTTCAGATTTACCTGATATGCACAAATTGCTTTTCTGTTAAATAACACTGCCAACAACATTACTGAAACTGCGGCAAAGTCGCTCCAAACAGCTCTACTTATACGAAGCTGTTTTACGATAATTTAACGTAACTTATTTCAGAGTGGAATCGAAATACGAAAAATGTTTTTACATGTGTATGCTTCATTTCCGGATTTCTTTTTCTTTTATCTTTTATAATGCCAATAAAGGATATTGCTGTGTCTGTGTGTGCTTTCTAAAAAACATACTGTGTCTTCTCCTTGCCCATTTTCCAGCCACTATGATCCTCCTTTCCTATGCAAACAACCTTCTGCAGGCTTCTGCTGATTCCCTCTGTCTCCATAATCAACACCAGCAAAGGGTCCAGACACAGAGAAACCTGATCGACCTCTATATCACAGCGAGTGGTAGATCTTACCTGTGAGACTGTGATGCCACATTTCTTGGCTAGTTCCTCTTTGGCTTCCTCACTGGGGTAAGGGTTGCTGAGGTGGGAATAGAAATACTCATTGAGGATTTCTGTAGCTTGCTTGTTGAAGTTTCGTCTCTTCCGTCTGGAGAAATGAAAGACAGTTGGCATCCGTGATCCAGGAACAATTGCTTTAGAGGGACTACCACCCGAAGTCACCAGATGTGTATCAGCTCCCCTACCCCATGATGCCCTCACAGAATTAAAATGAACTGCCTAAGAAACTTTTCACTGTCCTCCAGGGAGTCCCAAAGGGACTTTGCGTGACTTGCAGATGCATATCACATTCTCTTCCAATGTTCAGGGGTGGAATTCTAACAGGAGCTCCTTTGCATATTAGGCCACACACCCCTTATGTAGCCAATGCTCTGAGAGCTTACAAAAAAGAGCCTTGTAAGCTCTCGGAGGATTGGCTACATCAGGGGTGTGTGGTGTAATATGCAAAGGAGCTCCTGCTAGAATTCCACCCCTGCCAACGTTGCTAATCTTAAATGAAAAGAAGTCTTAGGGGGCTAGAGATTTGATTGGAGAAGTGAGGGAAGGGATGCTTGACCCTTTCTTCATGGGAATATTTTCTGATTGATGCCAACTTTCCTATGTTGTTGTTCCTAAACTTGAGGAGTGGACAGAAGCCAGAGAAGTGTTTAGTACTCCTCCTCAAGTGCCATTTCCCCACTCTTGATGGAAGTCTCTAAATGCTGCTTTTCATTACAAAGTGGGAGACCCTTTCATATACATGGTGCAGCCCTTAATCTTGTGTGCATTCTCTCTGGGTGCGATCACATTAGAGATTTGGTCTGACCTAGCCACACCTCCTCCTATCACATGTGCACATCTGCTCACTGAGTCCTGCCCATACTGACCTCATTTTAGGATGGGCTGGGACCAGATTAAATAGCTACCAGGAACTTCCCAGTAGCAAATCTCTGAAACGCATGCAGGGTGTACAGCCTGGTTGTCCAAATGGCAGGGGCATGTGATGCGCCTGCTCCACACAAGCAGGAGCAGTCTGAATTCTTCTCTTGGGCGTGTGTGGTCCGTGCCTCTCCTGGCAGTAGGATGGGGGCAGCAGGGGCTGTGGCATGCATCAAAGAGCACTGGCTTTTTCAAAGCTGGGATACTGCTGTACCAATTCCCATTGTGATCTTTCTCTGTAGCTCCTAGGTCAAGCCTAATAGGCCATACCTTAAGGACAACCTATGAACCTGCCCATTCACTCTGGGAACCCCGCTTTGGGTGTTTTTTGGCATTTGATGCTAGATGGGTGGCAACCAGAGAAAGGGCCATCTTGGTCATAGTACCAAAACTTTGGTACTCCCTTCCCCAGGGAAATTCATCTGTCTCCCTCTATCAATGTCTTCTGTCAGTGGGTAAAGACTCTTTTTGTTTGCATTCCCCCCAGTAACTGTTATTGTTCTCCCATATTTTTTTTGTGTTGTGTCTTCATGTGTTTTGATCAAATTATTTTATCAATTTTAAATGCCGTTTTAATATTTTAAACTGAAAATGTTTTAATGTTTTAATATTGCAAAGTTTTTTATGTTTCACAGTTGCTGCTTAGGGACCCTAATTCGGTGGAAAGGCACCATGAAAATGTTTTAAATAAATAAGATTCACAAACTAAGCACTAACTGATCTCGTCAGCTATAATACCATAAAAATGTAATAGGGTCTGCAGGATCAGGGCAGTGGTCTATCTAGTATTCTGTTTCACACCATGACCAACCAGTTGTCCTGGGAGGCCAAATAAACAGGCAGAGGGGTCACAGACTTCCCCTGTTGTTGTTGTCTAGCATGGAATTCAGAGGCTGACTGATGCAGTCATCATAGCTGGCAGCCACTGATGGACCTCCCTTCCTCTATGGAACTGTCTAATCATCTTTTAAAGTCATCTGTGCTTCTGGCCATCACTCCATCCACTGGCAGCCAAATCCCCAAATGAACTATTCATTGAGTAAATTGTCTTTCCTCTTCCCCACAGTGAATCTGTTGCCAATCAACTATTTTGAGTGACCCCAAAGTCTAGTAGTAGGGGAGAGATAGAAAAAGTTCTCCCTACTCTCTCCACCCCATGCATAATTTTATAAATATTTATCAAGTTCCTCCTCTTAGCTTTTAATCCAAGCTGGAAAGCTCTAGAACAGGGCTGGCCATACTTGCTTAAGATACGAGCCACATACAATAAACATAGGAAGGAAGGAAGGAAGGAAGGAAGGAAGGAAGGAAGGAAGGAAGGAAGGAAGGAAGGAAGGAAGGAAGGAAGGAAGGAAGGAAGGAAGGAAGGAAGGAAGGAAGGAAGGAAGGAAGGAAGGAAAATGGATGGGGAGGAAGGGGAGGTAGAAAGAAAGCAACTTTAAATTTAAATGCATTCTCCAAGCCACCAGCTTGGAGAATTTAAAGTAATTTAAAGAGAAAAATACCTTCTCTAAGGCAGCCAACAGGGTCGTTTTTTTTCCCCCAAGAGTCCCACAATAAGTGTAAAAGAGCCACATGTGGCTCCCGAGCCACAGTTTCGCCACCCCCGCTCTAGAATTTTCAGGCTGGTTTTGTAAGAAAGGTACATTCAACCATCTTCGGACTCTACTATCTAATTCATGTCAAGACCAGGTCTGCAATATTCTGAAGCTTTCTTTCATTTCAGCTGTTCCCTCCCAGCTGGAACATATCTGAAAATCATGGTGATTTAAGACCCTAATCCATGTCTTTAGCTACTGGCTCTGGAGAAAGGCAAAAGGTTATGGTTCCAGTGACAACACATGTTGACGGTGCCCTCCATGTTCAAGTGATTGGGACTCAACTGGGTGACACAGCAGACTCCCAGATATACGATAATGGCTTCTGCAAAAGTCAGCTGCCTCTTTTCCCCCATCCAGAACAAGGAGCCAGAACTGCACAATGCAGGGCTCTCACTGGCATCATAGGCATTGCCTGGCAGCTATTTAAGTAGGAGCTGAAGCCCCATCGTGTGATGGCCAGTGTTCCCTCTAAGCTGAGTTAGCTCACAGATTTTTAGCCTCCAGCTATCACACTTTTTTGTCTTAGTTCAGGAAGGATGATCCCAGAGCACACTAACTGATGCAGTAGCCCACAAACCGTAATGCCAGTAGTTCACAAAGAAGAATTTTTGCTCACAAGACTCTGCAGCTTAGAGGGAACATTGGTGATGACTACAGGGACTAGTCATGCTGCATGATCACCTGCTGATCTGCTAACTAAGCAGCATGCAAGGTCTTCTCTAGGGGTTTATGCAGATCTTCTCTAGAGGTTTATTGGATAACTATTTATCCAAACATTGTTCCTGCTTCCTCTGCATCTAGCTGAAACGGCTTTGCAATGTGTATCTTGCCTGAGCGGGATTGCTCAGCTGAGTTCTTTGTACTATTGCCGTACGAGTGGAATACTGACATTGCAATGCAATAACTCACAAAATAAAAATGCCGGCGTTATTAGCATTTTGAGCAAAACACAGATTCGAAGTAATGCATATGTGCTGTTAATTTCTTATGCAATGAATTTAAAGTAATAAGCCGTTCCTCACATTTAATTTAACCATATATAAAGTGAAGGTGATTTAATCATATAAAGCATCTTCTAAACTTTCCTAATCCAATCAATTAAGGAGGGACAGCCAGGCTCCTTCCACCTTACTTTCTATCTCAATCCTAGTTGTGATGATTAAGTTCCTGATCAAGCTTGATGGCTGATTTCATGCTGGAAAACAATCATTTCGCTCACCAGACTTCATCCCTGTCAAGGCTGGCTACTTCCCTTTAGCAACAGTTCACTCCAGGTTAAAAATGTAAATAGTGCAATACCTCTTTAAAGAAAAAAGAAAAAAAGCAGAGCAGCCTTAAGGCTAAGTCTGTAAGACTTGCAGCCCACCAAAGTATGTTGCTGACCTACCTGCTAATATATAACCATCTTAGGAGACAGTAGAGTTGCCAGGTCCCACTCAAGAAATATCTGGGGACTTTGTGGGTGGAGCCAGGAGACTTTGGGGGTGCAGCCAGGAGCTAAGGTGTGACAAGCATGACTGAACTCTGAAGGGAGTTCTGGCAGTCACATTTAAAGGGACCGCACTCCTTTTAAATGCCTTCCTTCCATTTGGAAATAATAAAGAATAGGAGGACCTTCTTTTGGGCCTCATAGAATTGGGCCCCCTAATCCAATCTCTTTGAAACTTGGGGGGCGTTTTGAAAAGAGGCTTCAGATGCTATGCTGAAAATTTGGTGCCTCTATCTCAAAAAACAGCCCCCCGAGCTCCAGATACCCACAGATCAATTCTCCATAATGTATACTGGTGTGTCCAGCAGACATTTCCTCTTCCCCTGCTTTCTGATGACCCTTAAGCAGGGGGAGGGCCTCCAAATTGGGGGATCCCCTGCCCACACCTGGGGATGGCAACCCTAGCAGACAGACTGTGAAAAAAGGGAACCAACTCTCTCTCGACATACAAGAGATGTCCTCCTTGGTCACCTGCAAGTGACTCTTTTTACTTGCCTCAGGCAAACGAACTGAGTGCTATTTTTACATGTTGGAGGTCAAAGCTCACCGCGCATCGAGAAATCGGGAGCGCAGGATCATGACTGCTTCACACGTGCTCTGTTTGAGTTGCATCTGGATGGAGCTGAACTTGCGGTGGATGATGCTGACCATTCGCTCTATCTCCTTGGGTGAGATGGGTCGGGTCCTGCTTTGCTCCCGCAGCAGATTCATGACGTGGGTGGTAAACTCGTTGCATGCCTGGGACAACAGGAGAAAGAGCAAGGAGAAACCCTCAGGACCAGAGAAGTCTGGGGATGCTGCACAACCTGGTACCAAATACAATGCAAAACCCATCCTGTTATTGCTGGAGAGTTCTTCCCATGCCACGATCTTAAGATGTCCACACAAACTCACTGGACGACCATGGAAATCTATGTTTTTGGGAACTGTCTTTCTAAACTGGAAGTCCACATCTAAAACCAGGTACAATCTTTTACTTTTAATCAGAGCTTTTTTTGTAGCAGGAACTCCTTTTGCATATTAGGCCACGCCCCCAGATGTAGCCAATCCTCCAAAAGCTTATGAGGCTCTTCTTACAGGACCTACTGTAAGCTCTTGGAGGACTGGCTACATTCAGGGGTGTGTGGCCTAATATGCAAAGGAGTTCCTGCTACAAAAAAAGCCCTGCTTTTAATGTGCATTTGTCCCCCCTTCCACCCTAGTCGACCAGCTTGAACAAGAATCTACAGCTGCAGTTGCTCATAATTTTATTCCATCAACAACAAAAAATAAATTGCAAAGACTTGCGCCCATGGAAATTTCAGGATAATTGCCCTGACAAGTATAATTACAGTATTTGAGCAGGAAATTGAAACTGCTGGATTACAGTGATGCCACAATAGAGCCACTGTTAAGGAGAAGATGGTCCAGCACTTATTTATGGATAGAATGCACATACATATTCAAGCATGTGAGCATGCATATGTGCACAAGGGAAAGTTGTGACTTGACATTACTATCCTAAAGTGGGCCAAACAGTCTTGCCTCCTGTCACCAGATGATGGACCAGTCACCTTTCCAATCAGGAAACAGCAGAGCTTTTTTTTTTTGGTAGCAGGAACTCCTTTGCATATTAGGCTACACCCCCCTGATGTAGCCAATCCTCCAAGAGCTTACAGTAGACCCTGTAAGCTTTGGCGGATTGGCTACATCAGGGAGGTGTAGCCTAATATGCAAAAAAAAGCTGCTACTGGGTAATAGTAATATACTTCCAGCGATCACAGTCAGTTTTTCTGATACTGACCAAACATATATGAAGTTGCCTTATTCTTAATGTCCTTTGGTTCATCAAGGTCAGCATTGTCTACTTAGACTGGCAACAGCTCTCCAGAGTTTCAGGCAGAGGTCTTTCATAACACCCACTACCTCATATTTTTAGCTGGTGATGCTGGAAATTGAACCTGGGATATTCTGCATGCCATGCAGATGTTCTACCACTGAGCCACAGCCCCTCCTAGATAGAAACAATCAGGGCCTTTTTTTGTAGAAAAAGCCCAGTCGGAACTCATTTGCATACTAGGCCACACACCCTGACGTCACCATTGATTTACACAGGACTTTTTGTAGAAAAAGTCCAGCAACGATTCATTTGCGTATTAGGCCACACACCCGATGACTGCGTTCCTGCTCAAAAAAAGCCCTGGAAACAATTCCCTTGAAAGGGAAACCATTTGCAGACATGCAACAGACACTGCTTGTGTTACTTGATCGGTAGGGAATGGAAATCAACAGCTGGCTTAAAAAAAAGTTTGTTTGGAGGAGGTGCCTGTGAAAAAGTATTGCCCTTGGTTTGGACTGAGCTGAAAGAGAGAAACAAAGAGAAGAAAATACAGGATTTGCACATCAGATCCAAAATAGATTTGTGCATTTGTGGGGGGGAGTGATGGGGGCTTCAAGAGCCACACAATATGTGTGAAAGAGCCACATGTGGCTCCCAAGCTGCAGTCTGGCCGCCCCTGGTATAGGAGCATTGAGTCTCTATTGTTTTCACACATGCTAAATAATGCAGCTTCAATCCACCTTAGTGACCACTTGCAAGTGGATTTTGCCATTTCACACAGTAAAATCCAGTTGCAAAGCGAATGGAAAGTGGACTGAAAGTAGGTTATTTAGTGTTTGTGAAAGCGCCCTATGAGGTACAACCATAAATGGATCACACTTGGATGGGCTCAGTGAGTGCTCAAGGCAGACAGTTTATTTTGCTGATGAGTCGATGATGCTTTCCTGACAGAAACAAAGGGCCTCTAAAAAAGCAACAGTAAATGCTCCTGAAGATTGAGGCCTCCGGGCCAAAGAAGACGAGACAGTGGGAGATCTGTGAGCTCATCTCTTGCAGCTTTTGAAATGTAAATAGCCTTGCCTGTCTTCCTGAAAGCAGCAGCGGCAACACCTGCCTCTGCGCCCTCTCTTTAACTTCCTCATCTTAGAGGGGTGCCAAACTCCTCCTTCTGCCCATGCTGTTGTACAGCTTCCTGTTTTGCTTTCGTTGAAGTAAATAAATGTGAGCTGCTGACCACTGGGCAACCCCGCTTGCCTTCTTCAGCTGCCAAATGCATGCTGATGCCTGTAATGCATGACTGCCTGTCTTCTTGAAGGCTTGCAAGCACCGGTTTCAAGGGCTAGCCACGGCCCACTTTTTGTTTTTTGGCCATCAAGTCCCATCTGACTTATGGTGACCCTGTAGGGTTTTCAAGCCAAGAGATGTTCAGCATATGAATACGCGTAACAAATATAACAAAAAAATGATGTTTTAATAACAACAATGCCCTCCACCCTCAAATGCACAAATCTATTTTGGATCTTTGATCCTCTTACAGAAGTGGAGGTATTACCTGACTAACAACAGGAAGCACCATCACTCTTCAATTCTGACACGTTTATTGACTTTGCTGTTGTCCAACACACTATTTTGCATGCTTAATCACTGCCACCAGCTATATATAACTCTGCTCACTACACCCCATTTCATTTTCTGAGGAAGTGTGCATGCACATGAAAGCTTACATTCTGAATAAAACTTTGTTGGTCTTAAAGGTGCTACTGGACTCCAACTTTGTTCTATCGCTTCAGATCAACACGGTTGCCCACCTGGATCTATCAACAGGAAGCACTGTGGATGATGGAGGGCAATGGGCTAAGCAGGTTTCACTGCCAAGATAAGGGCTGGTGATGCCAGGTGAGCCTCTATTTGTGAATTTCCTGCTTTGTGAAGGGGGTTGGACTAGAGGACCCTAGGGGTTCCTTCCAACTCCATGATTCTATGATTCTATAAATAGCAGTGGTTAGGAAGATAGACTGGAAAGCGGTAAATTGTCCTTGCTGCTTAGCAGAGGTCAAGAGGAAGAAGAGTCCCTCACCATTATTTCCTATGTTACCTCCAACATAGGCCCACCAGTAAAGCTGAGTTTTGCCCATCTTGGTTGCTGCTCCATGGTGCTTATTATCCCGCATTATTTCACTAGTCAGTGCTCTAGCAAAGACCTAATTCCATTGCTACCCCTAGTCCAGGAGTGGCCAAATTGTGGCTCAGGAGTCACATGCAGCTCTTTCACACATATTATGCAGCTCCTGGAGGTCAAGGAGGAACTTAATGCAGGCTTACTCTCAAGCAAGTGTGGCTAGCATTGGGACCTCAGTAAGTGCCTAGCATTGGGACCTCTGAATGCTGACCCCATAGGTAGGTGACAATTTCTGCCATGTGTGAAGCAGGGAAGGAGAGGAAAAATAGGCAGGCTTGCAAGCTCTCCTCTACCAGAGGTTGCCTGGAGACCTAAAGCAGGGAAAGAGAGCGCAAGAGCTGAGGAACCCACTGGGAAGGAGGTATGGAATTAAAGAGGGTGCTGCAGGGTTCCCCTTTAATTTCATAGCTCTTGTAGGAACTGCATTTACTAACCTTGGTGTCAAGGCAGAGAGAGATGCATAATGATGCAAACAGTGGTCACTGATTATATGGTACATGCGTGTTTCCTTCTCCCACTGGTGCCAAAACAATAATTCCCTAACCTTTCCCTTTGCTGGTCATACGAGGACTGTTATTCCCTGCTTTTCTTTTTTTTTAAAAAAGCCTCCTTCTAGAATGGTCGTGTTCTAAAGTGCATACATATGTATTTTATCTTTCTGTGCAAAAGTACTAAGAGTTTTAATAAAAACGTGTATAATATTTGTTGATGTCTTGCAGCTCTCAAACATCTGATGTTTATTTATTTATTGGTTTTGTTGATTTATATTACCGCCCCCCCCCCCCCGCAAGCGGGTTTATTCTATGTGGCTCTTTCATTAAGCAAGTTTGGCCACCCCTGCCCTAGTCTAATCTCTATCAGCCAATCACTTATGGACAAGCAACATGATTTTGTGTGTGTGTGACTGTGGAGCTGCCCATGTTTGGAACACATCACATGGAGCTCTAAGTAACTCTCCACTGAGGTCAACTGAGTTCAGTAAAAATGGTGCGGGGAGGAAGGCAGAGGCCCCGTGCCCCCTCCCCTCTCCGGCATTACAGTCTCAAACTGAACCAGGCTCCTGTAGGCTGTAAAAATAACATTCTCTACAGCCACTTTGTAGTTGCAGGGAAAGAAAGTCAGGTCTAGGGAACCTTATGTAAAACTTCTGTAGTTTGGCCCTTCAGCAGAGTAGTTCTCACAGTTTCAGGGATGACACAGATCGACCAATTCCAAGCCTAAAACAGGACACTTGCCACTAGCAAGTTTGGATTTGTGTCTGATAATGATAGGACAAGGTCCTGGCTCAGTGACAGAGTATCTGTTTTGCGTGTAGAAGGTCCCAGTTTCAATCCCTGCCATTTCCAGGCAAAAGAATCAGGTAGCAGATGATGTGAAAGACCTCTGACCGAGATCTTGGAGAGCCTCTGACAGGCAGAGTAGTGAATACTGACTGTGATAGATGAAGGGGTCTGCCTTGGTATATGATAGCTTCAGATGCATGCTCGGTAATAATCATTATAGCCACAGAGATGGAAAATGCCATCATGGCTCCCATCATGAAAAGGGCAAACAAGCAACAACTGAGGTTAAAGATGCTGAAGGCATAATGCTGCCACAAGTTCACATTCCAAGTTTCTAGGGGCCCAGCTCTTGCCAATTAACCACAGGCCAAATCCGACAGAGATTTCGCTACTTCCCGCAGCTTTTTGGTCAGCCAAGGTGAGATGCTGAGTTTAAAAGGCTGGTTATTGAACTAGACTGCCTAAAGGCAGCAAACAAGCTAACGGCAAGTTGAGACCTCCTTACGTCCAAAACCATAAAACAGCTGTAGGCAGATCTACTTGCTATACAAAGCCAAACCAACTGGTCTTTGATCTCCCCATGCTTTTTTAACATGGTTCTGAGATTAAGAGAGCGAGCTCAGTGTACACGCAGGAAAACTGTGTTCTGAACTTGCTCAGGCTGTGGCAGGTTAGATACCTCATGGCCACGTAACTACATCATATAAAACACATTTTAGTGGTAGTCAGGCTTCATTTTGGGCAGGAGATCACAGGAGCAGAGCTCCAGAGCCTCTAAATTGTATTGTGTTCTTTCTTTCTTACCCCCTTCCCCACTTGATTCTGGGCTCCATAGTTCAAACCCCCTGTGAGAATTTTGTCGAACTCTAAGATTTGACACACTTTCTAAAAGCCCGCCCTCCCCCAACAAAAAAATGGGAAAATAACCAAAACATATAAAGCAGACAGATGGAAATCTTCATCATTCCACTGTGGCCACATAGGAGAATGTGATTTAAAAACTATGACGGGAATAAGGTTTTGTTATGATGATTATAATTCAAGAAGCATTTTAAGGTAGAGACACTTCGGTGAGAAGGGCGGGATATAAGTCCACTAAATAAAATAAAATAAAGGTAGATGCTGAGCTGATATACTTTAGTATGCCTTCTAGTGATGTTACAGATGTGTGGCACATGCAAATGAGTTATTCAAATGAGCTGTGCTGAGCTCTAGCACCTCTTTTTCTAAGAAATGACCCCTGGTAGTAGTGATGCAATCATGTAACTGTGGTCAGAGGGTAATGAGAACATCTGGCCAGATTAGGCACTCAAGGAAAGCCCCGTCCAGGACCAACTATGTTGTGATCTGCCCTGAGTCTGTTTACGGGGAAAGAGCAGAATATCAGCCTACAAAAACAAACAAGCAACCAAACAAACAAACAGGATAATTAATACTAATCTTTCTCATTTTCTCTCCTTCAGTAAGAGGTGGATTTAAATAGGATGTTACACAGAGACCCCTGTAAGACAGAACTCAACTGACTAGTGTTTCAGATTGGAGATATTAGGCACACAGCATTATTTGGGTTCAATGAGAAGCTGTTTAAAAATATTTAGAAATAAAGCTTGCCCTAAAAGAATGTTCCATGTCTAATAAATCCACAGAACAACCTTTTGAGCTAGCGATTGATCACATTCTTATTTTCATTTGGCCACTCCTGCAATAATCTCTTCCTAAAATAAAGCGGGATAAGAAAAAAGTTACTGATCCAAGACCACACAAGACATGCCATGGTTCAACAGGGATGTGAACCCAAGTCTCCAGCTAGGACATTTGCTTTATAGCAGGGAGCTGACATCTGGCCCAGGATCACGGAAGGCCCTGTTTAACTGAAGTGGTAAAGCTTTTCTTGGCACCAAATATGTTAGGCCTGATTTAAATGTTATGCTATTGGGTCATGTCACTTTATGCACCCAGTGCCTCAGTTAACCCAGGCTCTCAGCTGCTTTGCATGCACTTTTAGAAGAAGAGTTGGATTTATACTCCACCCTTCATTCAGGAGTCTCAGAGCAGTTTACAATCTCCTTCCCTTCCTCTCCCCTCAACAGGCACCCTGTGAGGTAGGTGGGGATGAGAGAACAGGTCTGAGAGAACTGTGACTGACCCAAGGCCACCCCACTGGCTATATGTGGAGGAGGAGGGACTCTAACCCTGTTCTCCAGATTGGAGTCTGCCACTCTTAACCACTACACCAAAGTTGGCTCTCACTGTTAGCACTCCAGACTCCTGAGATCCCACTGCCTTGGTAAATGTTGTACTGGTGTGCTAATGTTGCACACACTGTGGCTCAGCACAAATAGCAACAAATAGCTTAAACAAGAGACTGGGCATATTAAATATCAAATTGGTACCATCTCTGATACCATCACAGGCAAATTAAGTATTATGCATCAAGTAGGGCAGCTTGGTTAGCTGCTGGGATGCTCTCTCCATGACCTAAACTACTTGTCCATAGAAAATCCGAATGTCAAAGAGAAGGGGTTCCATTTGGCCTTCTTTCAATATGCTCCTTCTATATGCAGGGAGACTTTGTTTATTGGGAAGCTATAAAAACTGTAAACACAACATTGCAGTATTGCAGTACACTGAAGTATACAATGCAGCAAAAATACCCCCCCCTCTCTTTCTCTGCCCAACAACACAATGGATAAAGTGGAAATCAGGTCTACCACCTCATCCATGGGACCACGCACAAGACTGGTACCTGTTCATATTTCTCCAACTCGGTGTGGTAAATCTGTCGAATCTGAGAAAGCTTTGCTCTGTAGTCAGAATGCTCCACAGAATTGTCTGATCCAGCACCCCCAGATGCTGCCGCTGCCGCCGCCGCTGCTGCCGAACCCCCTCCTTTCTCAGGTCCCGCTACCCCTTCTGCTAAGAGCATGTTGTCCAGGCGCATCAGCTGTGGGTCTGTTGGTTCTTCCTCTTGAGCCCCTCGAATACTCAACACTGTGTGAGACAGAAGAGAGAAATGGGCAGATTAATACATGGAACAAAGCAACGGCTCCTCTAGGGTTATGTCCTAACAATGAAATGGATCAAGCCAGCTTTTTGACTAAATCTCAGCCAATTCATCCCCCCTCCCCCCATTTATCACAACTCCTACCTCGCATGGCTTTTGTACATGCAGGTCAATGATCCACAGCATAGCCTTTTCTGGCGATCAAAGGGGTCCCTTTCTCCCTTTTTACTAGCAGAAAAGGTTGGCTGGATACAACTCAATTGTAGTTCACACTACACCAAATAATGCATTGTGCAACTGGATTTTTACTATGTAAGAATAGCAAACATCCAACTGCAAAAGGTATTATTTAGTGTAGTGTAAACACACCCCCATGTGTCTGTACTGGAGCTGGAGATCCTGCTACTCTTTATAGAAGAAAGCCATGATGCTTGTACTTGAAACACACTTTATATTATATTAAAACATAGTGCGGCAGCTCCCCTTCCCATGAGTGCAGGTTCTTCTCGGCCTGCTATATAATTCATTTACTTCATCTGCAAAAGCCTTTCTAACATTTGGCTTCTGACACATGGCATGTATCTTGCATCTCTCCCCCCCCTCCCCCTCCTAAAGTCATCAACAGGTTTGCCACTTATGTTAATTGCAAAAGAAACAAACAAACAAGACAAAACAGTTAACTGTAGGTTGTGAAACAATGAAATTACCGTCTGAAAATGGTAATGAGTTCTCATTATTTTAAAACCACATTTAGTACATTTTCTATCACTGTAAATGATTCAGTGAATAGTTCTCCCCCCCGGCTTCTAAGCTGGAGCACGAGGAATCAGCCTTCAGGTCCGAAAGAAAAAAAATTAAAAAGTGGAGTAACAGCATCTACTAATTATAAAGGCCAGTTTGTCTAGGCAACTGTGCTAAGTATACAGCAGGGCCAGTTCTTCCTCCGTGGAGATACTAGCAGTTATATGCAAATAGCTAAGATGAGAATTTTTTTGTAATGCTGCTCGGTTTTCCCACACTGCAGGATGGAGTAAGCTCACCCGCTTCTGCTGATGCTAGCAAATGACACCACATCATTAATTAATAACTAAAAAGGAAGAAGTCACATTTACAGTGCCTGCAAGGAATATCTAACCATTTTTAACAGGAATATTTGATTACCTAATTTTGATTAACTATTTGATTTAACTGCAGACAAACGACAGGTACTCAAGCCCCTCCTTGACCCAAGAGGAAAGGTGGGGTATAAACAGTTAAATGAATAAATGACTGGCATGCTGACCCCCTCAATCCCCACTCAAGACTCCAAAAACGTGCCCTGTGAATGAAAAAAAAAATGTCCTGATTGTTAGGGTTTTCTTAATTAAAAAATTTCACTTGATAATTATCAGTACATAGACATGGCATTAACTCATGGAAATCTTTTATTTATTAAAAGTATTTATTAAAATAGACACTGAACGCCTTTTCCCACAGTCACGAGCTAATACTATTACAACTTAAAGCAAGAAAGTTGGGGAGGAGAATCCTCAGAATCAGTAATCATACATGAGAGCAATATTTATGTTTCCCCTCAAAAGGAGTCATGAACCTACAGAGGTTAAACTAGCTTTCAATACCTCAGTAACCTCGGCATGAACACATAATTTTTTAAAATTAAACTGAGAAATACTTGCTTAAAACAATAATAACAAATTGTCTCAGAAGAAAAAGTAGCTGGAAACCATGCTTAAAAGTCTGGATTTTACAACTATCACCCAGACCTCAGATTCAGTGGGAGCTCACAGGAGCACAGCTCCTGCACTTTGCGGAGAGTTCCACCTCCTCTTCCTGAGAGTTCCTCCTCCTCCTCCTGAGAGTTCCACCTCCTTGTCCATTGAATAGTATGTGCAGCTGCATAACAATCCCTGGATGAGCTCCACCACCTATTTTTCTACAAAATGACTGCTAACCACACCATATTTTCAATTTATCTTGTATTTGCTTTTATGCTTCTGGAGAGATTGTGCTGTCCCCCATATGGAAATATTGCTGTCTCTTTGTTGTTTGGTTTGATTTTGTCTGTTGAAAAAATTGCAATACAATAATATTAAAAGACAAAAAAAAGAGTCCAGATTTGACTGAAGAGTCAAATGTTTAAGTGTTGCCAACCTCCAGGTGGGGCCTGGAGATCTCCTGCTTTTACAATCGATTTCCAACTGAAAGAGACCAGTTCCCCTGGAGAAAATGGCTGCTTTGAAAGGTGGACTCTATAGCATTGTACCATGCTGAGGCCCCTCCCCTTCCCAAACCCTGCCTTCTCCCAGCTCCACCCTCAAAGTCTCCACATATTTTCTAACACAAATCTGGCAACCCAAATACCTAAATGGCTACATAAGTATTATTTACACATTTACTTGTTCCTTAAGGTAAAAAGATTACACATTTAGTAAGATCCAGGGCTTTTTTTTTTTTTTTTTTTAACAGGAACGCACAGGAATGCAGTTCTGGCTGGCTTGGTGTCAGGGGGTTTGGCCTAATATGCAAAGTAATTCCTGCTTAGCTTTTTCTACATAAAAGCACTGCGCGGAACAATAGTGACATCAGGGGTATGTGGCCTAATATGCAAATGAGTTCCTGCTGGGCATTTTCTACCAAAAAAGTCCTGGATCCTACCACATAATTTGCCAACTGGAAGACCTTGAGCCAAATGTGTCCTCATGGGATATTAACTGGCATTCCTATGGGCAGTCTAAGGACAAAAATTGGGGGGGGGGGGATGAAAACAACAGCATGTCTGCCACAGGACAGGTTCAGGGGTTAAGTTTACCTCCCCAGCCCTCATTGATGAGGCTCTGACAGAAAACCAGCTGCTGAGCAGGTCTCTGTGGCAGTCTGCCTCAGTTTCTACTGTGAGGAATCATTCCTCTCAGCTTATCAGCCAATAATTACTACTCTCCTCAAGGTGACCATAACAGTTTCCCCTAACTTCTAAAACATATTATGAAAAAAATCACAAATTGCCCCGGTTCCATCGTTATGACACATACACCAAAGATTTCTTTCACATGAGACTCATTCTAAAGTACCTGTGGGTACACAACCTAGCTAAAATCCCTTTGTGAGAAAACAGCTTGTATTTGAATCTGAAAGGTATTTAAAATATTTTAAAAATGCAGTCTCAAATCTTTTTTTGACAGGGAGGTTTTATGTTGCCAGATTTTCTGAACTTATATATGTATAATTAACCACTATAAATAATTTTTTGTTTAAAAGGAGGGGGTTAAATTAAAAAAAATATATATGGTTGTTAATTACACAGTGCTTTTTTGGCAAGAAAAAAAAGGTGCTTCTGTGTATACATACACACCTATCATATTGGATTGATTTTCATCAATTCACCCCCTCAGGACTTGGGAGAGTGCCCCCCCCCCCCAATAAGCTGCCAGCACTCAGTGCCAGTGAATACCGCTACACAGAAAAGCTTTGATTACACATATGTACACTTCAGAAAATCAGACAATAAAAATTGCTTCTTCAAACTAAATTAGGAATGGAAAAGGGAATATATTGCAGTTTGCAAGTCGCAACAATGAACTATAGCTAAAATGTAAGATTCTGCCCGAAGGCTACCATTCAGGAGGAAGAAAAAAACAATTGCAGCTGGCACAACAAGAGTTAAGATGCGGCCAGAATGTTCAAATCAGTCAGTAAATACGGAAAATGTCATGCCCTCTGTGCGTGTCTGGCCAAGCCCTGTAGGCTGTTGCCAGTTCTGGTTGCTTCTGTAGCATTTGCAGGTCAGCCACATGAGGTTGTGACAGTAAAGGTGGATGTGAGGCCAATTCAAGAGGACACTTATTTATCGAGGGCATCACGTTCTCCTCATGATAAGACCAGACAGAAGACTGTTCACACGTAGATTGAACTTACCATGGAGAAGGCGCATCAGCAATTTTTAAAAAATAAGCACCTCACTTTAAAAATAATTACTGACGAAGAATAGTGCCACTTGGTTAGATTTCCAAGAGTTTCACAAATCTGAGACAATCTGTGGTGAGAACAATCAATAAATGAATTTGATTCCAAATTATGTCTCTGCTCTCTCTTGGCTATCTTTGTGCAGAAGTACTGCAATGTTTAGATGAAGGATGAAACCAACAGGGTCATGAATGTTTGAGGCAACATATAGCAGCACACCAGACAAAGAGGGCACTAGTCTATGAGATCTTATTCTGGAGTATATGCCTTCCTCTGAAATTAATCAATCTGCATTTGTGGTCAACCAGTATTTTACCACTCCATTGAACAAAGTTTGAATGGTCACATTCAACAGCCAGTTTCCTTATCACTACCCTTCCAGGAAGCCCCACCAAACAATGGGCACATCCACAAACCAATTGGCCTTTCATCACACCCCCTCCAGCCTACAAATAGCAGCTCTCCAGCAGCCCTGGCCCCACTCAATGCACAGCAGCCAAGAAGGTCAGAGCGCCTGCTCCGGCTGCAATGCCACTGAGGATGTTCTCCGCAGCTGAGAACGAAACGTCCGGAAGGAAAGCTTTCTCCAGTAGAACACGGCACTTGATCCCGAAAGATTCTACAAACCCTAAAGTTTGAAGCATTTGTCAAGTCTAAGAATCCTCTCTACAAATTAAGTTGCCTCTTCCACCAACAAAAAAAGCCACTTAATTGGCCTGGAGAAACTTACAGCCTAAGGTACAATACTTCTTATTGTACCATCAGAATTTGAACCAATTTATCAATGATGATGGCTCAGAGCTCCAACTGAAAACTTTTTAATGCGTTATTCCTATGAAAGATAAGCAGAGTGGTCCTCTTAATGCTGATTTCAGCAGGAATTGGGCAGGGGAATGTCCTGGTTGAATGTTCTCGGTAGCATTCTCTCCCAGAATATTTATTCATGATCCCTTCACACCTTGCAGTACGCTTTAGTTTTGCATTTATTTTGATTGGTTTCTGTTGTGTTTCAAAATACATGCATGTGCAACAGTTAAACACATTAGCAAGGTAGGAATTGCACACTAATTGCCTATGAAGAAGTGTTTTCCATGTAAGTCAGCTACCATGTGCCTCCAGCCTAAGGCAGCATACATCTCAAAATCTGTCATTTTGTCTGAATCACATACTATGATTTATTTTCATCTCTCCAAGTCAGGATTTTAGGCTCCTGAAAATGGTCAACTAAAATAGCATACAATTACCAGCAATTTGCTATCTGGGTAGGGTTCAACAACAACTGAATTTTGAAAGAGAAGTTCTGCAAACTAACCCAAAGCAAGCTAATTCCAGTGCAACATTTGAAACACTTAGCTTTGTGCATTTTTTTAAAAGTGAAGCAACTTTTCCTGAGTTAAATCAGACATCAATACTCCGAGGGAATGTAAACGTGCTGTTATTGCATGCCAAATTCCAGCCAGCTTCTTCCTGCAGCTCAGCTGTGTTTCTCAGACTTCTAGCAATTAAACACAGATTTTTAAAAACTAGAACTGGTGCCCCACTTATAATTTCTGCATCTTGTTTTGCACCCTCTCAAATGAACTATTCCTTGTGTTTATGCATGAATGGCTGGGACTCAGAATATGCCACTTGAGTAGAAGAAATAAGCCCAGGGTAGTGACACGCAGAGATATAACAGATAACCTCCTCTGATATAAGATAATTCTCTGCATCATGAAAATGACTGAATACTTCAATCACAACTGATGGAGTGATAAGGAAGAACTACCAATGCCCATCAAAGGCTGAAAGGAAGGAGACAAGGGGAGAACAGTAAATCATGCAGAGATGCAGCAGCAGCTGCCTCTGGAGGAATGTCATGGAACGCCTTCATTATTTAATTTATTTCTCAAGGTACACAATCAATTCTTCCATGCCATGCAATTCAAGAATGACTGCTATAGCTTTTGCTGGGATTATCCAATCAAGACCCAAGGAACTCCATGTAGATGTAGATCTGATATAAGGCCATTTCATGTGTTCAGCTAGCTTCCATGGGAAAAACTAAGTAGATAAAAAGTGAATTCTGGGCACAAAGAAAGGAAGAATGGTTTGAATTGCTGGGCTCCATCTAGAGCAGCCAACAAGCAACGTAATGCTAAGCCAGGGTGACTGACTGCGCAAATCCATCTAAGGACAAGAGACTGGCAAAACAGGAAGTGGGATACAGAAATGCATTAAGATGGATGCAAAAAGACACCTATAGCAGGATATACAGACCTCCAGCTCCTCCCTCATGCTTTTCTTGAAAGTCCTCTTTCCTCCAAAAATAGCATTTCAGGGGGCTTCCAGAGGTGCAGCAACAGATACGAAGTCATGGTCTATGGATGGAAATCCCTTCCACCCATAGGAATCACTAGTGGATACAAGCCATAGGTTATGTACAAAGCTATCCCTGTAAGAATCAAGCCAGCAGACAAGGACAAGTAGAGGAAGGAAGGAAGGAAGGAAGGAAGGAAGGAAGGAAGGAAGGAAGGAAGGAAGGAAGGAAGGAAGGAAGGAAGGAAGGAAGGAAGGAAGGAAGGAAGGAAGGAAGGAGGGAAGGAGGGAAGGAGGGAGGGAGGGAGGGAGGGAGGGAGAGGGAGGGGGAGAGAGAGAGAGAGAAAGAAAGAAAGAGAGAAAGAAAGAAAGAGAGAAAGAGAGAGAAAGAAAGAAAGAAAGAAAGAAAGAAAGAAAGAAAGAAAGAAAGAAAGAAAGAAAGAAAGAAAGAAAGAAAGAAAGACTAAATAATCATCTAACTTAGTTCCACGGAACATTTCCACAGTCATGAGATCACTTCAAAGATCTGTTTTCCCTAGTCCCGAGTGAATGTCTGAATTATTCAATTACTTTTGACAGAAAGTACATTTAAATAAAAGATGCATTCCAGACTCAAAGGATTAAATACCTTAAATTGCTTCAAAATGATAATGGTCTGGCTACAAATCCTTTCCAGTACTTGAAGTTTTTTTCCCTCTATACATTTGAAATGTCACTTATAAAAGCCTTGAAGAAGTCAAAACTGTGACACTATGAATGTGATATGAAATTAAAATTATAATCAGTAGTAGCAATAAAAGATATAGTGAGAATGCTGACGTGTTCATAATAGAAATCAGCTCAGCTACCCACACGGAGACCAAGAAATAAATATCAGGAGAGCTGACTAACCAGAGTTGCTACAGTCTAGGAGTCTGACTCACATAGAATATTGGGCATTTATACCATACTTTGCTAAGCAATTGCACATGGCACTTTATAGGAACAGAAAGGGCATTTTAAAGCTAACTACAAACAAAACAAAGCCTACACATGGGATAAGGCAAAAATGGAATAGCAACTTCACCATATGTGGAGAAACGCCATTTTAGTCAATGTTGGTGCTTCATTGTGAGGGATCATTAAACTCCTAAGCAGGCTTGGGCCTAGCCTCCCTCCAAACCCCCCCTCCCTTCCAGAGCCAAACCAACAACACTGGGGGAAAGCCTCCTAGAGAGGCAGGAAGTTCTTTTGTTCTGGGGATTGGAGTTAGCAGGAAGAGGTCAGTTTGCAACTGGCGCTTGAGGGAGCATGTGGTGGGCATGGGGGCTCCTGCCTGTGAGGCCCCCAGGCAGTCAGACCACGTAAGTCATCCCCAAGGTGGGGCAAGTTTAGACCAGGGACAATAGGATGCGTTTATAATCAACTTTCCTTTGTCATGCTGTTTGCTGTGCGTGTGCTGTGCTGTGCTAACCATTTACAAGCAGCTGTTTTTGTTTTGTTCTTCTTTTCTTTTCTTTTTCTCTTTTAATTAAATATTTTTACTGTTTTAAATGCTGGCAGTCCATCTCTGTACCACATAGATCCCCAAACCGCTTTAGACCACGCTGCGTTATAAAGGGGGCCCTGGGGAAGGGGGAAGGCATGCAGTTGGATAAGGTGCCAATCCTCCAGGGGTGCCCCAAAGAAGTGCTGAGGTCTCTGTGAAACCCAAGTACAGGGTGGCAGAGGACCTTGAGGCCTGGCCTCATAGCTGGAGAGGGGGATTGGGAGACTTGTTCCTCTCAATCTGAACCCCTAGACTGAGCAGGTGGTGGCAGCGAGCCCAAGGGGCAGGAAGAGAAATAGCTCCCTCCAGGAGTTGGCGACTCAATAGGGAGCTGACGGGACCTGGTCTGAAGGCAGAATCGGGCCGGTTCCGTCACACCATACATGAGAAAATTAGTAGTTATGAGATCACAGTCCACAATAACTAGGATCCATAATATAGCTAGGAATTACTGCTATAAGTTTGAGGAGACATCTCATTTGTTTTGCTCAAGCCCATCCACCCTTCTGCCACAGTGGCAAGCTACTTACCCAACTGAGGAGAGGTTCAGAAGCAGAGTTGCCTGACAACTGTTAGGAGCCTGAGGGAGGCAGGGACACGAGGGGGACACCATCAAATGACAGTGTGATGTCACTTCTGGGGAAAACACGGAAGTGACACCATACATCTCTAAGAATTGCTGAAAAAATTATGGTAAAACCGCAGTTTCCTAGTGTGAACATCACTTCTGGCATTTCCCTGAAAGTATCACCCACCAGTGATCTTTTTGGGGGTTATTTTATTTCATTTATTTATTTATATTTATGAAAATATTTATATCCTGCCTTTCCTCTTGGTTCAAGTCTCAGTTGCGGGAGTGCAATGGGAGAGGGAGCTGGGACGAGGGATCAACGGCAGCTCTATTCAGAAGCCATTTGTGACATAGCAAGGGGTTAAATCTCACCAGTCTAGTCCGAATACTAAAAGATGAGGGGGGGAGGGGCCTGCAGCCCCCAGGAGACAAGCGGCGAGATCGCTCCCTCCGCCCCCATCGCCAACCCAGCACTTTGCAGGGAGCGATCCCGCCGCTTGTCTCCCAGCCAGGCGTGCTTGCCCCGCGCTTGCGTGCCTGGCTGGGAGACAAGCGGCGAGATCGCCCTCACCGCAAATCCTGCACTTCGCAGGTGCCGGCATGCTTCTCCCGCGCCTGCGTGCGGCCCCCGGCCGAGGCGGCCCGAAGGCTGCAATGGCACCCGCATCACCAAAGATGGCCATTTGCGCATGTAGACGAAGGTGCGTCTTATGGTCCGGTGCGTCTAATCGTCTGAAAAATACGGTAAATCAATGGGCTTAGACTGGAATAATTCTGCACAGGGCTGCACTGTACCAGGACTGCACTTGTCTTGGATCTCCCAGATGCTGGTCTGACAATCTAATCACTACATCATGATGATTGGTCTGATGTCTGTCAGCTCCTGGGTAGTCCTCAATAGGAAGGCTTCTTGCTGATGTTTAGAAAAGATTCATTTTTATCGATAGACTGTATACAGCAGTATGACTCTCTGACTGCAATGACAAACACTAAAAAAATGCACTTTCCACTCACTTTCAGTGCACTTTCCAACTGGATTTTGCCAGTTCACACAGTAATATCCGGTTGGGAAGTGAACTTAAAGTGCATTGAAAGTAGGTTATTTAGTGTGTGTGATCGCAGCCTCTGTGTCAGATCTGGCTTTGACCTTTGGAGCCAGATCTATATACCCTCTCTTGGACCAGAATTCAGAGCAAAAAAACCCGCACAAAGCAAAGGTAACAGTTTCTTACCCAGTCCCCCATTGCATGCTAACAGGTGTCAAGACAGTCTCTGAAGAAGAAATACCATGTCCTTGAGTTCCAGACATGAACATCCCCACCAGAGTAGAATGATTACTTGAACATATGAAACTGCTTTATGCTGAATCAGACCCTTGGTCCATCAAAGCCAGTATTGTCCACTCAGACTGGCAGCGGCTCTCCAGGGTCTCAAGCTGAGGTTTTTCACACCCATTTGCCTGGACCCTTTTTGGGAGATGCCAGGGATAGAACCTGGGACCTTCTGCTTACCAAGCAGATACTCTACCACTGAGCCACCATCTCTCTCCAAAACATCAGCTTCCTCAGCTGCATCATACTTTATACATTACAGACAAAAGCAAAGCAAGCAGGCAAGGCACCACAGAGCATAACTCCCCCAACATTTCCATTACAGTTACAGCAAGTGCAGGAACCAATAATATTTGTGGCAAGGCCCCTTGACAATATCTAGACAGGCTATGCTTGCACTTAAATGGGCAGGATGTGGCATCTCACATAGTACTGCTCCATCTCCTTCATTCAATTCCTATCTAAAAACCATAAAACTGTTAAGATAGTTCAAGGTGGGGTAGCCATGTTGGTCTGAAGTAAGAGAACAAAGTTAGAATTCAGTGGCACCTTTAAAACCAACAAAGTTTTATTCAAGGTGTGAGCTTTCATGTGCAAGAGTGGAAGTGTGCCTGCACCCGAAAGCTCCCACCTTGAATAAAACTTTGCTGGTCTTAAAGGTGCCACTGGACTCTTAACTTTGTCCCATAAAACCACTGTCTGCACTGTACATCTCCTAATAACACACATGCACATATGTGAAATTAATGCATCTCTGGAGAGCATCTAGTCACAGTAATCCATGCAACAGTCATCATCATCATCATCATCATCACTTTTATTTATATCCCGCCCTCCCCGCCGAGGCAGGCTCAGGGCGGCTAACAACACAAGTCAATATTTACATTGTACAATGTTTAACAATACTAATTTAACAGTTTAATTAAAATTCTATTAAAATTCTAAAACGATTAAATTAATATGTTGGTGCTATTATACAGATGGTGAGCTTGCTCAGCAGTCTCTCTCTTAGTCGGTGAAGGCCATTTGGAAAAGGATGGTCTTGCGGCCCTGCGGAACTGTTCAAAGTCCCGCAGGGCCCGCATTTCCTCCGGAAGCTGGTTCCATAGGCATGGAGCCATAGCAGAGAAGGCCCGAGTACGGGTACTCTGCAGCTTTACCTCTTTTGGCCCGGGAATAGTCAGCAGGTTCTTCCCTGCTGACCTCAGTGCTCTCTGGGGTTCATACGGGGAGAGATGGTCCCTAAGGTAGGCATCTCCAGATTGGATTACTGTAACTCATTCTAATGCTGGCCTGCCCTTGAGATGGATCTGGAAACTCCAATTGGTCCAGAACACAGCGGCACAGGTCCTGACTGGGACACCACAGACTGCACATATTCAGCCTGTGCTATGCTAGCTGCATAATCCCAGTGGAGTACAGGGTCAGGTTCAAGGTTCTGTTACTGACCTTTAAAAGGCCTTGAGTGGTCTGGGACCGATGTATCTCTGGGACTGCTTCCTCTGATATGTCCCCCCGAAGAACTTTATGGTCTGCTGGAAACACCTGCTGGTGATCCCTAGTTCTAAAAACATCCGGCTATCCTTGACCAGAGCCAGAGCTTTTTCAGCCCCAGCTCCTACTGGGTGGAACTCTTGGTCAAATAACATTCATGCCCTGTGGGACCTTATGCAGGTAAGCAGAGCATGTAAGGCAGAGATGTTTCTCCAGGCTTTTGGTTGAGGACAGCAACAGGTACTACCTTACCTGGCATGCCCTCCCAATGCTCCCTCTAACCGGGTTTGATTCCCCACTCCTCCACTTGCACCTGCTGGAATGGCCTTGGGTCAGCCATAGTTTTTGTAGGAGTTGTCCTTGAAAGGGCAGCTGCTGTAAGAGCTCTCTCAGCCCCACCCACCTCACAGGGTGTCTGTTGTGGGAGGGGGAGGAGAGAGAAGGTAAAGGAGATTGTGACCGCTCTGAGACTCTGAGATTCAGAGTATAAGGCAGGATATAAATCCAATATCATCATCATCTTCTAAGCTGTGGCGTCTTGTGAGCAAAAACTCTACTTCGTAAGCTACTGGCATTAAAGCTGTGAGTGAGCGATTTCGCTACTGCACAAGTTAGTTTGCTCTGGAGCCATCGTTCCTGAGCTAAGGCAAAAATGTGTGAGCAGGAGGCTAAAAAACTATGAGCCAGCTCACACTAATTCGCTTAGAGGGAACACTGCTTCCCCCTCCCCCTTGCCCTCTCCCACTTGCCAGACAGTAATTTCAGACAGTAATGCACACTGTATTTAGTTGGTGCCATCTAATGTTTTCTAATTTTTTAAAAAAAATTTAACTCATTTTTTTAAATTTGTTTATATTGTACTTCCTGTGTTGTTAATCGCCCTGAGCCCTGTGAACTCAGGGAATAGTGTCTCTTGTACCCATGCAAAACTCTTCGGAAGTCTCATTTGGATGCTCTCCGACAAGGAGTCGTTTTGTAGAAAAAGAAGTCCCGAAGCTCATTAGCACAATTCATTTGCATATCCCACACACCCCTGACATCACCGGAAGGTGGGCTAAATTATATTGGCTCAGCATCTACCTTAAAATGCTTCTTGAATTATAATATAATTGTCATAATAAAACTTTACTCCCATCATACTTTTAAAAATTATTTTATGTGGCCACAAGTGGCATGATGAAGATTTCCATCTGTCAGCTTTATATGTTTTGTTTATTTCTCTTTTTTGTGGGGGGTAATATTAGAAAGTTTCTCAAATCTTAGAGTTCAGCAAAATTCTCACAGGGGATCTGAACAATAGAGCCCAGAAGCATTTTTTTTTTGGGGGGGGGGGGGGTTTAAAAAAACACAATAAAATTTAGAGGTTCTGGAGCTCTGCTCCTGTGAGCTCCTGCCCAAAATGAGGCCTGTTCTTTACATTGAGTCTTGTACAGCCTACATTATTATATCATGATTATGGGCATTCACTGCATAAAAATGTAGATGCTGCTGTTTGAAGGGAACCTCACTGGTCAGCCAGAATTAGTACTGGAAAAAGGTCAACATGTCTGAGCATTAATTGCCTGAAGTCTACATTCTTGAATGATTCACCCTGCATCACTGTGGGTGAATCAGTTCTGAAGACAGGCTGGCAACAGGCTGGCAAAGGCAAACCGTGCATTTGGCCGACTGCACAAAAGAGTGTGGAGCAACAAGCATCTGAAAAAAGGCACAAAGATCAATGTTTACAAAGCGGTTGTGATGACAACCCTCATCTACGGCTCCGAATCGTGGGTTTTATACCGTCATCACCTGCGACTCCTTGAGCGCTTTCATCAGCGCTGCCTTCGCACCACCCTCAACATCCACTGGAGTGACTTTGTGACCAACACTGAAGTCCTCAAGAGGGCGGAGGTTACAAGCATCGAGGCACTGCTGTTGAAGACGCAGCTGCGCTGGGCAGGGCATATTTCTAGGATGGAAAACCACCGCCTTCCAAAGATTGCTCTGTATGGCGAACTTTCCACCGGCCGTTGAAATAGAGGGGCACCAAAGAAGAGGTACAAGGATTCCTTGAAGAAATCCCTTGGCACCTGTCGCATCAACCATCACCAGTGGTCTGACCTAGCCTCAGATCGCAAAGCATGGAGGCACACCATCCACCAGGCTGTCTCTTCCTTTGAGAACGCACGCATAACTGGTCTTGTGGACAAAAGGAGATTGAGGAAGAATCGCACTGCTACAGCACCAACCCCAAATCAGACTTTTCCCTGCAGCCACTGTGGCCGGATCTGCCTGTCCCGCATTGGTTTTGTCAGCCACCAGCGAGCCTGCAGCAGACGTGGACTACTGCACCCTTCTTAAATCTTCGTTTGCGAAGTCAAGCCGAGAGAGAGGGAGAGAGACATTCTTGCAAGATGGAGACAAACATTACATTTTAAAAGCTCTTCTCTTTCTGTCTTTTAAGATACTCAGTCTTGCCACAGCACCAGAGAAGAGAATGCTTTCCCCTCCATGATCTCTTTTCTAAAGCAACCAGCAATTGCACACAATCAGGTTCCTTGCTGTACTGATAGAACCCACACCTCCTGCTGCTGCCCACTTCTTTCCCTCACTCTGAGTGAAATGGATGTTTCCCCCCTCCTTCAAAAAGAAGAAGAAGAAGAAGATAAGGGAACACTGCTGTCAGCCTCCAGAGGAATAGAAATTCCAGCCGGGACTTCAGGGAGGAACAGAATGCCATACCAGGGAGTGACAGTTGGGAAAAAAATAACAGGAATCTTACCCACTCTCACATAAAGAAAACGCTATTATGCCATGCTATTAGGCACGCATTCAGATGGAACAGCATTATGATAATCTAGTTTGAGTTTGTTAATATATAGTTTTATACATATATAATAGTAGGGCATAATAACACAAATTTCTGCAGAAACATGAGGCAATTTAGCAAAGCACAAAGCTGGTAAACTGATAGTTTGGAGGATGTTTCACTTTGTGGAGCTGGATCCGCCGCTCGCATAAATGGGTGTAAATGCAACAAAAGCCAGCCAGTTGTTGCTGAATATACGGCTTCCAAATACTTGAGCTGGTGCACCTTACTGTGTGCAAAATAGCTCCATTATCCACATTTACTTAAATTTGTTTTCCGATCAACTAAATTCTGGGGCTTTTTCCCCCCTTGGGTTATGCCAACAGACATTCACACAAGCTCAAAGGACCAATCTGGGATGTTCAGAAAGACTGCAAACACAGATGTAACTCTCCTTGTGGTCCAGGGTATGAAAAGTCACGTCAAAAACTCACCTCTGAGTTCAAAGACCCAGCCTGCATCTGACAAATGCTCAGCATGCCCTGGGAGGCAAATCTACAGTGTGATTTGGAAATCCATCTGATGAGACAACATAAACAGAGTTATACTCTTCTAAGCTGGACTTAGTAAGGGGTAACTCTGCCTAAGAGGGTCTTGTGCTAATAATAACTGGAGTGTGCTAGTAAAGCCTTCACCCTCCTCACACACCCCATGTAACCAATGGATTGGATTCAGGCCCAGAAAGCCTGCTGATATTGCCCGCTTGCCTTCTGACCTTCATTTCCATCACCAGTTTTCTAATGTGGGGAAAATGTCTTTATTTCTCCAGCTTGGTGTGGCTGGATTCTCCAGCTTGGTGTAGTGGTTAAGAGCAGTGGACTCTAATTTGGAGAACCGGGTTTGAATCCCCTCTCGTCCTCCACATGCAGCTGGCTGGGTGACCTTGGGTCACTCACAGTTCTTGCAGAGCTGTTCTCTCAAGAGCAGTTCTCTCAGAGCTGTTCTCTCTGCCCCACCTACCCCACAGAGTGATTGCTGTGGTGAGAGGAAGGGAAGGAGATTGTAAGTTGCTCTGAGATCCCGAGCGAAGGGTGGGGTATAAATCCAACTGCCTCCTCTTCCCCCTCCTTCTTCTGTTTTGCATGTTGCCAATGCACTAAACCATTATGCTGTTGTGGCAATGTGGCCAAAAAGAGGTTTCATGCAAAAAACCAGCCTTCTTGGCTGTAGAGGACAACCTCACCTTTCCTCCAAGAATGGATGTGGATTTATATTTTACCCTCGAAACTAGCCTGAGACGTTAGGCTGAGTGACACAGACTTGCCCCAAGATCTCCCTGGGTGATTCACATTTGTCCTCTCCTGGTGCTCTGTAAGAGAGAATGGTGCAAAGAACAATGCTCCATGTCCCTAAGCATGTTACTTCTGGTTTACAAATTCTCAAAGACTCAATTTGGCAAATGGATTAAAGATAAAGGTGCAAGCACCAAGTTGTTACCGACCCTTAGGGTGACATCACATCCTGATGTTTTCTTGGCAGAGTTTTTACGGCATGGTTTGCCATTGCCTTCCCCAGTCATCTACACTTTACCCCCAGCAGACTGGGTACTCATTTTGCTGATCTCGGAAGGATGGAAGGCTGAGTCAACCCTGAGCTGGCTACTTGAAGTCAGCTTCCACCAGGATCAAACAGATCAGGAATAAAGAAAGGAAATGATAAAAAGTGGAGTTTTTTTTTTAAAGGTCACCATCTCCTCACATTTAGGTACCACTGTGAGAAGAGCTGAAACATTTTGCCCTATCTCTTCTTGCTTCAGGAGATTCTATAGTTGGTGGGGGGAGGATATGAAATGAATCAAGTTGAAAAGAATCCACCTCTTGTTTTTTGGTTAGGAAAACCCTGCTGGCCACTGAGACATCCACTAGAGGGTACTCTTTCTTCACAAAGGACCAACATAGCTCTTTTAAAAAACCCACAAATAATTGTAATAATAAAAAGGGACACACACACCTTGTTCCCCTCAGCAAATATGCAACCACACCTCCGTTCTTCTGACCCCTCCCAGCCGTTGTGAAACCACGAAAGGATTATAGCTTAGTTCCCTTGGTGGGGTATAAATCCAGCATTTACTCACAACCCTTCCGCTTTTCCTTTCCTGCATGCCTCGGACCACATTCAAGCAGATGGAGGTTCAAGTCACCATACTTGCAGCGTTGGTGCACAACCTCCCTTTGGTCCTGTGAGGCTTGCGTGGGAGGATATGCCGACAACGGACTTCGGGGATGGTATTTCCAAAAATGCTCGGGTGAACAATTCCAGCAAGCTAGCTGGATATAACGCTCGCTTTATCAGAGTCTAGCCACAAACAGGCTGGGCTGAAGATAAGGTGTGCTTTGGGGATGGGGGGACATCAGGGCCACCCTTTCTAGATAGTTTTTGGTTATCCCCACTGGTTGATTTTTTGTTTGTTTGTTTGAAAGATTGCTCATATCCAGGGCTTTTTTTGGTAGAAAAAGCCCAGCAGGAACTCATTTGCATATTAGGTCACACCCTCGACACCAAGCCAGCCAGAACTGCGTTCCTGCTCAAATCCTCTCCTGACATTATAACTGGAAGGGGGAGTGGGGAGACCACTGACATTTCTATAGTTTAAGCGGGCCAGCTTTGCTATTAGAATATCTCATTTGAAAGCACAGGTCTGTAGGCCCTCCTATTTCAGGGTCTGTGCCTTGAAACGGTCTCGATCCCTTTATATATTAGTGAGACAGACTTCAGTTCTACCCAGAGCACTAGGCCTGCAGGCACCAGCTGATGCTGTGCCTCGTGAGTATGCTATAGCCCAGTGATACTCAATCAGTGGCTTATCCCTTTTTACTAGAACATACACCCTAGCCATGTGCTTTAGTGGCTATTTAGATCTGCACAGTAGGGCCCTCCATTGCTTAAGCAGACCATGAGAAGGAGGGCAGGAAGGGTTGCACCAATGCTTAGTTCTCGTGGCACTTTCTTACATGCCCAGGGAAATGCTAATCGCCGCTTTGGGGTCAGGCAGCCATTTTTCTCCTGGCCAGTTTGCCTTGGATCCTGGAATTTTTTTTTTTTTTTTTGCCATCTTCTGAGAATGGCACAGGGGTCACTGTGTGTGTGTAAGGGGGGGGTGGTATGTGTGAATTCCCTGTGTTGTGCAGGGGGTTGGATTGGGAGTCCCATCGAAATCTATTATGGTTCCACTGGGAAAGGCAATGACCATTGAAACATTTTAAGTCTGTAGCCTTTTTTTTTTTTTTTTTGGTCATCAAGTTGCAACCAACATGTCACCCTTCAGGGTTTTCAGGGCAAGAGCTGTTCAGAGGTGGTATATGCCTCTCCCTTCCTCTGTGTAACTTCCCCTGGTACTCCAAGGAAGTTTCTCCCATTCAAATGCTAACCAGGGCGAAACCTACTTGAGTTCTGACAAGATCAGGCTAGCTTGGGCTATCTAGGTCAGGGCAAGTCTGTGACCGAGATTATGTTTTACAGCAGAACATAAGAGAAGCCATGTTGGATCAGGCCAATGGCCCATCCAGTCCAACACTCTGTGTCACACAGTGGCCAAAAAACCAAGTGCCATCAGGAGATCCACCAATGGGGCTAGAAGCCCTCCCACTGTGCCCCCCCCCCCAAGCACCAAGTATCCCTCTGCCCACCCTGCCACATTGAAAAGGCTCATTTCATTTCCACTGTTCATGCTTGTGGGAAAAATAAATAAATTACTCAAGTTTTGCCCAAAGACAGAACCTGAACATATCAGTTCCTGGACACAAATATCTCCAGAATTTCAGTTTGGCCTCAAGGCTGTTGAGCACTACACCTTCTGAAGCAGAAGAATCCACAACATAGCCTTTGTAGAACTCCTCATTCTTCATAAGGCACACATTTTGATTTTAGAATTCAGGGTGACAGATTTCACTCACACCCCTAAATGAGGAATCTCTCATTTGGCAGTCTTTCCCCTTTCCAGCTCCTGGAACTCTTCGCCAAGGCAGAAATGTTGGACTGGAACTTCGTATCATAGCCACTCACCCATCCTCTCCCCCGAAAACAAAATTAATGTGCATAAAGCACAGCCACTGAACTCCAGTTGCGACTGAGGCTGGTAGGGTCCTCTGCTAAACAGTCTTATTCCCTCCCCTGCCTTATTTTTCCAGGGGGACGTTTAAATGGTAGGAGTTGTTTTTTTTTTAAGTAAATGATTGCAACTTATAGAAAATAATGTGCTACTTAGTTTCTGAGGCGAGGATCCTGGCAGGCTGCTCTAAGAAGCAGCACGGGAGCAGATGGGAGTGATTAGTCTGTGATTTTCAAAAGTGCTTTTCCCCCCTGCCTCCGCTGTGCTTAAAAAACATGCTGGAAAAACCCAGGCACCCCTGAGGAGGAAGAGACGCTGCCACCGCCACTACAGTGGCACGGCCTGCCATCTGCAATGGTCTTCCGTGTGAAAAAGGGGGATGTCTCATTTCAGGAAGGCAGCTGATAGGATACAGTTGGAGAACATCGTCAAGGCCTCTGGGCAATTGTGCTCAGAGCGAAGAGTCATTTGGAGTGTGGCGGAACTGATCTCTGTACAAAAGTTCTGCCATGGAAAGAAAGGGTGCTGGCATAACACAAATGCCACATTTTAGAACCTTCTTCTGTCCTCACCTTAAAGTTATATGAACATCTTCCATCTGGGCTTGTTGCAAATGGAGTTTAAGTTGGCTGACTCTCCTACAATTAAATTTTAAAAATATTTTCAGATACTATTTTAGGCCACCTATCTCCCTAAGCAGACTGCACAAGGCTGTGTACATTTTTTTTTAAAATAATCATTTAAAATAACAAGATAAAAATCATAAAATAATTCAATTAAAATACATAAACAACAACACTTAGGAGGACCAATAACAATTATTGGGGATATTGCGGATGAAACAAAGTCTTCCTTTAGCCAGTTTGGTGTAGTGGTTAAGTGTGGACTCTTATCTGGGAGAACTGGGTTTGATTCCCCACTTCTCCACTTGCACCTGCTGGAATGGCCTTGGGTCAGCCATAGCTCCTTGAAAAGGCAGCTGCTGCAAGAGCTCTCTCCGCCCCACCCACCTCACAGGGTGTCTGTTGTGGGGGGAGGAAATTGTGTCTGCTCTGAGACTCTGATTCAGAGTACAGGGTGGGATATAAATCCAATATCTTCTTTATTGGCAAAAGGCACCAATAAAGGGATGCAGACATCTCCCAGGGGATGGCATTCCCAAGTTTTGGTGCTATGATGGAGAAGGCCCTTTCTTGGGTTGCCACCCATCTGGCTTCAGATGATAGGAAAGTTTGGCAGACATGAGAGGAGCAACCAAAACATGGTAGAGAGGAACAACCATATCATGATGATAGGAGCAACCAAAACATGGTAGAAAGGCGGACCTTACCTCAAGGGCAACCCAGAGACACTAGTTAAATGCACCCAAACAAGTCTGCAGTTGCTGTACTGCCTTGCCCTGCCAGCCCTGGTCTCCTTGCCTGCAGTAGTCTAAATTGTGTTCCACAGGGAGGGAGGGATCAGTAGAGGAATGGAACACCAGAAGTCACAGCCTTGTTCATTGCTGGTGAACCTGAACTTATACATATAAGCAGCAGTCCTGGGGAAAGGTCATGACAATGCTATGACCCTCAGCTCTCAGCAAATAAACATGCAGTCCATCCAAGGAAATCCCAAACTATGACCCACTCCAGTCCACAGTCTTGTACAGGGCTAGTTCTTCCATTTCTGCACTATGAAGTCTCTAGTGGAATCCAGACAGACTGGTAACACTGTAGTGGAAGAGCATTAACTGGAGAGCCAGTTTGGTGTAGTGGTTAAGTGCGCGGACTCGTATCTGGGAGAACCGGGTTTGATTCCCCACTCCTCCACTTGCAGCTGCTGGAATGGCCTTGGGTTAGCCATAGCTATCGCAGGAGTTGTCCTTGAAAGGGCAGCTGCTGTGAGAGCCCTCTTAGCCGCACCTACCTCACAGGGTGTCTGTTGTGGGGGGAGAAGATATAGGAGATTGTAAGACGCTCTAAATCTGATTCAGAGAGAAGGGCGGGGTATAAATCCACAGTCGTCTTCTTCAAGTTAATGTTTTGTTTGCCTCCTATCTGCTGAAAAGATTATTTTCTATAAAAAGTACATAATGGAGGCATTTGCTACACTTTTCATTAGAAGCCAGAAGAAGCTTCCCTGAGGCTCATGATAACTTCTCCATAAACTTATCATCTCATATGGTCTAAATCAATGGACTGGGAACCTTGCTGCTGCAATGGTGTCCAAGAGAAAGAGGTATGAATCTAATCAGATGAGAGATCACAGAAGTTCAACATATGAGGCACCACTCTGTGTAATGAGAGCAGGACTGGTTCTAAGTTTTGGGAGGCTCAGGCAGAGGTCAGGGCCCACCTCTGCCCACTATCAGCCCTCCCACTCACACCTCCCTTTCTGTCAACCCATGTGCCCTCACCTGTCTGTGTGTCCTTCCCACACCTGCAAGCCCTCCCACTACATGCATTCACAGCCACCTGCATCTCCTGCCTGCCCCTTCCCCAATGGCACTGGGCTGGGACTAGGGTTGCCAGTCGCCCAATTGGGGTGGGGTTTCCCCTGATTTCAGGGGCTCCAATCTGCTGCCAGCCAGATGGCCAGAAGGGGAAGCCCCACCCATGAACAACCCCCTCCCATGCTGACATCATTAGTGTGATAACATCATCCGGAAGTGATGTCATCACACTGAGCATGTTGTGCATGGATGTTAGAGCATCTGCACATGCTGTGCCCCGTGTGATGATGTCACATCCGAGTGATGTCATTATGGCATGAGTGCAAAAGAACATCCTGGAATGGACCTGGGAGCCCCCTGCTGGAAGCCAGATAAGACCTGGCAACCCTAACTGGGACTGGCAACACAAGAGAACCCTCAAATACCCTTCTCTAACAGTGATGGGTGGTGTATGCAGCTGGGAGCACTGCCACTGTGCATCACCTGCACATCCTTCTGTGAAGGTGGTGGAGTCCTTGCAAGTAAGTGGAGGAGGGAGGGTGCAGGGGCAGCATGTGGAGCGGGGGTGGGTGGGTAGTGAGCCCTACCGGAAGCCCTGGGCCTCAGCAGCTGCTCGATCTCAGGGTATGCTGATGCTGGCTCTGAAGAACAACAACAGCTTCCAGATTCTCTTCCTAAGAGGTCATCAATGTTACTGCTCTGTGACAGCCTAGGAAAGCACTGCTGTCTCTTGGGAGGTCAGGTGGGAGAACACAAGCTGGTACTTTGTTAGCAGGTAATTCATTCTAATTCACTTCAAGATGTCCACCGTCAGACCTTTTAGGAAAACAATAGCCAGGTAAAAAAAACAAAAACAAAGAGGGTGGTTCTTCCCACCACTGGGCAATGCAGACCTCCCTTTCAACTCTCAGTGTAATTAAACAAGCGGATAAACCTTGGAGACTTAATTGCCCCACAATATTGTGACTGATCTTTGACCCCAGCTGGCAAACTCCCGAGACTCAAGAGATAAAAACTGTCAAGAACCTATTTGTCTTATTTTTTGCCCACTTGGAGAAGCTAAAAGGAAATATTTCAAGGGCCTTTCCTAGCCGTGCCTGAGAATGGAGGTGCGTCTCTAGGTGTCCCCGACCTGACCCCCAGATACCCTGCCTGGAAGCCTTAGGGGCTGTTCTGACACAGCTGACCTCTTGGCAAGTTGACTCAAGGCAGGGGAGTGTGGAATCCAACCAGACTAATTCCAAATGCAAACAGAATTCTTACTCAGCACGGAGCCCACACGCCAGGCGATAATCAGTTTATCTAATGAAGCAGTTCCCCGTTTCCTAAACAGAGGAGGATTAGCAGGCCAGAGCGATGGCAATGAAGTTTTTTTTCTCCCATGCAAGCCCACCCCATACAAGAGTGTGTGTTGGCTTTAGGGGCCTTGCCACTAATACCTCCCCAAGCTGCATTCCGTCCTGTACTGGTCTTCTGCAGATCTGCAGACACATTCTTGGAGGAGAACGTGGGGGGGAAAGGAAAGTTATCCATGTAGGACCTGGTAGCTTCCCTTGCAGCCTTCACTCTCCCTCCCTCTCCCTCCCCCCACCCCCAGATGCACCAGAGTCTGACTGCAGAGTGTATTTTAGCTGAACCGTTACTTTGCAGCTCGGTTCACCACACCTGAATAAGCATTAAATGCTTGTGAGTGTAACTGCACCTCAAGGAGGTGAAAGTGGGAACAGGAGAAAACCAAAGTCATGATGTTTTTTATTCAACAAGAGGCATATTGAGGGTGTGTGTGTGTCTCACTGCACATACATGCTGAGTCCCCAACTGTACAACCAGAATGCCAAATTTACTAATGTTAGGCCAAGATGCACATTTGTGTACATTTAGATAGACAAGATGTTTCATTGTGCTTTACTGTCTGTTATTGATACTTTATGCAGAGAAAGATTTAAGTCTACTAGCTCCTTAAAGACCAACAAGACTTTCAGGGTTAGGGTTGCGAACTTCCAGGTGGCATCTGGAAATTTCCCACTATTACCATTGATCTCCAGATGACTAAGATCAGTTCCCTCTGGAGAAAATGGTTGCTTTGGAGGGCAGACTCTATGGCAGGGGTGGCCAAATTTGCTTAATGTAAGAGCCACATAGAATAAATGTCAGATGTTTGAGAGCCGTAAGACAGGAAGGAAGGAAGGAAGGAAGGAAGGAAGGAAGGAAGGAAGGAAGGAAGGAAGGAAGGAAGGAAGGAAGGAAGGAAGGAAGGAAGGAAGGAAGATGTGGGGAGGAAAGGTGGAAAGAAAACAACTTTAACTTTAAATGCATTCTCCAAGCTGCTGGCTGGCTTGGCTTGGAGAAGTGATTTAAAGAGACAAACGCCTTCTCGAAGCTGGCAAATGGAGTGGTGGGGCTTCAAAAGCCACACAATATGCGTGAAAGAGCCACAACCACAGTTTGGCCACCCCTGCTCAATGGCATTATACCCTACTGAGGCCCCTCCTCTCCCCAAATCCTGCCCTTCCCAGGCTCCATCCCCAGGTATTTCCCAACCCACAGCTGGCAACCCTATCTTGGGTATTCTAAATGTCAAAGCTTCCTTTGTCCGATACCAAAATATTTTATTCTGACTCCCTCCTTTTAAGAGAGGTGTCTGAAAGCATGTCACCTCCCCTTAGAAGAATGTGTCCATTAAAACATTTCACTATACAGAATATGGAGAAGGTTTGCAATGTAGAGGCTTTCCGCCATCTCTAAATCCACCAAGGGGAAGTAAAAAAAAAAAAAAAAACCTGTAAAAATTTCACAGGTGTTCTCCTAGAAAGGACTGGAGAGAACACAGAGAGCTCCCGCTGGGCATACAACATTCTGACAGGTGCTTTTTACAATCCCCAACATGTAATGAAAACATAAGGGGCCTGCTAAAGACTAGCTCACTGGGATGGTAATGCACACAAACACACACATGCACGCACACACAATATTCTTTGTATAGTTTTGCATTTCTGCACACCATATCAGCCTGCTAGGAGGTCAGTAGTTTACTGTATGCACGATTTCCCTCCCCCTCCCAGTGTGGAGGGACATTCAACCACTGGAGCCTGCGAGTCTGAAGTGCTACAGTTTGAGATGCTCACCAGCTTACTGCGTCACATTATGGTCTCTGCTCAAGAAAAAGGAGCCAATCTTGTTGGTGGTGAGCAGGTCATTTTCTGTATAGTCAAATGGAAGAGTAAGATGGAGTCAGTGATATTTCAAGCATGTGTGTTCCCATGCAGTCTAGTGGGAGTCCTAGCCCCGCCCATACAATCCCCTTGTCACCACTCTGCAGCCAGCTGCTTAAAGGAGGAGCGAACCAGCGAGCAAACCAGTAAACGCACTTTTAAAACAAAATGTGATGTTCATCTAAGCCCTTGTTACCTACATTATTTTGGACACGCACCGTTTTCACACAGCATGATGGGAGTCACAGTCCCCATATGCCATTTAAATTAACTTCCCTCACTCTGGGGTGATTCCACCTACTGCCCAGAAGCAAAGGCAGGCACAAGAGTTGAAACACTACAGCTACTGTGCGGCTGCAAAGCTGCTCAGCAGCTGCTCAAGCCAGACGGCAAAGATGCGAGGAGACCTGCGGCTTGGCTCAAATGGTATCGCTCCGGCAGGGCAGCTGATAAAGTCAGACATAAGGAGACCTAAGGTTCGTCTCACAAGGCTGCAGCTGCTGAAAATGATAGGCCCACCTACCCAACATGTTCACTGTGAAGATTACGGTACCCTTTTGTCAACAGCTCAGTCCACTCCGGTCATGTCACAGCTTGCCAACTTAGTGGGAATCTGATGCCAGGTGAACAGTAAATGCTAGAGATCATGGTGTCGGCACGATACCTGGCTGGTGGGATTAGGCCATACTTGGCACCCTGGGTTGTAAGTTGTGGGCTGGGTTGTTCATATTTTGTTGAAGTTTCACTTTCTGCTACACACTCCCCTGCTCAAAGAGGTTTGTTAACAAAAAAAAAAGCTAAACTCTGCCACCCCAGATTCTCAGCTCCCCCAGCCCCTGCACTGAATTAATTTGTTTCCAATCATACACATCGGTTAACTTCCTGCAACACCAATGCACCCTTATTTGCTTACCTGGCTCTCAGCTGGCTATATGAACTCTTGCATATTGTTTTGAGGACTAGTGTGGCTGCAATCGGAACAGACCTGGTAGCATAAAGGATGTGACGAGGGCTTTTTTTGAGCAGGAACGCAGTTCCGGCTGGTTTGACATCAGGAAGTGTGGCCTACTATGCAAATGAGATCCTGCTGGACTTTTTCTTTTTAAAAAAAACCTGGATGTGACAAATCCCATGTCAGATTGTCCCAGAAGGACAGAATTAAAATAAAAATATTTTGCCCCAATTGAAGACATATAGCAGGCAAATGCAATACTGGTGAATGGCTTATCAACTATACTTTTGAGAGGTCAACACTAGAAAAGGAGATTCTCGCCACATGGTGAAAATTCACTGAAGAAACCAATACCAACACCCAAAACTTCTGCAGCTGTCTCCTCAATACCTAACACCCAAGGAAAGCTTGGCTGGAGCAGCTCCTTACAAAGCAGCCTTGGAGCTGTGTCTGGTTCCGGCCATCTCTCCCTTCCCCCCTTCTTATTCTGCAGTTCGATGCTTTGCATATTAATTGCCCTCTGCTGAAAAAGAAGGACCTGCATCTGTTAACGACAGTTGGGACCTTCCGAGAGGGAGCAGATCCAGCCCTATCCCCACAAGCTGAGCCGTGACATTAGCAAGAGAGAAAAAAAAAAACACACACAGTGCTTTCCTTAAAAAGAAAAAAGAACTGGCCTGCTCAAACCAGCTCTCCTGTTTAAAGGTCAGCCCTCCCCACTCCATGAGATGTGCATGGCTTGAAAGCTCTTGCCCTCCGGACAAAGCAAATGTGACTGGAAAAGCCAGGATTTGAAAGCGGCCACACTTCCCCTGCACTTTGCAGGCTCTCTGTTCCGGAAGCCGTGCTTTGCAGTTCCTTTTCTCTTCCCTTTTCACTGCGATTGTAGGATTGACACATGGCTCTTCCATGCTCAGAGGGACTGCATGGCAGCTAGTGTAGCAGTGGCAAAGAGACTGAGCTATGAAAAAAGATGACCCTGACTAAGACTCTCTCCAGAGCCACGATTCAGACAGGCCTTGATCACCCAGTCCCACATCTGCAATAGGGAGCTAATGATGCTAACCTACTACACCATGTTGTTGTAACATGAAATGATCTGAACACTCTAGAGCCGGTTTGGTGTAGTGGTTAAGTGTGCGGACTCTTATCTGGGAGAACCGGGTTTGATTCCCCACTCCTCCACTTGCACCTGCTGGAATGGCCTTGGGTCAGCCATAGCTCTGGCAGAGGTTGTCCTTGAAAGGGCAGCCGCTGTGAGAGCCCTCTCCAGCCCCACCCACCTCACAGGGTGTCTGTTGTGGGGGAGGAAAGTAAAGGAGATTGTGAGCCACTCTGAGACCCTTCGGAGTGGAGGGCGGGATATAAATCCAATATCTTCTTCTTCTTCTAAATGCTAAGTATGATATAATCTGATTCCCACCTAGAATATATACTACTCTAATAATAATAATAATAATAATAATAATAATAATAATAATAATAATAATAATAATAATAATAATAAACTTTATTTTTATATCCCGCCCTCCCCCGCCAAGGCGGGCTCAGGGCGGCTAACAGACATGGGGATCTCAAGCTTTTTGGAAAAAGTAAATCTATTTGAACAATTTAATGCCCAATGGGTGTTCAACATATGGGATGAGTGCTTCACATGAGTCATGGACAGGGCTGGCCCTGGGAATTTTGCTGCCCAAGGCAAGGCCCCGCCCCCTGTTCTGAGTGCACCTGCTGCTGCAGCGCCCTACCAACCCCACTTAGGCTTCCCGAGTCATGGGAAGCCTATGCAAGATCAGGGGGTGCTGTGGCGTTCCAGAGGCGATCAGGGAGAGAGGGGGCACTCCACCTCTAGTCATGGAGCCTTACCTGCTGGACTGCAAACCCCTACCCCGTGGCCTGCCTTTTGGAAGGACTTGCTGCTAGCGTACATGCGTAGAGAATCAGAGGCCAGCTTCCTGCCCTCTCTTTGCACTCACTTTCCCTATGAAGAAAGGTTTAAATGCTTGGAGCTCTTTAGCTTGGAGAAAACGTCGACTGCGGGGAGACAGGATAGAGGCTTACAAGATTATGCATGGGACAGAGAAGGTAGAGAAAGAAGTACTTTTCTCCATTTCTCACAATACAAGAACTCGTGGGCACTCAAATGAAATTGCTGAGCAGTTGGATTAGAATGGATAAAAGGAAGTACTTCTTCACTCAAAGGGTGATTAACACATGGAATTCACTGCCACAGGAGGTGGTGGTGGCTACAAGCATAGCCAACTTCAAGAGCAGATTCCTCTTTTCCTGCAGCCTTCAAATTATCCTAGCATGACTGTCTTTTCCAGTGACTCTTGTAATGTGACCGAATTATGATAAACTCAATTTAGTCATTTTAGCTTTTAAGAAGAATTCAGGCTTGATTTGATCTAGAACCCATAGTATCCATAAAACTTGCCTCCAATGCTAAGTTCTAAATAATACATTTTATGTTGCTATAGTAGTAAAATAAGGTTAGATTTGCTTAGAAAACTAGGGTGGCATGCATTTTACTTTTCAGCTAAATTCCACCCCCCCACCCCCCCCAAAAAGTGTTTCTTCCACGGCTAGAAAATTTTCAAAATTTTACATCTCTAGTCGAATTGAAAGGCGAGATATAAGCTGCCTGGCTTTTTAAGCTGCTTCATTAATACTCTTGAACTGCAATGCTATAGTAAGATAAGGCAGTACAAGGCTGTATAAAAGTTATATAATATATATAAATATTAAAGAGGGACAAAATGGCTTAGACACTAAGTGGTGGAAGTCGTGTCATTCACCAGCGATTCCATGACTACCAGCCAATAACGCTCTTGCACAGTTCTCAGACATCGCTGCAGGGCATATACAGAACTCCTTGCTGGAGTGTACCCTTAAAACACTAGGGACGCTCAGTCATCTGGGGATACTGAGGAGAAAAGGATGGCATTAGGCTGATGCTTTTGAGGAGCAGAAGCTACAAAAGATCCCCCTACACTTTCAGCAGTTGCAGGTTCAAGCCAGAAGAAAGGACTCTGGTGGAGGTGAGGGACACTCCATGATACACTGGAGAACAGGAGAGCAGCAGAGTTAAAAATGGTTAGATACACTTACAGAAAGTCTATTATTGATTTGCAGCTAACAAAGAGGTGCAGCTCAAACTTCTGCTATGCCCCATAACATCTAGACTTGAGATGCTGAAGGTGTGTTCATGTGCTTTTGTCAAAGCCAATTTATGGCAACCCCATGAAGTTTTCAAAGCAAGAGATCTTCAGAAATGGTTTGATGTTGCCTGCCTCTGTATAGCAATTGTGAATTTCCTTGGTGGCCTCCCACCTAAGTGCTAACCAGGGCCAACACAGCTTCGCTTCCAAGGCTAGCCTGGGCCATCCAGATCATGGCAAGATGTGTGGTAGGGGAACATAATCCTTCATTACTGTTTGGTTTCCTGTCCACCATAGTCTATGTACACAGCACTAGCATACCATGAATCCATAGCCCCTGGATGCACTGAATAGGGATGGGCACAAACTGACTTACGGACCAAAGTCTGTGATGAACCAAGCTGGTTCATTACTTCATGAACTGCGATTTGGGCAACTGTATTGTTCACGAACCACCATGGTTTTTGTGGCAGTTCGCAGATGTCTTTAAATGCCTTCCCTTCACTTGCTGAGTTGCGCCAAGGCAGCAGCACACACGAGTGAAGGGAAAGCATTTAAAAATGCTGCCCCTTTAGGAAGCTCCCCCAACTCATGAACTATAAACTATACGGGAAACGGAAAAGTTTGTGGGGTTCATGGTTTCTCACGAACCACCAAGAACCTCCTTTTCCCAATTCGTGCCCATCCTTAGCGCTGAACATGAAGGTGACACAGTGGACCAGCACCTGCATAACAATTTATATGAACACAAATATCTCTGGCCTAACAATTCACCTCTGAAAGCCTACAAAGCCAGGAATACCTGAACACAAGTACGCCCTGATGCCTACACCTCTGCATACTTGAGCAAAGAATTCTGCTACTGGGTTGTGTGAGGAAACAAAGAAAAGTCCCAAGACCACCGAATCATCTGGGGGCTCTTTCCTTCACTTTCTTTAAACTCATATAACATGATGATTAGCATCCTGAGGTTTTTCTTTTTTTCTTTTTTTTAAAAAAGGAGAGAGTGTGATACTTGAAATAAGGAAAAGTTGTTATCTCAGGATAACTGACTGTGTAGACACAGCCTGCAGCATCTGGCGCTGGCCAGACTTTGTGACAAGACATGGCTGGATGGCAGTTCTGATATACTTTACCTCTTATTTTTACGATGACAGCCTTATGTTAAGCAAGGCCCACAACATCGGCAGGCAGGAACCTAAAAAGGGAGTCAAAAACTCCTGCTGCGCAACAGATCAAAATCATCCCCAGCAAACCATCTGGTCCTTGTAAAAGTAAAAAGAAGATTAAAAGTACACCGGAGCCTTGTTCCTCCTCTGGGTGGAAGTATGCTTGCTCCTATAAGAGGTGGGAAGGAGATGTATGGCATGGAGTTTGGTTTGTGTACAATGTGGTATTTTATAGACCATGACATCCCCTTCCAAGTCTGTTCCTTCTACAGTTTTTAAGAAGAGCACTTCTGAGAACTCCAACACTGATTAACAGTTTCAATCTGCATCACACTATTATGATAGTAAAGTATGTGTATATCTATCCATCCATCTATCCATTCAGATGCACAGTTGGATTCAACAAGATTTTTCTGCCAGTGGGGGTGGGGGAGGAAAGAGGGGGCTCCTCTTTGACCACCATAAAGGGCTATGCAAGGGATTACTGAACCTGCATTTACAAAAGCCGTGTGGGATGGAGGCTGTAGTAAAGAGGACAACTGGGTGAGATTGAATGAAAAAAAACTTCTTGTTGCTCAGTCGCACAGTCGAGTCCGACTCTTTGCAACCCCATGGACAAAGTCATGCCAGGCCCTCCTGCCTTCCACCATCCTCTGAAGTCCGTTCAAATTCGTGTTTGTTACATCAGTAATGCTGTCCAGCCATCTCCTCTTTTGCCGCCCCCTTCTTCTTTTGCCTTCTGTCTTTCCCAGCATCAGGATCTTCTCCAGTGAGTGCTCCCTTCTCATTTGGTGGCCAAAGTGTTTGAACTTCAGCTTCAGCATCTGACCTTCCAGGGAGCAGTCTGGGTTGACTTCCCTTAGGACTGACTGATTGGATCTTCTTGCAGTCCAAGGGACTCTCAAGATTCTTCTTCAGCACCACAGCTCAAAAGCATCTATTTTTCTGTGCTCAGCCTTCCTTACAGTCCAGCTTTCATAGACATTCATTACTACTGGGAATACCATAGCTTTGACTATACGAACTTTTGTTGGCAGGCTGATGTCTCTACTTTTTATTATACTGCCCAGGTTCGCCATAGCTGTCCTCCCAAGGAGCAAACGTCTTTTAATTTCATGGCTACAGTCACCATCTGCAGTGATCTTGGATCCCAAAAATGCAAAGTCTGTCACTACTTCCATGTCTTCCCCTTCTATTTGCCAAGGTGTGATGGGGCCGGATGCCATGATCTTAGGTTTTTTGATGCTGAGTTTCAAGACTACTTTTGTGTTCTCCTCTTTCGCCCTCAACAAGAGGTTCTTAGGTCCTCCTCACTTCTGCCCTTAGAGTGGTGTCATCTGCATATCTGAGGTTGTTGATGTTGCTCCAACTCCCAATACAATTACAATGAATTATGATATGTACTTATTATTTACATTTATAACACATCTTTTCTCCATAGAGCTTAAGGCTGCATTCAAGGGGATGACTAGGTGATCTGTCCAGTTGCTAACCTGCTCCAGTTCTCTTTAATTTCAGAATTACTGCATGTTATGATCTGGAATTATAAATTTCACCTACTAAGAATTGCAAGTTTTCACATCACCTCGGGAAAGTTGGCCATTATCATTCCCATTCTTTTTACGAACAGGGGAACTGAGAGTATGAAGAATTTGCTCAAAACAAGTACTCATCAGGAGGTAACTAAACTCATTAAAGTAGGTGATTGAACTCACTGTCTACACTGTCTATTCAAAACAGAATGGCCAAGGGAAAAAAAAAGGGACCATAACTCAGTGGGAGAACATCTAGCCTGCATGTAGAATATCCCATGTTCAACCCCTGATATCCGCAGTTAAAAGGACTTGGCAGCAGATGATGCAAAAGACTTTGACTAAAGACCATGGACCACTACTGCCAGTCAGAGTGAACGATCAAGACCTTGACAGACTAAGGGACTAATTCAGTATAAAACAACTTCCTGTGTTCAGGATAGTGACTGCATTGTTGACTGGTTTGGGTGAATGATGGCTCCTATAAACCTAAGCCATATTGAAAACACATTTGCCATCATGGCTTTCCACCAAGAACCCTGGGAATTGTAGTTCTGTGATCATACCAACATTGCTCTCTTAGCCTTGAATACAGAACGACAAAAGTCTTTGGGTCCTTGGAGATGAATACGCATGTAACATAATCAAGCCTTAACTATTTAAGGGCTAATAAACTATCTGCCACAGAATAAACAACAGCAAGAATTCCTGGCCTCTGAAAAGAAAACAGAAAAAAGCAGAGCACTTAACCCAAATCTTGTTTAAAAGTGCCAAAAACCATTCACCTGTTAGAGGCCACCCTCATCCAGCTCAAACGTGTTGAACAGATGCCTAGAGCATTCAAACTCCCATCTGTGTTAAACCCTGTCCAATGCACAGGGATAAGCTCTATTTATGCTAAGGAGGCGGAATTTGTGGTAGCTGGAACGAGTGTGAGCCTCAACCTTGCTGAGATGCATTTCCTCAGAACATAAGTATTTGGATGCTGTCATATATACAGTCATACCAAGTATGACATAATGCTAAAAGAATCCTCAACATGTTGTGCACGTGCACATGGGTAACATGGGGGGGGGGGGAGATAAAAATAAAGCAAAGGGACCAAAAATGGCAACAAGTAGAACACACTCCATTTCCAAGATTAATTTTATGAACTCTCCTACTCTAAAACTGAGGATCAGGAGCAATGGAACTCAGAGATGTACAAAATTACAGAATGTGAAAGGAATGGAAAAGGGGAAATTTTCTCCTTCATAAAGGAGACCTGAGGAAATAAGTATATGGCCATGTTCAGATGCCACAACAACAGAGGTCTGAAAGAACAAGAGTCCTGTAGCACCTTAAAGACTAACAAAACATGTGGCAGAGATTTTGTGAGTCACTGCTCACTTCTTCAGAGATAAGCTAGATACAGCTCGAATGGAAGTCCATCTGTCCTTTATGTTGCAAAGTAGTGTGATTTCAGATGGATATTCAGTTACTGATCCAAAAGTAAAGGTTTTTTTAACATAGGAATTTCAAAGGGATATTAGAGAGACTGCTGAATGCAACTGATAATGAAACTCAAGACAATGCATCCACCTGGACGGAATTGAGACCTAGGTTTCCTGTCTCATTATCAATGCTGATTTCTCCATGCCTACTACCCTTCTGCATCTCTCACCTAATCCAATCAAGCCTGCTATTGTCATTCACCTGCTATTGTCATCTGAAATCACTCCGCTTTCCAATATATAGGACCCAAAGACTCCCATTCTAGCTGTCTGAAGAACTGAGCAATGACTCACAAAAGCTCACACCCTGCCATATATTTTGCTAGTCCTTAAGGTGCTACTGGACTCTTGCTCTTTCCTACTACAGACATGGCTCCGCATCTTGATCTAACAACCGAGGTTTATTTGCGAGGATCATAAATTTGTGGTTGTGGTCCTGCTCATGTTATAACCCTTTCTCCATTCTATGGAGTACAATGGAAAATTCCAGTGTCTGGGTAGGAACCAACTTCCAGTTTGCCCAGGCGCCTGTACTAGGATATCACAGCAAAACAGGAGTTTGATTCAAGGCTTTCCCAAAACCAAGAAGATTTCAAATGTTCTCTGCATAACAGTGGGCAGATGGAAAGGGGAGGAGCAGATAAGCACAGCAAGCAGCTATGTCTGTCACTGTCACACCCAAATCTTGGTTTGTTCTGGCATCTGAATGTAGCACGGGTCTTTGCCTGTCCGTCTACGTTGTGCAATAAGCTACAACAAAAAAGGGAAGAAAAAGGCACACAGCGCCAAAGGATTTGTTTTTGGTACCTGGAGGGCAAACCTACAAATATAATTTTGCTGCACAGACAAATGGATTCTGCCCTGGCAAGGAGAGAGTTAAGAGGGAAAAGATCTTGGCAAGAGGGGAGGGGGTGTGTGAGAGAGCTCTTACCCATCAAGCTTTATTGTGTTATTCCAACTAAGCAGAGACAAAAAGACAAATCTGAGCTCCCCACTTTCATTTATAATTGAACCCAGTCCAGAAGGATGGAGCAAGCACCATCTGTAAGGCAGAGCGTGCTAGCAGCCGGCGGAATGAAATATTCAAATTACTGTAGGCTACCTCGCATTTTAATGACAGGGTTACAAAAAACTGACTTGTAAGTGAGGATTGCACAAGAAGAAAAGAAAAGTTGGGTTTTCTGGTGCATGAATTAACAGAAGGGGGGGGGAAGCACTTCAAGGGAAAAACACACAGATACGTGGTTCTGTAACACATCCAGGATGGTTTTTTTACAAGACAAAAGAATCACACCACTTAGCCCTCTTAATGGATAAACAAGTCCTGGGAGAAGTTTTAACCACAAAGGAGAAAATCCATGCACTAATTTGTACACAGAGGCGATCCTGTTCTTATCTAAGTGCAGCATTTAAAGGAAGGTGTGGCTTTCTGCAAATCGCACCCGATCTCTTCATACCAACGACCCAGTTCAGACATGACATAACCAAACTACAGCTTGACTACCTGGTCCGAGTCCAGGACTCTTGCCCTCTTCCATTTCCCTGCTCCCACCAACTTCCTGGTTCTGCCATAAAATCCAAATTGATGTTTGATCTTGACCTCCAAAGAAAACCACAGTCCAAAGTGAGGTAATCACTCCAAAAGGTTAAGGGAACGTGTGACCTTCGAGCATGTTCAGGGTTTTCTAAACTATGCAGTCACACAGTTTTAGATATTATGTCACTGTGGCACTACCAGCAATCATTAGCAACTGTAATATTCAACAAAGTGTAATATTCAACAAAATTACTGTAATCAACCGTAATATTCAACAATATTCAGCAGGTGTGTTATGTCTGAACCAAGCCAGCAGAGACTTTGATACACTTGAGTCTGTGGTAGCCAAGGATAACAATCGGGATGATGAAGCAGTGTTTCTGAGACACTGGTTATTTCTGGTTAGCACTTGGATGGGAGAACATCAAGGAATCCTGCAGTTGCTTTGCAGGGACAGGCAATGGCAAACCACCTCATTTAACTCTTGCATTGAAAACCCTACAGGGATTGGCATAAATTGGGTGTGATTTGACAGAACTTTCTAACCCCCCCCACCCCCCACCCATGAAGTATTGCCTGTATTTGACATCACAGGCTTGATTTAAGGCTTACACGAGTATCCAGTTTGCATAATTTCCTGCCATGTTTAAAGATATCTTCTACATGCACTGGATCATATACAATGGGGTCTCCAACCTGTGGGCACCTTTGGAATTCTAACACAGGGCAGTAGGCACAATCATAAAATGGCCACAGACAGAGGTGAAGCCAACCATAAAATGGCCACCATAGAAGGCAGAACCATATACATGCACCTACCTGTAACTATTGTTCGACTATCTTTTCCAGTGTCACACATTGGGACTGCGCACGAGCAGGCCTGCCATCAGACAGGTTTTTATAGCTAAAAGTCTCCAGGGAGCACTGCAGGCTGGAGCCAAAAGCTTATTCCTGCTTTTGGTCACATGCAGCAGCACCCCACCCTCAGAATTTCTAGTGCCATTGAAGAAAGAAGCATGCAATGGGGCAGGAGGGAGGATATGTGTGCCTGCACAGAAGATACTCAATGAACAATATTTACAGGTAAGTGCAACTTTATTTTCATCATCAATCTTCTGTGCAGTCCCACATGGGATTCTAGCAAGCTATTCACCAGGCAGTGCAATAGATATTCAAATATAACTTGCGGTGAAGCAGTACCCACACTGTACCAGAGAGGAAACTGCTCCACTTATATGTATAGGACTTTCTAGCATTATATTAGGTTTGTGTGATTGCAGGAGTATGTAATTAACATCCTGTGAAAATATTAAGTGCCTGCCCCAAGCCTCCAAACCATCAGGTTGAGACAATTTTGATCACAATGAAACACTTGATTGATACCGATTAAATCAGGTATCATTGGGCCAGTGGAGGTACTGCCCCTAAGAGATAGCCATAAGAGTCGGAAACCAGATTTGATGAGGCCAAAAAGGAGCCACCAAGACCACATTCAGTCATTCTCTCCTGGCTTTTTCTATAATCTTGATAAGGAGCAGAAATGGAAGTAATGCACAGAAAAGAGCCCCCTCCCAACAAATCTGGAACACATCCCCTAGGGAACCTATGCCTTTCTCTGTGTGACAGCAAAATCTTGCAGCCTTCCTTTTTTCTCTTGTCACAAAAAGATTGATTTCTGGGACCTCCCAGAAGATGAAAATGGGTTCCAGGTAGGGTGGCCAGACCGTCCCGGTCTCCCGGGACTTTCCCGGTTCTGGCCCCCAATTCCCGGCTCCCGGGCTGGGTATACCGGGACCATTAAGAGGTCCCGGTTTAGCCAGCCAGAGAGCCGGGGGCCGCGCGCCCGGGCGGGGAAGGCGGCGAGTGAGGGAGGGAGCGACCCTGCGCGTGCGCAGATCGCTCTGCGCACGCGCAGGGACGCTCCCTCCCTCCCTCGCCGCTTTCCCCGCCCGCGCACGGGGCCCGGCGGTGGCGGCGGAGGCGCGGGAGGGCGTCGGAAAGGCCCGCGGGGGTCGCTGGAGGGCCTCCAGCAACCCCCGCGGGCCTTTCCGAGGCTTCCCGGGCCTCGCAACCCCCACCCCCCGTCCTTCCCCGCCCGGGAGGGCATCGGAAAGGCCCGCGGGGGTCGCTGGAGGCCCTCCAGCGACCCCCGCGGGCCTTCCCGAGGCTTCCCCGGCCTCGCAACCCCCACCCCCCGTCCTTCCCCGCCCGGGAGGGCGTCGGAAAGGCCCGCGGGGGTCGCTGGAGGCCCTCCAGCGACCCCCGCGGGCCTTCCCGAGGCTTCCCCGGCCTCGCAACCCCCACCCCCCGTCCTTCCCCGCCCGGGAGGGCGTCGGAAAGGCCGGCGGGGGTCGCTGGAGGCCCTCCAGCGACCCCCGTGGGCCTTCCCGAGGCTTCCCGGGCCTTGGAACGCCCACCCCCCGTCCTTCCCCGCCCGGGAGGGCATCGGAAAGGCCCGCGGGGGTCGCTGGAGGCCCTCCAGCGACCCCCGCGGGCCTTCCCGAGGCTTCCCCGGCCTCGCAACCCCCACCCCCCGTCCTTCCCCGCCCGGGAGGGCGTCGGAAAGGCCCGCGGGGGTCGCTGGAGGCCCTCCAGCGACCCCCGTGGGCCTTCCCGAGGCTTCCCAGGCCTTGGAACGCCCACCCCCCGTCCTTCCCCGCCCGGGAGGGCATCGGAAAGGCCTGCGGGGGTCGCTGGAGGCCCTCCAGCGACCCCCGCGGGCCTTCCCGAGGCTTCCCCGGCCTCGCAACCCCCACCCCCCGTCCTTCCCCGCCCGGGAGGGCGTCGGAAAGGCCCGCGGGGGTCGCTGGAGGCCCTCCAGCGACCCCCGTGGGCCTTCCCGAGGCTTCCCGGGCCTTGGAACGCCCACCCCCCGTCCTTCCCCGCCCGGGAGGGCATCGGAAAGGCCCGCGGGGGTCGCTGGAGGCCCTCCAGCGACCACCGCGGGCCTTTCCGACGCCCTCCCGGGCCTCTAGCATTCCCCCCCCTTCTCCTCCGCCCGAGGGGGCGTCGGAAAGGCCCGCGGTGGTCGCTGGAGGCCCTCCAGCGACCACCGCGGGCCTTTCCGACGCCCTCCCGGGCCTCTAGCATTCCCCCCCCCGTTCTCCTCCGCCCGGGGGGGGGGCGTCGGAAAGGCCTCTCCGCCGCCACCGCTGCCGGACTCGCCGCCGCCGGACTAGCTGCAGGTAAGGGGGCCGGGGGGGGGGCTGGCGGGAGGGGGTGGCCTTCCTTCCTTCCCTCCCTCCTTCCTTCCTTCCTTCCTTCCTTCCCTCCTTTCTTCCTTTCTTCCTTCCCTCCTTCCTTTCTTCCTTCCCTCCTTTCTTCCTTCCTTCCCTCCTTCCTTCCTCCCTCCCTCCCTCCCTCCCTTCCTTCCTTCCTTCCTTTCTCCCTTCCTTCCTTCCCTCCCTCCCTCCCTCCTTATGTTCTTATGTGACGCAGAGTGTTGGACTGGAGGGGCCACTGGCCTGATCCAACAGGGCTTCTCTTATGTTCTTATGTGACCCAGAGTGTTGGACTGGATGGGCCACTGGCCTGATCCAACAGGGCTTCTCTTATGTTCTTATGTGACCCAGAGTATTGGACTGGATGGGCCACTGGCCTGATCCAACAGGGCTTCTCTTATGTTCTTATGTGACCCAGAGTGTTGGACTGGATGGGCCACTGGCCTGATCCAACAGGGCTTCTCTTATGTTCTTATGTGACGCAGAGTGTTGGACTGGATGGGCCACTGGCCTGATCCAACAGGGCTTCTCTTATGTTCTTATGTGACCCAGAGTGTTGGACTGGATGGGCCACTGGCCTGATCCAACAGGGCTTCTCTTATGTTCTTATGTGACGCAGAGTGTTGGACTGGATGGGCCACTGGCCTGATCCAACAGGGCTTCTCTTATGTTCTTATGTGACGCAGAGTGTTGGACTGGATGGGCCACTGGCCTGATCCAACAGGGCTTCTCTTATGTTCTTATGTGACCCAGAGTGTTGGACTGGATGGGCCACTGGCCTGATCCAACAGGGCTTCTCTTATGTTCTTATGTGACGCAGAGTGTTGGACTGGATGGGCCACTGGCCTGATCCAACAGGGCTTCTCTTATGTTCTTATGTGACGCAGAGTGTTGGACTGGATGGGCCACTGGCCTGATCCAACAGGGCTTCTCTTATGTTCTTATGTGACGCAGAGTGTTGGACTGGATGGGCCACTGGCCTGATCCAACAGGGCTTCTCTTATGTTCTTATGTGACGCAGAGTGTTGGACTGGATGGGCCACTTGCCTGATCCAACAGGGCTTCTCTTATGTTGTTATGTGACGCAGAGTGTTGGACTGGATGGGCCACTGGCCTGATCCAACAGGGCTTCTCTTATGTGACAATACTGACTTTGGTGGACCCAAGCACTGATTCAGTGTAAGGGAGCTTTGTGTTTGTGACTGGAGTAGACAATACTGACTTTGGTGGACCCAAGCACTGATTCAGTGTAAGGGAGCTTTGTGTTTGTGTCTTCTAGTGCAATTTTGTTCTCAGATCCTGTATTTACTTCATCAGTATATGGGATAAGGCACTTTCTCAACTGTGCTGCATAATGCAGCCTATTTATTTTGTCCTGTTGGCTCTATCTGCGCCACCTTCATCACTTTCGGGGTGTGGATCCCCCAGTGGGGTGGTCTCCCGACTCCCTCCGCCGGCTGTTTCTGATAGCCCTGCGCCCCCTCTTTCATTTGATATGTGTCCCGTGCGGGTGCCACCCTCCCGCCGGGAGATGCCGCAAAATGAGCCCCCTTGAGGCTTATGGCGGCAGGGCTCGGGGGAAGCGAGCTAGACTGCTGTTCTTTTGAGGGGTTATAGAGTGTTTCGAGCCCGTCCCTGTGGCATCGGTCCCATCATTGTGGGGCCCAGGGGGCCGGCGCAGCGGCACGCTGAAGCAGCCTGTCGGTCACTTCCAGGTTCCTGTCCTGCATCTCGACCGGTGTTATTAGTGACAGGCTGCTTCGGCGTGCCGCTGCGCCGGCCCCCTGGGTCCCACAACGATGGGACCGATGCCACAGGGACGGGCTCGAAACACTCTATAACCCCTCAAAAGAACAGCAGTCTAGCTCGCTTCCCCCAAGCCCTGCCGCCATAAGCCTCAAGGGGGCTCATTTTGCGGCATCTCCCGGCGGGAGGGTGGCACCCGCACGGGACACATATCAAATGAAAGAGGGGGCGCAGGGCTATCAGAAACAGTCGGCGGAGGGAGTCGGGAGACCACCCCACTGGGGGATCCACACCCCGAAAGTGATGAAGGTGGCGCAGATAGAGCCAACAGAGCCAACAGGACAAAATAAATAGGCTGCATTATGCAGCACAGTTGAGAAAGTGCCTTATCCCATATACTGATGAAGTATATACAGGATTTGAGAACAAAATTGTTTCCGGCGGTGATATTTGGGGGATTTTTGGGGACGTCACAGGAAGTGCTGTGAAGTCACTTCCTGTTTCCGGCAGTGGCATTTGGGGGAAATGATGTCATTTGGGGGAAATGATGTCACAGGAAGTGATGTCACTTCCCGTTTCCGGCAGGTGACGCGGGGGAAATGATGTCACAGGAAGTGATGCCACTTCCTGTTTCCGGTGGTGGCATGCCGCCACCGGAAGTGACGTCACCGGAAGTGACGTCACTTCCTGTTTCCGGCGGCTCGCGCACTTCGCGCGCGCGCACCCCTACCCGCCCACCCACCCCCCAGTGTCCCTGGCTGGCCTTCAGACATTATGGTCACCCTAAGGTACATGGTCTTTATGGACCATTAGTGAGAGTGCTCAACCTGTTGGCCTCCATGTTTAAGTTCCTAAGAATATCGATGGCCTGAATGGAAGCGCTGAGCTTCAGTGTCATGAACCAAGTCAGAGTAACCCCTGGATTCTGTGTCCCCTTGCTTATTTAAAAACAAAAACAAATGAAACATTATGGTCTGTTTGGAAGTACAGACCAGTTCTACAGGATATCTGAAGAACAGCTAAGAGCATTACAAACTGCATACAATTTTAGCAGATTAATATGAAACTGCTTCTCAACTGTTCTCAACCTGTGCAGAGAATCTGACAGTGGGTGCCCCAACCCAAGAGTGAGTAAGGATGACTTCATGCTGTAGTAAGGATGACTTCATGCTCAGGAACGTCAAAAGAAATGTCCTGGGATAAATTGTCATGAGAGTGCCACCATGACAAAGAATGGACAATGGGTCTGGGGACTGAAATCTATGCCATTGGGCATGTAAACCCGCTCCATAACAGGACAGAAACTAGAGCTGTAGGGGCTGCATGTGTAACCTGCCAAGGGGGAACACTGTCATCGTAGAAGCCATATCTCTCAAATGGTAAAGGATTTTCTGAACCGACTGGAACCAGTTCAATCTAAACTGTCTGACTAAAACAAAGATGGCATTCTGTTGGGGGTAAATAAACCCTTTCCCACTCCAGAATCCAATGTGGTCCATATAAATTGTACTTTCTGGGATGGGACTAAATGGAACCTCTCCCAATTCACAAGGAGTCCCAATCTTTGGCAGGTCTCCAAAACTAGGGACTGCACAGAAGATCAATGATGAAGCCCAAATACAAAGAAGAAGTGGAATCATTTGTAAAAACACACTGCAAAAGAAGACTAAAACCAATACTATGGTGGCAGCTGCTGTTGAAATGGTCTTTTAATCTGCACAGCCAATCAGATCTCCAGTGGCCACTCAGAAGCCCTGGGCAGAAGTGTCTGGGCAGAAGCATCAACCTGGGCACACCTACTTGGCAGGAAAGGTGTCAACAGACAGGCACCATGGCACCCATAGGCACCACATTGAGGATGCTTCATATACACACATTACAAGTACAGCAATAATCTGCAGATCAGGCAAATGCATCATGTGCAAACACTACATTGCAAATGGGCTGGTGCACATGATAACCACATTTCAAAGAAATGGGAATCATGTGGAATATTCACATAGGGAAGTATTTAAAGTGCTTTGCCTCTGGCCTCCATCACAGGCTACCCTCATTTGAGATGACACCCCTAGGCCTACTCAATGCTCTCTGTGCCTTTCACACAAAGCTTAGTATTATCAAATTGGAAGCCAAGTTTTGGTCCTGTGAAGCCAGCTGTCCGCAAACATTAAGAACAAGGGAGGATGTGTGGCTCAGTGGCAGAGCATACACTCTCCATGCAGAAAGATCTTGCTTTGCCTTAGACTCAGAAGAGCAGCTGCCAGTCAGAGCATACAACACTGAGTTCGTGAGACCAACGGTTGGACTCAGTATAAGGTTGCTTTGTATGTTCCAGTGCAAACAGGGCTGGCTCTAGACCGTCAGGCACCCTAGGCAAGGCTAACTTTTGGTGCCCCCCCACTGATAACATCACCGAGTCACATGGGGGCACCCAATTAACCTATCTAATGTTCTGCTCCCAGAGCACAGGCCACCAAGAATTCCTGTGCAAGTGCTTTTTAAGGGGGTTAGCACAGGAGAACTTTCCAAAGATTTCATCCAGAAAATGTGAACAAGGTCCTCATAATAAAAGGCCGGCATAATAGGAGGCCGGCACCCTAGTTTGCCTAGTGGTAGGACCAGCCCTGAGTGCAAATTGTATGCAAAGCACCAGATATGTAAACTCTTAACATTTGACACTGGTAGGGACTCGGGTAGATGACAACAGTTAGAGTCTGCCAAGATAAAGGGCAGGAATTTTTTTTTTTAAGTGCAAGGGTTTAAGAACATGAAAGAACCTGAATTTACAGATGGGACCAGCTAAAGAAGGAATGGGAATATTCTTAGAAACAGAGACGGGAGAGAGAGAGCGAGAGAGAGAGAGAGAGAGAGACGAGCTGTATGCCCAGTGTGCTTCAAATGTCTGCTTTTCATTACTCATTGTCTGCTGCTTGGCTGTTGGAAGCTGTGTAAATGGTGTCTGTTACCCAGGGAGAATGCAGCTCCCAGCCACAAGCAACCGGGAAGTCACCTTCCCTCGGTCTCTGGCAGGCACCATTAGGCAATGACCCTTACTTCATATGCTCCCTAACACTCTCCTCTCTACCCAGTGGAGTACAGGTCAATCCACAGCATCCGGCAGAACTAAAAACCCAGCTCTTTGGGGAGTGCCTGCGGCCTTCAGTGTCGCTTTTCACCAAGTCGGGTTGCAGTCACTCAGCGCGGGAGTTTCATTAACCCCGAGCCATGACACAGTGCAATGATATATTTAAGCAATAATGAACAGCAAAGCTTTGTTGTTTAAAGGAATGCCGCAAAGGCGGTGGGGTGTGTGTGTGTGCAAAGGCAACCGAGAGGAGGTCTTCTTCAGGAACATAGTGGCAGGGGTGCAACGGCCCTGCTCTCACCCAGCCGTGCCGCAGGCTTCGAATTAAATGGGTGAAACTAAGAGCGGATTGCCTCCGGGCAGCTAACGCAACAGAAGCATGAGGTTGGCTAGCTAGTATCTTGGACAATGAGTGATTCAAACACACTACCGATGATTGCGAATTCTTTTCTGCAGGCCTTTATTCTGTGGTCGCCACTTTGGCAAGGGTCACGCACACTAGCCCGGTGTTTACAGCGATACTCTTCAGCCAGGTAAGTCGGGATTCTTTTTATTGAAATGAAATGAAACAGATTTATGCAAAAATGTAGGGGGTTTTTTGTATCAGGAGCTCCTTTGCATATTAGGCCACACCTCCCTGATATAGCCAATCCTCCAAGAACTTACAGGGCTCTTCGTACAGGGCCTACTGTAAGTTCCTGGAGGATTGGCTACATCAGGGGTGTGTGGCCTCATATGCAACGGAGTTCTTGCCATTAAAAAAAAAGCCCTGTGCAAATGACTGGGTTTTTTTGCATTAAGGCCATTTCAAAATAGGCAGGAAAATGGGAGGGGACAGTCAGGGACAAGAGTAACAAAGCCGCTGATAAAGATTTGCTACTCTCGCAGAAGGGGAAAGAAAAATTCCAAGTCAGGGCTGAACATATGCATTTCTCTCATGCTACTGGCACTAGCTAACCCCAGGCCCACGAAAGCTGATTGGAAAGAGAATATAACTTATTCCCTTTTTGTTCAGTCCCCATAAGGAAGTGCCAAGTGGAATGATGCCGGGGAGAGGCCACTGCTGCGTTTGAACATACGAAGCGGCACTCACTCTGGAGTTTTCCTGCCCCCTCATTTAAGTATTTATTTAAAGCAATCATAATTACGCCTTAAGGTGCGATGGCCCAGGCTAGCCCAATCTCATCAGATCTCAGAAGCTAAGCATGTCTGGCCCTGGCTAGTAGCTGGATGAGAGACCTCTGAGGAATACCAGGGTCATGACTTGGAGGCCGGCAATGGCAAACCACCTCTGAAGGCCTCTTGCCTTGAAATCTCTATGGGGTTGCCATAAGTTGGCTGCGACTTGCCATAAGTTGGCTGCGACTTGACTTTGCACACACACAATCCCAAGTTCTCTTGCACAACATCAAACACTCTAACAATCTCCTAAAGCAGCGGTCTCCAACCTTTTTAGGACCGGTTTTGTGGAAGACAATTTTTCCACCGACCGGCGGAGTGTGTGTGTTTGTGCAGTGGCAGTGATTTTTCAGGATAATACAACTGGGCACTTTATTTCTATTAGTACATTGTAATGTACAATGAAATAATTACACAATTCATGGCCCGGTTGCTAACAGGCCATGGACCAGTACTGGTCCATGGCCATGGCCCAGGGGTTGGGGACCCCTGCCCTAAGGTGTTTCTTTTGACAACCAAAAAGAGGTCCCTTCCTTGAGGACTGACAAAGAAGCGGAGAACGGCATCACAGTTCATGAACCCTCAGAGCCTGACTTCATTTTTTTTTCAAAGAATCTGTACGTGAAGAAGGTGGGTTTGCACTTCAGCAGGAGGATCTTTTGGGGAGGTGAGCAGGGGTGGAATTCTAGCAGGAGCTCCTTTGCATATTAGGTCACACACCCCTGATGTAGCCTATCCTCCAAGAGCTTACAGGGCTCTTTTTTGTAAGCTCTTGGAGGATTGGCTACATCAGGGGTGTGTAGCCTAATATGCAAAGGAGCTCCTGCTAGAATTCCATCCCTGGAGGTGGGTGGAGAACTGACTCAGAGAACACACACACACACTCACTGACTTCACCAGATGAAGAAGGACGCAAATCCACTTTGGATTTCACTGTAAAAAGGGTGTTGGCTCCTGCTGCTTGAACAATGGTACTTGCAAACCCCCTCCTGAAGAGAGTTTGTTTGGAGCCGAACATTTTTAGTCATTATCATCTGGTCACGAATACCCCGTTTTGGGGTAAGCCACTTGACCAGGCATTGGATGTGCATGTAACTCCAGGCCTTCTTGGGAGAAATACCATTTGGACTTATTTAAATAGGTCTTCAGACCAGGTTTTATTTATTTGAAATACTTATATCCCATTTTTCACCGGAAACGGGACTCAGAGCAGCTTATGTACTAAATATGAAAACATTCCATCAAAAAATTAAAACAGAGATATGAGCAGAAAAGAATGAACCAGCTACAGGAGCCTAAAAGAGAAAGCCAGGAAGCCACGGAATGACCCAAGGCATCACGTCATGGTCAAATGGTTTCAAAAGCTCGTCTATAAATTTTTGGCTTCGCACAGCTTCCTGAACGACTATAAATTAGGTACCTTCTTCACACTCTTGGGACAAACTATGCCAAAGTATCAGAGTAAAAATCCAGAAGGCCTAGCATCAAGACCAAGCAGGCCTTATCTGCCTACAGGGTAATGCCAGTAATAAATCCTAAAATGATAAATGGAGCTTTGTCTGGGTTCATATGGTATGAAGATCTCAAGCTGTGAAGGACTTTCAAAGGTTACGGATACTTCTCAGTGGCTCTGGGTACCAACAACATATTTTTTAGTTCCCACAATGTTGGAATGACTGCCTCTTATTACTTCCCATAAACCTTTTTTTCCCCAGGCTGGATCTAATTTGTTCCATGGCTTCCTATGACTTTCTTCTGGTTGTTCTTTTTAAGGCATTACACTATGTGGCTGTGATCACACAGGCCGTTTTCGCACTCACGTTTTACTGGCGCCACGACCCTCCTGACGCCGGCGAATCTGCATGGATTTCGCACCAGAAGCGCCGGCGCTCCCAGAAGCGCCGGCTACTTCCGTCGCTAAGCCAGCGCAAACGGAAATCGCAAAGATGCAGGAAAACGTTTGCGCTGGCTTAGCGACGGAAGTAGCCGGCGCTTCTGGGAGCGCCGGCGCTTCTGGTGCGAAATCCATGCAGATTCGCCGGCGTCAGGAGGGTCGTGGCGCCAGTAAAACGTGAGTGCGAAAACACCCACACTCTAAATAATGCACTTCCAATCCACTTTCAGTGCACTTTCCAACTGGATTTTACTGTGTGAATTGAAAGTGGACTGAAAGTGCATCATTTAGTATGTGTGATTGCAGCCTGTGAGTTCTGGTGCGGTCACTTTCATTAATATTGTGCAAGTTGCCTCAACTGGATTTAAGAAGAACTTTGAAGGATCAGACCGACAGTCCACCTATTCCTGCAACCTGCTTCACACAGTGGCACAGCATGGTACCTAGGGTGGGGTACGGAAAGCTTAAATTAATACGGAACTGTTTTGAAATTTCAAAATACAAAATACAGCAGCAAGCCTACCACTAAGTAGCTCCGCATGAAAACATGTCTTGCCAGACCGAATGGCAGTTGCACCAGGCATCCATTTGGTCCTGAACACAAATCAAAGAGGTGGTGCGCTGCTTATCTTTAAAACCTGGAATGGTCTCGGTACCTTAATGATCATCTTCTCCCATATGACTCTGTTCAGTGTGCTCTCATTCACTGAGGCAAAGTGGGTAGCCCTCAGGAACAGAACCTTCTCTGTGGTGGCACACCACTGGAAAGTCCTCCCCCCCTGCCACCACTGCTGTAAACTTGTTTATAGTATATAACTGCCAGGTAAAACATTTCTATTCCCAATGGTGTCTGGTATACATAGTTTGATTTATGAGATGGTCTCTTCCTCATTTTAATGGCTCTCTTAATTGGTTTTGAAAGCTGCACATTGGAGTTTTATTTGCTCCTAAATTGAACGTTTTAAATTTGGAACGATTCCTGCCCTATTTTTTAAATGTTGGTTCTTCCAGCTTTACGGTTTTCTTATTTATCAGTTTAGATGCTCTCTCTCTCTCTTTTTTTTTTTAAATCTCCAACATGAAAACTTTAGGGTTATGACACAGTATACAAATACATTCATTAAGTAAGTACCTCCTGGGTTTCTTTTTAAATGCAAAGAAACTGTGCATGTTGTTGTGAGGATGTGTCATTTCCCCAGTGTTGTGACTGTGTCAATTGCACAATCAGCAGTAACCAGCACAACAACGGTTTGGATCGAGAGGCAAACTATCGTGGCTTGCAAGAGGGGCTGTGGCTCAGTGGCAGAACATCTGCTTGGCATGCAGAAAGTCCCAGGTTCAATCTCTTGGCATCCTCAGTTTTAAAATGACCATGCTGTGAAAGACCTTGATGTGAAATTCTAGAGTGGCTGCAAGTCTGAGTAGGCAATACTATCCTTGATGGACCAAGGGTCTGGTTTTGTATATGATCGTTTCAGGTGTTCACACCTCCTGCTCGCCAAATAGAGCCATCTCTGTGAGTCCCCACAGTCTCCTCTAACTTTTCTCCCATGTAAAGCAGATCTTCGTAGGATCCACTTTCCCCACAGAAGTTCATACTGCTGTCTGTCTACAGAGAGATGTTAAGAGGTCCTCCCCTGACACCACTCCATCTGCTTTTCTAACACATGAGATACAGGTACTGGAGCTTGGTAGACTTCACAGTGGACCACCAGTGGCAACTTATTACTGTACCTTAGAGGGCATTTAATATCTTTTGATTGTGGAACAGTTTCCTTCCAGAGGAGCCAGACAACTAGGCCATCCAGGAGAAATTTAGGCTAGAACCTTTCACCTTGGCATGCTAGCTTCCTACGAGCAGGGAGTTTCTGGCATTGGTGACTATAATATAGTGGGTTTAATGCAATGAAGAGGCAAGGTGGTAGTGTTCATCAGCTCTTTATTAGTTTCAGCATAATATAGGGCTGCACTCAAAGACTGGCCAACTGGGCCCACAGAGCCAACTATATACAACTCAGGGTTCTTGTGCAAGCACATTATTGGATCATTCAAAACAGCATGGAGGCTGTGATCGGAGCAGGGCAGCAGGGATTTGGATCCTGCTGCCCATTGTTCCCGGGCCCCCCAGCTCAGTCCTTATGGCTCCAATGAGCCTTGCAGGAACACCAAATAAGTCTTCACTTTGGTCCGCATACACAACAGTGACATTCAAATATGTGACCCCCCCACCCCAAAACACACACATACGCACACCTGTGTCCTAAATAAGGTCTGTCCCATAGCCTATTATTTTGAATCCACAAATAGTCTTTAGGGATACATTGAGTAGACATTCAAAGAATTTAAGAGTCTAGGTAATGACTTTACACTGTGTGGGTATTAGGCAGTACTGCTGTGAAAGCTCTGCTCATGGCCTGAGTTTAATCCCAGCAGAAGCTGGGTTCAGGTGCCGGCTCATGGTTGACTCAGCCTTCCATCCTTCCGCGGTCAGTAAAGTGAGTACCCAGCTTGCTGGGGGTAAAGTGGAAATGACTGGGGAAGGCAATGGCAAACCACCCCGTAAAAAGTCTGCCATGAAAACGTTGTGAAAGCAACTTTACCCCAGAGTCGGAAACGACTGGTGCTTGCATAGGAGATTACCTTTACCTTTATTAAGTAACTGGGCTGAAATAACGATCTCCAATAAAGTAATATTTTGAGGATACTGAAGAACAATTCCTTCTGGATGATAATAAAGTTCACCTAAAGCAAACAAGCCGTATATTTATTGTGCCTTCAGAATCTTCTGAATCAAGAAGGTTGCCATTCGAGCCAATCCTAACAGAATCCAGTTTACAGGGGGATAATTCTTCCCATTCTAAACCCACATTTATAATCCATGATTAATTAATCAATCTACAAAGTAATCCAATTAATGCTTTCAAGCCTAAACAAAAGATAATCTCACAACTGACAGACCGGTTTTTGTCAGGGATATATACACACGTGTCTGTGTCAGCTGTCTGTGTCAGGCAAGTGTTATCACCCAGAAGGAATTGTGATTAAGTGGGTATGTGTGAGAACTGAAAACAAAAGAACTACTAATTACAAATATTTACCGCATACAATTACAAATATAACCTGCCCAACAGATAAAATCCTGGTTTAAGGGCCCTACATCCGGAGATGGAAGCTGAGTCTGAGGTCCTTAAGCTTTGCTTTATGAACTAGCCAATGTTTTGAACTAGAGATGATGGTATTAAAAAGACTTGAAAATCTCAGGTAGGTCTAGGGATTTTAGTAAGGTCTGGGCTCAATAAATAAATCAGCAAAATGGAACTTTCCTGCCTTGTCCTTCCCACCATAGCCCCTTGCTCTCCCCAAAGTGCTGTTCCTAGGGGACCCTGAGAAATGATATGAGGGAAGGACTAAGCAGAAAAGGGGAATTGGCAGAAACCATTAATCTAGTCTGGAACCAACCGGCGTCCAGCCTAAATGATGCTCACCTGAACTCCATCATCTCTTTTGCTTCTCCTCCTTAGTCTTACTCGTCTGTGGCCCTTCCCTGTGGCCATCAAAGCAGGATATTACGGCACCAAGAGCCATTAATGCCAATCCTTATCACTGCTTCAGGTCTTTTTGCCCTGGTGTTGGTTGTCAAGATATACAAAAAGGTCTGTGCTGAGAGTGGGGATTGTTATAATGATTGCTGATGTCACAAAAATTCTGCATCCCCCCCTAAAGCAGGCATTTAGACTGCCTGAGGATGCAACTAAATGTTACGAGAGGTCTCCCCTTATTCTCCCCAGCCAATTATTTCTTGTAAAGGTCCCTTCAGGCAGATTTGAATTCTTACAGTCACGTTCAGAAACCAGAAGCAAACCAGATTTGGAGGAGAGGGGGCTGAGAAATATTTGCAAGGGAGACCTTTTAGGTAGAGATGGGATGAATCCTTCCTAGTGCTCCTCTCCTGCTAGGATCTTATCCATGGTCCTGTCACCTCAGCATGTCTATGGTTAGAACTAAACATGGGCACGAACCAAACCACAAATCACTATTTGTGCACGAACAGGGCCAATCCGTGGTTCATTCTGAACCGGTTCGGAACTTCCTGCTTTGGTTTGGTGGTTTTCACAGGTAATTTTCTCACAGCATGGTACTGATTCGATCAATTTCCTAGGCAACACTGGGGGTGGACTTCTAGAAACACCCGTGGCAGTTTTCCACAGCTTGATTGGCAGCTCTGGGGACCAATCACGGAGCTCCCATTCTGCACCATTAAGAGAGAAGTTAGCTGTCTTGAGAGCTGAAGCGGAGCTTTCCTGGCTTTCCACAGCCACATGATCACCTGCACTCAGGAAGACCTTCTAGTGGCGGTGAGGTGGGGGCTTGAGTGTGCATTTCCCTCCCTCAATAAACTAACCCTAATTGAGTTACTCAAGTTCCTAATGGCCTCCGCCAGCACAAAACACACCACTGTAGCGGCGATACGTGTGGAAACAAACCAGTCACTCTTTCCCCCGCTAAGCCATTAAATTAGAGAGTATTCAATTAATAACAGCTGAATATTCTGTCACATTTAGGAAGATGTATGGTAAGACAAGCGAGTTGTGATGTCTCTGACAGAAATGATAAAAGTTCTCCCGACACTGCCTGGCAGATACTTGGCTCCTGCTGCGGCTCCCTCTTCATGTTCTCAAACATCAGCGCCGACACAAGATCCAGGCCCGGCTTCAAAGGAGGCGGGCTCCAAGAGAACGGGGGAACCTTTGCCAAGGAATTTCACGGCAGCTCCTCCCAGCTCCCTTCTGGGAGCCATCTGAATCCACACAAGCTCTCTCTCTCTTTTTTATACACACACACACGCACACAGAGAGAAAGCAGTCCTACATCACAATGCAAAATGTGCGGAAGCGCACAAACACACTCTCCTGCATTGCAGAGCAAGTTATTCATTATGCTAATAACTAATCCGTTTTCTGCCTTCTGTACTCCTGCTGGGTTCGAATCTGCTGGGATATTCTCCTGCACAACTGCTGCTAAAACAATTGGGAGCTGTGCGAGAGGACAGATGTGCTCTCCCTCTTCATTTCAGTGTTGACTGACAGAGGAAAGCTTACTGGACCCCTGGAATCCTTCTTCAGAGCGAGGGTGTATCTCTGAAAACTGTAATAAGGAAGAAGGCAGAGTCTCTGAGCATGTACTGATTGCCTTCCTTCCCACAAAAAGAGTCCCACAGATCTGAAATTTGAACATAAAGGAATCGAGGCCAATTAGAGGATCTGGGATTAGGAGGCAATGGAATTGAGGCTGATTGGAACTCCTAGCCTCTCTCTCATTTTAGCTTCCTCTTCCTCCTCCTTCTGGGACCATGTGGCTTTTTCCCTACATCAGTTCCACTACCTCCAGCACCACTCTTTTGGAGATCTTAGGGAACTGTAAGCTCCAGGAGGACTGGAGCAATGGGGGTGGATAAGAACCATGTCAAATTTGTCATCCTTATAGACACACTCCATGGGACCCAAGCCATACAGTCTCATGGCACCCAAAGTCATTCATTTCATAATGGCATAAACTTATAGAAGTCAGAGACCTCAGATGCATGAAGCGTTAGCAGAAAGATATCAATTCATGCACCAATAAACCTGCATCCGACAAAGTGGGTTCAGGCTTAAAATAGTTTATGCCACGAATAAAACGGTTACAGGACTCTAAAGTGCCACAAGGCTCTTTTGCTACCTTTGTTTTTTAACTCGCTCCATTTCGGTAAATTACAAAAGGCACTGGGGCAACGGAAAGGGCCACAAACTCCAAACTAGGTTAGCATTTGATAATGAGAATATACCAAGGAGCCACCATCTTGGTGATGGAGTCAATAAGGTACAGCTGAATTATAGCAAACCCATAAGGTTTTCATGCCCTAATTTGGGTAGTCCAGGCAGGTCCGATCTCATCAGATCTTGGAAGCTATGTAGGGCTGGCCCTGATCACTATTTGCATGGGAGACCATTCAGGAATATCAAGCTTGCTATGCAGAGGCAAGCAATGGCAAACCACCTCTAAACACCTCTTGCTTTGAAAGCCTTACAGGCAGGGCTCTTTTTCTAGCAGGAGTGCCTCTGCATATTAGGTCATGCCCCCCGATGTAGCCAATCCTCCATGAGCTTACAGTAGACCCTGTACTAAGAGCCCTCTAAACTCTTGGACGATTGGCTACATCAGGGGGTGTGGCCTAATATGGAAAGAAGAAGAAGAAGATATTGGATTTATATCCCGCCCTCCACTCCGAAGAGTCTCAGAGCGGCTCACAATCTCCTTTACCTTCCTCCCCCACAGCAGACACCCTGCGAGGTGGGTGGGGCTGAGAGAGCTCTCCCAGAAGCTGTCCTTTCAAGGACAACCTCTGCCAGAGCTATGGCTGACCCACGGCCATTCCAGCAGCTGCAAGTGGAGGAGTGCGGAATCAAACCCGGTTCTCCCAGATAAGAGTCTGCACGCTTAACCACTACACCAAACTGATTCTAGAAGGAGCTCCTTCTAGAAAAAGAGCCCTGCTTACAGGTTTTCACCATAAATTGGTTGTGACTTGATGGCGAACAAACTAATGTTTTAAAAGCAAGAGACTAACAGGGGTGGTTTTCCATTATCTGTCTCTGCACTGCCTTGGTGGTCTCCCACTTGAGTGCTAACCAGGGCCAACCCTGCTTAGCTTCTGAGATCTGACAAGATCGGGCATGGGCCACCCAGATTAGAGCACCCACCATTTTAGGATTCTAACAAAACAAATGTAATTAAAATGAGCAATCCATCTTTGCCCTGGAGTGACATAAATCCACAGCCAAGTCTAAGACCTCAATATTAAGAAATGTTGAGAAAACTGTGGCTGGAAGAATGACGCAGAAGAAGGCAGTCTTTTTACATCTGCGCACAGAAAAACCACGGCTTTTCTTGTTTTCTTTTAAAGGACTCAACTCAATACCAGGTTAAGCACACAGGCCCACTGCTTGCAGTGGGTTAAGTCTGTCTTGGTTTAAGACATAAACCTGCTTGGTGTTCAAAGCAGTGAGAACAGTTTGTTTTATAGGCACATGCTGTAGCACTTGTCTCCAAGAACAGGAAGTATGAAATGTTTTATTGGAACCATTACAGCTAGCGTAAGAATGGCTTCTCAGCATTACACAGGATTCTTAGTGAGGCAAAAGGGAAGGACAGCTATTTGTACAATATTGTTAAAATAATTTTTAAGTAACTGTGTTCCAGATGGCTGATCTTGCTAGATCTTGGAAGCTAACCAGGGCTTGGTCCTGGCTAGTATTTGGATGGAAGACCTCCAAGGAAATCCAGGGTTGCAATGCACAGGCAGGCAATGGCAAACCACCTCTGAATGTCTCTTGCTGTGAAAACCCTACAGGTTGCCAGGAGGCTTTTTTTTTTAGCAGGAACTCCTTTGCATATTAGGCCACACACCCCTGATGTAGCCAATCCTCCTGGAGCTTACAGTAGGCCCTGTACTAAGAGTCCTGTAAGCTCTTGGAGGATTGGCTACATCAGGGAGGTGTGGCCTAATACGCAAAGGAGTTCCTGTTACAAAAAAAGCCCAGGTTGCCATAGTCAGCTGTGACTTGCCGATACTGTCCACCACTACACATGGCTGATAATTAGTTTCTTACTCTTCTACCTGAAGTATTTGGTGTGATCACTTCTCTTTCCCAGTCTCTCAAAATCACACTTGATTACAATTCCCTGTTTGTTCACTGGATCCCATGTTGGGACCTAGAGGATCAGGTCAAATGCCACCTGTGCCAGTGTGCTGTTAGCTGTTAGAGTGTCAGACTAGGATCTGGGATACCCGGGTTCAAATCCACACTCTGCCATGGGAATTTGCTAGGTGACTTTGGGCCAGTCACATGCTCTCAGCCTAACCCTATCACACAGGGTCTCTGTGAGAACAAAATGGAAGAGATGAAAATAATGCAAGCTGTTTTGGGTTCTCATTCCAGAGGAAGGTGGGCTAGAATGATTAAATAAACAAACAACAATGGCCTTGGAAATGTCCCCGTCTCTCAGCCTCAGTCTGTCCTCCCCTAACCAGGAACAGCCATAACCTCTGGCCAGCTGTTCATCTAAATAAACAATCCATCACACATCCAAGTGCTTGGGGCGTAGAGATCCATGTGCATACAGTGCTGGTGAATGCTTACTAAGAGTTAAATAATCTTTTGCCTAGAAGGTTAACGTGCCTACCAGTCAGTCTCCCGCAATCCATTCCAACGAGAATATGTTGGCCGGTTACCACAAGCTGCTTTTCATGCTGTTGATGCTATTTTTTTTAAAAAAAAGGTTGTTCTTCAATGGCCTTGTTTGAGGATACATTTTAGTTGCTAAGAAACTAGTTTCTCCTTGTATGCTTCGAGGGGGAAGACAAAGAGTCTGTCAATGTAACATGCTATTTTGACAATAGCCGTAGCATAATCATAAAATGATACAGTATTGCTGAATCTCACCCTTCCTTTTTACCATTTGCTAATGTGGTTTAAATATCATATTCATGCATGTGACATATATACAAATATATACACACAGCCGCTACACAACATGCACTCCTTAAATGCACACAGGTACACAATAGTTAGAGAATCCACTGAAACCAGTACAGATGCAGAGGTTTCTGAAAGGAACACAAAGTGAAGCACTATGAGATTCAAGATATACAGACTTTTCTCACTTGACTTTGATACAGTAGGCAGCCAAAGATTTTTAATTAGGGGAGTAACATCCATAGTCAATCCTCTCCTCCTGCTTCCACTAAATTTCCCTGTTATTGAAATGTACATTCTCCAGATTCTGTTCCATAGCAGACAGAACCTGGACAGTAACAGAAGGTTTCTTAAAAGCAAAAGCAAAAGCGAAATGTCTTTCATAACCACCCCCCACAACTGAGCTGCTTCAAATGCGATGATATTCTTACTTGGAGAATGCTTTTGGGGGTAAAACTAGCATGCAACGCCGGTGCTGCTCAACATGTTTATTGCACACACATGTAATTTTTGTGGCATAGTAGAAGCCAATCAAAATACATGCAGAATTACCAGGTACCACGAGGTGTGAAGGAATCATGGGGGAAGGGGGAACATCCCAGTAGAGAACGCTTCTAAGGACACTCAACCAGGACTTGCCTGGAAAACACTTCTTTATAAGCCATTAAGAATGCCAGTTAAAAAGATCGGGCGTTCAAACAGTGGCTGGGGACCGATGCAAATATCTACAGGGGAAAAGTAGGACGAAGCCTCGACCCTGACCTGGATAGCCCAGGCTAGCATGATCTTGTCAGATCTTGGAAGCTAAGCTGGGTCAGCCCTGGTTAGCACTTGGATGGAGGCAGGGCCGGCTCTGCCACTAGGCAAACTAGGCAACTGCCTAGGATGCGGCCTTCTGGGGGTGCCAAAATGGGCGCCCTCCGCGTGGCTCTGTGATGTTATCAGTGCGGGGAGGGGGGATCAGAAGTTAGCCTTGCCTAGAGTGCCAGACAGTCTAGGCCAGCCCTAGACAGAGGCAACTAAGGAAGTCCAGGGTTGCTACACACAGGCAGGCAAGGGCAAACCACCTCTGAAAAGCCTATTACCTTGAACACCCTATGGAATCACCATAAATCAGCTGCAGATTGATTGCGAAAAGCCCCTTCCCCGTGTACTTTTGAAGCAAAAGAGCAAAAAAAGTAAAACCTAGAGAACATTTGGCTCCATATTATTCACACCACACTTACACCAGATTGGAAAGATCCATATTCAGAAATAATCACTGTTTTTTCTTCTCTACGCCTTCCAGCTTCCCATGGAAACTAGCTCCTTCAAGCTGCTTTCCTTGCTCACATGTTGTCTCCATCCCATCCATCAAACAGCGTCAAACACTCCCTCTGCTAAAAGGAGACCATGAATATCTGTTTACAAGGAACCAAGATTTTACAAGGCCTGGGGCAGAATGCCATCAGAAGGAACCACAGAGTCTTGGTGATCCCTATCTGGTTATATCTGGAATGCAAGATCCCCAACTGTCTAGCCCAAGAAAATGGCCAGTGCACGGCATCCCTGCATTTTTTGCAGCTTTGAGCAATTTTAGTTGAAAAATGGCTAATAAGGCTTGCACTGAATGCCCATGTTTATAGACTTCTGGCAATTCGCCCCCCTCATTCCATGGGAAAACATCTTCCAGACTAGCAGGCTGCCCATGTGGGATGTTCGGAGATATAGGCCGATTTCCCACTCACCTTATGCTGCTCTCATGCTCCTCTTCTCCGCAGGGCTTCCTTCCGATTTCCCACTATCTGCCCCGGAGCTGCAGCTAGCGTGGCTTTTTCGTGCTGTAAACAGAAACCTCTAAAAACCAGTTTCTGTTTGCGGCGCAAAAAAGCTGACTGTCAAGCATCGGTATTTCGAAATAATCAAGCTTTTGTTTAAATCAAAGACTTGGTTTATCGATAATCCAATACTTGCTCCATGGACTGAAACCTTGGAAGTGATACAGATTTTCACACACAGCATAGAATCTTAAATGTTACTTCAAAGGCAAAGTTGTAGATAACTTCAAAAGCATAACATACAGATGTGAATTGCATAGGGGGTTCACAGGGTACTATCAACTATTCATTTGGTCACTACAACGTCTCCTGGTTCTCACACATTCCTAGTTTACTGATAAGGCATGTGGATGGGAACCTGGGGGAGAGGCCTTTTGCTTTACAATGACAAAGTTAATTGCATATCCTGATTCACTTAGAGCTACTAGGAAAAGGGGAGGGTTTGAAGAGAAGTATCTATGCTCAGAAGAAAGGGGAGAAAGTGGGGAAGGGTAGCCATAGGAGATTCAATGATCAGAAATAGCATGCTTGACACCGACGTTAGCTGCAGCCCCAGGGCAGATAGTGTGAAATTGGAAGGAAGCCTCGCTGAGAAGAGGAACATGAGAGTGGCATAAGGTGAGTGGGAAATCGGTCATACTGTTCAGCAAACTGCTATAGCCCAACCACTAAACTTTCTCATGATTGGGGAGTCCGTAGGTTCTTTATTAGAATATTGATTAGCAACACCACCTTGCAGACTCACTTGTGATGACAACCCTACAATTATCGTCATGCCTTCTAATAATTTTCAGGATGCAAATTTAGGACTTGGGGGAAAGGAACCAAATGAAATAACAAGGGGAACCCAGTCTAGGGTACAAGATGTAGCTGCCACATCTTGAAACTCATCAAGCATGCAATTACAGGGAATCCACTAAAATCTGGTGTTCTGGATTTCTGGCCAGTACTTCCACCAATCTGGACACTTAGCCTGAAACCACTTTTTTTCAATGCTATATGGCAGGGGTGGCCAAACTTACTTAATGTAAGAGCCACACAGAATAAATGTCAGATGTTTGAGAGCCGCAAGACATGAATGTCAGATGTTTGAGAGTTGCAAGACAGGAAGGCAGGCAGAAAGGCAAATAGATGGGGAGGGAGGGAGAGGTGGAAAGAAAGCAACTTTAAATTTAAATGCATTCTCCAAGCCACCAACTGGCTTGGCTTGGAGAAGTGATTTAAAGAGACAGATGCCTTCTCAAACTGGCCAACAGGGTACTGGGAGCTTTGAGAGTCACACAGTATGTGTGAAAGAACCACAGTTTGGCCACCCTTGCTATATGGCATACATTGGGAGGGGGGAGATCACTCATTTAAGCTATCAAGGAGTTAAAAAATCAGATGTATTCTGATGTGCATCTAAGTCAAAGCAAAGGATTCCATTCCCATGCATCTGATACATATATTTTATACTCACAGTTCTTAAAAGCAAGGATATCTGAAATATTCTATAGAATTTCCATGGATATCTGATACCTTGGGGCAGAAAGGAAGAAAGCTCCACGGGAAAAAGGCCAGATTTTGCATGTTCCCAAACATGGAGATTAGTTATCATATTAATTAGTGAGAGTGGGGGTCATTTGGATTTTCTGCCTCGGGCATCAGAATGTCTTATGCAGGCTCCGCTTCCCTCTTTTGAGGAACAGGGGAAGAGTAAAGGATGCATGCAGCAGCAGCCTGGTAAATGTATTCCTAATTCCTCCTCTTTCTTTCTACAAAGATTTCTGAGTCACCTTTTCCGCAGAATAGTCTGAAAGAACTTGGGGCACACAGAGCAGCATGGAAGCCCGGGAGAAATGTCAAGGCTGCCATCTTCTTTTGGTACTGAGTTTCTCCACAAGCGGAGGGATGTATCCCAGGCACCCTCTGTTACACTAGCAGGAAGGAAGGAAGGAAGGAAGGAAGGAAGGAAGGAAGGAAGGAAGGAAGGAAAATAGTTCCACTGCTCTGAAAAGCCAGGTTGAGTCACCTGCCCCGTGTCTTGCAAGCTGAGTTCTGTGGGTACCATCTCAAACAGAAGGGGCGGCCAAACTGTGGCTCTTGAAGCCCCAACTGCCTCATTGGCTAGCTTGGAGAAGGCATTTCTCTCTTTGAATCAGTTCTCCAAGCCAAGCCAGCTGGCAGCTTGGAGAATGCACTTCAAGTTAAAGTTGCTTTCTTTCCACCTCTTCTTCCCTCCTCCTTCCCCCATCTGTTTGCCTGCCTACCTGCCTGCCTTCCGCCTCTCAAACACCTGACGTTCATGTCTTGCTGCTTTCAAACATCTGACGTTTATTCTACGTGGCTCTTACATTAAGCAAGTTTGGCCACCCCTGTCAAACAGGAACATGGGAGATTCCAGATATTCCTTGTGGACAGTTTGCAAATTGAGGCCACAACATTATGCGATGACTGATTCTGTCCATGGACAGGACATTCATGTCACCTGCAACATAATGCTTTCTTTGACAGAGATTCAGTCTCCTGTTACCTATCAAGTGCACCATAATCAGCAAGGAGAGCAGATATGCATGCATGTCAACCATCCCACAGGCATAATCCAAGCACTCCTGATCTTTGCCAAAGCTGCTGGCTCTAGAACAGCTGCAGGTAGTCATGAATGAAGAAGAATGTCTGCTGTTACAGGAAACAGCAGGTTTGTTCTGTTCAAAGAGCCCAATCTGTCATCGCCCGTAAGATCAGCAGAGCAATGGGACAGAGCCAATCTATACAACAGAACCCGCTGCACTGTTCACTAATGACAAGCCCCTACTTGAACCAGTCCCTCCCATTGTAGAGTAGAGTAGTGATGTCAGACAAGATGGGCCATGGTCAGCACTTGGATGGACAGAATCAGTCACTGCCTCCAAGACCAGGGTTGTAATGCAGAGACAGGCAATGGCAAAGGTTTGTCTCTTGTCTTGGAAACCCTATTGGGTTGTCGTAAGTCAGCTACAACTTGATGAGACGGTCTACCACGGCCACACATGGTTGATAAACAGCTGCTTACCTTTCTACCTGAAGTATTCAGTACAATCTCTTCACTTTTCCAGGTTCTTAACATTGCACTAGAATATGATCTACTGTTTCTTCAGTGGGCATCATATTGGAATCCAGAAGATCTCTGCCAGTGTGCTGAAGTTAGAGTGCTGGACTAGAACTGGGGAGACCCAGGTTCAAATCCCTACTCTGCCATGGAAGTACAGTGGGTTATCTTGGGCCAGTCATGCCGTAGAGCAGGGGTGTCAAACATATGGCCCGGGGCCAAATCAGGCCCCCAGAGGGCTCCTATCAGGCCCCCGAGCAACTGGCTGTCATCTGCTTCCTTCTCCCTCTCTCTTGCTTCCTTCTGCATCACAACTTGCTTTGCCAAGCTTGCTCAATCACACAGGAACTAGAGAGCAAAGCCTCAATTTTCTCCATTGGCTGAGGCTCCTCCCTTGGCAGAGTCTCTATTTTTTCCATTGGCTGAGGTAGAGCTTGTTTTTCCAGGCTCACTCAATCACACAGCAGTTACTGAGCCAAGCCTCTCTTCCTTCTATTGACTGAGGCTCCTCCCCCTGGGGAAGGAAGGAAAGAGCCGGAGCTTCCTTTGCCCAGTTCCCTGGATCCCATGGGAGAAATACAAAGAAAGCACCTTTAAGACCAATGAGTGCTAACATTTTAAGCATGTTTTAAGGTTGTTTTTTTTTTAAAAAAAAAAAAATTGTGTTTGTCTGTGTCCTTTATAAAGTTTATATCTCTTCTACCTAATCTTACATAGGTACACAACCCAACCCAAAATGGCCCAGCCCAACCCAACATGGCCCGGCCCAACAAGGTCTCATTTATGTCAGATCCAGCCCTCTTAACAAATGAGTATGACACCCCCGCCTTAGAGGGTTGCTATGAGGATAAATGAAGAAGAGGAAAATGCTGTAAGTAAGGCACACTGGGCCCCCAATGGAAAGAAAGGTGAGGCACTGGCCAACCCCCCCCCCCCAAACCTAGATAAGCCAGGCAAGCCGGATCTCGTCAGATCTTGGAACCTAAGCAGGGCAACTGTGATAACTACTTGGATGGGAGACTTCCTTGAAATACCCAGTCAAGAGGACAGTGGCAGGCTCTATTCTGCCACCTCTCTAAATATCCTCCAGGCCCCCAGTAAGGGTCAGTCACTAGAGGTCGACATGACTTCCAGGTGCAGCCCCACCCCCCAAATATACCAAAAAATAATAAAAAGTAAAAAAAAAAGTTTGGAACCACTGGCTCTTCAGTATATTTGAAAGAGGTACACACAATCTAGTTCTCTCTGCCTGCTTTGCAATCTAAATCTTTAAAAAAAAACAACAAACAGAAAACCTCACCCTTTCCTACAGCCAAGCACACTGCAAATGAGCTTGGTGAGAGCAGAAAATATTCCATTTTCCCCCCTTTAATGCTCATTGAAACTTTTAACTGAGGCAATTGAAACAAATTGCTGTATCTGCTTATGCCAACCAGAGGGGAAAAGGAGAACACTCCCTTCTTTTGAGGCAGAATTGAGCAGGTCAATGGCTGGGCCTATTCTCTCAATAACCACTAACAAAAGACCAGTTTGAGTGGTTAGGGAATAGCGGGGATTCATTGAATCTCAGAGTAATTGCAGCTACCCCAAGCTGTGCCGAGAGAACCAAGCAATATGGCCTGCTAGGTAATACGCCACAGCCTCTGTGGAAAAGAAAACAGACAGAACAGTCAGAATTCCACACATGCTTATTTACTGAAAGGCGGGGGGTCCCCACTATGTTACCTGTTTTGCCACCAAAAAAAGAGACAGAGAAAAAGAGAAAGATTTTATTTTATTTTAAAAAGCCACCATCCAGGAGTTACAAATACCTTAGATTCGCAGGCTACAATATGGCTGGTTTCATTTAAAAATCTGTTCGCTTGGCTGCCTTTGTTTTATTTTCTGGTTTTGGAGACCTGGAGCTCAAAACCATCAAGAACTGTTGCTCTGTATTACTGGCAAAAGAGACAGGTTTGAAGAAATCAACATGATTGTAATTTGAATTAGGAATTACAGAGTTTTAATCGACTTCTGATAGCCTGAGTAAAATCCTGCTCAGAATGTCAATATCTGGTGTGTTTTGTTTAAAGCAAATGTCGAACCAGAGCATTTGGTGTGTTTTGTTTAAAGCAAATTTCTCACCTAAGTGTAGGCAAAAAACCCACCACAACCACTACCTGATCTGAACAGCCCCAAATCTTGAAAGTAAGCAAGGTCAGCCCTGGCAAGTATTTGGATGGGAGACCTCCAAAGAATACCAGGGTCATGACGCGAAGCCAGGCAATGGCAAACCAACTCCAAACATCTCTTGCCTTGAAAACGTCACAGTGTCACCTTGAGTCAGCTGTGACTTAACGGGGCTTTCGACCACACCACTACACCCCCAAAATGATTTTAGTAGTTTCAAATAATTCACAAAACGTTTAGCATGTAATTGTTCATATGCATTGTCCTTTTTGAGTCACAGATCGCTTTAATGACACAAGCAGAAGAAACCTGGAAGAGGAGAGATTGCATTTATACCCTGCCCTTCACTACCCAAAGGAGTCTCAGAGCAACTTACAATCTCCTTTTCCTTCCCCTCCCCACAACAGACACTGTGTAAGGTAGGTGGAGCTGAGAGAGTTCTGACAGAAACTGCTCCTGAGAGGAACAGCTCTGTGAGAACATGTGACTGACTCAAGGTCACATCAGCAGGTGCGTGTGGAGGAGCGGGGAATCAAACTCAGTTCTCGCAGATAAAAGTCTGCACACTTAACCGCTACACCAAACTAGCTCTTGCACATTTCTAGAACAACAGAAGTCACTTTCAATAAACCTGCCTCACCTGATTCATATCTGCTATTGTTCTCAAGAACCAACATGGCAACAACTGTGTATACCCTATGAGATATGGAGGGGGAGGGGTCCTATGACCTGCCTGTGGAAAGCATTCGTGGACATGGATTGTCCTCACCTGTTCACCAGCACTGTGACCCACACAAAGCTAATACTGGGAGGCCAAAGAAGCTCCACTGCCCCACAGCATTCTCTCTGAGGGGGAATTCATCAAACAAAACCACACCCACTTCTCTCTTCCACCAGCAGGAGGGGTAGCACATACCTTATACTTGTTTGTAGGAGCCAGCCCACAGTATTTAACTATTGAGATTGAACGAAGGTTAAGTCTGCAAAGCAAAATGTGAAACGCTCATGACCCTGTGTTCACAGCACACTGCTTTAGTCTTTGTTTAAACCAGCTCATAGGCAAAAGAGAAAGAATGTCCACAGAAATGAGATATTTCCCCAGCAACAGGTACTGGGATTCCAGTTTGTTTTGAAGGAACACTCTTCTCCCTAATATAAAAAAAAAACATGTCATCTATGGAGATTACCAGGTGTCAAACAAAGCGTGATGGTGGCAAACCCCCATTTTAGAACATGAATTTCCAATGAATGGGTAAAAAAAACTATTTTAGGAGAAGAGAAGGGTGCTGTACCTTTCTTCCATTCCAGTTCTTTTCTCCCTCCTGAAGTTTCCTTTCTCGACCTGGAAGGAAGACTGCCAGAACAAAAACAACCAGGGGAGGCAATTTCAGGGAGAAAGTGCAGGTGGGAAAGGATTCAGCAATCCACTCCCATAGCCTTTTGTATGCAAACCCACCAACCCCAACACAAAACACCAGCAGTTCAGAATGTGTCATCCCTATTCTAATGCACACACTGCTACGACATCTCAATAGACTCTGAGTGATGAGAAAAGTGTACTTTCCACACAGAGGGACGGTTTATTGTTTCTACGCATTCTCCAGTGCTTAAGAAGCCAATGAAAACTAGTTCCTGCACTATCCAGGGCTTGTTTTGTAGCAGGAACTCCTTTGCATATTAGGCCACACCCCTGGATCTAGACAATCCTCCAAGAGCTTACAGTAGGTCCTGCAAGAAGAGCCCTGCAAGCTCTTGGAGGATTGTCTACAACAGGGGTGTGTGACCTAATATGCAAAGCAGTTCCTGCTACAAAAAAAAAAGCCCTAGGATTACCTATCTACCTGGACAATTTTTATCCCACCTTTCCTCCAAGGAGAACAGGGCATTAATCTTCCGAACCACCTTACAAAAAGTAGGTTAGAGTGAGTGAGACAGTGTGACTGTATACTTAACCCACTGACACCCAGCGTGCTTTCAGGGCAACGTGGAAGTTCAAAGGCAGTCCCTTCCAGATCACAGTCCAACTTCTTAAGCAATGCTCTGCAGTTAGCCCTTGGGCAAATCAATGATCAGGGCCTTGTGGAGAGAGGGAAAGCAAGAGAGAGAGAGAGCGCGCCTTTCTTGGATCTTGCTCTGTCCCTTATCGAGTGCTGCGTGCTTTGGCTCTCGAGTTTGCTGCTGTGTTTGTATTTCCTAGAAAACCCTGCCTGTACCACGCTGCTCCGCTAGGACACTGATTCTTGCCCCAGCTCCCCACCCCCACGAATATTACTTTTATTGGAGGGACGAAAGCGGCGGAGAGCAAACAAGGCTGAGACGTGTGTGTCTGTGTGTGAGCACAGAGCACAAGAGGAAGGTGTCAATTAAAAAAATGAAGCCCGCCGCATTCGGCGCCTGACAGTTGGGGTGAGCTGAGCTGACAGCCTCTGCATCATCCAGCTTTGGTGGCTCCTTCAAATCTCATGGTCCCGTGAGCTGGAAACCTGCGACGGCAAGCTGGAGAGGACCCCTTGCACGTTGCATTTGGTGTTCCAGTGGTTCCCCAGCAGCTACGTCTAATAATGGTAATTATAATGATTTGAGGCTTAAGCAGGCCAAATTGAGCTTGGAGGCAGATTGTAATGAAGCAATCGAGAGGAAGGGGAGGGGGACGGATGCTTGGGTCTGCCAGGGCCCTTGCTGTGTCTCTGGGCAAGGGGGCGGAGAGGCAGAAAGAGCCTACAATGCCCAGGAAGAGGGCTCTGTTTTCATTTGGAAAGAAGCGGATCACCAGTGGCCCAATATTCCAGCACAGCAAACCGAACCGAGCAAGCTGCACATAAGATGTCTTTTGTGAATGTGGTAACCTGGCTGTGTTGTAATTTAGAAAGAAATGAGTGTTACTATCTCCCCAAAACCGCTTGCTCCAAACAGGCAGCAACAATAACAGAAACAAAACACACAGGGCATAAAACAGAAAGCAGCCACCACACAAGTTCCCAGAGAAGGACACAAAGAAAACAGGAATACAGTCCCTACTGCAGAAACTTAACGGAGTGATCTACAGGGGGGGGGGGGGGGGCGTGGAATCATGGACTAGGCCTCTGCCTATCTACCTCAGCACTGAAACAAAAAGCAAGGAATTTGTTTCCTGTGTGATTTATGAAATTCCCTGCCCCTAACTCTGCTGCCCCTCTCTCACTTCTGGCTTCCTAAAATTGCTAAAAATCCCTTCTTTTAAACCCAGAAGACCTTTGGATGTGTTTATTCCCAATCCTTTTGTTTTTTCAAGCTCCACTGTTTTTATTATGCGGATTTTATGCTGAGATGGCTTTATTGTTTGTTTTATTGTATCATTGTTGTATTATAAATTGGTGGGGGTTTTCAGGATAAAGACATTTGTTGCATGTTATTATATTTGGCTGTTCTGATTGCTTTATTGTTTTAATTTTTTAAAAAAGAGACTGCCACAGTGTCTTGAGCTTAAAGGAAGGCGGGCTATAATGTTTTCTGAAGTAACTAAACAAATATGGCTTCTTGGAGAGGGAGCAGTTCTCTAAGACAGGGTTGTTCTCACCCTTATAACACTTTTAAATGAAAAAAAACCCCATCCCTACAGATTGAATTTCAGAACTTTCACCTGTAAAACGCTGAGCCTCTGCCCATACTGATTATTCCATCTTCAGATGTTTCAGGCGGCTGCTGAAAAATTCTCCTTCCCCACCCCTTTAGGTTTGGTTGGACCTCCTACAGACCTAGATTTTATCTTCACTGCTTCCAGGTCTTTGCTGTGTGAAGAATGCCACCCTATGTTATGGACCAAACATTTCTAGCAGGAAGGATGTCTTGGATCATGTGCACACCAAATTCTAGCTGTTCGTCTGTTGTGGAGATACATGAACTATTCTGACACCCCGATTCTGACAGATATAGCATACACAAACGCATACACAGAGTGAATTCTTCCCCACGAAAATTCTTGGCACAATCAATCAGGTAATCTCAGATTGCCTTCTTGGTTCCACCGTGGGAGCCCTGGGCACAATCTCATTACTGCTGATAGACATCTCTCCAGCTGCAAACAGAGCTGAAGGATAGCGGCCACAACCCTATCCCAGTGCCACAAACATGCTCTGCTCTCCGTGTGTTAATGGCTGTGTGGTCCATGTCACTGCTGAAATGGCCTTAGGGGAAGACTTGATGGGTCTCCCAAGCCGTCAGCATCTCTCTTCCCCTCTCCCCCGCCCCGTTCCCCACCTCGCTGCCCTTATTAAAGCCATTCATTCTGAAAGCTAAATGAATATGTTTCATCTTCAAGTGCTGAGGAACACTTGCAAAGAAAACAGAGACCTGATAAAACAATCGTAATCTAATCACTTCTCCCTCCCTCTCTCTGTTTGTTCCTCTTTGTGCACCCTGATTCTCCCCATCAAAAGGTAGACAGATATTCTACCTCAGATATTCCTTCATCCATCAGGAAGCGGCAGCACGACAGGCACAGAATTTGTGTACCTCGCACATACCTCATACATTTATACACAAAAACGTTGCATATACAAACGGCTCCCAACCCCGTTTGTAGAAGCAGCAATACTGTCCTGACGCGTTACGCCTAGACAACAGGCTACCTCGCACTGTTGTGTCAGCAGAACAGAAAGCCGTCGCCAGAGCAAAAAGCCTCATCAGAGAACTACAGAGATGCTTTCCTCTCCCTTTCCACTTATTAAAAAGGCGTCTGGGCTTGCTTGGCTGTCATCTTTTCCCTCTCCCCTCCTTCCCCCGCCCCCTTCCCCATCACTCCACGAGGAGGTAAAAAAGAGAGGAACCGGGCGGATGTGCCCGCCCTGCACTCACATCTCACTCTCTCATGGTGAGAAACAATTGGATCTTATTCGAGCCGGCTCCCAGCATCATCGCGGCTGTTCGCACAGCGCGGCTTATGTTCTCCCTCATACATATTTATTACAGATGCTTTCCAGTCTGTTCTGATGAGGCAATTGCCCCTAAGTAACAGGAAAGGATTTGCGTGGTATCTCACACATTTACCCTGAGGTATATTATTCTTGGTTCAAGTCAAAGACCAACCCCTCCTGTACTGAAGAGCATTTTTTTTGCTCAAAATGGAATTCAAACACCACCAAGTGAGGGATTAAGGTCTTGGTAAGGAAAGCAGAAATCAGGTCTAGGCCCAGGCATGCTCTCTAGTGACACACTCATCCAGCAACATCAATATCGGGGGCATCGATGGCAAGGTGGGATATTAATCTGAAGATCTGTTTCATGGTTCTTCTCACAACTACTGCCCACTCCTTATATGCTTTCCTTGGTTACATTAGGAAAACACTGAAGACTGAAGTGACGAATAAGGCAATCCGAAAGTCAACATTTGTAGGCAGCCGCACCCATGTCACTGTTTACAGTGCGCTATCGTTCCACTATGAGGCACAGACTGAAAGAAAAAAATCTCCCATCATGAAAAAGAAAATGTGGAAACAAGAGAGAGGACAGGGAATAAATAAATAAGGCCAGAACCAAAGAAACTGTTTATTTGTTAACAGCGTTCAGAAGCGTTGCAGGATGCTTTACCACCAAGTTTAGGCCTCTTAGCAGAGTACAATTTTAGTTGTATGTTTAAAAAACCCTTCAAACATACACCTAAAAATGTAACATACAAACGTGTCATGCAAGTTTTTGAATATGCATATCACAGAGGTATGTTCATCAGAGTACCAGGCTTTGCTGAAGCTAATTCCAGCCGTGCCTGAGAGACCAACAAGATGTTCAGGATGTAAGCTTTCAAGAGTCAAAACTCCCTTTGTCAGGCTTTGCTGCAATTCTAGTCAGCCAAAGTTGATGCGGGAGTAACATTTTGTAAGCCTTTAAGGTGCCACAGTAGTCCTGTTACCTCAGAGTTCGCTGTGGCCTTACTCAGCCACGGCGTGAGCTTGTTGCTATGTAACTTGTGAAATTGCTAGTCCAAGGCACAAATACATGTGTTTTTCCCCTCATTTCCCTGGCACTATGATTAAGACCCTGCAGCTCCCAGTCAATATGTGTTTCTATTTGTGCTTTAAAGCTGGGGTGGGGGAGAATAAATTGGGGACAGGGCTCTAAAAACCTGCCACTGCTCATGCCTTCTGGATTCCTGCCATGGCTGTTCATTCCTGCCACCACACTGCTCATGCCCGCATGTGTGGTAGGGGATCCTGTATTCAAAAGCTGAGGTAGGAGAGTTGAAGCGCTCTCTATCTGCCTTCCGCCCCCCCCCCCCCAGCCCTACGCAAAAAACTGAGGTAACGGCAGGCTGGCGGTGGTGTGCTGTAGCCGACCAGGCGGATAAAGAGAGACCTGCCAGGCCCACCCAGCCTGGCGCACTAGTGTTCGCTTGTGTGGCAGGCTTCATAAGGCTCCGCTCTTTGACTGGCGTTGAGTTTATGTGAAAGTAATTAACAGTAATTAATCCTTAATTACAGTAATTAGCCAAGTCGCAGTAAATTAAACCACATCTGGAGCAGATGAGGGCTTCCGAAAGGGAGGCTAGCACAGGCGACAATCGGGAGAGATGCTGAATTCATCTGACAGCTTCTGATTAAGTCTACCTGTTGCGGCGGTCTCATTTGCATGATGTTTGTGTTTGCTTTTCTCAGTAACCCTTTTAAATAACATTCATACCACAGACCTCTGGCCCAAGCCTTTAAAGAGCAAAGAAAATTGCCCTGAAATCACAATAGTTTGTGCAGACCCTCCCTCCCCAAAAGATCCACAAACATCACTCACCGAGAAAAGGGAAACTGTCATCAGGGTGGACAGAAATGATTGTGTTGGCATAGAATGTTTGAATAGTTAATTGTGATTTTTTTTCAGGAATTTTGGGGGGCACATCAATGTGGTCCTCCCAAAATACATATGGAAGATGCTCAGCCTTCTCCAAAAATTCTGGAAGATCCTTTATTTCTTAGCAAACTTCAGAAATTCTTGGCTTACTAGACTGAATCAAAGCCACTAGCTAAGGAGCATCTTAAAGACATATACAAAGGTGTAGAGAAGTTCAATTTTCATTAGAACTCCAAGGTTCACATCCCAATCCAAGGCAAGGTGATGGGATTTCAAGAGGACGCTCTTCCAGAAAAGTGTGCTTTGGATAGCAACTAAAAATACCTTCTGGAAGCAATTACTATGCTAAAAAGACTAATTAGACTTTTAAAAAGCTGATTTGCAAATTCTAATTGGTAAAAACATTATAGTGATTTTTTATATAACTTGGATTTTGTGATTGTAATACGGATAGGTTTTCCTTCAATATTCCAACAAAACCAAAGCAAGGGAAACAAAATCCTGCCACCTCTTACTTTTTATTTAGAACGTTAATATGCCATATTTCAATCCGAATAACATCCCGAAGGTGGTGAACATCAGGCATTAAAACATCTAAACATTATACCTTACTCAGATGTTTGAAGCATTTTTTTTCCTCCTTGGTAGATGACATGGGAGCAAAATGCTGAAATTAACTAAGAGCAATAAGGCACGGAACCTTGACCTGGATAGTCCAAACTAACCTGATCTTGTCAGATTTTGGAAGCTATGCATGGTTGACTCTGGCTAGTATTTGGATAGGAGACCTCCAAGGAATACTAGGGTCATGATGTGGAGGCAGGCAATAGCAAACAACCTCTGAACATTTCTTGCCTTGAAAGCTCTATGAGATCACCATATCAGCCATGACTTAATGGCAACACACACACACACATACAATAACGCAAGGCGGCCAAGAGGTGACAGAAACAAAGTTTAGCTCCCCTTGCCCACCCCCTCCATTTTGCTAAAAAAAAAAACCCAACCTCACAAGGCTCCTCTGCCTTTCTCAGCACGGTGACCCCACCCTTTATCAGGCAGCTGCTTTTTTAAACTACTTACTGGGAGATCCAATCGTAGACAAACTAACAAAGTTTGGCCCAGAGAGACTGATGTCTCAATTCCTTTCTCTAGAATATTATAGCCCGCAGCTAGAGATGTGCACATTGTTTGCATTGCAGACATATGATGCATGAGAGATTACTAAACATGAGGTTATTGAAGACAAATTCTAGTAGCCTGATTCTTTCCTACCTTGAAAAAATCTCTGGCTTCTCACACAAGTGCAGGTGGAAGAACACCACAAACACTTAAGCTCTTCTGGCAAGAAAAAATCCATCTGCCTTCCAGAAGAAATATGTGTGCACAGTTCCAGTTAGAGAACAGTGGTGTATTTGCCTCAGGTTTTCATCTCCTTCCCATAATTCTCTCCCCCCCCCCGCCCCCATATAATCAGCATAATCTGTCTCTCCACACAGGCAACTGGGACACCAGTCTGGTCTTATCACCCCAAAGGCAACGTTTGATGGTTCTTCACTTAAAAGAATCAAATATTTGTAATCTTAAACAAGTTCTCCACTAATTCTGTTACTGCAGAACTGACCAGCAAAAGGAAAAGAATGAGAACTTGGGCTAGGGAACTGGGAATGAAGAACATCAAGAACAAACAATGACTAATTTGCAACTTGGATTTCTGCTACTCTCCAGTCGCTTTTTAAAAAACCATAGAAATAACAAAATCTCTCCAGAATGGCACCGTTGTAGGAAGGGTGAAAGAGACATTGTAGTAAAAGGGACAATATGCTGATATACAGGGATGGAATTCTAACAGGAGCTCCTTTGCATGTTAGGCCGCACACCCCTGATGTAGCCAATCCTTCCTTACAAGGCTCTTTTTTGTAAGCTCTTGGAGGATTGAAGCTCTTGTAGGATTGGCTACATCAGGGGTATGTGGCCTAACATGCATAGGAGCGCCTGCTAAAATTGCACCCCTGTTGATATACACAGAGGCCCATTTTTAGACCACCGTGCATGCCTGGTGTTCATTATCAAGCATCTTGTAACAAGCTTAAACAATTCATGCAGACAACAGCAGAACTGTGGTCCCCAACTTGTGGGCACCTGCTGACACCTTTCCTGTGCCCATAAGTGTTTATAGAAAGTGGGTAAGGCCAAGTGGAATGCTTACCCACCAGGGCTTCTGGCTGAGCAGATCAGAATATTATTTCAGCAGCTGCTGCTACCAGTGTTGGCTTTTATTCTCTCCCACTTGTCTTTTTTAGGGTATTTTTTTTTAATTACCCCTTTTCTCCCTTGAACTGGGCTTTCTCTGTGCAGTTAAGCTCCGTCTCCTGCAGCAGCCATTTTGTGGCTGGCTCTGCCTCACGCAACAGCCATTTTATGACTGTGGCCACCGCCTTGTGTCAGAATTCCAAGGCGTCCACAAACTCAAAAAGATTAGGAAGCCATGTCTTAGAGTCTGAGAGACGTTGGAACTATTGCCAACTTTTGTGTTTACAGTGAGGTAACTCCACTGTTTACTTCTTCCCAAAAACGTTAGTGCTGCACCCTGACACCAGCATCAATTTTAATCTGTAAACTTGCTTAGAAATTTACACAGAATATGAGTAAGAACAGGCTGAAAGATCATCATCTGGGAGGGAACTACTCACTCCCTCTATTACTTTTTATATTTTGTAATGTCCAGCCAGAAGAAAAGTTCTTGAGAGTTTGAAAATTGCACAAGATTTTGAGTCATTTTGGTTGGGCCTAATAAAAGGTTGGACATAGATTCTTTTAAACTTGTGTTTAGCTTTGCATGGATGAGCATAGCTGCTTGAAACCTTTTTTTTTTCATGTGAAGATGATCCAATGCAGGCTTTCAATAGATTATAACTTTAAAAAAAACAACAACCTGGCTTTCTGCCTTCCAAAATTAAAAGCAAATGCATGCCAGTAAACAATAAATAAATAAACTCCATATATTAGAACACATCAGGAAAGAAGCTTTTATCTCTGTTCCCTGAGTTCAGGGGATAGATTTGCTAAAGGTGAGGATAAAACACAATTAAATTAATAAAACTGTTAAAAGTCCATTTCTGTCCCATTTTTCCATTTCCATCAGTTCTGAAAATACAGGGCAGTAACAGTTACAGTGTACGACTGAAAGTACTGAGAAAAGAATGCTCTTAAGCCTCATTTCCAACTGATCCCTATCAGCTAAGGGTGGTTCAAAGAAGACCCAGCAGTTTCCTTCTCAAAAGCAAGGTAACTGCCAGCCCTGGACACAAGATGCTGCATCCATCATCAGGGCTGGCAAAAAAGAAGCCGGCACACACCTGTGCAGCTCAAGCAATTGCAAGCCTTCCTCTGCCTGTACCCTATTTAATAGTCACATGACCTAATTTCACTCCTTGTGCCCCACTTTGCGGCTGGAACTGAGCATGCATCTAATAATAGAGCACAGCCTCGAGAAGTACCTGTTTGCCTTTTAAAATAACAGTTCCCTTATTCCGGGTCTGACTAGGGGGAGAAAACGATCTGTGCTATCTAAAGGAGCTACAAAAGGAGCTGCAAAACCAGGCTGATAAAAGACAGCAGGCAAATTTACACGTTGCATGTTGAAGTTAAAATTTCCAACTGCCTTTTCTGAAAAGGAGATGCCAAGTATCACACCCCAAGAAAGAAGCTAGCTAGGCTCTTTGGGAACTTCCAGACCAGGGCTGCCCAAACTGTGGCTCTTTCACATATATGGTGTAGCTCTTGAAGCCCCCACCATCCCATCGGCCACTTGGAGAAGGCATTTGTCTCTTCAAATCACTTCTCCAAGCTAAGCCAATTGGCAGTTGGAGAATGCATTTAAAGTTGCTTTATTTCTACCTCTCCCTTCCTCCGCTTCCTTCCTTCCTTGTCATTCTTACATTAAGCAAGTTTGGCCACCCCTGTTCCAGACTTTGCATGTAGAAGGTCCCAGGATATGTCCTTGATGACACAGCTACCAAAACATCCTATGTTAGCATGGCTTCAAGAAGAAGATGCAGAAGAGCATCTGCTTTGCATGCAGAAGGTCCCAGGTTCACTCTGCGGCATCTCCTGCTAAAAGGACCAGGTTATGTGAACGAACTGTTCTGGAAAGCTGCTGCCAGTCAGAGTAGACAATACAGATCTTGGTAGACTAGTGGTATGACTGGGTATATAAGGCAGCCCTGTTAAATGTCCATGTATGCATTGTAGATTTCCCATTGAAATTAATGAGGTTTGGGGTTGGTCACCTCAATGGCTCTTACCTTCCATAATGATCCTGTGTCAGACCAATTCTTTACAAGAAGGCAGACGCCTACCATTGTTGCATTCCAACAGTTATCTCTATACAATTAATATAAATTATCTCTATAATTTGCATTGTTAATTTATAATGCAAATTATCTCTATAAATTAAGAGTCGACTTTACCAGTCCTTTCAAAGCATATCTACTTCAGATCTTTCTTGCTGAAAAGAGAAAGAGAGCCCAAGATGTGTGGTTTTGTGCTCTGTTTTGGGAAGAAGCAGGGGTCATTTCATAGAAAAAGAGGAGCTCATTAGCAAAACTCATTTGCATATGCCACACACCCCTGGCATCACCAGAAGGTGTACTAAATTATATCAGCTCAGCATCTACCTTAAAATGCTGCTTGAATTATAATTGTCATAATAAAACCTAACTCCCATCATACTTTTTCACTTACTTTCTCCTATGTGGCCACAGTGGCATGAGGAAGATTTCCATTAGTCTGCTTTATATGTTTTGGTTATTTCCCCATTTTTTGTGGAGGAAAGTATTAGAAAGTTTCTCAAATCTTAGTGTTCAGCAAAATTCTCACAGGAAGCTTAAACAATGGAGCCCAGAAGCAAGTATTTTTTGGGGGGAGGGGGGATAAGAAAGAGCACAATAAAATTTAGAAGTTCCGAAGCTCCGTTCCTGTGAGCTCCTGCCCAAAATGAGGCCTGAGAAGAAGGTTCAGTTGGTCCAAGTTTCTAGCCTAGAATCATCCCGCACAGTGGTGGAATTCTAGCAGGAGCTGCTTTGCATATTAGGCCCCATCCCCCTGATGTAGCCAATCCTCCAAGAGCTTATAAAAAAGAGCCTTGTAAGCTCTTGAAGAATTGGCTACATCAGGGGCGTGTGGCCTAATATGCAAAGGAGCTTCTGCTAGAATTCCACCCCCGATCCCACATAAACACAGAACCTCCAAGGCTCAAAGACATGCAGCCGAAGAAGTGGGGGGAGCAAGAGGGTAAGTGCTTACATGGCAGCTCAAACTTGCTGCCACTGCTGCGGCAGCACCTGATATTAATACACGCTCGCCTTTCCCTCCCTCAGCACCTAACATAAACTCCTTTCAGGCTGAAGGCTCGAAACCCTCTCTCCTCATCTGCACCGCTCGAATTAATTATACACTTTAATTTCATGAATTATTAATTTGATTCTGACTCGGCAGCTTCGCATTTATCCAGGGCTACAGACTATACAATTCCAGCTTCATTAAAACATCACCAGCTGCCTAGGAGACAGACATTAAATAGGGGAGAGTAATAATAAAATTAAGTTCGCTGCGCATAGCAACAGCGTTCATCCCCCAGTTGTGCCTCTAGGTCCCTTGCCAGGCCCGTTCAGTGAATAGAAGGCGTTTGGCGGAGATTAGCCCACTTTGGGCTTCTCGGTCTTCTCCAGGCGTGGTTGCTTGGTTTGGAAAAGTGAGGCCTTGAGCTCATCTGCTGCCCTGGCTTAACGTTAACCAGATAAAGCATTCCCAGTAGACAACTGACTGTCTCCAGCTATTCACGCACAAAACGTAGTCCCCCCCCCCACGGCTTCCCCAGCCCCCTCCAATTCCTAGAGAGATCATTCCTAAAGTTATGGCACCTGCATAAAAGAATATCTTAATACCCGCACAGGTCTGGGGGTGGAGAGGAGATGGGAGTTGTTTCTCCTCACTCTTCTGCAAGCACAGATCCACTGAAGGGAGGAGATTTCACCCCCTTTTTTCCTCCTCAGTCCAGGCTCTCTGTATCCCATATTGGCAGGGCTTTTTTGTAGAAAAAGTCCAGCAGGAACTCATCTGCATATTAGGCCACGCCCCCTGATGTCACTATTGTTTCACACTAGACTTCTCTGCAGAAAATGCCCAGCAGGAACTCATTTGCAAATTAGGTCACACACCCCTGATGGCACCATTTTTTTTAATTGGATTTATATCCCACCCTTCCTGCCGAAGCAGGCTCAGGGAGGCTCACAACACATAACTTGCAATAAAAACATTTACATTAAAAGCATTGAACAGTTTAAAATAATTTGGTGCTAATTTCGATGCAGATTTAAGATGGCGTTCAATGGTCTTAGCATCCATTGTTTCACACAGGGTTTTGTTTTGTTTTTTGTAGAAAAAGCCCAGCAGAATCTTATTTGCATTTTAGGCCACACACCCTGACATCACCATTGTTTCACACAACAGGTTTTTTTGTATTAAAAAGCCCAGTGGGAACTCATTTGCATATTAGGCCACACACCCATGACACCAAGCTGGCCGGAACTGCACTCCTACGCTTTCCTGCTAAAAAAAAATAAAATAGCCCTGCATATGGGTATTCTATCAAATAGGATGTTCAACTCCAGAAATGATCTTCCCAGGAGGCACTCACTGCCCTGTGTTAGAATGAGAGGCAACACCCCTCCTTCAGCAGAGGGTGTCTTTTGGCGTGACAACCCAGGGGGCATACCCTGTATAGATGGCAGGCACAGGAGAGGTGCAGATCAAGTTCGCATCAAATGAGGATTAATGAGTGCAGGCGTGGAGGAGCTAAATGTGGAGGAGCTAAAAGTGAAGTAATGGCTGATGAAATGATAGAGTTAACAAGGAGGGAGGGAAGGGACAGCGTACTCCTCTTACATCTCTGTTGCTCCTTAACCAATACGGATTGGGAGGGAGGGGAGCTCTCTCCACATCACCTAGTCTGTCCCAGCCACCAAGCATCCTTGCAACTAGCAAGGACACAAAATCAAGCCCTCTTTGCCAATAATGGACTCTCGAAAGCGCTGCCTCCCAGAGATTCCCTGGACATATAATTTATAGATGGGGGGGGGGGGGGGATGTCAGAATTTAGACATTCTCTTTAAGCAGCTTCGAGAAATCTAAGAACCCCCAAACCTGGCGGGATTTGAAAATCGATGGAATTAACTAAGGGAGATGTCCTCTAAGTAATCAGCGGGTACAGCAGACCTGAAATTCTATAAAAAGAAAAATGGAAAGAGATGACATTGAGGGAGGCAGTGGGGATTAAAAAATGAACATCCGAGTGGGAAAGGCGCACACCCATTGATCGTTGCATTAGGGATTAAGGCTTCAGCGAGCAGCCAGAAGATTCCGTAGCAGAAAATGGTTACAGAGGATGAGCGTGAGCACAGCAGAGATATATAACCTCTGACAGGCAAGCAGGGCTGAGACAGAGGACAGCTCTCTAGTGAACCTTGGAGCAAAAAAAGTTTGCATGCGTGCGTAAGCCATTTTGGTCTGTCTGGATTCTTTCCTTCCTCTCCTACTCTCTGCTGTAACGCAGAGACAATTGCACACAAGTTGGTGCCACCACGGGATGGCTGCCGGAACGATACCCATCGGTTACATGAAAACATGGAAATATTTTATTGGAATGCGCCATGCTTGCTTGCTTTGCAGAAAAGTCTCGGAGCTGGGCAGGAAACACATTTTGAAACATGCCTATATTCTCAGGAAGCATAAAAAAGCCTCCTCATGTAGGCCAAAAACCTGGCCAAGCGCTCTTGACTTTATTAATACATCAGGCCAATTCAGCCATAACATGTCCAGTTTCTAAACCAGGGCTTTTTTTTGTAGCAGGAACTCCTTTGCAAATTAGGCCACACACCCCTGACGCAGCCAATCCTCCAAGAGCTTACAGAAGGCCCTGTAATAAGAGCCCCGTAAGCTCTTGAATGATTGGCTACATGACAGGGGTGTGACTTAATATGCACAGGAATTCCTGCTACAAAAAAAGCCCTGTTCTAAATAATATTCAGAAAATAGTCCCTCCTCTCCTGTACACAAATTTCTGCCTCCCTTCCATGACTTCTGCCGGATTCTTTGAAGCATTTCTGCAGGAAAGACTTCTGTCCGCAGAGGGCAACTCTCTCACATCCTCCTACCTGCCACAGCCCCCAATGCCCTGCCTGCCATTTCATCTTCTACCTGATACTTTTAAATTGGTGACACTAGGGACTGACCCTGGGACCCTTCTTGCACGTGAAGCAAATAAGCCACGCCTGAGCCACGATCTCTCCCGACAGTGGCCAGCCTTACAACTCGAAAGTGGTTGTCACAGCAGTTTCTTTGAACTGGATTGTCGCACTACTATGTGGAAACACTTCTTCACTCAATGACTAACTCAGCTGTGGAATTCTCAGTCAGCAGGTGCAGTGATGGTCACCAGCGTAGATGGTCTTAAACGAGGATTAGACAGATTTACAGAGCAGAGGGCCTTCAGTGGCTGCTGGCCAACACAGCAAAAAAGGACATCCACATCCAGAGGCAGCAAACCAATGCCAGGAGGCAACGGCAGGGAACGGTCTTGGCATCAGTGCTCTGTTTCTTGGCTCTCCAGGGAAACTGGTTGGCCACTGTAGGAAACAGGTTGCTAGATAAGACCACTGGTCTGATCAAGAAGGGCTCTGATTCTAATATACCATTGTAAGAGGTTTGAAACAGTGCCACTTATCTGATGCAATGCCGCCAACACCAGATATGGAGTCCAGCGGCATCTTTAAGATCAACAAAGTTTTATTCAACTTTGGTGGTCTTAAAGGTGCCAATGGACTTTAACTTTGTTCTACAGCTTTAGAACAACACTGCAACCCACCTGAATCTACCAAAGACATTTAACATCTGACCATACGGAACTCAACATCCAGTTCACCTTTCAAAAATCACCTGACACATCTGTTTTTCAGAAAAAGGATCCAATAACCATTTACTCCTTGTTTATTTACATATTTTCCCTTTACTGCCTGACACTCCCCCTCTCCTTTTACACTTCAGCATTTTAAATTATTTAACTTTACATAAAGTGCCCCAAATGCATTTGATGGAGGGATGAGATTTAAATAACATTTCGATTGCTCTCAGCTCCTAGAATGGGACTCTTGGTGCACATCCAGCCGGTATAATTTCAGCCATCAGAGCAGTTTCTGCCCTGCCATCTGATCTCTGCAGCCCGCATAACTGGAGGCTCCTCTCCGCTCGGGTCCTGCCCCAGTCCACTCAAGGTGATTGGGATTATTGCCAAACCGATGCACAGCTGTCTCATGCGACCCACGTGGAACTGAAGGCCGTGGTTATGGAGTAATAGTTGCTTTAGGATTGTCAGCAAATCTGAAGGAAGGTAATCAGTACAGGGAGATAAAAAAAAAGGCTTCCAGGAAACAAAAGAAAGAATCGAAGGAGTGACTGAAAGTGCATTACTGCAAAAGCAGACCGTCAATAGTTACTAACTTAGCCATGGCTCTCTCTCCCAGCTAAAGAGAAAAGAAGCATCCAGTTTCTTCACAGCTGTGCAGGGGGAGCAAGCCATCAGGTTATTTTTCTTTTCTCAATCAGCTGGCCTTCCTTTTCCTCTTTCACATTTCGAAATTGGCTGCATTAGTTCAAATCCAGTCAAAAGTGGGTTGCCAGATTTTTTTTCAAGTACGTCTTCTGTTAAGGGCTGCAGCTCCATGGTCTATGTGCAAAAGGTCCCGGGTTCTGCTGGATCCTTCGAAGCATTTCTGCAGGAAAGACTTCTGTCCACAGAGGGCAACATTTTCACCACCTCCTATCTGCCACTGCCCCAAATGCCCTGCCTGCCATTTCATCTTCTACCTGATACTTTTAAACTGGTGACACTAGGGACTGACCCTGGGACCCTTCTTGCATGTGAAGCAAATAAGCCACTCCTGAGCCATGATCACTCCTGACAGTGGCCAGCCTTACAACCCGAAAGTGGTTGTAATGGCAGTTTCTTTGAATTGTCACACTACTATGTGCAAACGCTTCTTCACTCAATGAGTAACTCAACTGTGGAATTCTCAATTGGTGGATGCAGTGATGGCCACTAGCACAGATGGGTTTAAACATGCAAAAGGTCCCAGGTTCAATTGCCAGCATCTCCAGTTAAAAGGGTTAGGCCGCAGGTAGGGCTTTTTTTAGCAGGAACTCCTTTGCCTATTAGGCCACCCGCCCACTCCTGATGTAGCCAGTCCTCCTGGAGCTTACAGTAGGCCCTGTACTAAGAGCACTGTAAGCTCTTGGAGGACTGGCTACATCAGAAGGTGTGGCCTAATAGGCAAAGGAGTTCCTGCTACAAAAAAAGCCCTGGGCGTAGGAGATCTCCACCTGAGATTCTGGAGAGCTGCTGATGGTCCAAGTAGACAATACTGGCCTTGATGGGACAATAGTCTGACTCAGAATGAGGCAGCTTCATGCATGCGTGTTGGGTCATGGAAAATGTACACATGTTGCCTGAAGGTGGCTCCAGTATTTTGGAGGGTAGCGCTTTTGTTCCACACGCAAAGGCTTCTCTGTGACAATCACCCTTGACCAGACCTGGATCAGCTAGAAGTTCACCCTCCTATTCATTCTCTGGACAATCAGTGCGGCCTAGCGGCCAGCATATCAAGACTAGGATCAAGGAGAGGGATGGCCAAACTGTGGCTCAGGAGACACATGCAGCTCTTTAACACGTTGTGCAGCTCTAGGGCCGGATTAACAAATAGGCTGAGTAGGCACTGGCCTATGAGCCCCCATGCCTTTAGGGGCCCCTGACTGGTTTGCCTCTCCCCCGAAGCTTTGTCAAAGGGACTTTTGAGAAGGTGCCTGCAGGAGATATTAGGAGATAATTTGCGAGGCCCCTCCCCTTCCTGAGATTTCAACTGCCTATGGTCCTCCACAGGGTTTAATCCGGCACTGTGCAGTTCCCAGAGCTCAAGCAGAAACCTACTGCAGGCTTATTCTTAAGTAACTGTGCTTAGCATCAGGACCTCAGACAGCCTCTGAGCGATGACCCACAGATAGGTAACCTTTCCTGCTGGGTACGAAGTGGGAAAGTAGGGGAAATAGGCAGACTTGCAAGCTCTTCTCCTCCACCACAGAGGTCGCCCAGAGACCTAGAGTGGGGGAAAAGAGCATAAGAGCCAAGGGAGCCACTGGAAGGAGAGTGGAATTAAAGAGAGCAGGGCAGGGTTCCCAGTTAGTTTCATAGCTCTTGTTGGAGCTGCATTTACTAACCTTAGTGTCAAGGCAAAAAGCGACGCATGATGATGCAAATGGTGGTCAGTGATTTATACGGCACATGTGTGTATATTTTGTCTTTCTGGGCAAATAACGTATTGATAGTTTTGATAAAGACGTGTGTGTCTGTAATATTTATTCATGCCTTGTGGCTCTAAAATATCTGATGTTTATTCTATGCGGTTCTTATGTTAAGCAAGTTTGGCCATCCCTGATCTAGGAGACTCAGGTTTGAATCCTCAGGTTGCCAAGGGAGCTCTCTGGGTAACTGTGCGCCTGTCACACTCCCTTAGCTTCATCTACCTCACAGGGTTGCCACTGATAAGGCGGAAGATGAGAGAATGATGTGATAAGCTGCTATGGAGAGAAAAGAGGGGTCTAGATTAAATTAAAATATCCATGGTGTTATTGGCAAATGAGCTCCTTTTGGAAGGGCTTTTTTTTTTTTTTTGTAGCAGGAATTCCTTTGTATGTCGGGCCACACACCCCTGATGTAGCCAGTCCTCCAAGAATTTACAGTAGACTCTGTAAGAAGAGCCCTGTAAGCCAGGGGTGTCGAACTTATTTGTTATGAAAGCTGGACTGACATAAATGAGACCTTGTTGGGCTGGGCCATGTTGGGCCAGGCTGTGCGTGTACCAGTTTAAGTTTAGCTAGCAGAGATATAAACTTTATAAAGAATACAGACAAACACAATTCAAGTTTTTTTTTTTTTAAAAACCCCTTAAAATAAAACATGCTTAAAACATTAGCATTCATTGGTCTTAAAGGTGCTTTCTTTGTATCTCTTCCATGGGACCCAGTGAACTGGGCAAAGGCAGCTTGGGCTCTTTCCTTCCTTCCCCAGGGGGCCAGGAGGGGGAGGAGCGTCAGCCAATAGAAGGATGAGAGACTTGGCTCAGTAGCTCTGCTGCGCGACTGAGAGTGCTTAGTAAAGCAAGCTCTCCCTCCCCCCCTTCCTCCCCAAGGGAGGAGCCTCAGCCAATGGAGAAAATAGAGACTTTGCTCTGTAGCTCCTGGCAATTGAGTAAGCCTTGCAAGGCAAGCTGTTATGCAGACGGAAGCAAGAGAAAAGGAGGAGGAAGCAGATGACAGTCAGTTGCTTGGGGAGCTGATAGGAGCCCTCCGAGGGCCTGATTTGGCCGCCAGGCCGCATGTTTGACACCCCCATTGTAAGCTCTTGCAGGATGGCTACACTGGGGTGTGTGTGTAGCCTAATATGCAAAGGAGTTCCTGATACAAAAAGGCCCTGCCCTTTCGGCCCATGGAATCACAGGACAAGGAGCCAAATGTAGTCTTCTCCATAGATAGTGGCAAAAAAGACTGAGAGGAAAGCAGAAACTCCAAGGGAGTGGGTTATAAGAGCCGCACCAGTAGCAGAATTAGTTGTTCTCAATGGCATCTTTCTTGGAAAGCCCTGGGAAACAGGCCGCTTCCCCTCTCCTCGCTGACAGGAGCAAAACAACAATGGCTGGAACACTTCAATGAGGAGCCGTGGCTACCCATAAGCCCGCCGTGGCCCTGGCTCAGTGTCTCAGGAGGTCACAGGTCCGAGTCCAGCAAATCCCCAGCGAGCCGCCCGGCTCCTCATAAATATACATCGTTTCAAGTCCTTGCGAGCAAAATGTCAGCTGTGCCAGAAGGGCTTTTAAGCAGACACGCACTCCAGATATAATGCTCAGAGCAGATCTGAGTGGACAGTCACTTCATAAGACAAAAGGCTGGCACTTCAGCTGAGGTTGACGGAAAAGTCTACAGGTTGCTTCCCCATCCCTCACCCCCCTTCATCTCCTTCAATATTAGCACAACGAATAAATCAAGGACGGTTCACGGGTGCAATTCTAGCAGGAGCTCCTTTGCATATTAGGCCACACACCCCTGATGTAGCCAATCCTCCAAGAGCTTACAAGGCTCTTGGAGGATTGGATACATCAGGGGTGTGTGGCCTAATATGCAAAGGAGCTCCTGCTAGAATTGCACCCCTGCAAGGACCCATGGCAGGGCTTCCAGGACTGATTTAATATTTCTGGACTCAGTTCTCTTTCCAGTTTATGGGACTGGCAGCACAGTCTCATAGGAGTCCCTACCGAAATTAGGCTGGGGAGTTGTCCCAAGATACTTAGAGAAAACACTGGATTTATACCCCACCCTTAACTCAGAGAGGTTTACAATCTCCTCCCCTTCTTCCCCCCACAACAGACACCCTGTGAGGTAGGTGGGGCTGAGAGAGAACTGTGCTTGAGAGAACAGCTCTGAGAGAATTGTGGCTGGCCCAAGGTCACCCAGCAGCTGCATGTGGAAGAGTGGGGAATCAAACTCGGTTCTCCTAGATCAGAGTCTACCACTCTTAACCACTACACCAAACTAGGGAACCCATGGTTCAGGAGTTTCCTGGTAGACTAAGACTAAGACCTGGTAGACTAAGGAGTTTCTCTTGTAGACTAAGACCGCAGTTTCCCCAGAGCCTCAAAAAATTGGCTTAAAATGTGTTTCATTTACTTTTTCGGACCTGTCCAAAAAACAGACAAAGCACTTCTGATTTTTTTTTGTGTGTGCCAGCGCTTAGACAGATGGTAAAAGATCCTCTTTTAACATGCACATTTTGGAATTTAAACTCTGCAACTTTGGTCTCTGTTCTATCCAAAGCATCTGAAGTGTGATGGATATTTTCTTTCTCTGTGTTATCTCTGTGTAGGAAAAGTTAATGTGCTAGAAGAACTTCTGAACCTACTTTCTAGATTGGATTGGTAGACTGGCAGCAGCAACCCCTTTCCTATGATGGACACAGCCAATGAAGAACAGCCCATCTGTGATATCCAGATGGACACCCCAACCAATAAGACGCAGAGGCAGCCAACAAATTGCCTCCAAGACTTCCTTGTTCTTTCCTGGATTCCTTATCCAATGCCAGGATTTCAGGCTGAGTTCTCACTAAGGAACTAAACCTGTCTAGGCAACCATTATTTCAGTCTGCAAGTGGAGTGGAGGGAGCAGGGACATAGCAAGAAAATTTTAAGTGATGGGGGCACTGGGAAATCCAGGGGACAGTGGAGCAGACAGAGGGGGCAGAAATGAGAGAGAAGGAAGGAAGGAAGGAAGGAAGGAAGGAAGGAAGGAAGGAAGGAAGGAAGGAAGGAAGGAAGGAAGGAAGGAAGGAAGGAAGGAAGGAAGGAAGGAAGGAAGGAAGGAAGGAAGGAAGGAAGGAAGGAAGGAGGGAGGGAGGGAGGGAGGGAGGGAGGGAGGGAGGAAGGAAGGAAGGAAGGAAGGAAGGAAGGAAGGAAGGAAGGAAGGAAGGAAGGAAGGAAGGAAGGAAGGAAGGAAGGAAGGAAGGAAGGAAGGGAGGAAGGAAGGGAGGGAGGGAGGGAGGGAGGGAGGGAGGGAGGGAGGGAGGGAGGGAGGGAGGGAGACCCCCCAGCTTTCCCATCTCTCTGACTGTCAGAGAGGAGCAGGCTGGCTGGATTTTCTTCCTGCTTCTGAAGCAAAAGTAAACTGCAGAAGCAGGAAGAAGACTTCCCCCACGCCTCTCCAACCAAGAGTCAAGGGCTCACTGGGTTTTCCTGAATGAAACGTATGGGGCATATCTGGAAAGGTGGAGGCATGGCAATGAGATGTCTCACCATGGCTATGGGCCCGGAGGGAGTGTCCCCACTGTCCAGCCATACAAAAAAAAATACCTCCAGATGAAAACCCCACTTTTGATTATTTGTGCAGTTGCTTAGTGGCTGACAAAAGTCCCTTCTCATTGAACAAGAACACGCCAGGGACATTTTCTTTATCTAAAATATTTGTAGGCCACCTTTCTACACAACTTAAGGTCCACAAGACAGCAAACAATCCCGATGTAACATACAAACAAATATACATACAATATTTAAAACAATGAAGTAAAATGCAAAAACTTACGGAGAGGGAAGGCCCATTAAAATTAGTGAATGAACGCCAAACAAAACAAAATAAAACGTGGAGATGAAGACAGCTGAACCTCCCTGGGGAAGGAGATCAAGAATTGGGGTGCCATAACTGAGAAGACCTTTCCTGGGTTTCCACCCATCTAGCCTCAGATGGTGCGGAAACTACATCTAGGTCCTCTGAAGATGACAGGAGTGGTCAGGTGGGTTCATATCAGACTAGGGCAGGGGTGTCAAACATGCAGCCGGAGGGCCAAATCAGGCCCTCGGAGGGTTCTTATCAGGCCCCAAGTGACTGGATGTCATCTGCTTCCTTCTCCCTGTCTCTTGCTTCCTTCTGCATCACAGCTTTCTTTGCAAGACTTGCACAGGAACTATACAGCAAAACCATTGGCTGAGTCTCCTCCCTTGGAGAGGGGGGGAGAAGCTGAGCTTGCTTTGCCAGGCTCTCTCAATTGCACAGCAGAGCTACTAAGCCAATCCTCACTTCCTTCTAATGGCTGAGGCTCCTCTCCCTCCTCAACCCCTGGAAAGGAAAGAAAGAGTCAGAGCTTCCTTTGCTCAGTTCCCTGGATGCCATGGAAGAAATAAGAAAGTATCTTTTAAGACCAATGATTGCTAATGTTTAAAGTATGTTTTAAGGCAGGGGTGACCAACGGTAGCTCTTCAGATTTTTTTTTGCCTACAACTCCCATCTGCCCCAGCCATTGGCCATGCTGGCTGGGGCTGATGGGAGTTGTAGGCAAAAACATCTGGAGAGCTACCGTTGGCCACCCCTGTTTTAAGGGTTTTGTTTTGGTTTTTTTAAAAAAAACCTTTAATTGTGGTTGTTTGTGTCTTTAAAAAGTTTACGTGTCTGCTACCTAATCTTAAATAGATTCACACATGCCCCAGTCCAACATGGCCCGGCCTGACAAGATCTCATTTATGTCAGATTTGGCCCTCATAACAAATAATAATAATAATAATAATAATAATAACTTTATTTTTATATCCCGCCCTCCCCCGCCGAAGCGGGCTCAGGGCGGCTAACAGACATGGAAATCCCATGATTCATATAAAACAATGTAAACAATTTTAATATATCAGTTGTATAATAAATTAATTTAAATAGATAAAATATATAAAATGGGTGCTAAAATACTGTGATCATAATATCCATAAGATGGCTAGATGTGCATACGTCAGATTAATCGGGTTCCATCTTGAAGGCAAGCTGGAAAAGAAATGTTTTGCAAGCCCTGCGGAATTGGTTCAGGTCCCGCAGGGCTCGCACCATCTCTGGAAGGTGGTTCCACCAACGAGGGGCCATCACCGAGAAGGCCTGCTCCCTAGTAGCCTTCAACCTAGCATCTCTTGGCCCAGGGATTGTTAGTAAGTTCTGAGAGCTAGATCTCAGTGCTCTCTGGGGCACATATGGGGAGAGGCGGTCCCTTAGGTAGGCAGGTCCTCGGCCATATAGGGCTTTAAAGGTAATAACCAGCACTTTATAGCGAACACGGTACACAACCGGCAGCCAATGCAGATCCCGCAGCCCAGGCCGCGCAGGTTCCCACCGTGGTAGTCCCTCCAGCAGCCTGGCCGCCGCGTTCTGGACTACCTGAAGCCTCCGTGTTCGGTATAAGGGCAGCCCCATGTAGAGGGCATTGCAGTAGTCTAGTCTCGAAGTGACCGTTGCGTGGATCACAGTTGCTAGGTCGCTGCGCTCCAAGAAGGGAGCCAGCTGCCTCGCCCTCTTGAGATGGAAGAAGGCGGATCTAGCAGTGGCGGCTATCTGGGCCTCCATTGATAGAGAGGATTCCAGTAGCACTCCCAGGCTCTTGACTTTGCGCACTGGTACCAGTGGCGCACCGTCAAAAGCCGGTAGGGTAATCTCCCCTCCCGGTCCGCCGCGGCCCACGCAAAGGACCTCAGTCTTCGCCGGATTCAACTTCAGCCCGCTCAGCCTGAGCCAGTCAGCCACGGCTTGTAATGCCCGGTCCAAATGAGTTTGTCACCCCGACACTAGGTGTTTCTTAAGGTCTGCTGGCCCTTAGACGTATACAGCTTTAAAAGTTTCCAGCTTGATTCCAACTTCAAGCCTGGAAACAAACTGGGAGCCATGAAAGTGGAACAAGAGTGGAATGATAAGCTATACTCCAGCATTCTGTACCAACTGTAGTTTCTGGACTGCACTTCAAGGGCAGCCCCATGTAGAGTGCATTGCAGTAATCTAAGCTAGATGTTTACCAGAGCATGTACCACAATGGTAAAAATCACAGTGGCATGAACACATCAAAGGGGAAGGTAATGGTTTTTCTTGCCATGTCAGGTAATGCTTTTGTATGGAGACACATGAAGAAGCTCGGCTATCAGAAGTATCGTAACTCAGACAGAAGCTTACCTTCTCAGAGGCCACTGGGCTTTAGTTACTACCAGTGTTCTCTCAAAGAGCCTGTTTGGTGTAGTGGTTAAGTGTGTGGACTCTTCTCTGGGAGAACCAGGTTTGATTCCCCACTCCTCCACTTGCAGCTGCTGGAATGGACTTGGGTCAGCCATAACTGTCTCCAGAGTTGTCCTTAAAAGGGCAGCTTCTGAGAAAGCTCTCTCAGCCCCACCTACCTCACACAGTGTCTGCTGTGGGGGAAGAAGATAACGGAGACTGTAGGCCACTCTGATTCAGAGAGAAGGGTGGGGTATAAATCTACGGTCTTCTTCTTCTAAGCTGAGTTCACATGAGCTAGTTCACAGTTTTTTAACCTCTGGCTCACACATTTTTGTCTTAGCTCAGCCTGCACAGGAAGCACAGCCACTGAGAAAACTAATTTATGCAGCAGCTCGCAATTTTAATGCCAGTATGTGAGCTACTGGCATTAAAATTGTAGAAGTAGAATTTTTGCTCACAAGATTCCACAGCTTAGAGGGAACATTGGTTACCACCCCAGACTGGAAGATCAAAAGTGATATGACAAGGGGAAGGAACAAAAGGCAGCTGGATATAGATGAAGCTAGAGTTGGGGTACCCTAAGAAGCTTTGACAAGAGCAGGATCTGAGGAGAAAAGGTAAACCCTCATGCTCCCTTTAGCAAGTCCCGGACGAGGTCAGCGTGACTCACGCAGAGCTGAACTGCATCCAGCCTCCATTCCCTTTGCCAAGAGATACCCCGGAGCAGAATCTTGGAGTGGTCACTTTGCATTCGGCTCAAAGGGTGTCTCAGAAATATGCAATAATAATAGCAGTAATGATAATAAATAACAGGACGCACTTCCCCAAAGGGAACACATTAATGGTACAACTGGAAATGTTCAGTTTGATCATAATGCTTTACGAAAAGGTCACTGAGAGACAGCAGAAGCCTACCTTGGGGATGTTCATTCTCCTGGTTGGATGAAATGGAAAGAGTCAGCTCCCCCACCCCCCTTCTTGCAGCACCCGCATTACTCTCAGGTTGCTGAGGCCGGCGGTGGGCCACAAAGATCGTTATAAGCCATGCACAGAGAACTGGAATCGTCTATGAACGCTTCATCTCTGAACACATCTCCAGACAACAATTCCATGAGCCGGTGATGCTTGCATTTTAATATTCTCCAGGCCACATTCATGAACTCAGTGGCTTCCCAATGACTGTAAGTGGATATGGTGTACTGACTATACTGCACTTTTTCGGTATCCACATTTTGACACAAATCCATCATACAGACGGGTTTTTATTGGATTAATTTACTTTTCATGGAAATGAATCCAATAGAACCCTGCTGTCCGCAGAGAAGTACCTAGGGAACCACAGGTTGCTGCGTTCTCTCAAAATGTCTTACCCAGATTTTCCAATCGATATCATTGCTTCTAAACCAGCATCAATGGCACACAATTCGAAAGGAAGGAGGGAAGGAGGGAAGGAAGGAAGGAAGGAAGGAAGGAAGGAAGGAAGGAAGGAAGGAAGGAAGGAAGGAAGGAAGGAAGGAAGGAAGGAAGGAAGGAAGGAAGGAGATGGCTAAGAGTCCAGATTTGATTATGCACAGTGAGAGAATAATTAGGCAGCTAATCAATTCTACCCAAGTTTGTGCAATAACAACTACTTCTAAAATGCAGCAAAAAAGGGGGTTCATAGCCCACCCAATCACTGGGCAGAAGTGGGGAATGGGGAAGAATTAATCTTGGCAGGTTGACATTCTACAGCAGTGGGAAGAGGCAAGCACACTTGAACTGGAGAGAAAATGACTGTGAATAAAGCCCCAGCTGACTTAATGGTGACCCCAACAAGGGGCTTTCAAGGCAAACTTGGTAGTTGGCCATTGTCTTCCTCTCCAGAGTCTTCCTTCCAAGTACCGACCCTGCATACCTTCCAAGATCAGACCAGATCAGGCTAATCCATGCTGCCTTTCCTCCCAAGAAAATGACAGCATTCTGCAAAACAAAGACAACATCCTGCCTCCCTGAAATGAACGGGATCCTGTTCATTTCCCACTGGGCATGTGCAAGAGAATTTCCTATAAGGTAAAGTCACAAGGGTGCAGCCTAGGCACTGGAGGACTGTAGGATGCAAGCAGAGAGGCTGAATCTCCAGGTACCCAGGGATGGACTGAGTGCAAAGACTCTGGCACATCACTGCCTTTAAAAACAGCCATGCAAACTGCAGGTCTAACTGTACACAGCATGCACAGAAGTGATGGCTCTTTTTCAAGTAAGGGCGGTTGGAATAAACACTGGTCTGGTTTCCTCTTTCAGAGACAGGCCCAGGAGGCATTGCGCCTGGAGTGTGTTTGCTCTACCTTTCTAATGCGTGCGCGTGCACACACACATACACACCTGCCCATGAAGCAGGATGAGGCATCCTCGCCACTCCAGCACTGCTGAGAAGAACTCCCAGTTGCAGCCAGAAGGTATTTTTAGCTGCATTATTTATTTGAACACCTGCCTGCTACTCAGACGTGGAACAGGGAAGGCCTGCATAGGGAAACCTGGAGCTTTTCCATGGCACCAGACCTCTTGTGGTCACATGGGAAAGAAAACCAAACAGAAGGCCAGAGTGGTGAGCGTCCAGACTGACATCCTCCACTCCTGAGAAGTTGCTTAACTGACGCTGTTACAGCTCTCCTCTGGATACAGCTGAAATCCACAAACGCGCTCGAGTTCCAGGCATGCTGCTTCTAAAGGGAATATTTCTGGAAGACCATGCACTGATCTCTGTATGATGCGCTCCGCTGAATGGAACGTGGCAGCTGGGAGGTCTATGGACACAGCTGCAGGTTTCCAGTGGCAATTTTCACACTCCCCCCCCCCCCTTTCATTGTTCATGGGAGTTGTCAGTTCCAGGAAGCTGCAGGTGTACCTCTGAATAGCCGAGGTTGTGCATTGTGTTCTCTGGTGGCAGTATCACCAGAGAAAGGTTTTCAGTGTCTGAACTGCTTCCTGAGGAATCCCAAAACACCATTAGTACCACCTGCTGCTACCTATCAAGCCCCCCACCATGTCATTTGCTACAGTATGGGGGGGGGAATAGAGAAGATAGTACATCCCACCCCCCCAAAAATGGGATCTATTATATTCTGAAACAGAGTGAATACAACATGGTTCTCAGAAATGCATTTGTTGGATCAGCAGTGTATGGTGAGTAATTAAAGTTATGCAGAGTATTTGTTCAGGTCTTTTGGTCCCATGGAACCATGGGTGGATGAAGGGGTACTTCTTTTTGGCCAACATAGACACCTCTCTTCTAAATAACTACATTTGTAACCGAAGAAAGGACACATTCTCTAGCTCATGAACAAAGCGGTTCATCATATTATAAAATGGCTCAAAGAACTTCACTTGGTCAGGGTCCTTCCTTCCCCACACCCCCTTCCTTATGACTTCCCTCAAAAGGAAAGGAGAGGAAAGAGGAAAAGAAAGGATATTCCCACATTGTCCTGAAACTACTCAGGGAGAGATCTCACAACTTTAAGATAGAAAAAAAAGTGTTTTATTACAACATGCAAGTGGAATTAATTATCCAAACGGAATATATTTCAGAAACCTATTTTGCAGAAAGCATTCTGCATGTTTGGCAGATTAGCACAAGGTGCTTTTGGTGTTCAGTTTAGGGAAGCAAAACTGAGGAAACCAATGACCGAGTGTGTTAGGCCCAGAAGGGTGGGAACTTGCCTTCCAGAACCTCAGATTGAACAGTACAGCATTGCCTCCAGCTTTGGAAAGAAGGCAGACCAAGGAAATCTCATGGGGGTTTCTCCCCTTTGATTCTGGTCCTGCCATTCTCTCGCTTTCTCTTTCTATTTAAGCCACATCTGAATGAAACACCCAGACATACATCATCCCCCCTTTGTTGATTAATCCTCCCCTGTGTGCCGTCAATTCTCTCCCAAATCAGCCAGGGAAAAGGCATCTTGAAAGAAAGGCCGGGGCCAGAGCGTGCGCTTCGAGGCTGGGCTCCTGAGCGCACAGATCTTGCTTATTTTGGCCTATCTCTCCCTGGTGATAAGGCTGCTAACAGCCTGTTATCAGGCAGTCTGTGAAAATGTGCTCCAGCCTGATTAGGCCTCAGTCTTTGCCAAGGTTATAAACAGCCGTTATCGTTTTTCCGAACAGAATAATCCGGACAGTATCAGCTCAGAAACATATGGGCCACACAGCGAAGATAGCCGCTGACGGACACTTCATTTTAATTGTAACGAGTGGGTAGCAGCAGCCAACAGACAACAGACACAACTGCCCAGTTGGCAGCTGCTCCCCCTCGCTCGCGCTCTCTTTCTCACTTCCTTCTCCCTCATCTCTCACTTTCTCTGTACCATTCTTTGCCTTTGGATGCAACAAAAGCAGATATTTGTAAGATTCACAGATGATGGCACATCATAGTTGGTCGTTACAGGAAACGGCCTGAGGAACCCTGGGGTTCATGCCCTGCCCTCTTCTTTCCATCTCTCCATTCTTCCCTCATGCACAGCTAGGAAACTGAGCACTTCTGCGTTCAGGCCAACCACAGTTTGCCCCTTTAGTCTGAATCTCAAACTATGGGTCCACGAAACCAGGATCCTAAACCAAAAACACAGTTCAGAATCTTGGTTTTGTGAACGTAGAACAAACCACAGCTTGATACTCATGCAAACTGAAGAAGTATGCTTTGGCACAGGAGCAGTTAGTGTCTTAGCTGAATGATATGGATGAATGGAGGGAACACATAAGCTCAAGACTTCCCCTGGGCTTGTTCCTATCAAGACAAACCATGGCTTGTTGTTACTTTAATGTGTATGACTGTGACTATGACAAAAGACCCGTCTCTCAGCATAAACAGTCCATTATCCAGTTGTCAGAACAGAAATATTTCACAATAGCCCAGATCTCACAAAACATGCCATTAGCTCTTCCTCTCAGCCCCATTTAGTAGGCCACAGAGTGAACATGGTATGTCTAACCCTAAATCTCTAAGGAATCAGAAGGTCAGATCTCCCCCGAAATTTCTTCATGCGTGCCACCCATTAAATCAAATAACCCAGATCACCTGCTCAGAACATATTGGAAAAAGCAGGAATGAACAAATTGTAACACCACAGAACCAACAGCCCCCAAGTGAGCAAAAAGGATTATGTGAGAACAGACATACAGATTTAGAAACCGGTTTATAAATGGGGCTCAGTGGAAAATGTCACTGTCCCAAACAAGGTGATCAATGAAGCAAAAATCAATCCAAGAAGTCTCTCCAACATCCCGCCTCCAGACACATCAGCATCTCTCAGGCAACCCTACCATGAGCCAGGCTGAAATGACTGTCAGAGGTAGCAGATCTGAACCAGTACTAAAGGCAGCAGGCAGAACGAGAGACAGATCAGTCCCCACCAGGGAAAATCCTCAAGAAAGTGTTTCTGGCAACTCTCATTGACTTCTGAGGCTTTCACAAGGCTTTCATCATTTGGGAACAGGTCATCTTCCTGCAGGAGGTTGGTACTAGTGGTAGTAACAATAACAACAATATATATTTGATTGACACCCTAACAAAGCAGTATGATGAGTTACATGAACTTATAATGCCTACCTGGCCATTCACCCAGGACAGGAGTAAGATTAGCTCACCATGTTTTATAGGTGTAAACAGTTCTCCTTAAATAACCCCAAACTGCAGAAGCAGTTACTCTTCAGAGTCAGAAGAAAAGTTTAGGTCTGAACAAACATATTGCGGTCCTGAAGTTGCTAGGTAAACCCTTCCTAAATGAGTCCATTATAAATTTCTGCTCCTTCTTCCAAAAAACAAGTCCTCTAGAGATGATGGCGTCCTTCACAGATCAGATTCAGCACCAAACCAAGAGAACATATGAAGGAAATATTCTCCTCAGTGGGGTTCATATCTTCCACAGTACAGACAGAAGCCACCACTGAGTGTTATTTATAGAAACTTGAATTCAGAGCAGATGAAAAAAAAACCCCATAGTTTAAGAGTACTTTGACCAGGGCCTTTAAAAACAAAGGCCATTCAGACCCCTGTGTAGGTTTTAAAAAATTAAAATCAATTAACTTCTGCTACAAAATTGTTCATTGGTCTGTCATAAGAAGGGGAAGCACACAGACACATATCATGTCCCTCTGGCAAAGAATTCCTGTCAGTGGAGGCCGACACCCAGTATAAGATGAGGGATGGCAACAGGAAAGATGATGGTCCATATCTTGAAGTCCTCAAGAACTTTGCTGTACTTCTCTTCATAGAACTGAAAGGCAATCATTCAAAAATATAAAGAGAAGGCAACACCACTGATGTGGAACTAAATCTACCACCTCTCCTCTTTTAGAGAGGGTTGCATCTCATTATGTAGAAGTCCCAGTTATGAGAAGACTCAGTGGGTTAGGATCACACCTGCTGTTGAACTGTGATAGGCAGGAGCCAATGAGCTCTATATACATTGCCTGAAGGTGTCATTTAAGCTATTCAATTTGCTGCTGGATTGAGAAATGCCACAAACAAACCTCTAGTCCAGGGGTGGCCAACGGTAGCTCTCCAGATGTTTTTTGCCTACAACTCCCATCAGCCCCAGCCACTGGCCGTGCTGGCTGGGGCTGATGGGAGTTGTAGGCAAAAAACATTTGGAGAGCTACCGTTGGCCACCCTTGCTCTAGTTGAAACCTTTTTAAAAGATAATTGTAGAGAATCATGGTATATGACAGGGGTGGCCAACGGTAGCTCTCCAGATGCTACCATTGGCCACCCCTGGTATATGAGAGCAGCCCAAGCAGGAGAGCTGGAAGTACCCAGTTAAAAATCTTTCACTGTGGCCTTAAGCAAACGACTCATCCTTAGCCTTCCATCTGTAGCAAGGGATGGAAATCATTCTGGCTTTTCTTACAGTGATGTTATAAGCAGTACTGAGGATATATGTGAGGTATTTTGAACACATCAAATGTATTCTATCAGTGCCCAGCTTACTATTTGTCATATATAGGGCTTTTTTTGTAGAAAAAACCCAGCAGAAACTCATTTGCATATTAGGCCACACACCCTAATACCAAGCCAGCTGGAACTGCATTCCCACTCAAAAAAAGCCCTGGTCATATATATTATACTGATGAACATGCTCAAGAATTAGAATACAACCTCTTCCCTTCCTCAGCACAGCTCTTTTTATACCAGGGGTCCCCAATATTGTAGAACATGTGGGCATTTTTAGAATTTTGAAAATGAATGGTGGGCACCACAATAAAGTACCTTCAGGGGGACACTGACAAAATGGCTGCCATGACGATTGAGCCTAACCATAAAATGCTAGAAAATTCCACAAAATGTTAAGAGGTTCCAAGTAAGTCTCCTTCTACGATGGAGGCAACTAATCCCAAATTGGCACAAAGGTGATATACTTTTAAAGCATGTTGTTCTCCAAGAAAATGGAGGAAGGCCAACATTGGCTCTTTGCTTTGGTTTACTCAGACATACCCAGGAATGGTTTCAGAGGCTGTTTGTGTGGCCAAGGAAAGACTGCAGCTCTAAAAGTCTTGCTCCATCTCTCAGGGCCTAAAATACATGTCAACAGATACCCTAATTGGTTGACTGATTGAAAACACCTATCAAGACATTTCTAGGTAATTAGTAATTGTGCGAAGACCTGGCAAGGAATTTTTTTAGCTCCAAATTATGCCCCCTAACCCAATCTGCTCATTTCTCCTTGCCAACATGCATCTCGAATTTTTGTTATGCCCCAGGCATTTTATTTTTCATTACTTACAAAAGGGAAAGGGTATAATTATATCATGATGCTCTTGTTGACACTGATCTTAACAATGAAACAAAGGTAAGAACCCCTCATCACTAGTTAGAGGCTGTTTCCAGATTTTGTTACACTCACCCAGAATGTGAACAAGTTTGCCCTGTCTTCTCAGCCTTCCAAGGGACCTGTGTGTTCCACTGGTTGCTACAGCAACACCAACTCTTGGCTGTTATATTTCAAATGGAGGCTGCCATTCTGTTTCCTTAATCTCAGAAGGCCTTTGGTTCAATTTGATCTCAGTTCTTCTTGGCACCAACTAATCCAACTGAGCCTGCACATAGGATTGCCATCTTTAGGTTTGGAAATACCTGGAATTTTTTTTTGGGGGGGGGGGGGAGTGGAGCCTAAGGAAGGCAGGATTTGGGAAGGGTCAAAGAGTCCACCTTCCAAACCGGCCATCTTCTCCATGTGAACATAGCTCTCTGTTGCCTGGAGATCAGTCGTAATACCAGGCGATCTCCAACCACCACCTGGAGGCTGGCACCCTACTTGCACATCATAAAGACATAATGTTTTTAGCATCATCCGTCCCACTTTTTAACACCCAGCTTGATGAAGAGTTCTGAGCAACTCAAAAACTTGCACACCGTTTTAATTGGTCCTAATCAAAGACACTGCATGGCCATTTCCTTGGACCAATGCATCTAACTGCAATCTCTGTCCACTGGTTGGGTAAAGGATAAGGGGCTGGTGAGATTTCAGGATTGCTATTCAAAGCCAGAATGTCAACACTGGCTGCTACTAACTGTCATACACACAAGAGTCCAGGACTCAGGGCTGCCCTTCCAGACAGCAGGCCTGTTGACCATCTCTGCAGGAGAACCAATTCTTTTACAAGGAAGGACAGTTCACTGTGGTGTAAGCCTTCATTTTGCATTCCCTCAGTGTCTTTTATGTCAAGTCTCCCCCCTCCCTCCCTTCCCAAACGGGGTGGCTTAGCTGAAAGATTCTTTAACCGCATTTGCATTCCGGAGGCAAGCACTTTGGCATTAATTCATCTCTGCACAAGGGTTTCCTTTCCCCTGTTTTCACTTCAAGAAATCTAAAATGAATTCAGCAAGAGACTCCTTCCGTCTCTCAACGCTGCAAGTTCTGTGACACACGGGCTTACCGGGAATAGGATGGCTCTCCTTTCCTTCTACTCCCTGCACCCAGCAACATTGCCTTGCTTGGCTATTTAAAAATACAGGAATATATATTTTGTTGTTGTTGAGCTCCGTCTGCTGCAGGAATGGTCTGCCTACTTCTGTCTCCAGTTGCACCCAGCTCCTGCAGATGCTCTTAGGTCTAGTGGCTCATCTCCCTGCCGGGTGAGCATTGGATCCATATTTTTTAAAAACCCAACCTAATATTCATATGACAAGAAGAGTGGGGGAGAAAAAAAAAAACCTTGGGAAGATTTAGGCACAGGCTTTGAGTCACAGATGCTCTCTTTCCATAATCTGTATTCTGATCTCAGCGCCAGCAGAGCTGTGATCAGAATAACCAAGGTCTCATCAAAAATTCAGGCCTTATTGACTTCCCCGCATTCAAGTGCCGTTGTGTGCTGTTCAAAAGCCTCATGAAAAAAAAGGAACTCCGTTTCCTTTCACAGGCACAAACACTGAGGAAATTTCGTTGCCCGGAAAGGACTCCTACCTTTGCATTCTGCGACAGTCATGAAGGGAATTGAAGGAACATTCCTTTCATTGTCAAACAGACCCGTTTTATGCAACTGGGTGTTTTATTTAAGTAGGAACGCGTGATGGTTTGACCAGTTTATAACCAGCACCGGAGCCAACAAAGGAGATTCAAGGCGCTATATGAAACATAAGCACAATAAATGCTCCTCCTCTCGTCACTCTCCTCAGGGAAGAACCAAAGACATGTCTCACAGCTGCGTAATGGGTGCCATCCGCTAGGTACCTGCGACACATTAGGATGGCCATAGTCTCTGTAACAAAATGTGTATGTAAGTTGTCCTTGCTGTGGCAAAAAGGTAAAAAGTGGTAGTTACAGCTGGATTGATGTCATTTGGGCAGACTACTAAGGCTATGCAGTTTCTCTGGGTAAACCAGAGTCTGGAACATGGGAAATGAAGCAAAGCACAATTCCCCAGGAAGTTCTGCTTCATAAACCCCACTGAGGATAAACAAATACGCAAAACGGTAGTACGGCTACTACTATACCTGGTGGACCGTGACTTTAACTTTCAGAAAGTTATTACACAAATATAGGTATATGTTTAGGAAGCAATTATTTGTTCTATCTTTACCATTATATATGTAACCGTGAAGAAAAATTATAGGCAAATGTTTAAAAAGATGAAAAAAATCAGGGAATTTTGAAGGCATTGGGGGGTGGGGGGTTCTTTCTCCCTCTAGGAAATACAGTAGTTTCAGGGGAAACTGAAATGTGTGCTACACTTTCCTATCAAACATCAACATTTTACTGCTTTAACTTAAAAGGCATCAACAACAACAACAACCTTTATAGGTATTATACACTAAGATGTATACAGGAGATAAGGAGTACTTAATACAATTAACGCAAATCTCACCTTTTTGAAGCCAGACACAAAAATCTGCCATTTCAGTAGTTAGAGAATTTTTCAAGGAAGGAAGGAAGAAAAAGTGACTTAAAATTATCAGATTGGCCTATTAAATCCATTAACAACTGATCTAAATACTTAATATGAATGTCAGAGTAATAATCACAATACGGAAGAACATGCTCAATACTTTCTACTTAAGCATCATGTATAACTTAAATCAACATATAAAATTGCACTAATTATGGAATTTAATACAATAAGCATGCTTGAAGTAAAACTGCAAACATACTTAATAAGAAAAGTTGAGAGATGCAACTTACTGCATCCTCCGCTACCTTAGCACATATATCTTAATTTTGGCCATGTGAGAGGTAGGGGAAAAAATAAAAATTGAAAACAGAAAATACAACTTTTATAGTAAACAAAAGAATGTGTTATTTGGATATAAACCATCTTATACAGTCATAAAAGAGCTAACATCATATGTGGGTATAGAGTTAAACTTGGTAAAACTAAAATCATTGAGCACTTTAATACCACTGTATTAAATTATGTATTCTATTATACACAGTAAAGCAAAGTAACGGACAGAATTACTCACATTTAAACAAACAATGAATGTAACCCTGAAAATATGCTGGATATTCCTATGCTATACATAGGAATTGCCAATGTCTAAAAATGCTGTAGATTGTATTACATTTCACCCTACACTTGAGTTAGCAAAAGCACTTCATTCACTCCAAAGGAAACAAATGTTCCATCGGCTTTTCTCAGTGCTCTCCCAAATATCCAAAGATTTCTACCAGAAAAATCAAGACAGCAGTTAAAAAAATACAGGAGGAAAGTTATAACTTTTTTTCTGCATCTTCATATCACTACTCTAGAATAGGGCATTTGGTAAAGCTCTAGATCCTTAGAATTATGTGGCCATATTTAGTCCACATTTCTAAATTCATTATCTATTAATTTTAAAGTATCTGTTCTAAAATTTCCACCAACCAACAGGAAAGTGTTATTGTGGAAGCAAATATCTATTGGAGTACATGTTCAGTATTTTAATAAGAAAATATAAGCCCATATGACAAGGCTTTAAATATGAAACATAGCAGCTTCCCTTCAAAAATGCTCCATTTAAGAGCCGCCATTTTATAAAACTCAAACATAATACATTTAATATACCACTGTATATATTGGGAGATTAAAAATACACAAACTGAACATATGGTCACAGCTCCCACTGGTAGACAACTGGATCCCATCAGGCCCATTTTTCACTGGTGCCCACAGTAAGACAAAAACTTCATTTTGCTTGCTCCACATGGCCTATCACATTCCTCATCACAAAGCCAGTCTCTGGCTTTCAAGCATAAGAGAAACCAAGGAGGTTTTCACAGCTCGGAGATCTACCCTTAGTCAAGCCAAGCCAGCTGCTAACCATATCCTAACATATTGTAGGTTGAAATCAGCGGACTCTCCCTTCAAGTGTATCTCTGAGAAGTATGCATAGGAAAACTATAGACCCTCAGTTCAGACACAACAAACATCACTATGGCTTAAGGGAAACCTGGATTCAGCTCACAGATGTTCATCCTGGTGGGCCTTGATAATCATTCAATCCTGGTTTCCATGCCTTCAAACCTTCCCCTATTCCCCTGCAAAGAGCCCAGATCAGAGGAAACCCTTGCTGTGTCACCAACTCCCTTACCGTTGTGGTAATCGCTGGCCAAGATCTCTGCCAGGGCAGGAGAGCCATACATACACTTGCTGCCTTGGGAATCTTCAACCACTCTTGCTAAAGCAAGTTGCCACAGCTCTGTGTCCCTCTCCTCAGGTTGTTGTAAAAATCTTCCGCATTAATCCTTTTCTCACACCAAACCAAAAGAAACAAACATCCCGCTGATAATGTAAGTACAACCTCCCCCTACCCACAAAACACTCAAGGTTCTAGCCACACACCCCACACACACACTCCACCGCTGAGCATTACTCTTCTGCAGCCAACCTTATTCTGTTCTATGACAGAACATTAAGTGTGGGAGATCTTCAGCTTGTTTCCCCTAAACTTGCTCTCACTTACCCCAAATTCCTGAGCCACCATCTCTGTGAAAAAGTACAAACGGAGTGCTAATAACTTCACTGTTGGAGGACGGGGAATTAAACAAGTTGAGGATTCAATGGCATTGCTTCTTTTCTTTTATGCACATATGGAAGGAGTGCACATGTATTACAGGAACTCTAACAGGGTGGAGGTGAAAAGAGACTGTTGACAATCAATTAGGAGTCAATATCCAGCTGTTACTGAAAGCCAAGGGGACAGTCAGGAAGACTGTAAAGAGATGGTAAAAAGGTGAGAGGATCGGATTTCCAGCCATCTTGGTAGCTGGAAACATCTGGGAATCAGCCAGGATGTCTGCTGTTGTCTGTCACATGAAATCAGACTACCTGTGGTTAATAAACCAACTTCAAACCATGGCTTCAGATCTTGGTTTGAGGAACCTTAATTGACCATAATTTGTGAGGCGTCCTACATTTAGATGACTAATGAACCATAGTTTAACTGAACCCTGCTTTCACAAAAGTCTGAACCAACCCCAATCAAGTGCATTGATTTCTGTAGAAGAGTACTAAGCACCTATTTAACATTTGCTTTGAAATGAACAGCACTTGACAGTTAATTAATTTTGGTTGGGTGGCACTGGAATATTACCTACATACAAAGATCCACCACCCAATATAACTAAAAATGCTTAGATTTAAGCCTATTTTACCACCTTGGTACAACAAGATTGTGGTTGACGATGCTCCCCTTAACATCTCAAAGATTTTCACAGGGAATTTCATCCCAGGCCACATTAGTTACCAAAATTCATCTCGCAGGCTGCAATCAACTTTAGTCCTAGTAATCGTGGTTGAAAGGGACTGTCTGGCTCAGTAGAAGAGCCTCTAGTTTGTATGCAGAAGGTCCCCGGTTCAATCCCTGGCATCTCTGGTTAAAAGGACAAGGGAGTAGTTGATGTGAAACCTGAGACCTTGGAGACCCACTGGCAGCTTGAGCAGACAATATGGACCTTGATGGACCAACAGTCCGATTTTACACAAGGCATCTTTGTATGTATTTGTGTAGGATTACAGGTTTGTAGGCCTGGCCTAACCAGTTTGCAGCTCAGGCTAGAGTGTCACACAGAAATCCACAAGCACGTTTATAAACTCACTATCCCCCCCCCCCCCCGCACCTCTGTGCCATGACAGCTCTGACTTTCAGTAATGTGATAATATTATTTTTGAGATCAGTTAAGGTATAAAATGTGCGCACTCCGAGTCTTCAATATTAATAAGTCTTGTAACTTAGCGGTTTCTCGTAGCTCCGAATTCTTGAGCACAACTAGAAAGGGCACTTATCCTGAAAAATCTAATAAATTTACAGTTTTATATACTTCCTTCAATTGTAAAAGTCTTGTTCAATAAACTTTAAAATGCCACTATAGAGCAATAACACCGACGGTATAAAGCCAGCCCAGGGAAAGCTGTGCAACTGGAAATTGTTCCCCTTTCTGCTAGAGCAATAAAGTTTTATATGTTTGAACTGACTGTAAAAAGGTTTGAATGTTGGCAACTGGGGAATAATCTGTCTTCTTTATAGTTATTATCATATTTCCCACAAGACCCCTTGGTCTGTGTCAATCCTTCTTGTATATGACACCTTTGTACTGTCAGCGAAAGCTAGAATACTTGGTGTTGTGTGTGCGGGTATGTTTTTTTCATCCTATAGGTCTTGTGTCTGTATTCCTTCAGATTACAGCTAGCAGGAATAAATTACTTGTGACAAGCTTCAATTGCACATTTTACCAAATAAAGCTAAGTCAGAGCCGCTTTTTCTTGGGGATGAAAAAAAAAATTAATAAACGAGCATGTTTACTCGTCACTTGATTCAAATGTGATTCAGAGAGGTTTCGAGGCAGGAGACACTAATAAAAGAGGATTTGCAAGAGCACTTCTAAAGGTGGCAAGCGGGGTAACGGAGCAGACGCACAGATCTGTTTCGGTTGCAGAATGCAATCTCTTGAAGCAGGACTTCCTGAATTGCAACTTCCTCCTGAGTAGACAGAAACATTCTGTGAAATGCCAGAGGAACACTTACCGTTCTTCTGAAGGAAAATCAGCATGGCTTCTGCAAAGGGAAGTCATATCTCACCAACCTTTTGGAGTTCTTTCAGAAAGTGAAAAGGCATGTAGAGCAGGGGTGTCGAACTCATTTGTTATGAAGGCCGGATCTGACATAAATGAGACCTTGTTGGGCCAGGCCAAAAAAACCCTTAAAACATGCTTAAAACGTTAGCACTTATTGGTCTTAAAGATGCTTTCCTTGTATTTCTCCCATGAGAGCCAGGGAACTGGGCAAAGGAAGCTCTGGCTCTTTCCTTCCTTCCCCAGGGGACTGGGGGGGAGGCTCAGCCAGTAGAAGGAAGAGAGGCTTGGCTCAGTAGCTCTGCTGTGCAATTGAGAGAGCCTGGCAAAGCAAGCTATTCCTCCCCCCCTTCCACCCCAAGGGAGGAGCCTCAGCCAATGGGGAAAATAGAGGTTTTGTTCTGTAGCTCCTGTGCGATTGAGCAAGCCTTACAAAGCAAGCTGTGATGCAGAAGAAAGCAAAAGAGAGGGAGAAGGAAGCAGATGACAGCCAGTTGCTCAGGGGCCTCACAGGAGCCCTCCAGGAGCCTGATTCGGCCCCCAAACTGCATGTTTGACACCCCTGATAGACAATGGTGACCCAGTAGACATTATATTGATGGACTTTCAAAAGGCTTTTGACAAGGTACCTCACCAAAGACTCCTGAATAAACTCAGCAGTCATGAGCTAAGAGGATGGGTTCTCTTATGGATTAAAAACTGGTTAATGAAAAGAAGCAAAGAGCAGTAATAAGCAAACAGTTCTCACAATGAAGGAAAGTAAACAGTAGGGTCCCACAAGGATTGGTATTAGGGCCTGTATTATTTAATTTATTCATCAGTGATGTGGAACTAGGGGTGAGTAGTGTAATGGCTGGACAGTGTTACTGATGTAACTAACATGAATTTGTGCAGACTTCGGAGGATAGTGGAAGACAGGAGGGCCTGGCATAACTTGGGGTCGCAAGGAGTCAGACTCAACTATGCGACTGAACAACAACAACGAAGTGTAGTGGCCAGGTTTGCAGATGACACAAAATTATTCGAGATGGTGAAAACCAAGTCTGACTGTGAAGAGCTCCAAGAGAACTACCACAAGCTTGGATGAGTGGGTGACAATGTGGCAAATGAAGTTCAATATTGGTAAGTGTAACATAATGCACATTGGGATAAAAAAAATCCCAACTTCAAGTATGACTAATGGGGTCTGAACTTGCTGAGACTGAGAGGGGCAAAGTTCTAGTGGATACCTCAATGAAAGTGTCAACCCAGTGTGCTGTAGGATTAAAAAGGCAAACTCTGTGTTAGGGATTATTAAGAAAGGGATTGAGAATAACAAAGTCAATATTGTAATGCCCTTGTATAGATCTATGGTGCAGCCTCATTTGGAATATAGTTCTGGTCACTGTATTTCAAAAAGGACATTGCGGAGCTGGAAAAAGCACAGGGGAGGGCAACCAACATGACTAGGGGGTTGGAGCACTTTCCCTATGAGGAAAGACTGAAGAGTCTGAGACTTTTCAATTCAGAAAAGAGACAACTAAGGGGGGGCATAGCGCAGGGGTGTCAAACATGCAGCCCAGGGGCCGGATCTGGCCCCCAGAGGGCTCCTTATCAGGTTTGTGAGCAACTCACTGTTGTCTGCTTCCTTCTCCCTCTCTTGCTTTCTTCTTGCTTTGCTGGGCTTGCTCAGTCACACAGGAGCATCAGAGCAAAGCCTCTTTTGTTTCCGTTGGCGGACCAGCACATGAATACTTATGTATAAAAGCTCACAATGTCCAGCAGTTTCATGTTTTCCTCTGGGTTTTAGGCTCAAAGCATTGATCATGACTTAAGACACCTGAACAGCGTACTCAAGATTGCTACAGCACAGACACTGCCTCCAGATTCTGATGCAATAATTCAGAGCAAAAGGTGTCAGTTAGAGACTGTTAAATAAACAAAATATTGCAAGAGTGGTAATCTTTTAAGCAAGTTTTAAGTTTAAAAAAAAATCTTTAATTGTGTTTGTCTGAGCCCTTTGTTAAGTTTATATCTCTGTTACCTGGCATTACATTTTATGACACGTGGCCCCGCCTGACAAGGTCTGATATATGTCCGATCCGGCCCTCATAACAGAATAGTTCAAAACCCCTGTGACAGAGGTTTATAAAATTATGCATGGGGTGGAAAGAGTTGACATGGAGAACCTTTACTCCCAAAATTCTAGAACTCAAGGGCATCCAGTGAAAGATGGGCAATAGGTTCAGGATGGACTAAAGGGAATATTACTTTAAAAAAGAGAGAGATTAAAATGCAGAATTCATTGTCAGAGGATGTAGCGATGGCCACTTGAATAAACAGCTTTAAAAGGAGATTAGATAGATTAAGGGAGGATAAGTCTATCAACAGCTACTAACCATGGTGCCTGAGTGGAACCTCCACATTCAGAGGCACTAAGCTTCTGAATCCCAGAAACAGGAGGCAACATCAGGGGGAGACTTCCTTCCGCCTCTCTGCCCTGGTTGGCCACTGTGTGAGACAGGATGTTGGACCAGATGGACCACCGGTCTGATCCAGCAGGGCTTATGTTCCAGTTGGGGACAACCAACTTCAACAGGAGGGACAGCAGAGATTCTTCACGGCATGTGCGTGTGTAAAGTGCTGTCAAACCACAGCCAATTTATGGCGAGTGAGTTTTCCAGGGGCAAGGCGCTTTCAAGACAAGTGAGAAGCAGAGGTGGTTTGCCATTGCCTTCCTCTGCAGAGCCTTCCTGGATGGTCTCCCATCCAAGTACTGACCCTGCTTAGCTTCCAAGATCTGACATGATCCAGTTGTACCATGCCACCTTTCCTCCCCTTCGCAGTATAAAGACCCCCCTCTTGCATTAGCCAAACTAGCGTACTGCATTGGTCACAAGTCACAATATTGGGTTTCCAGTATTTTAGCACCCATTGGTGGTGGGAAGTGCTACCAAGTCACAGCTGACTTACAGTGACCCCTGTTGGGTTTTTGAGGCAAGAGATGTTCTGAGGTATTTTGCCATTGTCTGCCTCTATGTAGCAACCCTGGACTTCCTTGGTGGTGTTGTTTTTTATGCCCCACTTTTCACTACCTGAAGGAGTTTCAGGACAGCTTATAATCACCTCCCCTTCCTCTCCCCACAACAGACACCCTGTGAGGCAGGTGGGGCCGAGAGAGTTCTGAGAGAACTGTGATTGTCTCCCGTCCAAGTACTAACCAGGTCCTTCGCTTATGAGATCTGACAAGATCTGGGCCTGGGCCTTCCGCATCAGGGTGAAACACCCATAATACCCCTGGAAATCTCAGTTTTGTTTTTTCCCCCACTGTGGGAGGAAAGGCAGTTTTCTTCTGTCTTCGTGAGTACAGAGAAAAGTTTCCCAAATGAAGTCCTTGGTGCATGTCTGTAATGGTACAGTGGAGCAGAAAAGAACGGAGGAAAGAACAGTTTGGAAGTGGCCAGATGAAATGGACCTTGGAATGAAGGAAGGCAAGCCTTGCCAAAGGAGAGCACAGCCCAGCAGGCAGTTTTCCTGAACAAGCCTCACTGAAAGAAATGGAGTTCTCATGGGCACTCCTGTCACGGCATTTGTGCAGAAGCGTTTTCCACCGGACTGTCAGAATAGCTAAGCAGTGGGACAGAAGAAGGGGTCCAAAATGGGCACATTTTAAAACAGGCAGAGACTAGGAATGCTGCAAATTTCAAAACAAATAAAAGTGCTATTTCTACCATTCAGCAATACAATGGGTGTAATAGCGCTAATTCATTCACCACGTTGGGGGGGGGGGCATTAATTATGGAAGTGTCCTTTCTCAGACATGTCAGAAAGCACAGTGTCAAATGTCAGCCTCTGCCTGAAGTGCTTGCCGTCATTGGCATATTTGCTGGATATCTGTGGGCATCACTAAACAGAAGCGGAACTGAATTAAGGTTCATTAGTCACCGAAGGCAGAGGCATCTAAATAGTAAGTCTCAATTCAAACAATGCACTTGTTTCAACTATATGCCTTTTGAAAACAGAATCAGGGCTGCAAAACAGCACTGTAATTGGTGACCTAATTGCACTTTTCTCTGTGTTGACTTACATCGGGGAAGTATACTTCTGCTATTTTTCTTTTACATTTGAGCCAATTAGCTCTTATTTCATGACACCAGGAGCATCACTTAATGAGAGAAACAATACAATACAGCCAATTCCAATATTTTTTTTTAAAAAAAATAAGGTGACTATTGCAAGCACTTCAGACAGATGTTGACAGCTGGCACTATGCTTTCCAACGTACTTGAGAAAGGATTGTAAAACAATCATATCTAAATTTGTTCAGACACATCTACGTAGCTTGTCAAAAGGTCGGCTACCCTCCTCAAGACCAGCAAGAAGGATTTGAGCCAAACCAGAGGATACTCAAGCATTCTTCCAGAGATTCACAATCAGGGCTGGTGTGTGGGAGCTGGCAAAGTAGGTGGCTGCCTGGGGCGCCCCCTCCCCGTTCCAACTCATGCCGACCCTTTCCTTTCTTTGCTGGGCGAGGGGCAGGCCGAGCCACATTCTTTCCAAATGCTTCAGGGGGAGCCGCAGAGGGATCTCTCCCTCCCCTAGGTCCTCAGTGCTTCAGGTGTGCCTTCCCCCCAACATCACTTCCAATGGCAGCAGTGATGCAGGTGTTTGCTGCCTGCCTCCATCGAAGGCTGGAAGGGGGGGGAATGGAAGACAAGAAAGAAACAAGGAGGTGGCCTCTTTCCAGCCCCTCTGACGCATGAGAGAGGCGGGCTGAGCATTCACGCAAAGCGCACACGGCCTGATGACTTCACTTCTGGTTAGTCCTAGGAGGGGGCGCAGGGTTTGGCCTGGGTCACCAGAGCCCCTAGTGCCAGGCCTGCTCACAATGAAACTGGTGCATGTGTATATGTGTGAGAAAGACAACACACACACACACACAAGCAAATATGCAAGAGACAAAACAGCTACAAAACATGTACCTTTTGCCACCTTGATGGCAAAAGCCAGTGTAGTGCAGTGCTTAAGAGCAGTGGACTCTAATCTGAAGAACCAGGTTTGACTCCCCCACGAACCCTGCTGGGTGACCTTGGGCCAGTCACAATTCTTGCAGAACTCTCTCAAACCCCACCTACCTCACATGATGCTTGTTGTGGGGACAGGAAGGGAAGGCAACTGTAACCTGCTTCAGACACATGGGAGAGAAAAGTGGGGTATAAAAAACAGCTCCTCTTCTTCTTGATGAAACAACAATCTGATTCAGTATAAGATACCTTCATATGGATGTATATATGATTGGGTTCTTCTGTATTCCCCTTCAAAAGGCTACCACTTGTGTACGGTACCAACGTTTTCCACTCAGAAAAAAGCGGAACTTTGTGGGGGGGGGGGAGCAGCTTCCACACAGAAACCAGCATAGGCACTGCTGCCCAGATTCTATTTTTGATTACCCGTCAGTTCAGTTCAGCTTGGGGGAAAAAAATCTGCCTGGCTGGGGAAACAAATTCCCTACAAACCAGAGACATTACTGCTAAATTATGTACCCAGCATCCCAAGAGATCTTCAAATGGTTGCCTTATATATTATCACTGCCGCCAGACTGGTCTTTGCCAGTTAATGTAAGCAAAAAGTAAGACCAAGATTCTAGACAGGCTGTTGAAAGTAAAAGAGATCCAACATTTTGGTGAAATTAATGGCTTACACAAACACCCTCCCCCAAAAGATTCAGATTGGATTGATGGTCAGGGGTTGTATAGAACCATAGAGTTGGAAAAGACCTCCAGGGCCATGTAGTCCAACCCCTGCACAATGCAGGAAACTCACAAATACCTCCTTCTAAATGATCAAGAGAAGGGGTCCCCAACCACCAGTTTGTGGCCCAGTACCGGTCCGCGGCCTGTTAGCAACCAGGCCGTGGAGTGAGGCAGAGACCTTCACCTACTTCTCATTTAAAGAACCCCATAGGGAGCAGGGATGGAGTGTGGGCACTGGGGCAGCAAAATCCCCAGCACCCCCACCGGTCTGTGGAAAAATTGTCTTCCACATAAACTGAAAGGAAAGGTAAATACAGTCAAAACCCTTGGGGAAGCTTGGAGGCTATTTAAAACTACAATCCTAGAAGCTCAGATAAAATATATACCACAAGTTAGGAAAGGTACAAACAGGTATAACAGAAGGCCTGCATGGTTAACAAACAAAGTAATGGAAGCTGTAAAAGCTAAGAAGGACTCCTTTAAGTGGTGGAAAGCTAGTCCAAGTGAGATTAATAAAAGGGAAAGACAGGTTGCTTACCTGTAACTGTAGATCTTCGAGTGGTCATCTGTGCATTCACACCCATGGGATAGAGCGCCTGCGCCGATCCCTGAATCGGTATCTGAAAAGCCTGGGATTTTTCCGCGCTCGGCGCCAATGGGCATGCACAGGTGTCCCAGTACACATGCTTACTGGCGCCAATGCAGGGATCCCGCCAGTTCCTTCCTGACCACTGGAAGCCCCTACTGGAGGGAGACCGTCAGCAGTGGGGAAGAAGGGCGGATAGTGTGAATGCACAGATGACCACTCGAAGATCTACAGTTACAGGTAAGCAACCTGTCTATCTTCTTCGTGGTCTCTGTGCTTCACACCCATAGGAGACTAGCAAGCAAAGCAAAGCTGGAAGCAGGAAGACGGTCAACCGGAAGAGACAACTTGCAGCACTGCAGTTCCCAACCGAGTCCTCTGCTGAGCATGCACGTCCAGCGCGTAGTGCTTCATGAAGGCATGCGGAAAAGACCAGGTGGCAACCTTGCAGACATCAGAAAGGGACACGCCTCTCAGGAACGCCACCGACGTAGCCATCGCTCTTGTGGAGTGTCCACGAACAGGCCCAGGTAGCGGCTTCTTCACCAACAAATAACAGAGTTTAATCGTCTCAGTGAGCCATTTTGAGAGCCTCTGAGACAAAATCCTGGAACCTATCTTGGGAGCAGCATACAAAACAAAAAGCTGCTTGTCCTTACGAAAAACCTTGGAATGTTTCAAATAAAACAGTAAAGCACGCTTAACGTCCAGAGAATGCAACCTACGTTCCTCGTCCGAGGAAGGGCTAGGATAAAAAGTGGGCAACCAAACTTCTAAATTGAGGTGGAACTGAGAGACCACCTTCAGAAGAAAACTAATGTCCAGAGCCAGGGAAACCCCAGCCTCTCCAAAAACAAGATAAGGATAATCACACTGCATTGCCGTGAGCTCCCCAACACGACGTGCTGATGTGATGGCAACCAAAAATGCAGTCTTCCATGAAAACAGCTGCAAAGAGCACGTGGCCATCGGCTCAAAGGGGCGACGGTTAGTTTGTCCAGCACTAAAGTCAAGTCCCACAACTGTGGGGGCAATCTTGATGGTGGATGCAGCCTAAACAACCCCTTCAAAAATTTCTTGGACTGAGGGTGCGCAAAAACGGAGTACCCCTCCACCGGATCATGGAAGGCAGATATTGCCGCCAAATAAACTTTGACAGAGGAAAAAACCAGGCCCGCATCCACTAGGGACAGCAAAAAATCAAAAATTGCCAATCCTACCCTGCTAGGTGAGACCGAAGGGTCAACTAAAAACTTGGTAAATCTCTGCCACTTCCTGTCATAGGAAGCGCGGGTGGATGGTTTTCTGCTGTTCATAAGAACTTGCTGGACCCTGTCAGAGAACCCTACTGGTTGATGAACCACGCCATCAGCTTCAGATGGGGCACGTTGTGATGGAATACATGCCCGCCCTGAGCTGACAGAAGGTCCACTTCTGCCAAAAACTGGTAGAAGACCCCCCTCGAGAGTTGGAGCAGGATCGGGAACCAGTTTTGGCGAGGCCACCAGGGAGTCACCAGGATGCAGTGTGGTCTCTCCCTTAGAGGAACCGGCCCTCCCAAGGAAGCAGGAGCCCGTCTCCCAGAGATGCTGGATCCGCTCCCCCTCTGGGGCAGAACCTGGGGCATTTCTTGTTCTCGGCTGTGGCGAAGACATCCAGCTGCGGGTACCCCCAAAGCTGGAATACAGGCTTCAGAAAACGCCACTGCAGTTCACACTTGTGTGGGGAAGCCCCACCCCTGCTGAGGGAGTCTGCCTGAATGTTGAGGACCCCTGGAAGATGTGCCGCCTTCACGAAGATATCATACTGGAGACACTCGAACCAGAGATCCATCGCCAATGCACAGAGCCGATGAGACACTGTCCCTCCCTGCCTGTTGATGTAGCTCAGGGCAGTGGTATTGTTCGTAAGCAGTGCTACAGTCCTCCCCGCCACTAAGGGGCGGAAAGAACGTAGGGCAAAGTGAACTGCCAGCAGCTCTAGATAGTTTATGTGGAACTGAGTCAGTTTTGGCGGCCACCGGCCCCCCACACACAGGCCTTCCATGTGGGCCCCCAACCCCACAAGGAAGCATCTGTGGTGATAATCATAGTAGGAGTCGGAAGATGGAAGGGAGCTCCCTGGCAGATGTTGTTCTCTGACTCCCACCACTGTAGCGACTGCAGAGTCCCGGCTGGGATGGTGAACCTCTTTCGAGGTGAGTCTCTGAGTGGGCGAAATTGGCAAAGAAACCACAACTGTAGGCCTCTCATTCTCAGTCTCATGAAACGTAACACGCTTGTCGTCGCCGCCATCAGCCCCAGCATCCGCTGAAGCTGCTGTACTGTGCCCCATTTTCGCCTCTGAAGCAGTTGTACCAGACCGACAATGTCCTTTGCCCTCTGCGAAGGCAGGTAAGCATGATGCTGGTTGGTATCCAGCAAAGCCCCTATGAACTGCACTGTCCTTGATGGAGTAAGGTGAAATTTTTCCAAATTGACCTGCAACTCCAAGGTGTCGAGAAGACGTAGAGTGATGGCAATGTGCATTGACAAACTTTCTCTCAACTTCGCCACAAGGAGCCAGTCGTCGATGTATGGAAAAACGACAACTCCCTGGAGACGGAGATGGGCAGCCACAATGCTCATCATCTTCGTAAACACCCGAGGTGCAGTGGACAGGCCGAACGGAAGGGCTTTGAACTGGAAGTGCTGGGAACCCACTGCAAACCTGAGGAAACGCCTGAACTCCGGATGGATGCTGACATGGAAGTGGGCATCCTTGAGGTCCAGGGTCGCCATCCAGTCCCCTTGATTGATGAGGGGCAGGATTGTTTGCAGCGTGGCCATTCTGAACTTCTGGTAAAGAATAAATTTGTTCAGATTCCGAAGATCCATAATTGGTCTTAAGCCCCCGTCCCTCTTGGGGACCAGGAAGTAGCGAGAGTAAAAACCTCCCGTCCTGGCCTCCATCGGAACTCTCTCTATGGCTTATTTCTGTGGGAGGTTGTTCACCTCCACCAGCAGAGGTGGGGAAGGGGGAGTGGTGATCACCACGGATTGGTTCGGAATCTGCACAAACTCTATCTTGTAGCCCTCTTCTATGATGGACAGAGCCCACCTGTCTGTACAGATCAACTCCCAGGCAGATAGGAAAGGGCGGAGGCACATAGATGTTGAAGTGGGGGCGATGACGCATGCCACAAGAAAGTCAAAGGCCCTGCTTCTGAGGGCGAGCACCCTTAGACTTGCCAGTAGCCTGAGAACCACAGCAGTTCCTGATTGTTGCCTGAGTACGATGGTCTTTCAGGCTGGGTGGAGCGAGGTCGCCATTGCTGTTCTGGCGAAAATTTTTGGAAAGGCTTCTTTGCCCACGGTTTGTGCCACTGGTTCGCCTTAGGAGCCCCTGAGGTGGCCTGCATGCCAAGGTTCCTAGAGGTTTTCAGGCTCTTGTTGATTTCCTGCAGGGCACTGTCTCGAAGGGCACCTCGAAGGGCAAGTCCTCGACAAAAACCCTAGTGTCCTGCTGCAGGGCTGTTGCTCTCAAGCAGGAGTGCCGACGAATGCACACAGCGGACGTGATTGCCTTTGCCGACACGTGCACCATGTGCTTTGCTACAGCCAATTGCTGCTTGGCCACAACAAAGCCTTCTTTCTGCAGCTTCCTGGCAGCCGCCTTTTTGACCTCGCTCAGGGAAGAGAGAATAGGGGTGAGTTGTTCCCATACGGAGTACTGGTATCTAGCCATGCAAGCCGCATAATTAGATACCTTTACTCCCAGGGCCCCTGCAGAATAAACCTTTCTTCCCATATTGTCCAGCTTCTTTCCCTCCTTGTTGGGTGGGGATGAGTGGACCTTTCGTGCCTTGGATGAAGAAGAGACGACTACTGAGTTCGGTTTCGGATGAGTGAAAAGGAACTCAGCCCCCATCTCCTGGACCCTGTACATGTGGTCCAGCCTTCTGGATGACACTGGCGTTGAAGATGGTTTCTTCCAGGGCTCCTTCACTGCCTGTAGAATCACTTTGGTGACCGGCAAAGCGATTGCTGTGGGTGTGTCCCTCTGCATAATGTCGAAGACATTATCATCCACGACGGATTGTGGTTGCGTCACAGGCAGGGAGAAAGAGGTTGCCATTCTCTTCACTAGGTCGCCATAGGACTTCAGATCCTTTGATGGCAAAATCGGCAGATCTTTGGTCATCTGGGACCTAGGTGAAGGCTCCAAAGCACCCTCCTGGGTGTCGGCACCGCTCTCAGAGTCCGATGAAGAAGACTCCCGGTGCTCAGAAAGGATCAGCGTCGATTCCCGGATCGGCAAGTGGATCGACATTGATGGTTGCCGACGAGTCTCAGCCACTGATGTAGTGCGCCTCTCCGGAGGGATCGATGCCGATGGTCTTCGGGAATAGTGCAACAGCCTCGACATACAGGATGCCTCGGACTGTTGATCCCATTCTGCAAACTCCCTCGGTGGATACCACTGATAAGGAGGGTACGGATATGGATAGGAGGGCAGCCATTGACGCTGCTCCCACGATGGTAGCGGTGGGAAACGGCGTGGTGCCATGGAGGGCTCTAGCTCCCGTCTACCTCTGGGTTCCATCGGGGAGACGGATCCATCGGCGCTGAAGCCTCCACTTCTGAGATCGACCCGCTCCTTCTGTGACATCGCGACCCGGAAGATGAGGATTGCTGGGTGAGGTCGATCTCCTGCTCGGACATCGAGAGGCAGTGTTGTTGGGTACTGCCTCTCGATGCCGAAGGGTTGTGGCACGGGGACGCCAAAATCTTCCTCGGCGCAGCAGTCGGTGCTGAAACGTCGTGCGATGGCAGTGGAGTGCGGGGCCTCTTCTGCTTCTCCTTGGCCTTCTTCAGGGCAGATGCTCGGGTCCCCGAGTCATCCCGACGCTTCTTAGCGTGCATTTCCACTGATCCGTCATGGGATCGTTTTGTGGAGGAGCCTCGCTCAGTTGGCATTTCGGTCACGACCAGGGTCACATCAGCCGATGTGACCGTCGGGGCCGAGCTGTCTGCCATAGTTGATGCCGACAGGCCCGATGCCGATCTTTGCGGGCGGAGTGCCGATTAGGTTAGAGCCGCCGAAAGCCGCGCTGCCCGGTTCTTCCTCGTTTGCTTGGAGAAGCGGAGGCAATGTGGGCAGGACGCCACACGGTGCGCTTCACCCAAGCAGAGAAGACACAGAGAATGGCTGTCTGGGGGGGGGGCAATCTTCTTCCCGCAGGAACGGCAACGTTTGAACCTAGCGACTTTCCATAGACTCCAGTTTCTAAAAACCCACTCAAAGTCCTCTGAGGGGAAAAAACTTTGGGCGAAAACAAACGAGGGGGAAAGCCCCGGAGGGCAGTCCGACGGACACACACACAAACTTTTTTTTTTTAACTATCTATCTACTCTAAGAAAACAACAAACGGGCTATATACAACGAGTAAAGGCAAAAACCGATATCTCACCGACTGGGGACATGAAAGGTGAACCTCTCCACGCAGCGGTCAGAAAGGAACTGGCGGGATCTCCATGTTGGCACCGGTGAGCATGCGTACTGGGACGCCTGTGCATGCCTGTTGGTGCCGAGTGCGGAAAAATCACGGGCTTTTCAGATACCGATTCGGGGATTGGCACAGGCACTCTATCCCATGGGTGTGAAGCAAAGACCACGAAGAAGATCACAGGCAGTGGCAAATCAAATGCAAAACTGTGATCAGGCAGGCAAAAAGAGACTATGAGGAGCATATTGCAAAAAACAAAGACCAACAATAAAAATTTCTTCAAATACATTAGAAGCAGGAAACCAGCCAGGGAGGCAGTGGGGCCCTTAGATGACCAAGGGGTCAAAGGATTACTGAAGGAGGATAGGGAAATGGCTGAGAAGCTGAATGCGATTTTTGCCTCCATCTTCACTGTGGAAGATGAGAAGTGTTTGCCCGCCCCAGAACCACTTATATTGGAAGGGGTGTTGAAAGACCTGAGTCAGATTGAGGTGACAAGAGAGGAGGTCCTACAACTGATAGACGAATTAAAAACTAATAAGTCACCAAGTCCAGATGGCATACATCCAAGAGTTCTGAAAGAACTCAAAGTTGAACTTGTGGATCTTCTGACAAAAATATGTAATCTTTCATTGAAATCTGCGTCCGTTCCTGAGGACTGGAAGGTAGCAAATGTCACCCCCACCTTTAAAAAGGGTTCCAGAGGAGATCTGGGAAACTACAGGCCAGTCAGTCTGACTTCAATACCAGGAAAGTTGATAGAAACCATAATCAAGGACAGAATGAGTAGGCACATTGATGAACACAAGTTATTGAGGAAGACTCAGCATGGGTTCTGTAAGGAAAGATCTTGCCTCACTAACCTGTTACCTTTCTTTGAGGGGGTAAACAAACATGTCGACAAAGGAAACCCGATAAATATTGTTTACCTTGACTTCCAGAAAACTTTTGATAAAGTTCCTCATCAAAGGCTCCTTAGTAAGCTCAAGAGTCATGGAGTAAAAGGACAGGTCCTCTTGTGGATCAAAAACTGCTAATAGGAAGCACAGAGTGAGTATAAATGGGCAGTCTTCGCAGTGGAGGACGGTAAGCAGTGGAGTGCCGCAGAGCTCAGTACTGGGTCCCATGCTCTTTAACTTGTTCATAAATGATTTGGAGTTGAGAGTAAGCAGTGAAGTGGCCAGGTTTGCAGATGACACTAAATTGTTCAGGGTGGTGAGAACCAGAGAGGATTGTGAGGAACTCCAAAGGGATCTGTTGAGGCTGGGTGAGTGGGCGTCAACGTGGCAGATGAGGTTCAATGTGGCCAAGTAATGCACATTGGGGCCAAGAATCCCAGCTACAAATACAAGTTGATGGGGTGTGAACTGGCAGAGACTGACCAAGAGAGAGATCTTGGGTCGTGGTAGATAACTCACTGAAAATGTCAAGACAGTGTGTGATTGCAATAAAAAAGGTCAACACCATGCTGGGAATTATTAGGAAGGGAACTGAAAACAAATCAACCAGTATCATAATGCCCCTGTATAAATCGATGGTGCGGTCTCATTTGGAATACTGTGTACAATTCTGGTCACTGCACCTCAAAAAGGATATTATAGCATTGGAAAAGTGCAGAAAAGGGCAACAAGAATGATTCAAGGTTTGGAACACTTTCCCTATGAAGAAAGGTTAAAACGCTTGGGGCTCTTCAGCTTGGAGAAACGTCGACTGCGGGGTGACATGATAGAGGTTTACAAGATTATGCATGGGATGGAGAAGGTAGAGAAAGAAGTACTTTTCTCCCTTTCTCACAATACAAGAACTCGTGGCCATTCAATGAAATTGCTGAGCAGTCGGGTTAGAACGGATAAAAGGAAGTACTTCTCCATTCAACGGGTGATTAACATGTGGAATTCACTGCCACAGGAGGTGGTGGCAGCTACAAGCATAGCCAGCTTCAAGAGGGGGTTAGATAAAAATATGGAGCAGAGGTCCATCAGCGGCTATTAGCCACAGTGTGTGTGTGTGTGTGTGTATAAATAAATAAATTTTTGGCCACTGTGTGACACAGAGTGTTGGACTGGATGGGTCATTGGCCTGATCCAACATGGCTTCTCTTATGTTCTTATGTTTTTATAACCGGTCCCTAGTGCCAAAAAGGTTGGGGGCCACTGATCTAGAGGATGGAACCGGTAATAGAATAAGGTAGGAGTCAAGTACACCTTTAAGACCAACAAAGATCATCTGATGAAGTGTGCTTGGAGCACACAAAAGCTTACGTTCTGAATAAAATTTTGTTGGTCTTAAAGGTTGACTCCTACTTTGTTCTACTGCTTCAGACCAACACGGCTGCCCACTTGGATCTAGGGTAATAAAATAGTTATAGAACTAGAATTGCTCGATAGTCTAGTTTTTTATGCTCAACTAGACAGCATGCAATGCGTAAACTCTTTGAGGTATACTTATTTTGTATATTTTGGACCTTTTCCATGGTGCTTTGCGCTGAGCTACGGACTTGTTTAAACTGGACTGCCACCCGTGCAAAGCAGCTACGCAGCATGCCTAACCTTCACGCTACACGACTGCTTTGAACAGGAAGCAAACCCATTTAAGCAAGGCAGTGAGGGAGTACAAAAGCCCCACGGGTTAATGCTTTGCTGGTATCATGCGTAGATTGAGCCTAAGGCCCAGAAGAAAAGGGGCAAACCATGTTTCTCATTCCAAACACTGGGATCACTGGAGGGGAGGAAGGTTAAGCACTTCTGGTGCACCTATGTAATCCCTTTACTTTCCCTCATGCGAGTGAAAGTCTGATATGCAGGGGTGGAATTCTAGCAGGAGCTCCTTAGCATATTAGGTCACACTCCCCTGATGTAGCCAGTCCTCCAAGAACTTACAAGGCTCTTTTTTGTAAGCTCTTGGAGAATTGGCTACATTATGGGGGGGGTGGCCTATATGTAAAGGAGCTCCTGCTAGAATTCCACCCCTGATGATATAGTTCTTCTGCCCATGGAACCAACTGTAGCCCTGGTGAAAACTGATCCACAATCTTTGGCCCAGCCTCCATGAGGTGGGATTTCACTCAAGGTAGCTCAGGCTCTGCTAGGGGTTCAACAGATGTGCCAATGCACACCTAGGGCTGCCTGCAATTTACAAGTCATCTTTACACACACACACGCTACCTATCACAATGATGCATGTGCCACTGATAGCAGTAAAAATGAAAACATCCAACAAATGCACACAAAACGCCATCCCCCGCCCCCAAAACGTGCCAAGGGAATGGAGGAGCACCGCAAGGGTTAAGTCCATCTTGTAATAAGCATTTCTGTTCTGGCGCGTTGCAAGAGCCCATTACCTCCCGCCACATTACCTCATTCATTTCTTATATGCGGATGGTTTATTTTCCCATGAGCACCCTGGCTCTCAGACATGGCTAGTATAAAGTCCCCTCCCTCTCCTCTATTTCTCTATCCATCACATTTAACACTCTGACAGTAACAGTCTATAATGTTTCTATTCTACAAAACCGCTCTGTCAACTCCGGGCTTCCAGAGCAGCAACTGAGGAAAATAAATAACATCAACGCTGTGGACGACAGCATCACAGCTTGCTTTCTGCTGGGGGTTTATACTTTTATTTTATTTTACAATGCGGCAGGGGGAGGGGGGAGTTGAGGAGGGAGGAAATGTGCGTGCATGGGGAAAAGGAGCAGGATCATAACCGCTTCAACGAGGGCAAAGGAATCCGGGTAGCACTTCCATGGCAGGTAAAGGAGGAAGGCCTCTCCTAGACCACACTCATTCCTCTCAGAGTCTGCTCTTTCATTTCTTCACAGGGCCAAGGGGGGGGGGGGATTCAGAATTCCCGGATTCCTCTTGGGTTTGTCCCTGAGAAACAAGGAAGAACTGCCGTTTTTGAGAATGCTGTCCTACAGGGTCACTCCCCTAAACATGTCTTCTTAAGATCCATTCCCAGTCTCCACCTCGATAGCCCAGATTACCCTATCTCGTCAGATCTCAAAAGCTAAGCTCAGTCAGCACAGGCTAGTATTTGGATGGGAGACTTTCAAGGAATACCAAGGTTGTGATGTGGAGGCAGGTAATGGTAAACTACCTTTGACTGTCTCTTGCCCTGAAAACCTTACAGGGTGTCAACCTGGGGGCCGAATCAGGCCCCCGGAGGGCTCCTATCAGGCCCGCAAGCAACTCACTGTTGTCTGCTTCCTTCTCGCTCTCTTGCTTCCTTCTGCGTCACAGATTGCTTTGCCAGGCTTGCTCAATTGTACAGGAGCTACAGAGCAAAGCTCCTCCCTTGGGAAGAAAGTGAGGAAGAAGGGCTAGCTTTGCCAGGCTCTCTCAATTGCACAGCAGAGCTACTGAGCCAAGTGTCTCTTCTTTCTGTTGGTTGAGGCTCAACAAGCCAGTGAGGTGGATTAGTCTGAGTGTGTGTGTTTGTCTGTGTCCTTTATAAAGTTTATATCTCCCCTACTTGGCATTACATTTTATGACACACATGGTCTGACCTGACAAAGTCACATTTATGTCAGATCCAGCCCTCATAACAAATGAGTTTGACACTTCTGCCTTACAGGGTTGCCAAAATCAGCTGTGACTTGATGGCAAAAAATAGGCCGATTCCCACATTCCTTGTTTTGCCGCCATGAGGAGTTTCCGTCAGGTATGTACTGAGAGAACCTAAATTCCCAGATGCACATGAAGCAAATTAGGTCAGAACTTTGAGGAAAGGAGGGTTAAGTCTGCACCAATGCGCTGACTCAAAACAACTAGAGAGTTATTATTCCCCTGACTGGGAAAACTTCCATGAATGGCTACACCTATGTTTACCTAATTGGCCAGACCAACAGCTCGCCATTTTTCAGGTCAGAAAACGATCAGGATGGGAATGCTTAAGCCCCTCCTCTGTGGTGCCAGTACAAATCTGACTTGCACATGCATGGACGTTAAATTCTGACCATGAAGCTCCCAGACCACACCTGTCAACCTGCAATGTGGAAGAAAGGCGGTCTTTGTAATGTGTGAATTTAGGATGAAACAGCCTTTCACTTACCAAATATAGATTTTTTTGAGGGATGCATAAATAAAACTAAAGATTATTGTTAATCATCATCATTCTATTGCTAAAGCAACTAATAAAACGTTAAAGGGAAACAGGAAATGGCTAACCTACTCTTGGCACTGGTCCGAAGAAAGCGCAGTTCTTCTTACAGACAATGGGGAAGGGCACAAAAACATACTCAGACCAAAGCAAAGGCATGAAGATAAGATGTCCCCATTTACCTCATCTGCGGCTAAAACAGCTAAAAGTCAATATGGGGCGACGAATCCAGCATTTACCTGAGAACTGAAAATGGCTGTGAGTCTAGACTATTAAAAACAACCAGGGCTTTTCCTGAACAGGAGCGCACAGGAACGCAGTTCCGGCTGGCTTGATGTCAGACGGTGTGGTCTAGTATGCAAATGAGTTTCTGCTGGGATTTTCTACAAAAAAAGCCCTGAAAACAACTATTCAGAAAACTGTTATGAAAGGAGGAGTGGGGTGGGAATCTTGAAGCAGAGTGGAGGGGGTACAATTATGGCTCTATTGCCAAGTCAGCCCCAACGGAGGTACTGCAGAGTTATGCGGGATGGTTTCCTCCCTTCCAACTTGTCTGCACTGCTTCTGTTTCACTGGGATCCATGACAACATTTTTCTCAAAGTGGAGATTTTTAAATCCCATGCATTACTACAGTCTGCGACACATCTTTAAAAGGGCCATTACTCCTTAAGTTTATTTTGGCCTCTGATTTTCCTGCACATTAAAAGGGTGAATCAGAACTTGAAACAGGTTCAAAGAGAATTGCCAGCCTCCAGGAATTCCAGAGGGGAAGCTGCGCTTCAGCAAAAACAAACAGAAGTCTAGTGGCACCTTAAAGGTTGCGTTAGTCTTTAAGGTGCCACTAGACCCCTGTTTGTTTTTGCAGCCCATAAGAATGTCAGCTTTTGGTTTCCATTGCCACATATATAGCAAAGGAACACCAGAGTGTTTTTATAAATATTAGCACAAAAAGAGCACAGTGGGATGAAATAAAGAAGTCAGTTCTCTGAGTTATTTCACATCTTATCTTTCTGGGTGTCCCCTAAGGCAATGATTACCAGTGGATTCCCTAGCCCTCACTTTCTCCTTATCCAAACCAGATAGCTACTTGTGGTTTTCCTTCACCTCTCTAGAGCAAAAGGTATGTCAGAAAAGCCCAGGAGGCACTACCTTTGGATTTGCAAGAAGGTCCCATTCAGAAATAGTTGCCTCCATCACAGAAAGATGCTTGGCTTGCAGGCAGACTCTCAACAGTCTGTGACTTGTCCCAGTATGAGCCAATATGGTGTAGTGAGAGCCAGGGTGGTGTAGTAGTTAAGAGCGGCAGACTCTAATATAAAATATGATGATATTGGATTTATATCCCACCCTATACTCTGAATCTCAGAGTCTCAGAGCGGTCACAATCTCCTTTACCTTCCCCACCACAACGAACACCCTGTGAGGGAGGTGGGGCTGAGAGAGCTCCTACGCGAGCTATGGCTGTCCCAAGGCCATTCCAGCAGCTGCAAGTGGAGGAGTGGGGAATCAAACTCTGTTCTCCCAGTAAGAGTCCGTGCACTTAACCACTACACCAAACTGGCTCTAATATGGAAAATCAGGTCTGATTCTACCACTCCTCCACATAAAGCCCAGTGTAAGTAAGTAAGTAAGTAAAATTTTATTTGTATCCCGCCCTCCCCCGCCGAAGCAGGCTCAGGGCGGCTAACAACACAATGACCAATGGTACATTAATAAATAGAACATTAATAAACAACACAATGACCAATGGTACATTAATAAAACAATTACATTAAGAACATTAAAATGAGCATTAATTTAACCTTAAAAACCAGTTAGTGCATTAATTAAAGCAAACCATAACATTATCATTGACGCTATATTCCAGTTAATGCTGATGGCGGATATTTCTTCATTGTAGAATTATAATTCAGCTGTTCATAAAAGCTAATTTAAAGAGGGTGGTCTTGCAGGCCCTGCGGAACTGATCAAGGTTCCGCAGGGCCCGCACCTCCTCTGGGAGTTGGTTCCAAAGATATGGGGCCGCAGCCGAAAAGGCCAGTGGGTGAACTTGGGACAGTCACAGAACTCTCTCAGCCCCACCTACCTCACAAGATGCCTGTTGTGAGGAAAGGAAATAAAGGAGACTCTGAGATTCCTTAAGATAGAGAAAAGCAGGATATAAAAACCAACTCTTCTCCAATATCCCATGGTAGCCACTGTACAGCAGCATCTCCTCCCCATTCTCAGGGCTTTCTTGTAGCAGGAACTCCTTTGCATATAAGGCCACACACCCTTGATGTAGCCAATCCTCCAAGAGCTTACAGGGTTCTTCTTACAGGGCCTACTGTAAACTCCAGGAGGATTGGCTACATCAGGTGTGTGTGGCCTAATATGCAAAAGAGTTCCTGCTAAAAAAAAAAAGCCCTGCCCAACATTCCCAAAGTGTCCACAGGCTCAAGAAGACATGGGAACCCTAGCCTATGATAATCTAAGTGTACATCTGAACACTTGAATATACAGTGAATGCCCTCGACTTGTGGAGGCAGCCTCAAGGAATCAAGTCTGTCTATACAGCTTAAAGAAGCAAGTTTGACTAAGATTCCTATCAACTACACACTTGGCAGCAAGCCGATGAATGGAGAAGTAAGTGTAGACATGAGACCGCACCAACACCTGTCCACTCTGTATCACACTCCCGCCCACAGCCTCTTGCCACTGTGGCCAGGACAACAGTAGCTAGAGTTGCCATGTCCTCCCATTATTGCAAAATCAGCAGACACTGCAGCAGTCAGCCCAAAGAACGGGTCGGGGAGGCATGCAATCAGAAGGGTTATCTAATGCTAGCTTCATTCTAATTGAGTCGGTACCATATGTCACCCAGCAATAACATCGCGAGCAGCGTGCAACTGAATACATATTTAATTCACATAATGGGTACAACAGTAGAAGTAATCAAGGCAGTTTGCCATAAGCCATAAAGAAATGTAGCTTGTTCCCTATCAAGAAACATTCAGCACTTAGGAGGGAGGGAAAAAAACTGTATCGCCAGAAAGGGAAAAGAAAACGAAGAGAGAATCATATCACTGTGAGAGCTAAACACACCCAGCAGAGATTCAAGCGGGGGCCTTGATCTGGCACGAATGAAAATCAATGGGAGAATATTGTGGAGGAATCATTAGCCCTCTCGATATAATTAACTGTAATGGATTTATTGGCAAGACTTGAAAATGATTTTCAAGCTAAACAGAAGCCCAGAACGTTCCTGGACTGGCCAGTTTGCAGATCCCCCTCCTAAAAAAGAGGACCATTTCCCCACCCACCCCAATTCCTGTGGCCTTTGAACGATTCAGCCAGCTCTGCTTGGCAGTACAGGCCTTGGGACGGCAGATGACAGAAAGCCAGGTGCCCCTCCCCTTCATTTCTTCCTGCAATGAGATGATTAATATGATTGTGGAATGCTCATCAATATCTTTGGACAGATCAACTGGCATTTCCATTAAAGTCCTATTAATGTGCACGAGACACAGCTGTGGACAGGTTAGTGGGCAAAAATAAAGTTCTGAAAATGAAGCCATGGGGGAGCAACCCCCCGAGCCTGGACCAAACACCACTCGGCCCCTTCCGCTCATTAAAGGCTTCCCTCCACCAGCGTGTTTTGATGTATATTTCATGAGGATAAACAAACATGCATTCCACTTTGGGAACGTGGTTCACCGTAACATAGCGCCAGCCCAGCCAGCAACGAGGGAGGACATTAATTTCAATTCTGGTGTTTAAACACTTTGAGGAGGCCAATCGCTCATTCCTGGCTTCACCCTGCAAAGCCCCCCGAGGAAACCGAGGGCTGTCCCCCCCCACTCCTGCCAGAATTGGGAAGAAAGGATCTGATGTCAAGCCGAATGGCTGAGATGGGCAACTATGGAGCAGAGACGAGAGACGAGAGGTTCAGAGGAGGATAAACTGAGCCAGGTGTTTCATTTCCTTTTGGCATATTCCGATTGCATCAGAATATTGAAATGGACAGTGATGATCCCGCAATATTTCCATGCCAATGGTTAGGAGGGACAGGCAGGCAGTTGAGAAAAAGAGCCTCCCCAAGACGAAGACCAAAACCAAGACTTAGGAGTGGTTCCACTGAAAATGACCTCATGCTCTAAGAAATGCCACAAATTGGGTGCAACTATTTAAAAGAGAGAATGCAACTGTTATAGTCCACTTTTCAGTCCATGAAGTTATAAGGAAGCTAGCCTAATAAAAAAAACTCTTCTTTAAAAAAATCCTTTAGAATCCCAAAGATTCTTCACCCAAGCACTCTGGATTTTCCTTGAAATTTCTCGCCAACCAAAAGTTCTTACAACGAACCACGAATGAGGCAGGGTGACCCAACACTTCTGCCCAAACTGGCGCATCTTCCCCATCAGAAAGGTGAACCTTGTCAGGACACCGCAAGACCATAGAGCAGGGATGGCCAAACTGTGGCTCGGAAGCCACATGCAGCTCTTGCATACATGGCCAAACTGTGGCTCCTGAAGCCCCCACTACCCTGTTGGCTGGCCTGAAGAAGGCATTTGTCTCTTTAAATCACTTCTCCAAGCCAAGCCAGTTGATGGCTTGGTGAATGCATTTATAGTTAAAGTTTCTTTTTTCCCACCTCTTCCTCCCTCCCCTAATCTATTTGCTTTCTTTCCACTCTTCCTTCCTTCCTTCCTTCCTTCCTTCCTTCCTTCCTTCCTTCCTTCCTTCCTTCCTTCCTTCCTTCCTTCCTTCCTTCCTTCCTTCCTTCCTCTCTCAAACATCTGACATTCATGTCTCGTGGCTCTCAAACATCTGACCTTTATTCTATGTGGCTCTTCCGTTAAGCAAGTTTGGCCACCACTGCCATGGAGCATATTTATTCCCTTGTTCTCTTGGATCAAACTTGAATGAGGCTGGATCATGCCCTCTGGTACAAAAGGTCTCCTGAAAATGGGAGGGAAGCCAGGGTTCTCTGTTCATCTGAACAGTCTCTGTAAGTGAAAGTAGTTTCATGTGGTTTAGGGCCAAAATGCAAGTGACAATGGTTACAAGACCATCCTGTGGCTACCGAGGCCATTTTGGAAGTTATCCAGTTCTTCAGAAAATTGTCTTGAGTCCCCAATCCAGTTAGGGTAAATGAAGCAGCCCTAGGTGTTCTTGATTCCCCCCTGAATTTTTTTCAGGTGCAGAAACTCTTCCTATGCTTGAAAAGACATGGAGGAAGAGAAGAGCTCTTGGGGTCACCCCATTATGCACCCAATACAGATTGGGGTCTTGCAGCAATTTTTAAAGAACTACAAAAGCTTCTAAAACAGTGTTAATGGCCAGGGGACTGATCTGTGGGCTCTACTGCTTGCATTTTGGCCCTTAGGCTCCTTCCATATGGCAACAGGACACTGGGCTGAGAATGCAGAAGTATCCACAGCAGCTATGGAGACTCCACATGGTGGGTTTTCACCTACATTTTCTCTGCCCCAGATAATATGCCTATAATCTACCTATAAGCCACCTGAGAGCTTCCCCTCCCCCTTTTCTTAATTTGTAATTGACTATTGTGTGGTTGTAATGTGTCAAATACAAATTGAGAAGGGAAAAAAAAGGATGAAAAGCCCTCTGAAGGTCATGGGGGCCTGGACAGGGCAAATGGTTCTGAAACAGGCAAGACCAGGAAGGATCTGCACTTCCTATCCATACAGCATCCACCCCATTTTGACTGCAAACTTTCCAGAAACATTATAGTAAACCAGATTTAAGAAAGATCACAGAAAAGCAATGGGAAAGCTAAAAGGTGTGTAAATGTAGTACAACGCTGTATGGAAGCTGGGGGGAGGAAATCCTGCACACTCAAGCAGATCCGGTGTGAAAGTGAACGTTGTCACACTACAGGTAAAAGAGTGAAGGATCAATACAGATGGAAGGTGCTGCAGAGAGGAGAAATTCATTCACTCATCCTAGCAGGTGTATCTCTCCCTGGGGCAAGCATGATAAGCCTAAATACTGTACCAATCTTCCATTTCTTCACTGAGAGCAGCTACCTCCCCACTTCCACCATCAATAATTTGAGATGCAGGCAACAAAAATGAGGGAAGCAATGAAACTCTAGGAATTTTCCCAGTCTTTATGGTAAGCGCCGCAGAGAATGGAAGGTCACCAAGAAGTGACACAATATCCTCTAAATCACCATACCACGAAAGTGATATCACATCCTCCATGACACTCTAGAAACTTTTTGACTCTCTATTATTTCTACCATAGAGATTGAGGGAACTCCTAGAATGTCACCCCAAAATGTCATCATATTCCCCCAAACTCCATCCTCTCCAGGTACTACCCCAAACGTCTACCAGCATTTGCTGACAGAGATGGCAACCCTTTCAAGGGGAGGGAGATATCACAGAAGATGCAGTTCTTCTTAGGATTGCACTGTAAGAGATTCTGAAGTGCACGGCAACATGAATGAGCTCAAGCCCTTCCTCTCCCCCTAGCTTTAGATGGGTGCACTACACTTTGGAAGCTTCTTGTGACCCCTGCCCCCCCCCCCCAAAAAAAATGTTGCTTGGCTTATTAAGGCTAGGCAAAGTATATGGACATCTGGAAGTTTTTTTGTCCGCTTATGTATAGAAACACACAACTGTCCAGAGGCTGAAGGTATCACCAGTGTCCTAGATTCTCTAAGACACATTGCCTGAGGTCACAAACAAGCTCCCTCTGATACCAGTACAATTGAGGCTACTGAGGCAGGAGTGCAAAGGATGCACCTGACTCTGAAGGTGGCTCCGGTCTCCTGCTTCATGTCATTCCAGCATCGTTGTGTGGCCTGAAGCTAAGGGGTTGATTTGGACCCCATCCAAAATCTGCATTATGTTCCTGGAACATAAAGAGGATGTTCACGAAGGGATGCATTTAGTTACTCTAGCTTACATACAGATCAGACGGGGAGGGATGGGGTCTGCCCATCACTCCTGTCGTTCCTTCACAACCGTTTGGTCTTCTAGCTCCAGAACACCGTTCCCTTCTCCCACCCCCATGCCATGCAAAAGAACAAAAACAAAAAACACCCTACAATCTTAAAAAACAACAACTGAGTCTTGACAACAAGACAAAATTATGCAAAGTAAATCGATACGCATTTGCATTTGCATGATTTACCCTGAGTGCCAAATCTGGGTTTCCTTAATGCACAACACCTGTTTATACGCCACACCCTAAATGAAGTGTAAGCATACAGAGGAAAGAGAGAGGCATTTACACATGTGTAAGCACTGCCCTTTAATTTATCAAGCCAAGGTCTGGGCTCTGGTCATTTTAGGCATTCCGGAAAATTCCCAGGTCACGTTTTAAGGGCAAAAAAAAAATAAAAATGTACGTATCAGGAAAACTTTAGAACAGGAGGTGCCACGGCTGACAGAAAAAGGGAGGAAATTAAACCTATATATAAATCTGTGCGCATATCACATTTATGGCTGAAAAGAAAGGCTATTTCAAAAGGCCGTGGACTGGGCAAAAATCTAGTTGGAAGGCATTAATACTCCCAAGAATCACCAGAAGGGAGCCTGACTACAGACACTTAAGCTCTCTGCTCTGTCATTAAAGCTGGAGCCTAAATTATTGATCCCTTGCCTTGATCAGCATAACAGTCACGTCCCCGGAATCGAGATCTAAGTACACTGCGGTCCCTGTGCTGCAGCCACCGAAATAATTAGGAGAAATTCTCATTAAAGGAGAGTGAAAGGTTCAGAGATGGAGACAGAGTAAGGGGTCTGAGCGGGTATTTTAATGTCTGCCAGTGGGGTCGAGGGATCACTCAGATCAAATCCCCGCACAGCGCTGGGGGGGCGGGGGGAGCTGGAGATGTCAGCTTATCAAAACGAAAAGTACAAAACAGCATTTCTCCCCCTCTGTTGTAGACATGGACGCACATCTAGACAGCAGGCTACTGCTCGAATTCACACCTAAATTTAGTCACACAGGAGAAAGAAAAAGAGAAGGGCGGGGGGGGGGAGGACAAAAATAAGCAACAAAATTAATAATGGCAAATCCATCGGAGACTCCATTGAGAATAATTTATTCATTCTGTAGAATCCAGGGGGTTTTTTTGGGGGGGGGGGGGGGGTAGAGGACAGATACTGCACAGTCTGTGGATATATCTTTGAAAAAGAATAGAGAATTTACCAACCCCAGAGTAGAAGGACAGATTATCTCTCTCTCACACACACACACCACTCACCAAAGCAGGATCCCTATTGATCTGAGGCAAAATTTACAGAATTGTGCCCTCTGGGAAATGGGCAGCCCCCCCCCCCCCTCTTCAAATCCAATGACTGTTCAGCAACACAGAAAGCTTAATGTACACTCAAAAAAATCTCACGGAAGGAGTACAGGGAGGGGGAGGCAGGGCAGGAAAAAAATGAAGAGAAAAAAAAGAAGAAGAGGAAGACGACAGGGTGGAATGCAAAGATTTTTTTCCCCCTCCACCCGCTCCTCCCTCCCCTCAAAGTTCCCTAATATTTAATGTCAACACGCCGTAGTTGAAAAGAAAAATTCCATCTCACACAGCTAATCAGAACAGTTAGGGAGACCATTACCACAAACACCAAGAACATCTGAAATTGATTATTTTTTACTTCGCTCAGTTAATGAAATCCTCTAGCAGCCAAGAAGGAGCGATGGGTGCATTTGAATGTGGAGGGAAGAGAAAGAATGGTGTGTGTGTGGTAGTGTGTGTGTAGTAGTAATAGTAGTGGACAACAGTAATGAGAGAAAGGTAGTGAAATGCACCTTTTTTAAAACAAAGCGAGGGGGGGGGGTTTGAGGTTAAAGCAGGGCCTGCCCCCTTTCTTCTCCATTTTGTAAAGCTGGGAATGCTTAGCATGGACGTCACATCTCTAACAAGTGCCACATCATTAAATGTCTTGGGCTGGTGCAGCCGGGAAGAGAAATGCGGAATGTCACCAACTGATAGGGGAGAAGACTGGGAGGTTATTTATTAGGGGACACTTCCCACAAATGGCACTTTCGCCGTGTGCTCTAAAACTGATGCTGCTAGGGAGCTGACTAACAAGGAAGCTATACAGGAAGAAGGGTGCCAGAATCTCAGCTGTACCCCGTCTCTGCTGACGTGATCCCCCTCCTGTAGCCTTAAAAAAAAACCCTTCTTTGGTGGTAGAGGAGGAGATGGTGATTGAGGCACCCCAGCCCTAACGGATTTAGGGATATTTCCAATATGAAACAGTGGTGCAAGTTCCATTTCATTTTGAACTTAAAATACCCACTAATTCTTTTAAAAAATTACAGGATGGACTATAATTTATATCCACGTTTTCAGAGGTTTTTCTGGGGATATTTTAGTTTCCATAGTGTGAATCTGGAGACCAGGTCTACTAATACCCCATACCCCAAATATCTCCCAAACCAGATTTTAGGAATACTCCCCAAATTTTGGAAATATCTTTTCTGAAATAAAAGGGGAGATGGCATTTTTTTTTTAGTGCATGACCCTAATCTGTGTACAAATATATTAATTTGTGTACACATTAAATTTCAAGATGATATACCTTTGGAGAGCCAGTTTGGGGTAGTGGTTAAGTGTGCCGACTCTTATCTAAGAGAACCGGGTTTGATTCCCCACTCCTCCACTTGCACCTGCTGGAATGGCCTTGGGTTAGCCATAGCTCTGGCAGAGGTTGTCCTTGAAAGGGCAGCTGCTGAGAGAGCCCTCTCCAGCCCCACCCACCTCACAGGGTGTCTATTGTGGGGGAAGAAGGTAAAGGAGATTGTGAGCCGCTCTGAGACTCTTCGGAGTGGAGGGCGGGATATAAATCCAATATCATCTTCTTCTTCATCATCTTCTTTGTGTTTTTGAGGTCTTGTTTTACCTTTCTATATGTTATTTTTCAAATGAAGATTGGGGGGGGGGAGACACACTCTATCAGAGTTCCAAGCACAGATGTATTATGAAATGTGCCATAGAATCAGCATCCTCCCAGCCTCAAACTGAAATGGCCAAGAAATAATGTGTACATGCCTTCCTTAGACCTTCCCAGTGCTCCATTCCCTACTCAGAGCACCAAGACATTAAATTTCAGAAAGGGATAGTGGAGGCTGACTATGTACACCTGGTCAAGTTGCTAGGCCGGCATTACCATTAATGCATGATGTATTATAGAGGGGAGACTGGGATTTCATTATGGTGGGATGTAAAGCACCTTTCTCAAGAGTTCCCTTTCCCGTAAAATTTCTCGAAACACAAAGTGTTCCAGGCATTGTAGTTCTTGATCATGTGAAGACAAAATGTTGATTAGCAGCATGCATGGATGGACTTCAGAGAAAAGGAGTAGCTCAGTGGTAGAGCATCTGCTTGGCATGTCATGGATCCCAGGGTTCGATCTCCAGAATCTTCAGTTAAAACAGTAAGAGAGATGATGTGGAAGATGTCTGCCAGAGACTCCGTAGAGAGCCACTGCCAGTCTGAATAGATAATACTGATCCTGATAGGCCAATGGTCTGAGTTAGGGATGGGCACGAATCAAAGAACAAATCATGACTTGTGCCTAAAATAGCCAATCTGTGGTTTGTTCCAAATCAGTTTGGATACTCGTGCTATGCATGACTCGCAAAACGAAGCAGCTTGCTTTTTGGGTGGTTCCTACGTGCTGTTATCAGTGGGGGATCCTCCCCGCGTGCTGCAACATGCCTGGCATTATGACATCACCCAGAAGTGATGATGTCGTGCCAGGCACATTGCCCTGGAAAACATGCCTGGCACAATATTGTCACTTCCAGGTGATATCTTCACGCCGGGCACATTTACGGTGTGCCGGCACTTTCTAGCCCTCCCGAACCACAATTTGTTCAGAAAATTAGAAAAAAACACACAAAATGAAATGAACCACAGATTCAGACAAACCAATGAACCACGAAATGAAACACCATTTTCGCATTCCATGCCCATCCTTCGTCTGAGTCTGTGTAAGGCAGCTTCATGTGTTTTACAAGCACAGCAGCTTCTTTTTTTAAGTCCCGGAGAGAAATAGACAGGTAATCCAGAGAGGAGCTTTTCCAAAATGTATCCACTGTTGTAGAACTGTTAACTGTTACTTCACTCAGTAATCTCATGTAGACACCTAGACTTTTCTCTGAGTAAGAGTGTAGTTTGCAGATCTGTGCTTCCCAAGCATGCATGTTCCCAGGTGTGATGGGGAATGGAATGCACTGAGACAGAGACTAGGGCCGTTTTTCCACTGAGCTTACCTCAGAGCGACGTCCCTCTTCACCGCGCAGCGTCTGCGCGGATTTCCCACCAACTGCTCCAAGGCTGCTCCGAGGAACCAGGAAGTTCCCGACCTTTTGCGTCACAAATGGAAACCGCCAAAAACCAGTTTACATTTGCGACGCAAAAGCTGCGGGACTTTGCGGCTCTTCCGGGTTCTGCGGAGCAGTTGGTGCGAAATCTGCGCAGATGCTGCGCGGTGAAGAGGGACGTCGCTCCAGAGAAAGGTCAGTGGGAAAACTACCTAGATCTCCTTCTATACAATTTTCCCAACCTGTAATGGCCTAGAGAGGCACTACTTGCCCCGTGGTGGGCTGTACTTGTACTGCTGAGCTACACATAACCTTTCTACAAGGCAAATACTGTCCATTAGGGCTCTTTCAGATCCTCAAGAAGGCAAGGACTAACTCGCATTCTCTCTCACATACCCAATGACAAGAAACTCATATAGACAGTCTGATGGAGAAAGTATTCAACGCTGGCAGGGAAACAGAGGCACTGCCTTTGCTTATATGGGATCGAAAAATCCCTCCCCCTCACCATGCAGACTGGAAGAAAAGCAGCACCAGAAAGTTATACACACAATCCTTTATGGTGACAAGATCAGTATACTCTTTTGGTTGGTGAACGTACCTGACGCTTAAATTATGTACTGATTAATACCCCCCTTCCTGCTGTTCTTAAACAAACAGTTCCTGTGAGGAACCAGAAGACTAAGGATGAATGAAGTTTACCCAATTACTGAAATCCCATATTTTTAATCCAGATTCAGTATAACTGCATTAAAGCAATGAGGTATTTTGGGTACATTCTGATTAGTCATTATCTGATTATATATTGCTGGTATGGGGGGGTGGGGTGGGGTTTGCCATCAAGTTGCAGCCGACTTAGGGGAACCCCACAGCGTTTTCAAGGGAAGATGTGCTTTGAGGTGGTTAACCACTGCAAGCCTCTATATTGCTAGATATTGTTCATTAATAGTTACACGGCATATAATTGCTATTCTATAGCCTGAGCCATGCAAAAGCCACTTGAACAACAAAAAAATAATCAAATGCAGAAACTGCCTTCCGTCACAATATAATCCTTACAAAGCACATCACTCAAGGCCAGAATGGCAGCCTAGAGTTCTCCATAGTAAAATTTCCATTAACTTCAGGGAAAAGGTATCTGAAATAAAGCTGCCTTAATTTGCTTGCTAAAAACCATTAAGAAGGACAATCGGTAAACCCTCCCTGAATAGGAAGCTTCACAACACGTGCCATCAACACAGAGTACCACTCAAAGGGGGAACTAATGCATACAGGGAGACAGCGATACTGTCCCCCTGTATGCATTAAATACATGAAATATACCCATGAAATATACACAATTCAAGTACATGTGGAACCCAGGGATGCTCAAGTTCTCCATTTCTTATTTACAAAAACACAAATATCAGACGCACTGATAACAAGTTGCTCTCTTTTCCCTCTGTACAAAAGCTTTCCAATGTGGCTGAAATGTGCTGGTCATAACCAGTAAAAATTTAGCAGGGTCTCCATCAATGTTCCCTCTAAGCTTCAGAGTCTTGTGAGCAAAAATTCTGCTTTGCGAGCTACTGGCATTAAAGCTGTGAGCTTCTGACATTAAAGTTGTGAGCTATTGCATAAATTAGTGCGCTCTGGGGTCATCCTTCCTGAGCTAAGACAAAACTGTGTGAGCTGGAGGCTAAAAATCTATGAGCTAGCTCACGCTAACTCAGCTTAGAGGGAACACTGGTCTTCATGCATGGAGCACTCATGGGGGGAATCATGAGCCACCCGCTACCCCTTTAGATGCACGAAACTCCTTTATACTGAATCAGACCATTGGTCCATCAAGTCAGTATTGCCTACTCTGACTCGCAGCGGCTCTCCAGGGTCTCCAGCAAAGGCCTTTCACATTACCTATGACTTGGTCATTTCAACTGGACATGATGGGAATTGAACCTGGGACTTTCTGCGTGCCAAGTGAATGCTCTGCCATTGAGCCATGCTCCTTCCCTTTCATGAAAGCAAAGGTGTACATCTGGTAGATTCCCCCTGCCTGTGCCCAATCATGTCCCTCTTCCTCAGCTTCTCCTCCTTCCTAAACCCAGTTGCAGCCACATCAGTAGACTATGCAATACACAAGCATATGAACAAGCTCCAGACACACATCCCATGTCAGTTGGCTAACATTTCTACACACGTAGAAATGATGGCCAGATGAACTAACTGAGCAGGAGGAATGAGGAATAGACTGGGAACCTTCCCTAAGCTAAATCAGTTCTTTTGCTGAGCATATTCATATTTTTCGATGTTGAGAACCGTTTCATATTAGATTATATGCACTCAGTCTATGACCTGTGAGTTCATGCTGAATGGTGCTCAATTTACTTCTCTGTTACCATTAAAGAACATGTATACCTCTGTAGAAGAGGCTGTGAGGAGTCCCATGGCGCAGAGTGGTAAACTGCAGTACTGCAGTCCAAACTCTGCTCAATACCTGAGTTCGGTCCCAGCAGAAGCTGGGTTCAGGTAGCTGGCTCAAGGTTGACTCAGACTTCCATCCTCCCGAGGAAAGTAAAATGAGTACCCAGTTTGCTGGGGAAGGCAAGGGCAAACCACCCCATTAAAAGTCTGCCAAGAAAACGTCCTGATGTGACGTCACCCCATGGGTCGGTAACGCCCCAGTGCTTGCACAGGGGACTACCTTTACCTTTAGAAGAGGCTGCATGTCCTGCCTGTGGAATGATATCAGCAGAAACCACTGACAAACAAAATGCATACGGTGGAGGGAGGGGAGACAGTGATACTGCCACAGGTAATCAACACCATGCCCAAGGAATTCCTCGTTGTGCTGGACCCTTGGTTTTGAACCAAATGGCATCTCCTTCACAATTAGCTACCCTGGTACATGAAGGGCGGAGCACAGCCTCTGAACCACAAGCAGGGTTTAAGGGAGGGAAGGATATCGCCGTAACCTTTTGCTGAGTGGTTGACTCCGAACATCTTTGTGCCTATCGGCTCCGGCCGCGTCAGGGCCAGTTGCCGCACAACAGTGTGGCAGCAGCCACGGCCCTCAGCTTGTTAGACTGAAAGAATGTGCCGTTTTAATTAATGATATGTAAATATCCTTGAATGGGCCGCATTTGCATATTAAGAGAGATTTGCGGAATCTGCGGAGTAATATATTTTAATTAAGGATTAATTAAAAATAATGGGAATTTCATTTCGCCTGGCAGAATCCGTTTAGATCTTAGCACACGTCTGCTCAGGAGTCTGGTCCGACTGCTCCACTTTCCCACGTCCTGCAGCTGAGCCCCCTTCTCAGGGTTATTCTCCACTGCCCAGCTCTCAAACAACAGAATGGCACCGCAACCAGGGGCGGGGGGAGGGAGAGATCCGAGACATCCTTCCATGCACATCTCCTCAGTGAGATTTTCGGGCTGGTTTTGGTGGGGGATTTTTTAAAATCGTAAAGTAAGTAAATGGCTCTGAGACACGGAAGACTAGTTGTGTTGGCAATTATGTTAATGGGATGCTATTAGGCTATGATTCTATATGAGCAATTGGGGAGAAGAAATGCCTTACTGAGAGAGAATGATACAACAGACGTCTGTCTTATTGATATAGCTCCAGTGGAGCTTTCTGCATAATTACACTCGGCCACTTTCCACGGGTAGGGGGAGAGGCCCTAAACCACGGAGTGGTAGGGGGAGCCAGGAGGCCACAGTGAAAGCCAATGTCTGGCTCTGCCATTAGCATCCACAAACACACATATTGACTCACAGAGCTGGCCTTATACTGACTTAGACCACAGGTCCATCAAATCAGTATTGTGTACTCTGACTGGCAGAAGCTTTCCAGACTCTCAGGCAGAGGTCATTCGCCTCACCTCCTACCTGATCCTTTTTAGGTAGGAGATGCCGGGGATTGAACCTGGGACCTTCTGCATGCCAAGCAGATGCTCTACCACAGAGCCACGGGCCCTCCCCAAACCATACAGTGGTGAGTCACTAAAAAGAGGTATGTGGTGACAAAGCTGGCTAGGAAGCTGGAGGGGGCACAATCTTTGGCCTACTGTTCATTGCAGATGAGCTGTCAACAGCTGTCACTAGCTAGTGGTGAGGAAATAAACTCTTTGTATGCTCAGAGACACTCTATGTGTTCCAGGACTTCTGGGACTGAGTCTCAGTTGGACTAAAAGCACTGCTGCTAAGACCAGATTTGCCTGTAAAAATTTCACCCCGCTTGAATTGTGTCTTCCTCTGATCCCACATCCATTTCTTTCTGTCTGAGCCAACATGCTCAGAAAACCTAAACCTTGCATATCCAGTATGGATATTAAATTAGACAAATACACAAGAATCTCAGTAGTATCAAATTAATGGTACTGCCATATGCCATACTTGTTTTTTAGAACCTTATTAAAGCAACAGTTCTATTTCGACTACACGGTTGCCTATCAGACCTTAAGCTGAAGTCCAGAATAAATGTATGTCCCCCCTCCCCCCCACCTTGAGTGGTACCTATGACTCTTGTAATTTGATGCCAAAAGTTACCCAACACCCAGAACATTAAACTGTTGCGCACATAACTATGCAAGTTACTGAGGCATGCTAAGAAACTCGCATGAATACATTCTTTTTAAAATTGCTGGTTATTTCTTTGAACTTTTCACCAGAAAAACCCTTCAAAGTTAAATACGAATTAGATGTGCTTACTTGGGACTACTTCTTCCCAGTAATCCTCTATTGCCCAGAAGGTTTGGTTCACAAACTGCCCACAAGTTGTGATCTGCACACTCAAATAGCTGACAAACTGTTTCTTTGTACTTAGTTCACATTCTCAACCAAACTCTGTCCTTCAGTCAGTGTTTGTAGACAGAACAGGCAGGTGAACTGTCCGTATCAGGAACAATTAGGGCATGTGCATTCCTGAAATATTTTTAGGAATGAGCTTTGTACAGCAAAGAACCTCTTTTTCTTTTTTTGAGGTGGGTTATATTTCCCCAAAGATGACACCTCATAGCTAAGAATGTCTTGATCAATTTTATTTATTTATTTGTTCATTCCATTTATATCCCGCCCTCCCCATGGGCGGGCTCAGGGCGGCAATTTCAGGTTCCCAGGATTATTATTCCTGAGTGACATTCCTTGAAACTGTGTAAGCACTCTTAGGGGTGACAGTCAGCTGCTGCAATTTCATCTTTTTTAATTGCCACAAATCAGATTTCAAAAAACATCGGAGGACCACAGAGTAAACAACAGAATACAATGACAATAGAATACAACAGCATCATCTGGATTACTTTATTAGTCACCTTTCTCCCTTGTGGAACTCAGGGCATCTTACAACGTAAATGAAACATTATTATTAAAGAAAAACGTACGCCGTTCTCTTCTCCTGCATTTTATCCTCTCAACAACCCTGTGAGGTAAGTTGGGCCAAGACTGTGCAACTGATTCAAGATTACCCAATAAGCTTCCATGGGAAAGTAGGGATTCGAACTAGGGTCTGCTAGACCCCTAGTCCAACACTCTCACAACAACATCACACTGACAACATATTGCATCAGATTCTCCTCAGTTTCCCAATATTTTGCTGTGCATACCAAGATGGGCCATTAGAAATGCATATTCACTTACAGACTGGAAACGAACACAGAAACAAGGCATTCTGTAGTTTCAACTGTCAGCCTTAGTTCTCACAAGGTTGGAAAGTAATAACAGGGGCACGCCTTATACTTAATAAGTGACTGGTGTCAATCTGCAGTAATCTCTGCTGTGGATTCATTGCACAGCCTGGCGTTCAGCACACAGTGTTCCTCCATGTATAAAACCTGAGCAGCAACCCACCAGATCACTCTAAAGTAGGAGTCCCGAGAAAGTACTAGTTGTTGTAGGAGGCTGAATGCCAAAACTAGGGACGTTGCTGCTCCCTTAGCATGTATCAGAATTGTGCCAGACAAAAATTAAAACAGATAAGTGCAAACTCAAGAACATAAGGAGAGTTCCCTGCTAGATCGGTCCAGTGATCCATCTAGTCCTAAGTTCCATTTCACTCAGTAGCTGACAAACAGGGGATAGAGGCCAACACCAGTGCTTCCTCTAAACTGAGTTAGTGAGCTAGCTCACAGGTCTTTAGCCTCCGGCTCACACATTTCTGTCTTAGCTCAGGAAAAATGGCTCCAGAGCAAACTAATTTATGCAGTAGCTCACAAATTTGATGCCAGTAGCTCATGAAGTAGAATTTTTGCTCACAAGACTCCACAGCTTAGAGGGAGCGTTGGCCAACACCCTCCTCTGATGTTCTCTCCTTGCGCTGAGCAGGCCTTGAATTCAGCAGGAGCTCACAGGAGCATAGCTTCTGAACCTTTCTGATGGTTCCCCCTCCTCCTCCCCACTTTGTCCATTGAATAGTAGGTGCATCTCCACCACCTATTTTTCTACAAAACGACCCCTGGTGCTGAGTTTCAGAGGTTTACTGCCTCTGAATATATAGATATTCCCTTTACCCAACACTGCTGGTAAGCCGCAATTCCCCAATCTGTAAAACAAGAAATTGTATGTGACTTACTATGGTACGTAAAGCAAGCCCACATCCTTCTAAGACTATCTGCTTCAGACTGTACCATTGCTGACTAGGGGACAGATGGAGGCATTTGGTCACAGGTTGGCCAATACACCTAAAAATAAGCCGTTCCACCTTTACTCTTCAGGCTTCTTGCACAGATTTCCAAGTTCCAACTCTGACCTACATTCAGTGAAGAGGTTAAAAGGACACGAGGGGGGGGGACCCTGATTTCCATGGGGGTTTCCGAGTTTCTCACTAGTCAATTAATCTGGTAATTAGCTTATCGCTATCAACAGGTAATACCACTGAGACCTTTAGAGCATTCTGATTTTTGTCCGTTCTCGGGCTTGATTTAAACAGGATGCGAAGAGAGAATAAACCTGGGCAGCCGTCCATGCACCTTGTTTTAAACCAGGTCGCCTTGCCTGGCTGTGCAGTGCTAGCGAACCAATCAAGAGCTGAAGTGGAGGCCAAACCTGCATGTTAACAGGGCACGTGATGGCCTAGGGTTGCCAAGTCCGACTCAAGAAATATTTGGAGACTTTGGGGGTGCAGTCAGGTGACTTTGGGAGTGGAGCCAGGAGCAAGGGTGTGACAAACATGATTGAACTCCAAAAAGAGTTCTGGCAATCACATTTAAAGGGACTGTGCTCCTTTTAAATGCCTTCCTTCCCTAGGAAATAAGGAGGATAGGGGCACTTCTTTTGGGGGCTCATAGAATTGGACCCCCTGGTCCAATCTTTTTGAAACTTGGAGGGTCGTTTGAAGAGAGGCACCAGATGCTATGCTGAAATTTTGGTGCCTCTACCTCAAAAACAGCCCCTCTGGAGCTCCAGATACCTACAGATCATTATACCCTATGGGAATCAATCTCCATGGGGTATACTGAAGTAGCCAGCAGCAATTTCCCTCTCCCCGCCCCCCCTGCTTTCTGATAACCCTGAAGCGGGAGGATCTCCTGCCCCCAACTGGGGGTTGGCAACTCTCTGATGGCCCCATTTAAAAGCAGGCAGGTGAACAGACACATGGGGGAGTGTTTGTGCAAATCCAGTACCAAGCTGAGAACCGTCCATGTCTTGGATCTCCGCTAGAGGAGAATTGCGTGAATGACAGGACTCAACTGAAGGTCAAGGTACAGCCTGACACCATCCAGCTTGGGGAATTCTCCTCATCAAGTTTCTCCCTAAAGTTTAGGGCGCTGAATGACCTTACTTTGGTTCTAGAGTGGCGCAGGAAGTCTGCCATTCTGGATTTCCAGATTTTATTCAGACCAGCACACAAGTTACAGTGTTATAATTTTTATTGATTCCCTCCTCCTCTTTTCCAGGTTACCAATTTGCATGAGTGCCTCTGAGCACTAATTAAATCACATAACAGCATCAAGGTTCCGATTCCAAAATTACCTTTAGAAAAGTTTGCAAAGAAAACAGGAAAGCAGAGAGAGGTGGAGTGAGGAAAAATCTATTCCTCACTACTGGAACCCCTGTGACTTTTTTAAAAGGAGAAGATCTACTAAAGATTTTTTTTTTAAAGGGATGGTTTTTCTTGCTCTTTTTAAGTGACTAGATCTGCTAAAGTGTTTGCTTTTTAAAAGGAATTGTGTTTCTTGCTCTTTCCCACGTGAAATGTTTCTCATCTCACAAAGAAAAACACTAAATAAACAGATTGCAAGGATACTTGTGAGGTACTTGTGAATTTCCTGCATTGTGCAGGGGCTTGGACTAGATAACCCTGGAGGTCCCTTCCAGCTCTATGATACTATTCATTTTTTAGTTTCAAACATTCATGAGTCAGAAATTGGGATGTTTACCACTAATGCTGAGGAGTTATGGTTCCCTTTTCTAAGGAAAGGAAAGGTCCCCTGCGCAAGCACCAGTCGTTTCTGACTCTGGGGTGACATTGCTTTCACAACGTTTTCACAGCAGACTTTTTGCGGGGTGGTTTGCCATTGCCTTCCCCAGTCATCTACACTTTCCCCCAGCAAGCTGGGTACTCATTTTGCCAACCTTGGAAGGATGGAAGGCTGAGTCAACCTTGAGCCAGCTACCTGAAAACCCAGCTTCCACTGGGGATCGAACTCAGGTCGTGAGCAGAGCTTAGGACTGAAGTACTGCAGCTTTAAAACTCTGCGCCACTTTTCTAAATTACCTTTCTAATCAAGAACCTATTCCATTGTTGTCCAATACTGTCAAAGCTATACTTCTTATTTGAATATTCATGTCTGTAGACCGTACGGTTTCATAATTGAAACAGGTAGTCTTTTGAAACGTACGTTAAGACTGTTTTTTTTCTTAATGCCATATAATTTAATAGGTTGCCTCTTTGATGCCTATACAATATTACCCCACTGATTGTTCATGTATTAACTTCTTGCAGTTGTTGTAATTAGTCTAGTTTTTCTAATAATTTTTTTTTTTTAAGATACTATTCTTTTTTTTGTTTGACCTATTTGTCTGCACAACCAACTCTTCTCTCTTCTCCCAGTATTAACCAAGGGATTCATGGCAGAGGGGTCCCAAATGCCAAAGGCTGGCTCCTTGTTAGAAGCGTCTCCTTCTTACCTGGTCCTTCTCCGTCTCTACTGCTGCTCTTTTACTACTGCACTAGCTCAGAAAATGGGGCTCCGTGGTGAGGCGACCCATGCACTTGGCAGCGAGGACAGCGAGAGAGGAAGCCGCAGCGCCCAACTCCTGCCCCCAGGCATTAATTAGCTGCCAGCCTCCAGCATATTGCTAGGGATGATCCATAGAACTTAACTCCCTGTTTACAAGATGCTCACCACAGAAACCGCTATTATGTCCCGCAGGGCATCCTCCTGGAAAGATCCATCCTCCTCAGCTAGAATTCATCCAGAGATCTGTTCAGGTCCTCTTAGCAAGGTTCAGACAATGCAGCAGGATTGAATTTGGGATTCTGGGCAACAGTAGTTTGCATTTCAGAGTGCTGGCTCCTATGCAATACTTGCAACCTAGGCTAACCAACAACAGAAAGAACATGCAAATCCAGCCTTAATCCTAGTTCTAATTACTGTGTGACTAAAGCAGAAGGGAGAGAAGAAAAGGACCCAACCCTTCACTGGGGACACCTTCACGACTCGAGGATCGGAAACCAAGACTTATTATGGCTCAAGCAAGTCAGCGGAGCTGGATAATGGAAAGGAAGGTGCACCCCCACACACACCCAAAAGACTGCTTCACCAGTATATCAGCCCCATGCATAAAATATTTTGCATCCAAGGAAGCAATGCTGATAGTCCAGTTATGGCCAGTAACAATTCCCAGGATTATTGTGCAATCCGCTCCCCCCCGCCCCCTTCCCGCATTTGCTGTGATTATGAAAAGAATTCCCAAAAGCAACAAACAGAAAAAGCTGCTATAAACCAAGTTTAAACATTGGCCTATTAAGGTCAGTAGCAATGCCCACTTTGGCACTGATTCTCCAAGTCTCGGACACAAATGTTCTACCATTGAGCCACAGTCCCCACCCCACCCCCACCCATGGCTGCCTGGTTAACATGTTTCCTTTTTAATCACATAATACACCTATGGATTGCTAATGTGGGCAGAAAATATGTGCAATGGGACCTAGACATATAGCACTGGAACAGCTCACTTCAGTTGGCGAACACTGAAATCAACTCAGCTGGAAATTGCATAGGAATTAAATTTTGGTAGCAGAGCTAAAACCAGGTTATTCATACTGTGCATATGACGTTTTGCTACATTTTCATTCCAAAATCCAGCTTTTTTACTCTAAATTTTTCTTACAATCACATGGAATGAACTGGGAAAATAAGCCTCAGTGAGTTAAAATGCGACATATCCCAAAAAACACATTTAGGATTGCAGCCTACCTTAGCTGTGAATTTTGAGTTAATATTTATTTCAGAGCTTGCATCAATTTGCATCAAGGGATTAAAACCAGGGCTTTCTTTGAGCAGGAATGCAGTTCCGGTTGGCTTGGCATCAGGGGATGTGGCCTAATATGCAAATGAGTTCCTGCTGGGCTTTTTCTACAAAAAAAGCCCTGTGTGAAACAATGGTGATATCAAGGGGGTGTGGCCTAATATGCAACTAAGTTCATCAAGGGTGTGGCCTAATATGCAACTCAGTTCGTGCTGGGCTTTTTCTACAAAAAAAAGCTCTGTGTGAAACAATGGTGATGTCAGGGGTGTGTGGCCTAATATGCAAATGAGTTCCTGCTGTTTTTTTCTGCAAAAAAGTGCCCTGATTTAAACAATCTTGGAGCAAGAATGATAATGATATACCCCCCCCCAAAAAAAATGGTGATGCCAACTCAGATTTTAGTTTTTAGGGGGAAGGAAAGGCAAAGCTGAAATATTATGGTCCAGTCACTAAAGATCCAGCCCTGACTTGATAGCCCAGGCTTGCCCAGTCCTGACAGACCTCAGAAGCTATACAGGGCTGGTCAAGATCAGTCTTTGGAGGGGAGACCACCCAAGAGTTTGGGGGTGCTACAAAGTGGCAAGCAAAGGCAAGCCACCTCTGAACGTCTCTTGCCTTGAAACTCCTACGGGGTCACTATAAGCCAGCTGCAGCTCGACAGCAAACTTAATAAATAAAAGCCAACGATGCAGATATTGAGAGAGAACCTTAACCAAAAACTCAGCTCAGCCAAGGACGCACTGCATGACCACAGGCAGGTCCATTGCCTTAGAGTGCACAGGGTCAGGTTCTCAGAAAGGAGGGAAAGTGTGCCAAGGGATGGCGCAGCTTACCTCTCTTCCCCCTTTTTTTGTTTGTTTACTGTCAAGCCCCCAGCGAAGCCCCCCAAACACAGCTGGAGGCTACAGGAAGGCAGCTCTGCCTCTGACTTCAGCAGGAGGCCCCCTGCTCTGCTCCCTCCTCCTCTCTCCTCGCAGAGGGCACTTTGACAGCTCACACGCTGGCAGCCCAGAGACCGATGCTGCAGGAAAAGCACAGGGAAGTGTCTCACACTGAGCCTCACAGCTGTGTCCTTCTGCCACTGGACAGAGACGGGGACTCATCACAGGGTGGTGGAGCCACAGAATGGCAGGTGCCCCAAGGCTGCACATAACCTACAGCGCGAGGCCGACCATCACTGCCTCCTCCCCCCCCCCCCCATGCTTCCAGAGAAGCCCAGCAAAAACGCCCCTGCCAGGGACACAAAGGAAATTGCAGCCAGAGGAACCTGGGGGAGAACAAAGACTCCTCTGAACATGGAGGTAGAAAGCATCAGGTTTTGTTGGGGGCTTTTCTTTTTTGCAAGCGCGATCATTGCCTCTGGAAAGCTACACTCCACACAGATCTGGAAAGCTACATTCAGGGATGACACACACACACACAAAGGTTCTATTTCACAACCGCAGCTTTGCTGATTTTTCCCAGGATACTACTGATATATGCCACTATCCAGAGGAGAGCTGTGGCATACCCACACCTGAGGACTGATAACCAGAGTGCTGTGCAAAAAAATCAGAGCTGGATGGAGCAGGCTCTTCTGCAGGGGCCAGCCTGCAAATGGGCAAATTCAGTGCCTGCCTGAAAACGTGCCTTCTCTGCTGTGGCCCCCACCCTGTAGAATGGTCTGCCTGAGGAAGTCAGAAAAGCTCCCCACTCTCACGTCTTTCTGCAAATTATGCAAAACTGAACTATTCAAGATGGCTTTTCTACACAGGCAATAGAGTTGAACTGTACTAAATGATTCTCAAAGTTACTTGGAAATATTATTCGGGACTATGATCTATATTACTATGCATAACTTGCTGAAACCAAGATCTTACTATGCAACCTTTGTATTAGTTAATGTACTCTGTTAAGACTTATGCCTCTGGTTGGTTCTACAACTCTAATCCCATTGCATGGTTTATTGCAGGGGTGGCTAAACTGGGGCTCAGGAGCCACATGTGGCTCTTTCACACATATTGTGAGGCTCTCAAAGCCCTCTGCCCCATCAGCCAGCTTGGAGAAGGCACTTGTCTCTTTAAATCACTTCTCCAAATCAACCCAGTCAACAGCTTAAAGAATGCATTTAAAGTTGCTTTATTTCCACCTCTCCCTCCCCCGACTATTTTCCTTCCTTCCCTTCCCGTCTTATGACTCTCAAACATCTGACATTTATTCTATGTGGCTCTTACATTAAGCATGTTTGGCCACCCCTGGTTTATTGAATGTCCCCTCTTGTTCACTGTATTGATTCACTCTGTGTAATTCACCTTGAGTCCAAGTTAGAAAGGTGGACTATAAATTGTGTGTGTTCGTATGTACCTTCATCAGCTTCCATGGTTGCTCCTATATCAATCGCAACTAGCATCTAAATGGCTGCCTGTCAGATGATAGTAACTATACCCAGGGCTTTTTTTGAGCAGGAATGCACAGGAACACAGTTCCGGCTAGCTTGGAGTAAAGGGTGTGGCCTAATATGTAAATAAGTTCATGCTGGGCTTTTTCTACAAAAAAGCCCTGACTATACACATAATGCAAAGATGATTGGGAGTATGGTTACTGCTCAGCAAAATGTTGGAGGTACCCGCATGGGTAGAAGGAATGATGTGGACCCAGACAAAAATCAAAGAAGTCAAAGCCTTGTGTCTGGCAATGAGGTGAATCTAACCACTGTGGCTGATGGTGACAAATGAAGGAGTGGTCCTTTTGACGAACTGAAAATAGACTATGCTGCAGACCATGAGATCTGCATGCACAAAAACTGTGTGGGGCAGGGGCAACAGTAAGCGCAGGAATTAAGTGAGACTGAGACCGTTTTCGCACACAGCTTACCAAAGGGTCACGTTCCTGTTCTCTCCGCAGAGTCCGTTGGATTTCCCATTATGTGCGCCAAAGTTACAGGAAGTGCCGCTGCTTTTGCGTAGCAAACGTAAACCGCTAAAACCCAGTTTACATTTGCTACACAACAGCCGCGGCACTTCCTGTAACTCCGGCGCAGATAATGGGAAATCCAACAGACGCTGTGGAGAGAACAGGAATGTGACCGCGTGGTAAGCTGTGTGCGAAAACGGTCTATATGAAAAAAACTGCCTTGATTCAATCCAACAAAGATGCTTTAATAAAGGGTGACGGACTGTGGACTATACCACTATGTACACTATGTACTATCAGGGCTTTTTTGTAGCAAGAACTCCTTTGCATATTAAGCCACACACCCCTGATGTAGCCAATCCTCCAAGAGTTTTCAGGGCTCTTAGTACAGGGTCTATTGTAAGCTCCAGGAGGATTGGCTATATCAGGGATGTGTGGCCTAATATGCAAAGGAGTTCTTGCTATAAAAAAGCCCTGTAGTATTATCTATTGCTGTTATCATACATACTGTATGTAGCCCAGTTCATAAAATTGAGGACAAATCGAGTCCAGCTGGAAACCCTGTGTTTTAATGACGTTCACTGTTTTACTGAATCAAATTGTTATTTATATTGATTGCTTTTATATGTTTATTTTATGTTGTGATCCACCCTGAGCCCGCTTGCGGGGAGGGAGGAATATAAATTTGAATAATAAATAAATAAATTTACCCTACCATGGAATGTCTGCGTCCTTTAATATGCCATGTTAATATTTATGCTTGGTTTCAGATTTCTGCAGCCCCTTGGCGCAAAGTGGTAAAGCTGCAGTACTGCAGTCAGAGCCCTCTGCTCACAACCTGAGTTTGATCCCAGCGAAAGCTGGTTCGGGTAGCCAGGTTGACTCAGCCTTCCATCCTTCCGAGGTTGGTAAAATGAGTCCCCAGCTTGCTGGGGGGAAAGTGTAGATGACTGGGGAAGGCAATGGCAAACCACCCCGTAAAAAGTCTGCCGTGTAAACGTTATGAAAGTAATGTCACCCCAGAGTCGGAAACGACTGGTGCTTGCACAGGGGACTGTCTTTTTTATTTTAATCTTACTATGTTGCTAATTGGATACCCCATCCTGTTGATTGTATTGATTTATACTGCATAATCCACCTTGAGTCTCAAGTGAGAAAGACAGGCTATCAATAACACAAATAAGTACTTCTGAGGCACCTGACCTGGATAGCCTGATCTCGACAGATCTAAGCAGAGTCGGCCCTGGCTAGTATTTGGATGGGAAATCTCCAAGGAATGCATTGCTGGGGTCATGATGCAGAGGCAGGCAATGGCAAACCACTTCTGAACATCTCTTGCCTAGAAAACCCCATGAGGGGTTGCCCTAAGTCAGCTGTGACTTGACAAGCACTTTCTGCCACCTCCATTTTTAAGGCAAGTTAGGCTGAGAAACACTAACGCCATTACCACCCAACAAGCTGCATAGCTGACAAAGAAAACAAGCCTGGAGCTCTCCTATGTCCAAATGCCCACCACGCCACACTCAACATCCCTTGGCATTTCAAATAAAACCTGTAAGAAAAAGCAAAGGTATCCATAAACGTCAAGTGATGTGTTGGCAACTTGGAAAGGATTCATGAAGTTGGAGTAGTCCTTGAGAGCAGGTCCCCCTTGGCCATTGGCAGGGGGTGAGTGACTCAAGTTGAGAGCCACAAAGGCCCTGAAACAACCCCAAAACAGGCTTATATAGACCTACACCATTTCCCAATCGATACTCAGCAGAGTTCTTTAAAACTCCAATGGAGGAAAATTGTTAAATAGTGGAGTCGATACGTGAGGAGGCTAGCTTGCAATGATCAAAAGCTCTTTATGGAGGTTACAGCCATGATTACGGTTAAACTAAAACTGGCACACTGGGCCAACGGGGCCAACCATATGCACTCCGAAGTTTCCACGCTTGAGCATCATTGCGTGATTTGAACCAGCAGGGGGCTAGCAACTGGTCCAAGGAAGCAGCCATTTGGATCCTGCTTCCCATTGTTCCCATGTCCCCAAGCTCAGTCCTAAAGGCTCCAACGAACCAGGCAGGGACTAAAACCCCACAGTGAAGCACAGAGTCACAAACTCAACAAAAATAATGAATTTTCCCTGGGCAACTTGTTCCACCGTCTTGCTAGGAAGCATAACTTGATAGGCTGCTTCTTGCTCTGCTTCAGCACAACAGAAGCCCAATGGGTTGGATCCAGCCAGCTTTTCCACTCACTTTCACCCAATCCATCTCACTACAGCTCCTATCCCACATAGCTTTTGCACACGGATAGACCATGGACCCCAGCATTCAATTTGTTTTTGGTTCTGGGGGGTGAGGGGGGGACAAAAAGAACCACCCTTTCTTTCTTTTTAAACCAGCAAGAAATCTGGCATGATCCAAACCACTGTTTCTCTTTCCCTGTGGACTTCTGCATCTCACACCCTTTTAAAATCCAAAAGCAGCCATCATTGTTCTTCTATTTCCTAAGAGAAACATCGTCGCAATCCCTATCAATTTTTTTTTGGCTGATTCTAAATTATCTTCTACTTTTTTATCCAATAGAACTGTCAAGCCAATTAAGTTTAAAAAAAATCAATTAGTTGCCTGGCTTTTAACGAATTAGCTGATAAATTAATTTGATTAAGCCTAAATATACATATTGCAAAACCTCAGCGGAGATAAGTTTTGAAAGATCCCGGGGCAAGCAGACAGTCTCTCTCTCTCTGAAGGATTAACTTGTAAGGTAGCTACAAAGCTGGCTTTGAATACCAACTGGAGGGGAAAAAACACCTTTCAAAATTCTTCATTTCAGCAAATTTGGAAATGTGAAGTATTTCCTATTAGCAGTGAACAAAAACCCAGCATCAAAATGGCTTTTAAGAAACCACTCTGTAAAAGGCCCATCAATGTTGAGGGTGATCCTGGACTGAAAGATGGATTGACACTGATTTCATTTGAGCCCCGTCAGCTCCAGCCGCCTACGGGTCTTGCAGCTTAAGGAAAAGGCACAGCAGCTCTACACTGAAAGGCGAACTGATATCTACTTTTGATACAAACGGGAAAGAAACAATCCCTTTCCATTTGAGGGCTGGAATTGCAGGCATCGCATTTGATGCAAAGAGGTGTCGGCCTATCTGAAGTTGGGCAGCCTGGTTACCTGTTTAACCAGGGAATTCAAATTATAACTTACAAACAGGGGGTTTTTTTTAGCAGGAATACAGTTCCAGCTGGCTTGGCATCAGGGGGTGTGGCCTAATATGTAAATGACTGCCTGCTGGGGTTCTTCTGCAAAAAAAGCCCTGTGTGAAAAAATGGTGATGTCAGGGGATGTGGCCTAATATGCAAATGAGTTCCTGCTGGGCTTTTTCTATATAAAAAAGCCCTGCTTACAAGTAAAACCTCCTCCTGGGAAATTAATGACATGGATTAAGAGATCCAAGCTTGCTGCCCTAATCTTAATTCTTCAGAAAACATGGTGTTTGAAACTGAACCCAGCACCCCTGTAGCGACCCATGCTATGTTTTAACAGTCGACCTTTCCCACTGAGACTCAAGGCAGATTACATGATACAAAACAATTCAGATAGCCTGAGATATCTAATAAACAGTACAATAGGAAGTGGATCACAAAAAAATTAGAAATAACGCACAAAATATCAGACATTATTAAGTTGAACAATGCAGAGATTGAAATTAAAGAAGACCACCACAGTACAGTAAGAGCAGGATAAAACTTTTGACAAACAGGTTACGCATACCCATATAAACAGTGGCATAGACTCCATTCCTCTTACCTTCACAAAAGCACCTTCCTGAGCTATTCCATTGTATACTATAGCCTTATTCCCTCTGTAAAAATGCCCTCCTAAACAATTCTGTTTTACAGAGTATGCAGAATAAGAAAGGGGTGGGGGCTTTCCTGGCCTGCTCAGGCAGGCCACTCCATGGGGTGGGGGAGGGGGCACAACAGAGAACACAGGTGCAGCGATGGTATTTCTTGCACTCCCCCTCACTTTGCAAAACCCAGGCAAAACACTCTAGTTAAGCTGATTAGGTGCTGGAAGAAGGAAACGGGAATGCAAGAAGGGGCAGCTTCTGACAGACATTCCTTTCCTTTCTGGCTTTATAAAGGAAGCTGACTGAAGATAGCCGTTAACAACACTGAAACGGAATGAAAGCAATGCAGTAGGGCCTTGGGACCTTTTCTAGGCTGCATGGTCCATATCAACAGTTGACTTTTTCAGCATTACAAAAATGTGCATCTTTAGAAAAACAACAATTGCCCCCTCCCTGGGGGGAAAAACCCCCTGAAAATCTTCCTTTGCATTATAATGACAAATATCCTTTCTATATCCTCTAATTATTTTCTGAGTATTTTATGCCTATGTTTGATATCCAGTAATATTGGTCAGTTGGTCATTTAGAGGATCTGATAGTTAAGTGTAACATTGGGGTCTGCAGCTCAGAGCTGCAGCATCTACTTTCCATGCAGAAGGTCCCAGGTTCAATCCCCGGCAACTCCAATCAACAGGATGAGGTATAAGGTGATGCACGTATCTTCAGACTGAGATTCTGGTAGTAAAAGCAGCTGGTAATAAAAGCAGACAATACTGACACAGACAGACTAAATATTAGGAAACTTAATGTGAACTGAGTACCGGATCCACGTCAAGGTTCTAGTGCTAACATTTAAAGCCTTACGCGGCTTGGACCAACATACCTGCGGGACCGTCTCGTTCCATATATGTCTAGGAGGTCGTTACGTTCAGCCTCCCAACATCTGTTGGCCATCCCCAGCCCAAGAGACACCCGCCTCGCCTCAACCAAGGCCAGGGCTTTTTCAGTACAGGCCTCAGCCTGGTGGAATCAGCTCCCTATTGAGATCCGGGCCCTACCTGGTTTATTAGCCTTCCGTAGGGCCTGTAAAACGGAGCCAGGCTTTTAGCTGAGGCTGCGGGTGTCTATTCTTGATCTGGTTGGCCTCCCCAGCCAGCACTGTCATCTCTGACAAGAATTGGAATAAAAGCTGCCATCCCTATGAGATATCATGATGTGAGATTCTAGGCTGGGCAATAAGTGATGTCAGGGTAATCTGAGTGCTGTTGAGTTGTCTGTTTTAAAATGTTTTTATTGTATTTTATTGTTTTATTATATGTTGTACTCCGCCCTGAGCCCTACAGGGAATGGGGGGAATAGAAATTCACTAAAGTAATAAAATAAATAATAACAATAGTACTGTTTATTTGATAGTACTGAGAACAGATATGCATTGGTCTATTACGGTGTTTTCTGAAGTTTCTCCTTTCAGAGATCATTCTCCACGTCAATTTATCTATCAAGCATCCCCCTGTATATTGCAAAAAAAATTGGGGGCACGTTCAAGGGTGCAAACTTGGGGCATTTCTGGAGTTCACCACAGCCCACTGTGAATTAAGAACATGCCTGAAATTTGCCTATGGATGCACATTGGAGAGCACGGGTGGCCAAGCTTCCATAACATACATGCCACATAGAATAAACATCAGATGTTTGAGAGCCACAAGACATGAATGTCAGATGTTTGAGAGTCACAAGGCAGGGAGGAAGGCAAATAGATGGGGGAAGGAAGGAGAAATGGAAAGAAAGCAAATTTAACTTAAAATGTATTCTCCAAGCTGCTGGCTGGCTTGGCTTGGAGAAGTGATTTCATGAGAGAAATGCCTTCTCCAAGCTGGCCAATGGGGCAGTAGGGGCTTCAAGAGCCACACAATATGTGTGAAAGAGCCACATGTGGCTCCTGAGCCACAGTTTGGCCATCCCTGTTGTAGAGAAAACCTTTTGCATAAGCTGGTCTATCATTACTGATCTCCTTGGAACAACTCTACCAAGCAAGTCAGGTTTACTTGGAAGACAGCTGGAAAAATGATGCTGCATCAAATCTGTAAGTATTAGAGGGTTGGCATACAACAGCATTTAATATTTAACTGTATGTATCATTTGACAGGTAACATACAAGCATTTGATAGATAACATGTACGAGCAATTGGCATTCAGTGTCTATCAAAATTTATGAGACTTTGCATTTGAAGCCTGCCAAATTCAAAACTGCCAGGAGTTGCCAATAAGATTAGGAAATTTGAATTTCTAATTGCAAGGTGAAAGTTTCACAGTCCAAACGTGGGAGTGGATCCAACCAGCTTTTTTTGCTGGTGCAAAATGAAAGAGCAGTTCCCTTTGACCTCCCGCCCGTTAAAAAAAAAAAAACCTACCAGGGACAACAGGATCTGGATGCAAAAAAAGCTGTGCAGGACCCGGACTGGAGTAAGGAATGGAATTGGATGAGATTGCATGAAGAAAAAAACTGACTAGATTCAGTCCATGAATTCAAAAGCTTTGACTGTGGAAATTTTCACTGGAGGTTCGACAGGGAAATTCATCCTATTGTGAATACTTGCAGATTTGTTCCAATTCTGATCATTTTAGAGCATTTTTCTCTATACCTTTTTGTAATGTGAATGGCTAAGTATAGAAGAGAGGCAGCCTTAAAAGAAAAGCAAAAATGCAGATCCATCTCAACTCACCCACCACCAAACTGAACTCACAGGGATATACATCCATCTCAACTCACCCAGATCAGTAGAACACACATAACGCCAGCAAACTGAGCTCACTGAACACCATGCCTCCTAAGAAGAGATTGGATTTATACCCTGCCCTTCACTCAGAGGGTGCATTCATACTACACTAACTAACGTGTTTTACATTCGGATTTTTACTGTATAAGAACAGCAAAAATCCGGATGTAATATGCATAAGTTAGTGTAGTGTGAATGCACCCAGAGTCTCAGAGAGGCTCACAATCTCCTTTCCCTTCCCCGCCCCACAACAGACATCCAGTGAGGTAGGTGGGGCTGAGAGAGCTCTTTCAAGAACTACTTTTGAGAGAACCTATGACTGACCCAAGGTCACACCAGCAGCTGCATGTACAGGAATGCAAGCTCAAACCCAGTTAGATTAGAATCTGCACTCCTAACCACTACACTAAACTGACTCTAAGTCAGAAAAAAAGTACCTGTTGAGGAGCTCTCTGATCAGCTCAACTTCTAAAACGTAAACCTTGGGAAACCCAAAAAATCTCTATCATTGAAGCAAGACAAGCAGAGTGGTAGCATTTAACAAAAGGTCAGGTAAATGACGAAAAGAGATCTGTCAAAAACATAAAAGAATGTTTAAATTAAGATGTTAGCAACAGAGAGGTAGGAGCCAAAAATATAATTTATAGCAGACAATGTTTTAAAAAAATACAGGTCTTGTCAAATAAAATCTATCATTTTAGCAAAAAAAATGGCAGGTGATAACATGTTGATATAACTTCTTTGGAATTTTCAACCTGACATTTCTGATTTACAGCCTGCATTATATGAAATTGACATATAATTAACTCTTTTTTAATCACAAAGATCAAAACTGGCTCACTGACAAATCTCAAAACACACTGGCAAAGGTGAAGACAAACTTCTGAGCAGAGCCACAGTTGGCTGTGTGCAACAGACACAGCAATCAATTCAAAGTCATTACTAAGAACGGACATTTCACTCTTTTAGATTGTAAGTTCCTCTGGGCAGAGACCTTTTGCAGCTGTTGCACCAGGAAGACCCATACACATTAAAAGCATTATATAAATCATAGGGGAGGTGAGCTGCTCCAAGTTAAAGTGACTAGTACACAGAAGGCCTTGAATGTTACAGACCGTTGCCACAGACATCAGATTTGCTCTTAAAGTCTAAACCAGGGGTGTCAAACATGTGGCCTGGGGGTCGAATCAGGCCATCAGAGGGCTCCAATCAGGCCCCCCGATGCGACTGGCTACTAACTGCTTCCTTCTCCCTCTCTCTCGTTTCCTTCTGCATTACAGCTTGCTTTGCAAGGCTTGTTCAATTGCACAGGAGCTACAGAGCAAAGCCTCTATTTTCTTCATTGGGTAAAGCTCCTCCCTTGGGGAGGAAGGGGGAGAGGCAGAGCTTGCTTTGCCAGGTTCTCTCACAGCAGAGCTACTGAGCCAAACCTCTCTTCCTTCTATTGGCTGAGACTCCTCCTCAGTGCTAACATTTTAAGCATCAGTGCTAACAAGCGATAACATTTTAAGCATGCTTTAAGGTTTAAAAAATAATCTTTAATTATGTTTGTCTGTGTTCTTTATAAAATTTATATCTCTGCTTCCTACTCTTAAATAGGTACACACATGGCCTGTCATGATATGGCCTGGCTCGACAAGGTCTCATTTATGTCAGATCTATCCCTCACAACACCCCTGGTCGACACCCCTGGTCTAAACTTATTTAATGGTATCAACTGCCAACTTGTGTTCAGTTCTCTGCTTCTCTTTGCTGGAGTAAGCCATCTGCCAACAGACAGCCTATTAGCTATGAAGCCGCAGTGTCAGGGATAGGGAGTGGAAGAGAAGCCGCTATCCCTAATTTGGGGGGGAAGGCTCCCTACAAATGGGAGTGGCATACAACCCGAGAAGTGCACGCCCCATCATTCAAGTGCTTCACTTGATGTTGGTCCTGCCACTTCTCCTGACAGCAGTGCAGAATACTTCTTTCAAGCTCAGCTTGGGGTTTTTTTTTTGCTTTGTTTTTAACCAGAAGGATAATATATAACCACCATCAGGGAAAGGGTGGAGCGAAGACGGGTCCCGCTGCTCAGCCATGCTCCTGACTGGAAAAGGAGGCCTGACATTGATTGAGATTTCATCAGCCAGACTGATTCAGCTTTTTGAAAGCTCCTTGATCAGCGTCAGCCCCAACATCAATCCGGCACCAGAGACTGTCTGATTGTCAGCACCACATTTAAAAAAAAATAAAGAAAATAAAGAAACTGCTGAACACAAGAAGATGGTCTTTGGCACATGGAGTTTCGGCGTACAATGTGAGTGCTCGCCTAGTGGTGGCCGTATAAACTGCCGGAAGGCCTCATAAGACACAACCACCATGCCCTCATCCTGCCCCTTGCCTTATTCCCACGTAAAGCTGCTAGCCCAAGCAAAGGTCTGAGGCGGCAATGCCAATACAGGCCTCATCCCTCATGACAGCCGTGACGTGTGTCTCCCACTTTCTTCTTTTTCGAGAACTAGTAGGCAGCTGCAGAATTTCAAAGATCCCAAATTCCTTTAGAAATTTCAGTGTTTGCCATCCTGTCAGAGGATCAAGAAAGCTGTGTGACAGAACATAGCCTCCGTGGAGATACAAATCCTCATCTTCCGATTTGTTATTTCTTCTTCTTTTCACATTTATCTTTTTTAGATTTTTTTTAAGCCCGGGGGCACTCCCCCATCCACATTTTCATATATTCCGTATGCTGCCTATTGATTTTAGCTTCCTAATGAATAATAAATTACATTTAAACTAATATTTCCCAAACTCTTCTCAGCCGATTTCAAAGACCGCCACCAGCTCAGTCCCTGACTGCTTGTCAGCCAAATTACCTCAGGAAGGTGCACTGTGTATTCTGTGGCCTACTTTCTCAGGGTGGATGCTATCAGGAACATGCAGCCACACTGTGCTACTTCTTTCTCTCCAGTTCTGAGATGCCACCCCTTTCTTCTGGACATGATCCCAGAAATGTGCCTCAAAGACCATCCTTCTTCCTATACCAAATGCAAAATGTGCCTTTACTACACCATCAATGGGACATCCAGCACGTTACAAGTTCAGATGCTTTCTGCCATGAAAATACCAGTTTAATACAATCTTAGCAGCATGGCAGTGTATGTTCTAATGCTATCATTAGGGGCGCACACACACCTCAATTTCAGTAAAGTAGCAACTCTCTTTTTGTTATTCCTTACCTTCCCTCAACACAAGCGTTAAACTAAAGAGCTGGAAAAGCAGAAAGGAGAGCAAAAAATCGGTAGAGGGCTACTGTGGTGGAGGCCACAAGCCAAGGTCTACAGCCCACTCACCAAGGGGGGGGGGGTAGAAATTGGCTCCTGACATTTGACGTGTTCCTCTCCTCCCTGGCTTCTAGGCCTCGGCTTCTCTCTCCCTCCCTCTCTCCCCACCACCCACCCACCCTGCCGCACTTCCTCGCTCCTTTTCCAGGCTGGGTTTAATTTGACACCTTGAGCCTCGGTAACGAGGTGGGGAGCAGAAACAGCCACAGAGGATTTCATTAGGCTCAGCACTGCAGGCCCCACTCTCTGCGCGTTAATGACATCGGAGGATAGGGAAACGAGACAGCCACTGCGCAAGATGAAATAAACATGAGGGCTGTCAGCGGTGACAGCTGAAGCAAAGGGGACAAAATAAGTCAGGTAGAGACCTTTCCCATTCGGCGCAATGCAAAGCGACACCTTGCAAAGAAGGCCCGGCGCAGCAATCCTCTTTTTTTTCTTGGGCAAAAGAGAAAAAAAAGAAAGTGGCTGGGACGAAGGGGGCAAGAGGAGATGAAGGAAAGGAAATGCAATTAAATTAGCAGCATTTTACCATACAAATTACATTTATCAGTTTAAATGTCAGCGGGAACCAGATCCATTCTCCCTCCTTCAGGGGAACATTAAGTGGGTGTATGTGTGGAGGAGGGGGAGGGAGGGAACAGGAGTTCTTTTGGCAAACAACAACAGCCATTTTCAGATTTCGGTGGCTGCACTGGTGGGGGGGGGGAGAAAGAAAAACTGGAGGCTGCACCTATGGGCTGATCCATCTTCCCAGCCCGTTCCATGTTCCATGCGAATGTCTACACATATGCAGCTTTCTCTGCATGTTCAAAATGGAGGGGGGGGGTGGAACTGAAGTGCTGAGAGACAATCCCCCCCCACATGCCTTAATCATGCCTCTCAGGATGAATAATATCATTTTTCCTATTGTTATCTTTAAAAATCCAACAGCACAACAATGTATCTAATGAAGGGGGGAGGCACTTTTTACCTACTATCACGCGCTGGGGCTCCCTAGTCGGGCAACAGAGGGACCCGGTAGCTCCAGGGTGAGATTTCTTTCAGAATGGATGACTCTGCCTGAGACCATGTGAGAAGAGGGGGGGGGGGTTTAGATTCACTTGCTTCCTTCTCTCTCACATCCAGACTCTATCCTGAAGACTTGAGTTCTCTCTAAGCGACAGCTGATGTTAGAATCCTGGGCTCTTCTTCCTGGCTGGACAGTCTACTCTGCTTTAAATCCCTCACCCTGTGCCCACCTTCCTCCGTCCGTTCCAAACTTCTGTCATCATTGAAACAAGGAGGACAATGGACAGGTGCAGGATCTCGGTGCCTCCTCCCACCTATTACCTCAGCAACTGGCAGCAACCTGCTGCCTTGGCCTGCCTCACTGCCTCGATATCACCATTGTCGCTGACTGGGTTGAGGTTGGTCCTTTTGCCTTCCCCCCTTTCCCCTTTGGACCCCTCCACTTGGCCTTCCCCTTTCCTCTAAGGAGGACTTTGGTGCCCCTCCAGGGTAGGATAATGGGTGCAAGACCTCCTGCCCACATTGGTGTAATTGGAGCCTCCCTTCAGGGTCGTGCCCGCAGGTGGAAGGGACAAGGATGGAGGTGGCCAGATTGGTGACTAACTCTGTCTTTGTCCCTTCCTCCAAACACCTACCTATTCCAGTGGCAGTGGACAGCCAGGAGACAAAAGACACAGAATGACACCAGGGAAGTTGAGGTGAGGTCTAGCCCTGTCTGATAACCCAAGGCAGAGCTGCAAGCTTCTACAGCTGCAAACTGCTAGAGGTCTTTTTCATGGAAAAACTGTGCCCCAACAAACTGAACATGCAAACAAATGTATGTGGAACATGTACACACCACCCAATGAGAACGCCCAATGAAAGGCCGCAGTTGGTGTGTGGGCAGCAGACTTGAAGCTGGACTGGTTGTGTCATTGCAAGTTTTGTGAAAAGATTTCCTGCAGGTGCAGGGGAGGACAAGGGATTCGCACTGGAGCCATCTCATGCACCACTCCCCCAGCCACCCATTTCACCTACCCACCCTACCACGCTGTTATTATTTATAATTGTATTTATTTATAATTGTATTCCACTCACTCCCACAGAGGGCAACTGATATCAAATCACATCAATAAAGCAGAAGAGGTCCAGCATGAAACACCTAAAATAGTACTGGCAGCAGCAACTAAAACACAATCTTATATCCTAATAAAGATACCACTGGAGGGGTTTTTTTTTTAAAAAAACCTCAATCAAATGAGATTAATGTACACATATGCATGTGAGCAATTCAGCCAAACACCTGTGAAAACAAGATTTTTCATTGAGATATAATTTCCAGTAATGTGGAAGTTAAGGGAGGTGTGTCCCTGTTTCCCCATTTTAAAAAACCCACTCCACACAAAAATGTTGAGAAAATGTTTAATATGCACAATACTTACTTTCTTATCAAACTTAAATCCATCTTACTGCTTTACCATAAAAATCGAAACAGGGAGGAGGAGGAAGAGATTGGATTTATACCCTGCCCTTCCCTTGGAGTCTCAAAGTGGGTTACAATCTCCTTTCCCCTCCCCTCAACAGGCACCCTGTGAGGTAGGTGGGGCTGAGAGAGCTCTTTCAAGAACTGCTCTCAAGAGCTGCTCTCTCAACAGCTCTGAGAGAACCTGTGACTGACCCAAGGTCAAACCAGCAGCTGCATGTGCAGGAATGCAGGATCAAACCCAGCTCTCCAGATTAGAGTTCAAGCATTTAACCACTACACCAAACCGGCGCAGTTAGCATATAAAATTGTACTATTTGGCATATATATGAAAATTGTAAATACTTTTATTTTCTTACAAATTTATTTGTCTGAAACATTTCTATGCCACCCAAACAGGGTCCTGCAAGGAAGCAAACACCAAAACATTACAAGATCTCAACATTAGAACAACTTGCAAAATAAAGTACATATAAAATAATTCAGTTAATAATACATAAGCGTAAAGGTAGTCCCCTGTGCAAGCAGTGAGTCATTACCGACCCATGGGATGACATCACATTGTGGCATTTTTTGGGCAGACTTTTTACGAGGTCGTTTGCCACTGCCTTTCCAAGTCATCTACACTTGGGCTGCCACCCATCGAGCTTCAGATGGCGGGGCATCTGAAGCAGGGTTTCCAAAGATGACTGGAGTGGATACGTAGGTTCATAACAAATACTAGAGAGCGGGGGGCGGGGGGTTATAGCAGGAACTCCTTTGCATATTAGGCAACACACCCCTGATGTAGCCAATTCCCCAAGAGCTTATAGTAAGTCCTGTAATAACAGCCCTGTGAACTCTTGGAGGATTTGCTACATCAGGGGTGCATGGCCTAATATGCAAAGGAGTTCCTGCTACAAAAAAAGCCCTGCTAGAGAGAAAGCAACAAACTGTTGTACCCTATGGTACCTTAGCACATAAACATTCTCGCCATGGCACAAGGTGTGTGAGAAATAGAACACACAAATTTTGTAGCTATCCAAATATGCTTATATTCCTATTGTGATTCCGTTCCATCAAAATAATACTTTTCTATTGATTTTTGACAAAACAGAATCGCTACAAGACAACCAGCACACCTGGATGGAAAGTTAAGCTTTAAGCACCATTGGCACCGATGCTACAGTAAATGAATTGTGAACCAAATTAGTCACATGTAAACAACAAACATATCCTTGAAGATATGTTCTACGAGTCAGAAGTACACATGGGAATTTTCATTATTTAATGCTATAAACTGCTTTATGCTTAAACTTTCATCCTTCACATTCTGAGAGAATAAAAGCTTGCCCAAAAACTTACTTCACCAATTCCAAAATAAGAACACATTTCAATTTATAGGGGTGAAATTCTAGCAGGAGCTCCTTTGCATATTAGACCACACACCCCTGATGTAGCCAATCCTCCAAGAGCTTACAAAAAAGAGCCTTATAATCAAAGAAGCTCCTGCTAGAATTCCACCTGTTTCAATATATTTTTTCTTTTTCTTCAGTGGTCTCAGAATGCTCAATTTTTCCATTAAAAAAACCTTTTAAAAGTTTTACCTAAAGCTTAGCCAGTCTGGGATCAGGAAGCTTTCAGTGGGGAGGGAATTCCAAAGTGAAGGGATCACCATGGAAAAACTCCTGTCATGGGCTGCTATCCATCTTGCCTTGGAAGCTGGAAAAACGCATAGCAGGAATTTTCTACAAAACCAAGCAGCAGATCTATATGAGCAAGCAGTCACTCAAATGCCCTGATCTAAATCCATTCAGGTTTTTAAACGCAAGAATCAGCAGTTTTAATTGTGCCAGGAAGCAGCTTAGCAATCGGAGAAAGTTCTTCTCAACTGGAAATATGTGTTTCACAGAACACTGGTTTTCATTCAGACATCACAAACAAACCAGGATTTGCTTGTGATATGAGTGAGCCATGAATCGTTGGACTCTCAAGCTCCTTCCTCCCTGTGCATGAGGAACAGAAATTTACAACTTCCAGCTTTACAACGCTTGCAAAGCATAGCTGAGAAGACACAGGAGTCAGAAACCTTGCTGAAGTTAAGCAAACCTGGGTCTGGCCCAACACCTCTTGAGAAAGGAATGTGTTCCATCTTGAGATCCAAATCGGAAGATAGATGAGATATAGAAGTAATAAATAATTGCACATGGAAAAAGCCAACAGAGAAGCCCAGTAGAATCAACAGGGTGCTATTGCTATCTCTCTGCTGTAGCTTCAGTTCCAAAACCACTACCCTGCCACCATACTTATCCACACAGCTCAGTCTTACTTCAGATAACAAAATGCTGTGAGCCAACACTATAAGATAGTTCTCACCATTCTCCCAATCTTGGACTGCGAGGTTCTCAGTTCACAGCCCTGGAATTGTTAATACTACACAGTCCAGCAAGAGTCAAAACTACGAATTACTTCCAGCGTGCTAACCAGCAACTTCTTCTTCTTCTTTTTTGCAGGGCAAGTTAAAGAGATTGATTCTGATATAACACCAAGCACAGCTGGTGTGGCATCTGGACCAGGACAGCAAGAGAGAACTGGTCAGCCACAGGCAAACTAATCCCATAATCACACATGCTAAATAATGCACTTTCAATCCACTTTCAGTGCACTTTCCAACTGAATTTTGCCAGTTCACACAGTAAAATCCAGTTGGAAAATTCATTGAAAGTGGATTGAAAGTGCATTATTTAGTATGTGAGTCTACAACCTATGAGACAGGATATAAAATAAGTAGTCACTAGTATTATTATTCCCAACCCATGCGGGAATGCACAATAATATGGGTAGTATTATTCCCAATCCATAATAACCAATAATAATTATGGAGCTTATTATATTTTTCAATAATCTGTTTCAACTAGACTAATTCTGACAACAATTAATATACTGTAACGTACATAAAACACTAGTGACACGTTCAGTATTCTCAGTGTTAAAGTTTAACTCAGTAATCAAATATAATATTAACCCTATTATGACTGTATCCAAGGATTTTTTGTGTGTGAGGATAATATACTCTTATATGTAACAAAAATGTGTTTTTTATTCTCAGCTTTCACTTTCTTCCTTATCTCCTAGGTGACAAAAACAAAGAAAACTGTGGGGTTGGAGTTAACCCACCTACCTCCAATTTGGGCCATCCAAAGTTGCTAATTCAAAAGCATACATTACAGCTGCCTTGGGCTCTAGAAGAAAAGGTGGGACGTTAACTGTGTCTGGTTGCACAGGGTGCAGGAGTTTGTAGCTGCCTCTTTAGCATTACAAAATTATTGGCACCACGGAGGTAAAACCGCTCAGAAAAACAACACCAACTCTCTGTGTGTACACATGGAGAGTTGGTGTTGTTTTTCTGAGCAGTCTCTTTAGCATTAGGCAGGACTTTTCAAAGCAAAAGTCCAGCAGGAATCATTTGCATATTAGGCCACACACCCCCTGTCATCACCATTGTTTTATACAAGGCTTTTTATTTTCAAAAAAGCTCAGCAGGAACTCAGTTGCATATTAGGACACACACCCTAATGCCAAGCCAGTCGAAACTGCATTCCTATGCATTCCTGCTAAAAAAAAAAAAAAGAAAAGCCCTGGTATTAGGTATGCTCACAGTTTTGTTCCTAGAAAAAACAATTTTAAATTTCATAATTATACAGCAAGTAACATTAGATGTTTATACTTGATGCCTTTAACATCAGAACTTTTTTGCCTCTCTAAGAAGCACAATACGCACTGTTCTTGACCAGAATTTACATTGTCTGAATAAAACCTTGGCCACAACTATTAGAATGAAAATTTAAATGAAGCAGATTCAGGTATGATGTTAACTCTGCCATGATTACTTAGGGGAAATACAAGTTAACTAACTTTGGCTGGGTCAAGCCCAATCTGACACTTTCGGCCAATGTAAAAAACAAAACAAATAGTGGCTTGCAAACAGCTTCTAAGAAGCATACACATACTAACACCGAAGGAAAGAAATTCTGCATGTGGTCAAGGGCATTCTAAGATTCCTTTCTATTTTCTTGGCTTGAGTTTGGGCACTGAAAACAGGAACACAAAAGCCCTCCTTCCTCTCCCTTCTCCCTCTTGGAGGCTCTCTTCCTTTTCTCTCACTCTCTTTTTTTAAACACCAGCAGGGAAAAACATCACTGATATGCAGCTTAGCAGCCAAGTGACCCTGGCAACTATTGACCCAGGGAGAAGGTCGCTTATTGAATCCTGCTGTGATATGTGCTACCTATGATGTCATTCAGGCCTCAGCCGGGAGGGGAGCCAAGTCAAAAGAGAGGAGAGAGAGAAAGACTTTTCTTCCAAACATAGCAACTGCGAGGCGAAAGCATTAAAAAGGGATGGATTTAGCCTTTCTTTTCTGATGTGTATTTTCCCCCCCCTCCTGGTTTGTGTTTCCAATTCCAACGTTTCGAAGCTGTCAGACCGCATCAGCTGGGGAGGGAGAAAGGCACACATCCCATTTGGTACTGCAGCTCTGATCAGGGCCATCAAGTCCGTTCAAAGGAAAGATCAAACACACAAGAATCCAGAACTTCTCTCCAGAACGGGTTTTGACATCCCAGTCCACACACACCCCACACACACACATGTTCTCATAGACGTAGGCCTGAAGTCTCACAGTAAGCCTGGCTTTGTTTTAACATGTTCCCACTGCAGAAGAACTGCCAGTGCCAGCATCTTCGTCTGCATGCCCTAGAAGAAAAGAACTTAGAGAAAGGGTGTCAAACTCATTTGTTATGAGGGATGGATATGACATAAATGAGGCTTTGTTGGGCTGGCTGAGTCGGGCCACGCCACGTGTGTACCTATTTAAGATTAGGTAGCAGAGATAAACTTTTAAAGGACACAGACAAACATGAGCGAAGTTTTAAAAAAACTTAAAACATGCTTAAAACATGAGCACTTGGTCTTAAAGGTGCTTTCTTTATATTTCACCTGTGGGATCCAGGGAACTGGGCAAAGGAAGCTCTGGCTCTTTCCCTCCCTCCTCAGGGGACCAGGAGCGGGAGGAGCCTCAACCAATGGAGAAAATCAAGATTTTGCTCGGTAGTTCCTGTGCGATTGAGCAAGTCTTGTAAAGCAAGCTGAGATGCGGAAGGAAGTGAGAGAGAGAAGGAAGCAGACAAGAGCCAGTTGCTCGGGGGCCTGATAGGAGCCCTCTGAGGCCTGGTTTGGCCCCTGGGCCAAATGTTTGACACCCCTGATTTACAGCACAAATCTTAGGGCCACTGTGCTGTTAAAAGTATAGACAAGTCCCAGCCTCCAACTCTTTATTCTGACTCCCTCCTCCCCCCTTCCTCATGCTGGCCAGACCTCTCTGGAGACCCTCCAAGGGGAGAGGTTTCACAGCCTCCTGAGACAATTTGTTTCAGCGCCAAATTTGTAGATATGAAACTTCCAGTGTTTGGCCTGGATCGATGCGCTTTGTAGTTTTTAGAACTGCACAGCTTCTCCTCCCAGCCTTTGATAATGCGGCAAACACTCCTCCCCCCACCCCTTTTCTTCTTGAGATATTTTCAAATATCTGAAAAGGCCTAGTTCCCCCTATCCCTAATCTCCCCTTCTTTAGGGTCAACCTAGCCAACACCTTTCCCTTCAGATCTTCACAAAGTCCCCATTCAAAGTCAGGAACGGGGTATAGAGGTATCTTCTTGTCCGAATACTTCAAGAATTTGAAAGCTACCAACAGATGGACTTGAACTCATAGTGAAAATGGAACATCAGGAGTACCAAGAAAGGATTCAGCTTGTGAACTGACACCCACCTCTGGCCAAAGGAAAGTACTGCACAGACTGGATTGCCTTTTTACACCAAGCAGTTTGAGTCAGACCTCACGATCCTTACAAAGGTTTGTTACTGATCTGAGCAGTGGGGATTCTCAGTCTTACAAAGCAGAGGTAGCTTTTGCTGGAATCCTGTGCCCTCAGCTGTAAAGCAGTCAGTTCTAATAACTGCCTATACAGCTGGCCCAGCAAAACAGGGCTATGTTGACCTGAACAGAAGCTCATCTATTGTAAGCCACTGTTGCAAGAGCCCCCTGGTATCCCAAAGAACCTGAAGGAGTTCTGTACACACAACACACTGGTGTACAGGTCAATGCATTCAGGAGCCTCGCTGTATCATACACACATAAAGGGTTGCCAACCTCCAGGCGGGACCTGGAGATCCCCCAGAATTACAAGTCATCTTCAGACTACAGAGATCAATTCCCCTGGAGTAAATGAATGCTTTGGAGGGTCTCAATGGTATTCTACCTCACTGAGGCCCCTGTCCTCTTCAGGCTCCATCTTCCAATCTCCAGGATTTTCCCCATCTGGAGCAGGCAACCCTAACCACCCCCCCCCCCCCAATCTTGTCACTAGCCAGGGGGATCTGGCAACCCTTAATGCACATACAACCTGTCTATGTGTATGCAGGCTCCATCCCAGTGGGTTCCTACTTGTGCTTGGATGTATGCTTTTATATAGGGGTGGAATTCTAGCAGGAGCTCCTTTGCATATTAGGCCACACACCCCTGATGTAGCCAATCCTCCAAGAGCTTACAAGGGTCTTTTTTTGTAAGCTCTTGGAGGATTGGCTACATCAGGGGTGTGTGGCCTAACATGCAAAGGAGCTCCTGCTAGAATTCCACCCCTGCTTTTATATATAAATATGGGGGGGGGGGGGTGTACATACATGCACAACAGACACACTTGTGTGAATAAGGCCCACAAACAGAGTCCAAATTCACTCTAGGGAAAGCAAGCATAAATGTGAAACCTGTTTTCTGCCACTTGCTGATAATATTTCTAAAGCAGCTGAGGATTTAGGTTCTAACACCTGGCATAAAAGGAAGAAGAACAGAACACACATTTCTATTGGGGGGGAACAAACTCCAAGGGGAGGGGAGGAATGAAAGTGGAAAGTGGAATATGGCAGCTAGTTCATGGAGTCATGTAATGGACTTGTGCAGTCTGAATATCAAGTACATACGTAACACTCAATAAATACCAAAATTCTCAGACTAGATGCAAGATATTCCTGCCTACCACAACACAAACACATATGCAATGTGCAATTTTCAGGGGACAGATAGTGAGGCAGAATGAAGGCAGCAAAGAGAATATGTTCTGCACATTCACAAATCCATATTGCTCGTCTCTCCATTTCAGATGGGTCGGCACTTTTTATATTTTTAAAGCAGGCTCCTTATCTCCCCCCCTCCCCCTCAAACGAAAGGTGAAAAACTCCTGCAGTGTGTGTGAGGGGCGGGGGCTGGGCTCGTGATGCCACTGGTTCTAATCCATCAGCCCTATGCATAGTCCGCTTCCACCATAAACACGCAAAACCTGTTAGCCGCCTGCCTGCCAGCCGTCTCCCTTCAATACTACGCACTGAACAGTCTGAAGACAGCCCGGTAAACACATTTGCCCATTTTTGCTAGAGGTAAAAGCTGTATTGTCCCACATCCAGTCACACCACACGCTGGAAACCCTGATTCTCCTTTGGAGTAAAAGCAACTGACAGAGCAGGCCAATACGAAAGCAGCATGAGGGAACGGGTTAAACACTTGTGAATCAACTGGCAGCTACGCACACACAATGATCGCACCAGAGATCTCCCACATAATGCGTCGCTTGGTCCACAGCTAGGAGGTAAACCGGCGTATCTCCTTCCTTAGCCACCTCGGCAGCCACAGGCTAGGAGCTGCTTAGTCAAATGCAAAAATATCCCTCCAGATACTGAAGTCAGCCAACGCCATTCTGCCACAGCAGGGAAGGAAATTTTTACCAGCCTCCTCACTCCAAGCCTTGAAGCTTCTGACAGACAACATGTCCGCCCTGCATACAATAAGGAGGTGCTCCTCTGCAGGGAAGAAGGGCTGGAGAGGAACAATGGGCAGAGTTCTGAGAAAGGGCAGGAGCAGCCAACCTGGGGTGCAGTTCTTCTGCCTACAGGCAGCTGCTCGTTCCTGGGAACCCGCGAACAATTGCTGGATGCACATGTCGCCATTGCCTCCAGAATCTGGTGCGTGGCGCGCATGCATTGATAAGGTTCTGTGCTGTATACAATAAAATATTATTTCATCAGACCCAGGGCACCAAAGCAGCATAAGTTCATATGTTCGTAAAAGTTCTCCTGTTGCAGAATGTGTAAGTAAACGCTTAAAGCAGGGGTGTCAAACTCATGAGGGCTGGATCTGACATAAATGAGATCTTGCTGGGCCAGGTCATGTCGGGTCAGGCCATGTGTGTACCCTATTTAAGATTAGGTAGCAGAGTTATAAACTTTATAAAGGACAATTAAAGATTTTTTTTTTTAAAAAAGCAACATAAAACATGCTTAAAACATTAGCACTCATTGGTCTTAAAAGCGATTTCTTTGTATTTCTCCCGTGGGATCCAGGGAACGGGGCAAAGGAAGCTCTGGCTCTTTCCTTCCTTCCCTAGGGGACTAGGAGGGGAAGGAGCCTCAGCCAACAGAAGGAAGAGAGCTCTGCTGTGCAATTGAGAAAGCCTGGCAAAGCCAACTCTGCCTCCCCCCCCTTCCTTCCCAAGGTAGGAACTTCAGCCAATGAAAAAAATAGAGGCTTTGCTCTGTAGCTCCTGTGCAATTGAGCAAGCCTTGCAAAACAAGTTGTTATGCAGAAGGAAGCAAGATATAGAGAGAAGAAAGCAGATGGCAGCCAGTTGCTCTGGGGCTTGATAGGAGCCCTCTGGGGGCCTGATTTGGCCTCCAGACTGCATGTTTGACACCCCTGGCTTAAAGCAACATGCTTGGGGCTGTTGCTTTAAATTATTTTAATTCTGGACAATCTGTAAATGACTTCCCTTCTGTCTTTCAGAAGATTGGGGGTGACAGAGTCAAACTTATAAAAAAATGGGACATAAGGAGAGCTACGGTGTCACCACTATTAAGAATTTTCTCTGCTGCAAACTTTGCTCAAGGCAGCTTTCATTAAAACACATAATCATTAACACAGAAGACTGATAATTTCTTTTTTTTAAAAAACCCACAAAAATATGACAACCCCTACAATGAAACAGTTGCCTCAAGCAGCGATGCCCAGTGGGATGTCTACTGATGTCTCTTGGTCCCTCACCAGTTTGCAAGGTGTCAACCCATAAACTCATGTTTATGCCCGGAAGCAAATAGGGAACAGGTGAAGCTACAACTGGTGAAATATAATCCCTTTAATTTAAATCAACCACTAACCTATCTGCTGCAGTTGTAATAAATGACTTTCGCAGTAATTTAATGTGTATTTATTGCTGTGGTCATTGTTGCTTTATTCCCTTCAGCTATTTCACGACATGATGCTTGTTTTTTTTCAGATTCTGATGTTGTAAAGCTGCATTTCGATGCTGCTTTTTAGTTTTGTTAGCCTTGTTAGTGTACCATTGTTTTTATTTTATTATATTGAACTGTGAGCTTTGTTAGCTGCCGCAGGAACCTTTTGATTGATGGTATAGTTTATTAATAGTAACAACAATAAAGGTAAAGGTAGTCCCCTGTGCAAGCACCAGTCGTTTCCGACTCTGGGGTGACATCGCATCACAACGTTTTCACAGCAGTTTTTACAGGGTGGTTTGCCATTGCTTTCCCCAGTCATCTACAATTTACCTCCAGCAAGCTGGATACTCATTTTACCAACCTCGGAAGGATGGAAGGCTGAGTCAACCTTGAACTAACCATCTGAACCCAGCTTATAGATAAAAATATGGAGCAGAGGTCCATCAGTGACTATTAGCCACAGTGTGTGTGTATGTATAAAAAAATTTTTGCCACTGTGTGACACAGAGTGTTGGACTGGATGGGCCATTGGCCTGATCCAACATGGCTTCTCTTATGTTCTTATGTTCCACCAGGATCGAACTCAGGTTGTGAGCAGAGCTTGGACTGCAATACTGAAGCTTACCACTCTGCACCACGGGGCTCTTAACAGCAATAGCAGCTTCCAAACAGTCTTTCTGGGCAGCCTCATGAAAAAGTGGATTCCAATGATCCAACCCTGATGCAATGAAAGCATGGATAACTATGGCTGAATATCATCTATCAAGGAAAGGCTGCGTCTGGCTGGAGGTTGAGTTTTGATTTTGTATCCAGTGAGAGCCAGTTTGGTGTAGTGGTTAAGTGCGTGGACTCTTATCTGGGACAACCGAGTTTGATTCCCCACTCCTCCACTTGCAGCTGCTGGAATGGCCTTGGATAAGCCATAGCTCTGGCAGAGGTTGTCCTTGAAAGGGCAACTGCTGTGAGAGCCCTCTCAGCCCCACCCACCTCACAGGGTGTCTGTTGTGGGGGGAGAAGATAAAGGAGATTGTAAGCCGCTCTGAGTCTCTGATTCAAAGAGAAGGGCGGGGTATAAATCTGCAATTCTTCTTGTTGTTAAGTAGACAAGAGCAGTGTTCCCCCTAAGCTGAGTTAGCGTGAAATAGCTCACAAATTTTTAGCCTCTAGCTCATGCATTTTTGAATTAGCTCAGGAAGGATGGCCCCTGAGCACAATAATTTATGCAGTAGCTCACAACTTTAATGCCAGTAGCATACAAAGTAGAATTTTTGCTCACAAGACTCTGCAGCTTAGAGGGAACACTGGACAAGAGTTAAAATACGAACATGTGAAATTCTCAGTGAAGTTCTTTTTTTGGATCAGTGACCCTCAAAATCATGTCACAGGGCTCCACTCTGCCCACTAATGGGTTTTCTGAAGTCCATTAGCCTTTTTACAAACCATTACTATTTCTAAACCAGTCCTGGCTTTCCTCCTACTCACTGAAGTAGATGGATCCTCAAAGTAAGAAGGTACTACCTTTGTGACTGCAGGGGGCGCAATTCAACAGCTGCCTCCATTGACGGAAGATGCTTATCTTGCAATCTTCCAACATTCTGTGTTCGACTGCAGCACTCCATGGCAGCCATTTTGTGATTGCCCTCCATGGCAGCCATTTTTTTTCTGATGGTGCCCATTCCATTCTCAAAATCTCCAAATGGCACACAGTCTCAACAAGATTGTGGGCCTCTGTTCTAGATGTTAGCCTAAAGCAGGCCACCCCACACCCCAAAACCACTGTCCAGAAAAGAGTGTACAGCCCCCATGTCTCCAGAAGCTGCCCACCTCTGTTCTAGAGTAAGGGCTAATTGAAAAAGCTACAGGAGATAAACACTGAAATGCTCTTCTCTCTCAGGAATGTACCATTCAAATCACTCTCGGACACTTTAAGATGGCATTACCTGTATTTTTGAACTTTTATTTGCAAAAATGAGAATTACAGGAGTTTGTATGTGTGCAAGATGGCGGAAGTGGTAATTCTGGTGGCACATTTATTAAACAGAGGTGCTCAAGATACCGAGTAGGCTGGGTCTGGTTACCAGAGTCTAGGATCCCATGTTCTAGTAAGAGATCACGTTCCAAGCCAGAATTTTCAATTTTATGTTGCAAGCCAGGGTTTCCAACTTTACCCAGATTACAAAATTAAGTAATAAAGGCTTTAATGTTCATCAGCATCTCTCATTCACCCACTGGGATGCTACAGCTCTAGCAAAGGCATAAATGTGGTCTCTATATATCTACAAGGGGCAGAGATGTCAGTGTTTCCCCCCTCTCCCCATCAAGAGAACCTCTCCCATCATTAAAATTAATGAGGCCAGCAACCAGAGACATGCTTGAAACACAGCATCTCCCCATTACCGGAAGTGTCTTTTTAACAAAAAAGGAAAAGAAAATGTGACATGGTCCTATAGGGTTCAAGCATTTTTTAACCCATGCACCTATGTGAGTAAACTAATGGAATGAAAACCGAACTATACAGTAAAAGGTAAAGGTAGCCCCCTGTGCAAACACCAGTTGTTTCCAACTCTTGGGTTACGTCACAGCAGACTTTTTATGGGGTGGTTTGCCATTGCCTTCCTCAGCCATCTACACTTTACCCCTAGCAAGCTGAGTACTCATTTTACCGACCACAGAAGGATGGAAGGCTGAGTCAACCTTGAGCCGGCTATTTGAATCCAGCTTTCGCCGGAATTGAACTCAAGTCATAAGCAGAGCTTGGACTGCAGTACTGCAGCTTTACCACTCTGCGCCATGGAGCTGCTTATTCAGTAACTATATAGAACTATACAGTAAGCATATAGAAAATAATCCTATCTTTAGCAAGGCGTTGGTATCTGATAAGGAATCATTCGGAACCAGAGAACAGGATGACCAATATTCTTATATGGCAATAGTTGCCTTCTCCTGCACTGTCCCACAAAATCCATATTTCACTCCTACAAAGGCACACCAGAGTTTCAACAAGAACAAAGCATATCCTTTAAGCAATAGGTTTAAAAACTAAAAACAAAATGTAAATGTTGGGATTGGATTCAGTCTAGCATTTTTGCAGGCATGGGGATTTCTGCTCATGAGGCACGGTTTTCTTACCACAGTTCCCCCAAACCCTGTTCATGAGGGTGGAAGAACCCCTATCCAGAAACAAAGTGGGGGGGGGCATTGGGCTACCATGGACAAACTGCGCTCCATGGGTGGAAATCATCATCTATGAATACATCTAGTCTGGATTCAAGTCTAGCATATCAAAACCACTTATTGTTAGAGAACTCTTCAACGGGTGAGAGGAAGAAAAAGAAGGGGCTACACTTCAACAGCACCTGTGTACTAACAACTGAGAACTTGTTGTCAGATAACTTGTGGAAGCTCAAACAACTTCTGTGATGCACAAAACCTTATAAAATCTGGAGTTTAGCCATGAACTGCCTAAGAAAAGACATGGTTGGTTTCCCCTGTTCATTGAAATATGTGTGTATGGCACAGTATCACCTTATCTCAGCTACCCAAATTATGGGCATATACAGACACAGCCAGGAAGCAATGAAGGGACTTCGTCTTGGGTAAGAAAAAGAAAGTCAAATTAGGTGGAGGAGGGCTTTTTTTTGTAGCAAGAACTCTTTTGCATATTAGGCCACACACTGCTGATGTAGCCAATCCTCCTGGAGCTTACAGTAGGCCCTGTATTAAGAGCCCTGTAAGCTCTTGGAGGATTGGCTACATCAGGGATGTGTGGCCTAGTATGCAAATGAGTTCCTGCTACAAAAAAAGTCCTAACATTTTCAGTCTAACTCCATGCTGAGCCCTAGTGGCAGAAGGATTCATTCATCTTTTTTTTTTCTTTTAATGTTGATTTGTATTGGTGTCCTCACCTGGATGGCCCAGGCTTGTCCCATCTCATCAGACCTCAGACACTAAAGCAGGGTCAACCCTGGTTAATATTTGGATGGAGATGACCAAGGAAATTCAAGGTTGCTCCATGGAGGCAGACAACAGGAAACCACCTCTGAACGTCTCTGGCCTTGAAAATCCTATAAGGTTGCCATACAATGGTTGCAACTTGACAGCACTACATTGGGTGGACTGTGCATCTGGATAAATACAGAAAACCAAGTGCAGCAAATGAGGGACTGCTGGGGCATAGTGTATCGCGGGTGTCCAATGTACACACCCCTCATTTCCTTTATTAATCAATGCTTCCCTGCATCTCCCCAGTATCTGAGTAGGCCCTGTGCTGTACTCACTGCTCCTTTAAGCACAAAACGCAGCTTTGCCAAGAGAAGCAGAATATCCTCTGAACCACTCTCGAGATGACAGGCCCCAAACTATCAGGCCACGGAGAGAGAGAGAGAGACAGAGAGAGTCTATTTGCAAGCACATCTCTAACCAGCCCTAATAAGTTAATGCAGAAATCCTCCCCGTTGAGGCCGGCTATCGGAGACACTAGCCTTCCCCTGAATCAAGATCTGTTATGTTGTAATATAATAGATGTAAATTAAAACAGAAAATCTATCATGGCTCTAATGTCGTCTGATAGCTGAGTGTGTGGATCCCTACAAGGAGAGGCACGGCGAGAAAGGGTGATATATGGCAAAGCTGGATAGAGGGTGAAAAGCGTGGCGAGACAAGCGGGAGAAACGCTCCCGCCCGCTCTCGCTCCTCGGACCCAAGGGCAAGAGAGGAATAAATGTTGATTAGTGTTGATTTTGTCGGACGCGTGCCTGGCGAGTGACAGTTGGACTAAGCAGCCCTGATAGAGAACCATTAATCTTGGTCTGGTTTAAGTAGAGTATATTAATTTGTGTCATTTTTACTAAGTCGTACTGAGAAAGGCCTCTTACTGCTTTGCATTTGACTGCTTTGGTGGTTTAGCCTCCTTTCTCTCTCCCACCACCCCCCAACCCCTCATTTCTCTCTCTCTCTCTCTCCCCCCCCCCCCCCCAGCTCCTTTTAAAAACAGATACCGCTGTGGCAGAAGCAGCAGCACACCATATTCAAATGACACAGCAGGGGATCGAGAGACCGGGAGCTCCTCACTTGGATTAAGAAAATAAACTCCCAGGGTGTTGGCATAGCAACAGCATTTCAGATGAACTGCTATATAGGCAATGATTAATAAATTAACATTTTTATACAGTTGTTCCTCTCTTTCCCCCCTCCCCCTTCCCAATCACTGAAAGAGAAAGCATGTTAGGAGCAGGGGAGGAGAAGGGAGGGGGGAATTATTTTTACGGTTGCTCTTAGTCCTGGCTGCTGGGGTAAAAAAGGGGGGTCAAGGAGGAATCAGGGCTGTTTTAAAATCACGCTTAGAGTTGCATGATGAACTGAGTTTGGATTGCACTTGGTGCGGCTACTGAACTACCCTCTTCCAAAGTTCATGCTCTACTATGGGAACACGCAGAGTCTGCTAACCATGAATGCAACGAACTTTGCAAAAAAATGCAAACAGCATTTGGACCTACCATCAACGACGACTCACTAACCACAAATCTTTCACTGGATCTTCTTGTCGTTGCACATAAAGTTCTAACTGGATGTCATGTGTTTTTACCCCTTCATAGTAACCTTGATCTTGGGAAGGGTGAGGGCTAGGTTCAGTGGTAGAGCCTCTGCTTTGCATGCAGAAGGTCCCAGTTTCAGTCCCTAGCATGTTCAGCTAAAAGGATGAGGAAAAAAGGTAAAGGCAGTCCCCTGTGCAAGCACCGAGTTATTACCAACCCATGGGGTAACGTCACATCACAACACTTTCTTTTATGGGGTGGTTTGCCATTGGTTTCCCCAGTCATTTACACTTTACCCCCAGCAAGCAGAGTACTCATTTTACCGACCTCAGAAAGATGGAAGGCTGAGTTAACCTTGAGCCAGCTACCTGAACCCCGCTCCCATCGGGACTGAACTCAAATCATAAGCAGAGCTTGGACTGCAGTACTGCAGCTTACCACTCTGCACCAAGGAGGTCAAAAAGGATGAGGTAGAAAGTGATTTGAAAGACCTCTGTCTAAGACACTGGAGAGCCACTGCCAGGCTGAGTAGACAATACTGACTTTGATGGACCAATTGTCTGACTCGATATAATGCAGCTTCAGGTATCCATGTATTATGTAACCACCTTTTACATGTTTTCCTGCTTAGATTGCCTCTTTTAGTAATGGCACCAAAATTATGGAATTCCCTCTGCAGGGAGATTGGGTTGCCCTGCTCTGAATTCTCTCCCCAGGCAGACTGGGGTGTCCTGTTCTATCACTTGTCTTCCACCAGTCCATGAAGATTTTTTGTTTGGCATTCTCTCACCTTCCTCTCCACTTGTGTATGTGCACATGGCAACATTTTGGCTGTTCATTGCCTTAAGAACCCAGAAATGGGTGGGAAGGAGGTGTAAAAATATCTTTGATGAATAAATTGCAATGCATATTACATGGTCACAAGCAGCTTGTGTCCTAGTAAATCAGTGGCATTTGTAGTGACACGTTTTCGCCATGCACTCTGGGGACACACTCATCTTGATCAGTGGAGAAGCAATACTTCAGCGACTTCTGGGTGGCTAGGAAACACATGTGCCAGTCCCCAGTCAGGGCAGGGTATTCTTCACCCCTAGTTCCTGCTGCCCACTCCAGCAGTGGAGGGAGAAAATTTTGGTGTAGTGGTTTGGTGTAGTGGTTAAGTGCACAAACTCTTATGTGGGAGAAGGAGAAAGAGAAGGAGAAAGAGGAGAAGAATTGCAGATTTATACCCCGCCCTTCTCTCTGAATCAGAGACCCAAAGTTGCTTACAATCTCCTATATCTTCTCCCCCCACAACAGACACCCTGTGAGCTAAGAGGGCTCTCACAGCAGCTACCCTTTCAAGGACAACTCCTGCAATAGCTATGGCTAACCCAAGGCCTTTCCAGCAGCTGCAAGTGGAGGAGTGGGGAATCAAACCGGGTTCTCCCAGATAAGAGTCCACACGCTTAACCACTACACCAAACCGGGCTTGATTCCCCACTCCTCCACATACACCTGTCCTTGGGTCAACCACAAGTCCTCTCAAAGCTGTTCTGCTCAAGAACAGTTCTGGGAGAGCTCTCTCAGCCCCACCTACCTCACAGGGTGTCTGTTGTGGGGTGGGGAGGGGAGAGGAGATTGTAAGCCACTCTGAGACTTCTTCAGGTAATAAAGGGTGGGATATAAATCCAATCTCTTCTTCTCTTCTTAAAATCCACCACTACATATGCTGCTATATCACTTCCAGGGAAAACCCAAAAGAGCTACCCTTTAACTTCTGGGTTTTCCCTGGAAGTGACGCAGGAGTACCTGTGAGCTTGTGCTCCCCCATCCCCCATGTTTCCCCTAACTTCTTGCTGGTTGCCACGGCCTGACAACCTTATTAGGAAGAGAGATTGACACTTAAATTGTATCCCCCTTCAAATAAAAGTGGTCCCCCCAAGTGGCAGCTAAATTCCAGTACAAACATAGTGTTTGTGGACGCTGTGCAAAAGAGAAAAAGTCTTTCAGCTCAAGGCTTATTAACTATAAAAACAACACCCAAGGGCCAGGGAGAAAACACAGGGGAGATTACTTTGGAGGCGCCAGAACAAAGGTTAGGTATTAACAAGCATTTACACACCCAGCTGGGACTAAGGAGTACAAACCTGATGTGTCTACAATGTTTTTTTTAAAATGTGCTTTTAGTTTTATAAAGGTTAAAAACCTGTACAGTGGCCCAACATCACCCAATCACAAAAAGTCACCTGCTGAAAGACATTCTCTGAGGCTTTCAGTCACATATTTAGAATGTATTCTCCTCTCAAGAGATGTTGCCAGGCCTAAAGCTGAGGTGATATGTGGGGTAACATTCAAGGCTACGATGGGAAAAGAGAGATTGCAATCACGGAATTATTTACCAGAGTTTTAATGATTTTGACGGAGATGTCAGAGTTTCACTTAGACATGTGAAAGGAACAGGAGGACTTGTGAGAAATCCCCACCCCCATTTCTCCACTCACCCTGAGGAGTTCTTTCTCTTGCCTTTTCTGGCTGAAAACTTTTGAGGACACTGGGGAAACTGTTATGGAAGATCTCTTTTTGAATGAATGGCATGTGTTTTAAGACACAGTTTTACACAGAACCAACAGTTGTTTTGCTTTTTAATGGAAAACAATCCACTGCGTTGGATAATAAAACCCCTGTGTTTACTGTAGACATAAACAACATATTTTAAGCATGTATTTGTTTAAATGTGGTTAATTTGGCCAGAATACACTATGTGCATAATGTAATCTAATATAAAAGCACAGAATTATTCTATAAAGGATGCTGCTGGCACTATTGTGACCATATGAGACTTTCTGTCAGTATAACGTTTCTTTTTAGCTTTTTTAGCTTGTGTTTTCTATTTAATTCCCCCTCCCCCTCCCCATTTCTTAGAGTAGAAAAACCAAGATACATGTGCTAAGGCAGCATACTGGAACAGTTTACAGCTCTCTTGCTCTCTCTAGTGCTGGGCATGCTCACACACTTAATTGTAGAAGACAAAGGCACATATTTTTAATTTTCATATATATGCTAAATAGGGCAATTTCCTAGGCTAGGTTATAAATGATGCTTCTTAGGTTAAGCAGTAAATTTTAAATTTGGTTTGAATATATGCAATATTTTATCCCTCACCCCAATTCATTTTTAATCTTTTTTTAAAAAAATTCTGTAATTTCCAAACTTGGGAAATGTTACCTCTCTAGTTCCTTCAGTAGAAGCTGATTTTCTAGTACAAGGCTGGGGTGTTCAGTTACCATGTAGTGAGACAGAAATATTCTACACATGTCCAGAAATACTGCCTTTAATTCTTTGGTTAGTGAGAGCCAGGTTTATTCTGAAATCTCGTTTAGATTCCTGCATTTTGCAGAGAGGTGATGGGACTTAAGCCTGGCTGGGTCTGTTCTTTTTCCTACACAATGCAGACCCCACCCCCCTATTTAGAGTGATAGGCTCAAGTACTTGTTTCCCTGAAGCATTATGTCTTCTCCAATCTCCTTAACTTCAGAACTGGGGGAAGGCAAGTTTAAGCCTAACATTTTCTAGTATAGAAAAACATTCTGTAAATGCTCAGACACACATGTTGCATCCCACAGGCAATCTGCAGCAAGATGGTTTGAAATGAATGATGCAAAACAGCCCAATACCAAGCTGACCCAGAGCCAAACTGCAGCTTCACTTCCCCTGTTCCTTCCTGAAAAAAACTGCTCAAACATTACCCCTTATATAATCATAAAGAAGAGAACTAGGAATTTCCTTTTTAAAAACGGCAGACGGTAATTCAAAGAGGGGGCATGAAATACACTGGGAGGGCTATGCCCTCAATGGCCTCCATAGCTGCTCTGGGTAGAACAGGAGTGGCCAAACTTGCTTAACGTAACAGTCACATAGAACAAACATCAGATATTTGAAAGCTGGAAGACATGAACATCAGATGTAGGTAGGTAGGAAGGAAAACAGATGGGGAGGAGGGAGGGAGAGGTAGAAAGAAAGCAACTTTAACTTTGAATGTGTTCTCCATGCCGCTGGCTGGCTTAGCTTGGAGAAGTGATTTAAAGAGACAAATGCCTTTTCTGAGCCAGCCAATGGGGTAGTGGGGCCTTTGAGAGCCACACAATATGTGTGAAAGAGCCACAGTGTGGCCACCCCTAGAAGGAGGACAAGGTAGCCCCCCAAGTGTGACGACAATTAGGCCTGCAAAAGACAGCCCCTCCTTGGTCAGGAAAAAGGATGTCTGTCCTTGGAGGGAGGCCAGCTCCCTCAGGGGTAGGGAGTCCCCAGTCCATATCTAAAAAATTAAACTTTTGCAGGCAAAGTATTCAGGTGCGGATTCTGATTAAGGAAAGAAACTCAGGCTGTTACAGTGTTAGAGATTATATATTAATTATGTATTAATATGTATGTTATCTAAATGGCACTGCACTGGCTCAGTAATTTTGTTTACAGTGAGTGTTAGTAATGCATTATTAAAAGAGTTAAGTGTTACATTATAAGGTTTGATTAAATAGCCAAATGCATTAATAGCCCGAAACTTCACATTGTAAGATTATAGGAATGTTCCTTTTCTCATTTTTTTGATAATAATAATAATATAATACGTTTTTATTTATACCCCGCCCTCCCCGCCAAGGCAGGCTCAGGGCGGCAACATGACTGATTGTATACCATTTGAGTTGGCTTTAAACAGAAAGCCGGTTTAGAAACCATTTAGGGTTTTTTTTTCATAGTGACAGTACGTTCTACAGGCTACAAAGCCAAAATATAACCTTCCTTTTTATTTACAACCATGTCAATAGATTTTTAACCCTGCCCTTCCTCTCAAAGGAACTCAAAACTGGTATCCATTTACTCTCATGATGTGTTACAGACAAGCCCCATCACTGGAACCCCATCTGATTCAACAGAAATCCGTCAGCAGTTCAAGCCCCCAAGCCAACAGAAGACAAAAATGATTTACAGCCCCTCCTGAAAGCCAACAGCATGGGTGTCCTTTTCAGCTCCTCAGTCAAACCATACTAGAAGGCTGGGGCTGTGCTTGAAGAAATCTACAGCCAGACTAAAGATGAGCAAGCTTATAAGAAGACACAGCAAATAAGGGTTCATACCAGCAAAGGTAGCTCCCTGGAACCTAAATTGGGCCAGAAACAAATCAGGCAATCAATGAAGCTTTTTTAGAAGTCAGTCAGTCTCTCTCTCTCTGGGCGTTTTCGCACTCACCTTCAGCCGGCGCGACCCCCCTCTTCACCGCGCAGGATCTGCGCGGATTTCGCACTAAATGCCGCGGAGCAGCCAGAAGAGCCGGAAACTCCCGTCGCAAAAGCCGCGCAAACGGAAACTGCTTTTTGGCGGTTTACGTTTGAGCGGCTTTTGCGCTGGGAGCTTCCGGCTCTTCCGGCTGCTCCGCAGCATTTAGTGCGAAATCCGCGCAGATCCTGCGCGGTGAAGAGGGGGGTCGCGCCGGCTGAAGGTGAGTGCGAAAACGCCCTCTCTCTCTCTCTCTCTCTAGTGCTGTCAAGTTACAGCCGACTTATTGTGACCACAGAGGGTTTTCAAGGCCTACCTCTGCATAGCAACCCTGGAATTCCAAGGTGGTCTCCCGCTCAATCCATTTGATGAGACTGGGCTAGCCTAGGCCATCCAGTTCAGAGCTGTATCTATTTATTCTAGTTTTAAAAAAGCAAAGAGAAGAGGTGGATAGTTCCACGTAAAGAATTTTGGGGTGTCAGCACCATGCAGACCAAGTTGCAGCAGCCTAATGTACCCTGGCCTGGATAGCCTAGGCTAGCCCAATCTCATTCAATTTGGGAAGCAAAGCAGGGTCAGCCCCAGTTAGTACTTGGGAGACCATCGAGGAAGTCTACGGTTGCTATGCAGGTTCACTCAATGGCAAACCACCTCTAAACATCTCTTGCCTTGAAAACCCAACAGGAGTCTCCATACGTTGGCTGAAATTTGACAGCAAAAAAGCCCCCTCCCTCCACCCAAAAAAACAACTCCTCTGAATGAGCATGGATGGGTCAAGGCAGAGTCCAGAGGGAAACATGATACTTATGAGAGCCAGTTTGGTGTAGTGGTTAAGTGTACGAACTCTTATCTGGGAGAACCGAATCTCCCAGATTCCCCACTGATTCCCCACTCCTCCACTTGCAGCTGCTGGAATGGCCTTGGGTCAGCCCTACCTCTCACAGAGCTGTCCTTGAAAGGCTAGCTTCTGTGAGAGCTCTTTCAGCTCCACTTAACTCACAAGTGAGGGGGGAAGGTAAAGGAGATTGTAAGCTGCTCTGAGACTCTGAGATTCAGAGTGTAGGGCAGGGTACAAATCCAATATTATCATCTTCTGTAACAAAGCTTTCAGCAACACCATCAACCAGCTTCTCTAACCAGATTAAGTTTCAGAGTACCCCCAAATTCTTCCTATGAAATAAGAGATAAGCTAACCCCATTCATGACGGGCAGCATACCCCAAAAGCCTTACCAGCCAGCATTTGAAGTTTGTGAAGATCTGGAATTGTATGGTCCGATGACACCACATTCAATAAATATAACTCAATGGTTTTAAATGATGAACATACGGACATATGAAGCTGCCTTATACTGAATCAGACCCTTGGTACATCAAAAACAGTATTGTCTATTCAGACTGGCAGCGGCTCTCCAGGGTCTCAAGCTGAGGTTTTTCACACCTATTTGCCTGGACCCCTTTTAGTTGGAGATGCAAGGGATTGAACCTGAGACCTTCTGCTTACCAAGCAGATGCTCTACCACTGAGCCACCATCCCTCCCCTAATGGTTTTAATACTGTTAAGTCGGTGGCTGCCCTGGAACGTATAAGGTCCTTCCAGATCCTCAGAAGGGCACCAAATGCATGCACGCTGTGCTGTCTTTTGGAGATCTGCCCCTTACTAAGGCAGCACATGTGCCTGGAGGCCTAAACTAGGGCTCCAACCTCCTCTGTTCAGCCAACTGGCAGCCTGCCAACTTGTCACAGACAGGGAAGGGGGTAAGACTCGTGCTTCCTTCTCATGCCTGGACACTCTCCGAACAAGCCGTGGAACATTTCCTGCACAAGGCATTCCAGATATGAACATAAGAACATATGAAGCTGCCTTATACTGAATCAGACACTTGGTCCATCAAAGTCAGTATTGTCTTCTCAGACTGGCAGCGGCTCTCCAGGGTCTCAAGCTGAGGTTTTTCACACTTATTTGCCTGGACCCTTTTTTGGAGATGCCGGGGATTGAACCTGGGACCTTCTGCTTCCCAAGCAGATGCTCTACCACTGAGCCACCGTCCCTCCCCCTTTGGGAGACAGAAACTCCTCACATGTTTGGAAGCATTTTGAGCCCTCTGTGTCACAAATGTTCTAAAAACAAAAGCTGGCAACCCAATGGATTTCCTCTGCCTTCCACTTCACCGAATAAAGTTTTGCAACTGTTGTGTTTCCCCCCATACCTGCATTCAGCAGCACTTTGCATTTTCCAAATTTATTAACAGTTTTTTTCAGCTACACAACATTCAATGGCTGTTCTCTTTCTGCCTTGAATTGGTTGTACGCTGATGCTGCTCGCTGTTATAGGTCCACCGTCCTCTGACCCAGAAACACCCGCATTTTCAAATCGATACTCCAATAGTTCACATTAAGAACTATAAAGTCTCTTTCATCATTGAAAAGTACCAACAACACAGTCGTAAATAAAACAGCGCCGAGTTGGTTCATGCCAAGTGAATTTGTGTGTCCACATCTTGGGTTTGAGGGTATACGAAGGGAACAATTATTAAATGTTATATGTAAAGCTACAGGTAACATTCCTTCCAGTGTGGCTGAGGATCAATGGGACATGTGTAATAGAAGATCAATTGTTTCCATTCTAGGAGATGTCACCGGCAGAGAGGGAATTAGAGAAGAAACCATAATATTAGAGCTATAAGTTATGCTTTTTTTGAAGAAACTCAACCATAAAATGGCACTTGCCCCATTTTTCTTCCCCCTCCCCATTCAATCCCAGACTTCAATTAAGTGAGTGCAAGGACAAATGGTCCCCTTGCCTTTAGCTTTAAGTTATAAGTGCTTCTGAAACCTCTGTCAAAGCATTTAGTAACGCAAGATTTAAGATGCCCAATTAATTTTTTTCCCCCAATAAGCAGCCAAATGTAGGTGCAGGAGGAGGTTAAAAGCTAAGTGTTTAATTAATATTAAATTTATTTGATTCTTTACCACTGAAAGCATTGTAAAATTGAAAAAGCAGTTATTTTTATGGTCACTGTGCTCTGCTTTGATCTTTGATCCGTGGTCTGAATCTGAGAGTGTAAAGATTCTTCTGCTTTACTGTACTTGTTTAATTTTGAAAAGGAGACTCAGTGGCTGGGGGGGGGGGGGGGGAGAGATGTTGAGGTAGGCCACAAATCTCCCAGGGCCTGCTGCAGCACATTTTAAGCAGCTACCTGAAATGGGAGCAAAATATCTGGCTGAACTTTTCCAATATCTGGCTGAACTTTCTTGAACTCTGCCCCACAGGATGGTAAAGTATCATTTCTCAAGGGTGGGCAGGAAGAGACCACAGTAGAAACTTCCCCCTGAAATTCATTTCCCATTTGCAATTTACAAAACCCTCCCAAATTCTGAAGTGCTCGGAAGTAGCCAAAGAATCCATCTTTGAACATAAATAGACACACTACTCAAGTCACAAGATGGCAGAAAGGAGATCACAATGCCACCTTTGATCACAGAACAGGTGTGAGGGAGGAACAGAACAACAGTTGCCAAGGTTAAACACAACAGACATCTCCCGGTGGCATTCATTTCTCATTTGCTCATATCCTTAGCAACCACACAATCCCATACTTGGCGCCATGATCCTATCCATCACAGCTTCATTATTTTTAATAGCATCCCAAACTCTTCCTCAGCCATGAACCCACCATGTGTCCTCAGGTGTCTCAGTTCACTGGACTGCAAAATAGGACCAACAATAAGATATTCGGAGGTCGGGGGAATCAAAGCAAGTCATCAGCTTCATAAAAAAAGAGTAAACTATTGGCTCAACCTATGTATTAAAGCCATCTGGGAGTAGGGAGAGAAAACCTCTCTTGGGTGCCAAGAATTACCCACCTAGACTTGGTTAGGGAAAAGAGTAAGCTTGACAGGGAATGCCAAGAACAATTGCTCAGATACTGCAGCAATGGTTCTGCAGTGTCTCACAGCAGGTGTGTAGAAAAGCTATGAACAGGAGTTGGAAGGGCCTCTCTGTAGCACTTCCTACTGGCTATCACCAGCTAGGCAAGACCAATCCAAACAAACAAACAAACAAACAAACAAAAAGATGAATTCTTTCTTTTACATCAGACGGCTCAGAGTTCCAGAACCCTCAAGTAAGAAGAGACAGAACAAATCAAGAATATTTCTACTGGGAGAGGGAATAACTCTGAAAATCCACTTCTTGAAACAGCAGAAAAGCAAAACAGAAGTAATGGCTCCCCAAAATATGATTTTACCCAGGGCTTTAAAAAAAAAAAAAGCAGGAACGCACAGGAACACAGCTCCAGCTGGTTTGGCATCAGAGGGTGTGGTGTAATGTGTAAATGAATTCCTGATGGGCTTTTTCCTACAAAAAAGCCCTGATTTTACTATTTGCATTCCGCTGAAAAATAATAACAGTCATGCAAATGAAAAAAGAGAAAGCTCAGATAACATTCTGTAATGCGCATCCTTGGAATATGCAGCTGATCCAAAAATGCATTACCAGTAAGATGTCAACAGCTAGAAAACTACCCTAAACCAAAAGAACCAGGGAACAGAGGAACGATTCTGTTTAAACTGAACTTTTAAAATTTTATTTTATTTATTTGTACATTTACAGCCTGCCCTTTCCCGTGAAGGGCTCAGGGCAGATTCCAACAAGCTAAAACATTAAAACCAACAATAAAACATCAAAATAGTTAAAACAATTAAACCAATACATTAAGGGGTAAAGAACTATCCAAGCTGACAAGTCAAGCAATCTGATTGTATAAAAGGGTTAATGGGAAGTAGCTGAGTTGGGGGAAAGTATTTAATTCCCTTATTAAGAAATTTGTAATGAGAATAGGGAATCACTCCAAAGTTTGCTGACGCTTTTGATCACTTAGCCCCAAGGTTGCCTGCCAAGAACAGAGAGGAGCCATCTCCCTCAATGCCATAAAGACTGAGGTTTTGGCCTCTGTTCAGAGGAGCATTCCCATACCCGGTATAAGAGGCAGGGAGGGCACAGGCTGGCACATAACCTTATCCCTCCTTCCCCTGGCTGGGGGAGTCAGTATTGTATTAAAACCATGCAAACTGGAGTTGATTTACACCCTAGGGTCTCCCTGAACCTGCTACCTGTCCTCAGAACACAAATTCAGGAAAATCCCAGGGAGAGATTAACATAGCTTTCCAACATCTTGCACATTATTTTCTCCTTAGGGTTAAGGACAAAGTGAGCCAAACTGGTGTACATGTTCAAGCGCCACAGGCCTCATTCCTCATCCAAGACTACTCACTCAATGCAGGCTTTAAAAAGTCCATGGGGCTGGTTCACACAGGCATATCTATCAGCGGCTTCCTCTATGTTTCATGGATGGCAGCTCAACTGTTGAACTCACTCACAAAAGTCTTGTGTTATTAAGACTGATTCCTCACTAGGCTTGTTCTGGTATAGGAGCTCCTTTCCCCCCGGAGTTTCCGTCTGATTTCACACAAGCTGCCACGGGGCTGCGACTCGCCCAACCTCTTACATGTGGCAAGCAGAAACCAGTTTTCAGAGGATCTTGCTTGCCGTGGGAAAGAGGTGAGGCAAGTCACAGCCCCGCATCAGCTTGTGTGAAATCGGATGGAAGCGTCGGCGGGGAAAGAGCTCCAACGCCGGAACAAGCCTAGTGGGGAATAGGTCTAAATCTCTGATGATCCACTCACAAATACATAGCATCACTTTAAATCACATGCTTTTTTCAGGTATCACACAAGAGGTATTACAACTAACTATACTGGGAATATGAAGTACTCCGGATGTTCCTGATACATACTGTTGCCATTTTATCTGAATGGGACACTGTATGTATTTTTTTTTTCATTTTAGCACACACAGTGTTCTATTCGGACAAAACGGCCACCTTGCATATCAAAAGAATATGCAGGTAGAATGCTTTCCCAGTACACACAGTTGGATAATCCCCCACATGTAGAGTCTAAAAATGGCTGTATTCAAATAATGAGCTGATAGTGTTTCACCTGTTCTAAGTGAACCTGAGAAGGTTTAGTCCTATGCCACAGTTTACAACTGAACAACCCCTGCCAATCCCAATCACTGGCTTCCTTAGAATCACAAAGTTGGAAGGAGCCATAAAGGCCATCTAGTCCAACCCCCTGCTCAATGTAGGATCAGCCTAGAGCATCCCTGACAAGTGTTGGTTCAGCTACTGCTTAAAGACTGCCAGTGAAGGGGAGCTCACCACCACCTCCCTTGGTAGATGATGCCACTATCGAACAACTCTTACTGTATAAAAGGTTTTTCCTAATACCCAGCCGGTACCTTCCCAATCTTAATTTAAACCCATTATTGTGAGTCTTATCCTCTGCTACCAACAGGAACAGCTCCCTGCCCTCCTCAACAAAACCCCCCCTGATTTCACATTTTAGGGGCCTGCTGAACAAACATACACAAAGAATATACACCCCAAGACAAGTGGGGTTTTAGACTGTTCCGTTTCGGAGCCAAAAAAACGAATATTCATTCACTTCTCCAACCCAACACTCATGCTACCTTTCTACAATTCTCCATCGTTCACACAATCCATCCTGTGAGATTAGTAGATTCTAGTGTACATTTTACATATGGGGGAAACCAAGACCATCAGCAACTAGACCAATTCCTTCCGGCAAAGCCTCCGTTGGAACTCGAATTAGTGCCTCCAGGTACAAAATCAAGCCCTCTTTTTTCCATAAACCTAACAAAAATCCTCTGGAGGCCTGGTATTAGCAGAGACTGCGCGCTGTAAACAAACACACTCAATTTTATGTAGGTGCCTGCAAGCGTGACAGACAAAGTCTGAAAATTACTAGAGTATGCGTGAGCATGAGCAAAACCACCAAGGTTACATCGTAAGGGAACGGTTTTGCAATGGCAAATTCCCTGGAAATCATTGTCACCTCCTTCTCCATGGTATCATCAGAATCTGGGTACCAAAACCAAATATAGGACCTGCTGGCCTGGTCAAAGGGCACTCATAGATACCCAGTGCACACGCACAACTGCACACACAACCAATCCCTCTCGCACTCCCCCGCCCAACGTTCCTGCTCATCCATTCTCCCTGACTGTTTATCTGAGGCCACATCCAACCGGATTTGTCAAGCCCCCTCTTAACAACTTGTTGTCACAGTCCATTACCAAATTGCATATAGTTATATATTCCACTAATTAGGCTTCTAAAATATCATTAACATGTCTCTTGATCATTAGCATAACGTATGAGGCGTCCTCGTTAGGCACGACTCAAGTTTGTTAACGTGATAATGAAAGGCACGGGGCTGGCATTATGGGAGCTGCGCTGATAGGAAGCTGAGAACATCAAAAGCAATGAAGCTAAACAAAAAACTGGGGAGGGGTGGGGGAGAGAATAAAAAGAAGAATCCCAGAAAAAGAAGTCCAGTGGGAACCAGAAACCTTGGGATTGAGAGACAGTCCTAGTTCTGCAGAGCCAAGATGGGGTGGGGGAACACAGATGCGCACCAGGAGGTCTCTTCCCCACTGGCCACTTACTCTAAGAGAATCTTTATCAACTGCCCCGTGGTGCAGTGTTAAAGCTGCAGTATTGCAGTCCAAGCTCTCTGCTCATGACCTGAGTTTGATCCCGGTGGAAGCTGGGTTCAGATAGCCAGCTCAAGGTTGACTCAGCCTTCCATCCTTCTGAGGTTGGTAAAATGAGTACCCAGCTTGCTGGGGGGAAAGTGTAGATGACTGGGGAAGGCAATGGCAAACCACCCCATAAAACAGGGGTGGGGAACCTCTGTTCCAAGCACCGTATGCGGCCCTCGAGGTCACTTGGTGCGGCCTTCGGGAATTGCTGGGCCGAACTGAGCCATGTGGCAGCCTCCCTGGGACCTAGCTGAGCAGTGAGGATCGTGGGGCCCAGCCGCGGTGTGCAGCAGCCTCCCCAGGGCCAGGCAGGGATCACAGGGCCCAGATGTACTGTGTGGCAGCCTCCCTGGGGCCTGGCTAGCCGGCCAGAATTGCTGCAGGGCCTGGAAAAGTTTCTATCACAGTACAGTTTGCACTTGATTATCCCAAATGGTGTGGCCTAATATGCTAATGAGTGTGTGACCTCATATGCTAATATTAGGGGATGTGGTCTAATATGCTACTGAGTTCCTGCTGGGCTTTTTCTACAAAGAAACCCTGGACTTAGGCATTTGCCCAGGGTGGTGGTTCAGGTGTGTGTGTGTGTATGCCAGATTAGGCTCTCCCCACGGCACTCTACAGCAGCCACATGCCTTCAAATAGAACAATAATTATTTGCATTAATTTTGCTGGCCTGAATCATTCTCCCTCGGTGGAGCACTGTTTTTTAAGTAGATAATTTTTTATGGCCCGCGAATGATGTTATAAATATCCATATGGCCCTTGGCAGAAAAAGGGTTCCCCACCCCTGCCGTAAAAAGTCTGCCATGAAAATGTCATGATGTGATGTCACCCCAGAGTCCAAAACGACTGGCGCTTGCACAGGGGACTACCTTTACCTTTTTATGATTCTATAGCATGATCCACCAATAATTGCTCCTACATAAAGCCTATTCAAGCTGTGCCGCATACTCCCTTCTCCAGTTTCACTTCACTTCAGGCAAGTGTACACAGGAATGCATCTCTGTGAATCTGACAGCTAGTGTCCCTTGAAAAGGATGTAACAATAATATTCCCAAAGTGCTCAAGACCATTACAAGGCAGGCGGACAATCTGGGGTGGGGGGGAAAACATCTGAGTGCATGAAAAACTAAATTTGCACAAGGCTATGGAAAGGGCATCACAAGGCTTGTGAGCTAAGCAGGGTCGGCCACAGCCAGTAGCTGAGATGGATAGGAGACTGCCAAGGAAGTCCAGGATTGCTTTGCAGAAGAAGGCGATGGCAAACCACTGCTCCTCCACTCTTGCCTGGAACACCTTGTGAGCAGGGGGGTCACAATATTCCCTCTAAGCTGTGGAGTCTTGCGAGCAAAAACTCTGCTTTGTGAGCTACTGGCATTAAAGTTGTAAGCTACTGCATCAATTAGATTGCTCTGCAGCCATTTTTCCTGAGCTATAACAAAAATGTATCAGCCGGACAGGGGTGGAATTCTAGCAGGAGCTCCTTTGCATATTAGGCTGCAGCCTCCAATGTAGCCAATCCTCCAAGAGCTTACAAGCCATTTTTGTAAGCTCTTGAAGGATTGGCTACATCAGGGATGGGTGGCCTAATATGCAAAGGAGCTCCTGCTAGAATTCCACTCCTGGAGCCGGAGGCTTAAAAACTGTGAGGTAGCTCACACTAACTCAGCTTAGAGGGAACACCGGTCACCACACAACTTGGCTGCAACTAGACAGCGTGTTCTTCATAAAATGGTTGTGTAAGATTTGCATACTTAGGGATTTCAGGTGATTTTTTTCCCCATTCAGCATTTGAAATGAAGACGCCAGCATCCTGAGCGACAGGAAATGCTGACAGGTTTCAGAAGAGTAAAATAAAATTAGCTTTGAAAGAGAGCTCCCAGAGTCACACACTGCACTCTCAGTCAAGAAAGGAAAGGAAGCACTGAGCCACATGAACTAGAGAGACTTGGCAAGCCCACTGGCCAGTAGGGAGTTAATGCCTTCATCCGTCCCTCAGACCTAAGCAAAAAATGTTGGCCAATAGGCTGACGGGATGTTTTTAAAGGAGTTCATCAGCATCATTATAAATTTAACCAGGGTTTTTTGTTTGGTAGCATGAACTCCTTTGCATATTAGGCCACACCCCCATGATGTAGCCAATCCTCCTGGAGCTTACAGTCGGCCCTTCAGTAAGAGCCCTGTAAGCTTTTAAAGGATTGGCTACATCAGCGGTGTGTGGCCTAATATGCAAAGAACTTCCTGCTACAAAAAACAGCCCTGACTTTAACTTACACAAAAACGGAGACGGGAGGATAGTGAGTGCTGTTGTACTGGTAAGGGCTTGGTGACAGAAACAGAAAACTATGCTGCCAGCACACTGCGATTAAATTAACATACTCACAACACTGACACAAGTCTTGTTTATTTTACTGGATTTGAATCCCACTCTCCCTCTATCCAGGCTCAGAGAGAGTAATATCATACTAAAAAAACATTCAATCCATTAATACAAAAAAATAAAATGATACATGATAAAATACAATATATTATAAACTAACCACGTAATAAAATAATAATAAATAAATTATAAACTAACCACATAATAAAATTACAGCATAAGACTTGTTGGGAATGTTCTCACTTTGGATTTCCCTCACTGAGCAATGGGCTGGATGGACTAGATGATCTGAAGTGCCCCTTTCCAACTCTATGACTATCAACAGCATAAAAGGGCCAGCTTTACTGTTACTTCTGCTTATACATTTGTAATGTTTATTATAAGCCTTCCTTTGTCCCAGACACTTGTGAGCTGAAGAACCTGAACTGTGTAGATCCATTTTAAGAAAGGAAGTAAGAACGTAAGAAGTGCCCAGTCTTATCAGATCAGTGGTTCATCTAGTCCAGAATCCTACCTCACAAGCTGGCCAATCAGTTACTCTGGAGGGCCAACAATAGGGCATAAAGGCTGAGGTCTTCTAATGTTGCCCCCTGGCACTGGGATTCAGAGCTTTAGTGCTTCTCAGACCTTTTGGGAGGTAGGAAAAGCCCAGCAGGAACTTATTTGCATATTAGACCACACCTCTGATGCCAAGCCAGTCGGAACTGCCTTCCTGTGTGTTCCTGCTCAAAAAAAGCACTGGTGCTTCTGACTATGGAGACAATGAACATTAGTTTGGGGAGGCTTGAAAAGCCAACACCAGAGGTCAGGAAAGGGGACTTTCTATCGCTAACTTTACTTTCAAGAGACATCTCTGCCATACAAAAAGAGCCAATGGGTTACTACAAAGGTGTTCTTTACCAAATGCCAACACAAGCAAACTTCAGAACAGGAGTAGTAAAGGGAAGGGACAGACTAGCACTTCGCAGGATATTAGAGAGCTCCAAGAAAGAGAATCAAGGGGAAGCCAGACAGATCATTTCAGGGGGACTCTTAAAACTTATGCAGGTTTATTTTTAGTGGAAGCTAAAATGAAAATCACAAAAGACCAGAAAGAAGTGGGGGGAGGGAGAGAGGAGGGATTAGCAGACAATCAGCAAGGGCCCCGTGAACTGCCTCCAAGATCATTAAACTATAAAAAGTCTCTCTGCCCCCCCTCCCCTCGAAATGGGCTTTCAATGGGAAACAGATGTGATGGCTGATTAACAAAACACAGGGTATAAATTGGGCTTCCAATTGCATGCCGCAGATGTAATACTTTTCAGTTCCCGAACTACTACGGAGCAGACCGGGGCCCCTCCGCACAGGATTCCAACTTGTGGAGGAGCAGCCGACGGGGGCAGGCAAGTTGCCTTGCCCTGCCAAACGCTTCTCTGCCTCCCCCTCCCTGCAGCCAGTGGAGTCTGGGGCTCGACATAAATTTTGCTGACCTTGGGTGAAAAATTGCCTCGTTTCTTTGCTTGGAAAAAAAACATTACATCATGTCGCCCGTGTCAGGTTCTCTAAATGCCCCCCTCCTCAGCTCCAATCCACAATGGGAGGGTGGATGGATGTAACATAAAACTATCAAAACACCAGCAGCAGAGAAGAAAGGGGACATTGTTGTGTGCCCACAGCTTCATGGCCTGAGGTGGAAGAGAGGGGGTTAAATAAGATTGAAAGGGCTTTCTTTTCTTTTTTTTTAAGTACTATGGATCCATGCCGCCTGACCCCCAGGGGATGGGTTCTCAAACTCACTCTCACCTCTTCCCTTGCTTAAAATAAATCCTCGTCTCCCAAATTCAGGGTCTTCTATTCATAATAAACAGAACAAAAAAAAAAGTATGTACTCCTCTGCTGGAAATTCAGCTACAAAATTCCAGCAGACCTAAAACTGAGAACAGAATGGCACAGTCAAAGCGGATTTTTATACCCCCAATTTTCTCTCCTTTAAGGAGTCTCAAAGCGGCTTACACTTGCCTTTCCCTTCATCTCCCCACAACAGGAACCTTGTGATGGTGGTGGACGTTTTGAGAGAGAGAGAGAGAGAACATGAACTGTGACTGGCCCAAGGTCACCCAAGCAGGCTTCATGTGGACGAGGTGTGGGGAATCAAACCCGGTTCTCCGGATTAGAGTCTGCTGCTCTTAACCACTACACCAACCTGGCAAGCAGTGGAGATGTGTGATGCTGGAGGAAAGGAATCTCAGGTAACTGAAGCCAGGGCCAGGCCTGCCTGGTGCAAGCCAGAGATATGCCTTTTGATGTCACACACTGCTATTATATACCAAATTATCTGAACTGTGTACCGCTGTCCCCCCCACCCCATCAGTTCTGAGGATCATGGCAGATGACACATACCAAGAAGCAGGGCTTTTTTTAAAAAAGCAGGAACTCCTTTGCATATTAGGCCACACACCCCTGGTGTAACCAATCCCCCAAGAGCTTGCAGGGCTCTTATTACAGGGCCTACTGTAAGCCCTTGGAGGATTGGCCTAATATGCAAAGGAGTTCCTGCTATATATATATAAACCCTGCCAAGATCTGTGGAGACTGAAGGCCAAGCTACGCAAAAGATCCCCCAGGCTGAGTTCCCAAACAAGGCTCTTCCACAACTGCAGTGAATTTGGGCCTGTAGTGTATGGGGAGGGTTTTAAATACCCATGTCAAATTTCCTGACAGGAAACCCTTGGAGTTGCTACTACTTAAGAAGGGCGCAAGGAAACAGGTACAGATGGGAACCTTTTTCCCCTCCTGCCACTTCTAATGGCTCTGGGCAGCGATTCTGAAGAAATAAAACGGAAAGGTTAACCCCACTCCCCAATCCGGTGCCAAGACTCCCATCCAAATTCAGGCCCCTGTGGCTGCTTTTGAGATTATCTTTCATGTCTGATTGTGGATCTCCCATGTCTCTCTCACACACACTTTGGCAAACCAAGTTGAGAAAGGGGGAGGGGGGGGGGAGAATTTGAGGCAGCAGCTGCTGAGAAGCCCAAACAATAGACAACAAGCCACAGAAAGGCCAACAACAACAAGAAGGACTTTTGAGCTTTGAAATGGGCTGGAGCCCAGGAGTGGAAAGAGATCTTTTTCTTTTCTTTTCTTTTCTTTTTTTGAGACGGCTCAGAAATAAACACACACACACACACACAAGAAAAAATGACCAGCAAAGAAAAAGAACGCTGGCAGGACAAGAAGAAAGAGAAGGAAGGGATTCCAAATTTATTGCTCAAGAAGATTTGGGAAAGAAAAGAAACACAAGGCGAGAGCCCAGCTGAGTGGCGACAGGCAGGCTGCCACTCCGAAACCAAATTTTGTGTGTTCCATTATTTAATTCAAATGCATCCCGCCCTCCTGTCCAAAGCAGCTGGCACCACAACAATTCACACATGTGCCAAGTCCCAGGTTGGCACCTAAGAGTCCTCCAACCACCATACAGCCTACGCACAAGACAGAGACAAACCTACTGCGGGGGAGGCCACTTTTGGAGTAGCATTTCAAACAGCAAACTGGAGATTTATCTGACTTCTGGGGCCCCCTCCCTGGGCACAATCCACTGGGAAATGCTCAGCTGAGTCCAAACACGGATTGCACCCAACCTGTGCAAGCTGTCTACCCAACTCAATCATAAGCACATCACAATTCTGTACTGTACTCCAATCCTCATCTTCAAGTCTCCGACCAGTGTGCATGACTTCCTTGACAAGGGAGAATATTGGCAAGAAAAGGGGGTGGGGGGAGCAGACATCCACACCTACAAAGCTCTTCTATACAGAGTCAGATCAGTGGTTTATTTAGCCTAGCGCTGTGTTCTCCAATTGGCATCTGCTTCTCATCCGCTCTGGAAAGAGACTTGGACCAATTTCGCACTAGAGCTTTAATCTTGGACTTTGTCCCCAAACTGACATTCTACACTAGACTCATAGAAACCAACTTTATGACTGTATGATTCTGATTTTAGTGTAGAATGTCAGTTTGGGGACAGAGTTAAACCAGGATTAAAAGCCTAGTGTGAAATTGGTCTTTCCCATTCTTTTCTTAGCAGAGATGGACAGGCTTGAAAATGAGAGAGTTCCTCTGTGCAAAACATGCACCACCGAGCTGCATTACCAAATCATACACACAGAAGTTATTGTATCAAGCTGGCCAAAGCCTCAAGCCCACAACCTTAAGAGCTGCAGTGGCTCACTGGTAGAACAAAGGAGGAGGAAGAGATTGGATTTATACCTCACCCTTCACTCGGAGTCTTAGAGCATCTGCTCTCCCTTCCTCTTCCCACAACAGAAACCCTGTGAGGTAGGTAGAGCTGAGAGAGTTCTTGAGAGAACAGCTCTGAGAGAACTGAGACTCAAGGATACACCAACAAGTGCATGTACAGGAGTGGGGAATCAAACCCAGTTCTCCCAGATCAGAATACACGCCCCCAACCACCACACCAAACTGGCTACTTTACTGCTGCTTACTTACTTAAGAGCATGCAAGATCTAAATTCAATCCTCAGCACCTCCAGGTAGCAAACGATCAGGAAACAAGGGAATATGAAAGACCTCCACCTGAGATGGACAGGTTTCTTACCTGTAACTGGTGATCTTCGAGTGGTCATCTGTGCAATCACACATATGGGGGTATTCCTCCAGAATGGCCCTGACCTCGGAGAGTTCAAAGCAATCTTGATCGTAGATCTGGCGCGCCTCCCCCTCGTCCTGGGGCGGAGCCACCATTTGCGCATGCGCGGACGAGGGGGGAGGCGTCTAGCCACTCAGTTTCTTCCCGCCACCGGACAGGTGGAAGACGTGCTAGGTGAGTGTCCAGCAGCGGGGAAGGCTGGGTGGGTCTGTGTGATTGCACAGATGACCACTCGAAGATCACCAGTTACAGGTAAGAAACCTGTCCATCTTCTTCGTGGTCTCTGTGCATTCACACATATGGGTGATTAGCGAGCTATCCCTTCGGAGGCGGGTGCTGGATCTGTAAAAAGTATGCAAGGTTAGACCAGAATGTAATGAGAGTGGTACTTACGGTGGTCAGTCGAAGATGGAGCGAAGTACAGCCTGTCCGAAGGAGGCATCACGCCGGGCACGAACGTCAAGAGCGTAGTGCGAGGCGAAGGTAGACGTGGAGGACCAGACCGCTGCATCGCAGATGTCCTCTATAGGGATGCCCTTCGTGAAAGCTGACGAGGTGGCGACGGCTCTAGTAGAATGAGCTCGTATGTGTTGCGGGACTGGTTGTTTCGCCAGTTGGTAGCAGAGTTCTATGGTGGCAACGAGCCACTTAGAGAGCCTCTGAGTAGATATTTTGCTGCCCTTATTATGGGTGGCGTAGGTGACAAAGAGTCTCGGATCCTTACGGAATTCTCGAGTTCTGTCTATGTAGAAAGCTAGCGCTCTGCGCGCGTCCAAGTTGTGGAGAGCCCTCTGGCCTGCGTCCGAGGGGTGCTGGAAAAAGGCTGGTATGGTTGACTGTTTCCCTAGGTGGAATGGAGAGACGACCTTTGGTAGGAAGGTCGGGTCGGGGCGAAGGACCACCCTGTTACTGTGAAAGATTGTGTAGGGTGGGTCCGCCCTCAGGGCACAGATGTCGCTAGCCCTCTTGCCTGTGGTGAGAGCCGTGAGTAGTGCTGTTTTCCACGATAGCAGGTGTAGTGGAATAGATGCCATGGGCTCAAAGGGTGGTTTCATGAGCTGGCTGAGCACTAGAGAGAGGCTCCAGGTTGGAAGGATTTGTCTGACAGGAGGGTGTAGGCGAATGATGCCCTTGAGGAAGGCCTTCGTGGCATGATGAGAGAAGACTGTTGTTCCCCCGATGTGGGGGTGGAAGGCAGAGATAGCTGCGAGGTGTACCTTCAGGGAGGAGTATGAGAGGCCTGTTCTTGAGAGTGCTAAGGTATAAGTTAATACCTGAGAGATGGTAGCGCAGTTAGGGTCAAAGTTGTGTTGAGAGGCGTAGTGGGTGAAGCGCTTCCATTTTAGTAGATAGGCTTTCCTAGTGGATGGTTTTCTAGAGTTCAGTAGGACTTGGCGAACGTCCGAGGGAAAGTCTAAAAACTGATTCTCCAGGCCGTCAATTTGAGGGATGCCGGGTTGTGGTGTAGGACCTTCCCGTCTTGTTGGGAGAGGAGGTCCTGTGCTTGTGGGAGGATTAGGAATGTCCTGTTGGACAGAGACAGGAGGGTGGTGAACCAGGGTTGGCGTGGCCACCATGGGGTTATGAGGATGCAGTTCGTGCGGTCTGTTTGGATTTTCTGCAGGACCCTTGTGATGAGTGGGATGGGGGGAAACAGGTAGTGTAGTTTTCCCTTCCAGGTTTGGAGGAATGCATCCCCTCTGGAGAGCTGGGATGGTGGACCTCTCATGTAGAAGTGGGTGCACTGGGCATTTGATGGTGAGGCAAATACATCTATGCTCGGGGTTCCGAAGGTTTTGAAGATTTGTTGGATGTATTGAGCGCTGATAGACCACTCGTGGTTGTTGGTCGAGTGGCGGCTCAGGGCATCCGCCTGGGTATTCTCGGTCCCTGGTAGGTGAACGGCCGTGAGGAAGATGCCCTGGGTGATGCTCCAATGCCACAATGCCAGGGCCCTCTTGCAGAGTCTGATGGAGGCGGTGCCTCCCTGTCTGTTGATGTAGAAGACCGTGGCGATGTTGTCGGAAGTGACCTGGACGTGCTGATTCCGTAGCGATGGGAGAAAGGATCTCAGCGCTTTGTGTACTGCAAGGAGCTCTAGGCAGTTGATGTGGAGGGACCGCTCGTAGTCCGACCATTGGCCTTGGACTGTGAGGGTTCCTAAGTGGGCTCCCCATCCCCACCTGGAGGCGTCCGTGGTGACGATCACTGAGGGGGGAGCTTGTTTGAAGGGCATGCCCGTGCGGAGGTGATGTTCCATCGTCCACCATTCGAGGGATGTTACGATGTGCGATGGAAGGGTCAAGAGTGTAGATTGGTGCTGTGTGTGAGGATGAAAGGTCCTGACAAACCACATCTGCAGGGGTCGCATGTGAAGTTTTGCGAAGCATAGGACTGCGGTGGTTGCTGCCATTAGGCCTAGCATCCTTTGAAACGTTAGGGCTGTCTGGGAGCGCTGGGCAATGATGGTGTTGGCCAGAGATTGTATGCTGAGTACTCTGTCGTGCGGTAGAGAGGCTGTTTGGGAGATTGTGGAGATGTCTGCTCCTATGAACTGAATTCTCTGAGTGGGGGTTAGTTTGGATTTTGATAAGTTGACCTGGAGGCCGAGTGTGGCCAGGAGGGAGAGGGTAGTGGAGACGTCCAGTTGGAGTTGTTCCCTTGAATGGGCGACGATCAGCCAGTCGTCTATATATGGGTATATCGATATGCTCTGTTGTCGTAATGATGCGGCAACCACTGCCATGCATTTGGTGAAGACTCTCGGGGCCGTCGATAGGCCGAATGGGAGAGAGCGGAACTGGAAGTGTTGCTCCCCGACGGCGAATCTGAGAAATCTTCTGTGATGGTGGTTGATTGTGATGTGGAAGTAGGCGTCCTGTAGATCTATGGATGCCATCCATGAGCGTTCTGGGATAAGCGGAAGGATTGCCTGGAGTGTGATCATGCGGAATTTCTTGTAGGTGATGTGGAGGTTTAGTTTGCGAAGGTCGAGGATCGGGCGGAGACCTCCGTCCCTTTTCGGCACCAGGAAGTAGCGGGAATAGAACCCGGTGCGATGGTATTGGGGTGGGACTGGTTCTATCGCGTTCTTGTCTAGCAGGGACGCGATTTCTGTCTGTAGCGGTGCGGACGATGGGGTGGTAAGAAATCTGTGATGTTTCGGGGTGGATGTGAATTCTATTAGGTATCCTCTCTGTATGATGGTGAGGACCCAAGCGTCCGATGTTATGTCTCTCCAGGCGGAGTAAAACTGTTGTAGACGGGTGTGGGGGTTTGGCTGAAGGAGGGAAACTGGACGTCTCGTGGCAGGGTGGTCAAAGAGACGGTTTTGAGGTAGCTGCGGTCTTTTTGGAAGTTTGCGTGCGTGGTCTGTATTGAGAAGACAGCTTGGACTGGGGGGTTTTCCGTCTCCATGAGGTTTGCTGTCTGGGGGACTTGGTACCCTTATGGTAGGTGGACTTCCAGTTCCTCTGCCTGTTGAACTGGGGTTGTTGTTGGGAGACCCCCAAGCGTTTCGCCCGTTTCCTGCCGTCATCGACTGATGTGAGGATGTCGTCTGTGGCTGCGTTAAACAGTCCAAGGCCGTCGAAGGGTAAGTCCTCAATCTTATATTTAATGTCCGGTTGGAGTGACGAGGACCTAAGCCACGCATGTCTGCGTAAGGCTATAGCTGAGGCCAAGGCTTTGGAGGAGCACTGTGCAGCATGGCGAGCTGTGTTAATCTGCTGTTTGCTCAGTTTTGCTAATTCCTGTAGGGCGTTAGAGGCTGGTTTTCGTGATTCCTCGGGTAAGGAGGGTATCAGGGTGTTGAGATAGGTGGTTAGGTTGTATGCATATGCTGAGAAGCATGCCGTGTAGTTTTGTATCTTTGTTGCAGCTGTAGTGAGCGAGTATATCTTTCGCCCTATAGTATCGAGCTTCTTGCCCTCTCTTTCCGGGGGTACCGGGTGTCTCGTCTGTTTCGATTTCGAGGAGGAGTGAACTATTATGGAGTTGGGAGCCGGGTGGGTGAACAAGAACTTTGCATCCGGCGCGTGGATCTTGTAAAGGGCTTCGACTCTTTTGGAGGTTGGAGGTACCGATGCCGGCTTGTCCCAGGCTTCCTTGAGTGTCTCGAGGAGGACGGGGAGCATAGGGAGAGAGGAGCTTGCTGGGAGGTCTGAATGTACGAGGTCAAAGACGACGTCCGAGACCCTAGGTGCGTCTGTGTTAAGCTTCAGGTTCAGCGAGTTCGCCATATTGGAGACTAAGTCCAGGTAGGATTTCGGACCCTCTGATGGAGACAGGTCCGCCGGTTTAGCTATATCGGAAGCCGGGGATTGTAGGTCCGACCCCGAGGAGCGGTCGGATTCGGAGAGTTCGGCTTCGGAGTCGTCGTCGGATTCGTGCTGTAGGTCTGGTTGGGTTTCTACGGGTGGCAGCTGTTTGTTTGTCGCAGTGTGTATGGAGCCCGGTGGTGAGGGCAGTTTCGGCTCGAGGTCGAGGCGGCTGCGTTCGTCATGGAGCTGAGCGAGTGTGTCGTAGTCGAGGTGGTGTGTGCGCGGGGACGCTTCGTAGTGTCGGGTTCGATCGTGTCTGTCCGCGCGGTCTCGGTACCGAGGGGAGTCATGGTAGCTGTGGTAGTGGCGCCCTCTCGAATCCGAGCGGTAGCGGTCGTGAGAGGGGGATCGTCGGTGCCCTCGTCGGGTCCGGGGAGAGCGAGATCTAGATCTCGACGGGGAGTAGTAGGAGTATCTCTCTCTACGGCGGCTGTGGGAACGGTGACTGCGGCGGCTGCGGGAACGTTGGCGGCTGTCCCTACGGCGGCTACGGGAACGTTGCCTACGGTGGCTGCGGGAGCGTCGGCGGCTGCGTGAGCGTTGGCGGCTGTGAGCTCTTGGCGCGGGGGTCGAGTGGTTGGTGGCTCTTTGCCGGGGAGTGGACCTCGAGTATTTGGTCGGGTGGAGAGGTCGTGATTGACGGCGACTTGGAGGAGATGCGCACAATCTCCAATGGTGTGATGTTCGGCGTCGGCGTCGATTTCACTGTTGGTGTCTTTGGAGCCGAGGCGGAACTCGTGGTCGGGTTCGATGTCGATCTTACTGCGGTCGAGCTCGTGGCCTCGGAGGGTCGATGCGCAGACTTGGTTTTCTTTGTGCTGGCGGTGCTCGTCGGATCCGCGTGGGCGGACTCGGAGCGGTGACGCTTCTTGGTGCCGTCCGACTTTGTGGTATGTTTGCCGGACTTAGGCTTGCAGGGACCTTGAGCCACGGAAGCTGCCGGCTGCGCCGTTCCCACGTGGAGTGGGGAAGATGGCGGAGGCTGGTGTTGCGCGCCATGCGGTCGGAGGGGGGCTTCCATTAGATGGCTCCGGAGTCTCGCGGCGCGATTCTTGCGGGCCTGTTTGCCAAACTGGCTACAGTGGACGCAGGAATCCGTGCGGTGGGTCTCCCCGAGGCAGAAAAGGCAGAGGGAGTGCCCGTCAGACGATGGGATCTTGGCAGAGCAGCGCGTGCAGCGTTTGAAAGTGACCTTGTCCCTTCCTTCCATCCGCTCCCGGGGGGGGGGGGTGAGGGAAAAAGTCCGAAAGATAGTGAGGAGGGGTTTTTTTTTTTTTTTTTTTTTATACGATACCAGGTGAAGATGAAAGACTGAAGTAGGTTGAAGAAAGAAGTAGTTTGCTGAAGATTGCAATGAGGAAGTTGGAGATCAACGAGGTAGGTGCGATCGGGTCAGCGGTAAGGAAGAAACTGAGTGGCTAGACGCCTCCCCCCTCGTCCGCGCATGCGCAAATGGTGGCTCCGCCCCAGGACGAGGGGGAGGCGCGCCAGATCTACGATCAAGATTGCTTTGAACTCTCCGAGGTCAGGGCCATTCTGGAGGAATACCCCCATATGTGTGAATGCACAGAGACCACGAAGAAGATGCTAGAGAGCTGCTGGACTGACAGGCCAAGAGCCTAAGGCAGCTTCATGTGTTCAGACAGGATTAAAGCAAGTGTGGCAGCAACTCAGGTCCTTCGAACCAAAAATGGTACTCTGGGGATCTCTTTGTGTGCCCTTACTCAATATTCTACAAGGACGCAGCTCAGAGAGACTGATTCTAGACCGTGCCGTGTTATTTATGACTCTATGAGGAACTTCTGCCTACCAGGAAAGAGACGTTAAGTTCGGAAGGAACCATGCAAAAGTTTTTGAGTTGGCTGCGCTTAGATTAGCAGCCATAAGCAAGTGCATTAGGGAAGCTGCAGGGAGGGGGGGAGAAAGCAGCTCAACAGCCATTCACAGGGGAAATGCAAGTGCTACCACAAAACAGGGCAGCAGAAGTTATTTATATTTACTAAAGAGGGCAGAACTGTATCCAAAGCATGTTACATGGAAAAGTAAAGAGTCAGAAGAATTAGTATGCAAAAAAGTATGATAATAAGGGTTGGATCCACATTGACATTTCTCTGGCTGCAACAATTTCTGCCCATGGAGCGCAATTTTGCTGTGGCTGTCTGAAATCCACACCCTGATCACCCTATTCCTGGGAAAGAAAAGGGATCCACGCAACCCCAGATCTCAGGGGGCATTCTGAGCTGCCAGGAGAGCAGAGAGAGAGAGAAATCTAACATGAATGTAAATGTTTACCTGTTACTTTCTACCCAGATGAAGGCTGCCACTTGTGAAATCCAAACTAATCTCTTTAATGCTGCTTAGTATGATAAGATGACTCCGGCTGGATCAGATCAGTGTGGTGTATCCAGCCCAGTATCCTGTTGCACACAGCAACCAATCAACTGTTCTGGAAGACCGACAGACAGGGCTGGAAGACTATGACCGTAACTCCTAACACTGGCATTCAAAAGTTTACTGCCTCTGGATGTGGAGGCTCTCTTTACTCATCAAGGCCAGTAGTTATTGACGGACCTTGCTTCCTCCAGTAGTTATTGATGGCCAGTAGTTATTGATGGACCTTGCCTAAAGCCCTTTTCAAGCCATCTATGCTAATGGTTATTCACTGGAAGCAAATTCCACGATTTAATTTCTCGTCGATTCATGTACTTCCTTCCATTGGTTCACAATGTACAAAGGGCTTCATGCATTATACCAAAATAACCTTTACAACAACTTTGTAAGGTAGGGCAGTTTTACTATCCCCGTACTGCAGATTGTGTGGGGTTGCCAACCTCCAGGTATCGGCTGGCATTCTCTCACTATTACAACCGATCTCCAGGCGACAGAGAACAGTTCACCTGGAGAAAGTGGAAGGAGGATTCCATGGCACTGCACCACTGCAGTCACTCCCCTCCCCAAACTCTGCCCTCTTCAGGCTCTACCCCCCAAATTTCCAGCTAAAGTGAAACTAAGCAAGCAAAGGCTTGGTTAAAGCCACCTAGTAAAGGTGTAAGAATCAGAAACTAGGAGTTCTAATTCAAGCCCTGACACTGCACTAAATAATAATGTTCAGCCTGCATAAACCATGCCCTTCCACCCCTATAATTTTGTAAATCCGCGTGCTGTATTAAGCAATTAATCTGTTCCTTTGCTGTAATCACAAGAGGACTAGAAGCTTCATGTTACCAGCAGGTCCTTCAGGGGAAATTGTCTAAAGCTGAATGCAATAAAAACACTAAGACCAATTAGGGGAGGGACAGTGGCTCAGTTGCAGAGCATCTGCTTGGGAAGCAGAAGGTCCCAGGTTCAATCCCTGGCATCTCCAAAAAAGGGTCCAGGCAAATAGGTGTGGAAAACCTCAGCTTGAGACCCTGGAGAGCCGCTGCCAGTCTGAGAAGACAATACTGACTTGATGGACCAAGGGTCTGATTCAGTATAAGGCAGCTTCATATGTTCATATGTTCAATTCCCCACTAGGTTTGTTCCAGCATCGGAGCTCCAACACTGGAACAAGCCTAGTGGGGAATCGGTGTAATTTTCAATCCTAGATTGTTCATGGATGTTCACATGACTCCAAACCAATGAGATTTTAACCAAGTTGTCTTTACATCTGAAACACTTCCTTTGTTTGCAATTCTGGGGCCGAATTCAAGGCACACTGGGAGATAGTCTGAGTTAAAACAATTCTCATGCCAGCAATCAAGAAGGTCTCGCCCTGTCTTCAAATATATCAAACATGGTGTACTGAAAGATTTCCCCTATAAAACCCTAAGAGGTATCTTCACAGAAACCATGGAGCTGTAGTCAATTTTGAAGGTGTCATTTTTGAAAGACAAAAAAAGGTTTTTAAAAAGAACCCAACCAGCTTTTCCTAGTTTCACCACCAATAACAAAATTCACCAGCAACAACAAATAGCCTCAGAATGGCCAAGCATCATCCCTGGAGCTACACCTGGTCGACAAGAAAGGGGCTAGAACACCCAAAGAGCCTCACACCTTTTCTACTGCAATGTATATTCTCATTAACATGTAATCAGGTTTTATTGTCTGAAACAGCGTCTGGTTTAGATCAGTTCCTTCATCCCCAACCATACAGCTCTGGAAACAGGAGAGCAGATGGTTTATATTCAAGGAGTCATCTCTGCCTCCCATTCTCCACCATTCCTACCCCCTTCCCCCCTGTAAGTCCTAACAAATTCCTGGAATGCTTACACTTAACAGAAAATTAGGCACAAGGGAAGAGTAATGACTTGGAGATGGATAGATTGTGGATTATAGGGACTCGCCTGTAACCCTTCAGGAACTCCCTTTTTGTTTGTTCTACAGCACTCAAACAAGAATAAGAATAATACTCACCACTTGTACGGTGTGTGCTTTCAAGAGTTGGAAACATTGCATATATCTTGCAATCTTCTACAACAACCACGATTACCTACGTGCGCGCGCGCTGTCTTTATTACCCCCAGAAAGAAGAAGAGAGAGCGCAGAGTAGCTTCCCCAAGTAAAGTCCATGTCAGAGAAAGATTAAGGATTTCCTGATTTATACTTGAGCCTCTTAAACCACCAGCTCTTCAGAAGGCTTTTTTTTAAAAAACAAGACAGGGCAGGACCACTTTAAATCAGAACCATTACACTCTCCAAGGCTATGAGAACAATTTAAGCAGATGTACTCAGAAATTATTGTTTTATTCAGCTGGGCTTACTCCTAGGAAAGCAGCCTAAGTCACCTTTGACTTGTTCACATGCATAAGGGAACTTCTTCATGGCACAATCCTATCTGACCGCATCCCATATGCAAGTATGGCAACCAGGCACTGGCGAAACCTTTCATGCTAGACTTCAGGGATGTTGAAAACTGGCTGAACTTACCTTGATCAAACTGCTCATTTACACAGGCGCTGAACCACCATCCTTAATAGACCCACTTAATGCTGTAGATTAATGTTTGAGTCACACACCTTATCAACAGCTTTGTGCCTGTGCCACACTACAAGAGACCGCGGCCAGGTAAGTTTTCCCCAGGGAAACAACTACAGTTCCCATAAGGCACGATGAGAATGCTCTTGCATGAATTCAGTCATAACCAGGGCAATTTAATGCTTTTCCTTTTGTGTGAGTGGGTGACGTATACCAGGAGTCCTGTGCAACAACAAGCTCCAAATCACATCTTTTAGTAGTACAAGAGTTCCAAAGCAAGTTTTGTGTTGAAGCAAGTAGGGGGAAGCAACTCCTATGAAAGCAAGTCAAAAATGTGCATGCACTGACTGATATAAATCCAGACAGCTCAATACCTACTGATAGACACTGGAGTGACAATGCCTTAGGACATTCAAGTAGTAAGTCTGACTTCAAAATAAGAAGGTTTAAAAAAATTAATGCACCCTTTCACATTGGAGGTGGTGGCAGCAGATAACTGGGAGAGATGCTGCAGGAAACAGACACACACCAGTGTTTCTTTTCCTCCCCTGCAATCAGATAATTCAAGCTGTTTGCATGCAGCTGAACACTGTGTCCATTCAGCTCCAATGATTAAGTACGACAGAAGCTGAGCCGGCAGTTGATTGAGCAACCTTACATTTATCACCTGAGTGCCACACTGACATAAGGGTGGACAATGGAATGGGAAAGATCCATACAATAAACTATGCTTCTCATGACAACCACAGTGCCTGAAATTACAACTTTATTAGGTAAGCATCACCCATACGGTGGCAGGTAAAAGCGAAGCAGGCATGATCTAACTAAACTAATCTAACTGAAGAACAAAGTTGAAGTCCAGTAGCACCTTTTAAGACCAACAAAATTTAATTCAGAATGTAAGCTTTCATGTGCATGAACACTTCATTGGACGATGAAATGGGGTACAATGAGCAGTGCTACATATATCTGGTGGTCAGTGATGAAGCATGCAAAGTAGTACAAAGTTAGAGTCCACTGCTCATTGTACGCCATTTCATCGTCTCATGAAATGGGCATGCACACGAAAGCTTACATTCTGAATAAAATTTTGCTGGTCTTAAAGGTGCTACTGGACTCCGACTTTGTTCTTATTGCTTCAGACCAACACGGCTGCCCACCTGGATCTAATCTAACTAAACTATCACTTCTCTGGTTAACTGGAGACATCCTCTGAATGAAGGAAGCTGCTTTAAATCAAGTCAAATCCCTGGTCTTTCAGGATCAGAGATGACTACTCTAACTGGCATTGACTCTGTCTCAGAGGTCTTTCACAGGACTGATAACCAGATATCCTTTTAACTGGAAATATCGGGGGCTAGAACTGGGACCTTCTGCATGTAGACCAGATGCTCTACCACTGAGCCATGACCCTGCCCCTTCAAGGCAATATGTTGTAATAACCTTATCTGTTGCCTTACACGTAAGGAAGGGTATGTGATAGGGTCAGAGTTCTATTTCATTGCCCAATCGAGACAAATGCAAATCAACATCTCTAAACTAGACCTGAACCAATTAGGCAACCAGTTATGGGTAACGAGGGCTTTTTTTGTAGCAGGAACTCCTTTGCATATTGGGCCACACACCCCTCATATAGCCAGTCCTCCAAGAGCTTCAGTAGGCCCTGTACCAAAAGCCCTGTAAGCTCTTGGGAGGATAAAGCTACATCAAGGGTGTGTGGTCTAATATGCAAAGGAGTTCCTGTTACAAAAAAAAGCCCTGCAGGTAACCAACTAAACCTTACAAAGCGGAGATAGGGAAACATATCTAGAGCACCGGATGTCTGGGGAGAAGAGGGATTCTTTCCCTTTTTTCAGCTGTTTTGCTTGCAGTGGGCATCCAGGACTAGAAGCAACTCCTGCTGTGGGAAGACTATTTTAAAAAGTATGGAGGTGTCAAGGGGAAAAGGGTGGGCAGATGAAAGTTTCAGCTGCCATCTCCCACTTGCTTGACGCTGGATTTTAAATAGCTTCCCTTGCTTGTGTAAGAATTTGGGACAACCCAGCCCATGACACATTTAGCTTGCACTTGCGTTTCCCCGAGCTACAAGTCATCCCTCCTTAGGGTACACCCCTCACGCTATGAAAAACATGGTCCCTATTTACCAGTAGGAGAAACAGGAAGTGAGACAAGCTTGTGATTCTTGCGTTTTATTTACAGAAATGGAGAAAAGCAAACACATTGTGAATCTTCTTGGTAACGGAGGGACTTGACTCTCTTTATTATTGTCCACATGCTAGAGAAACATAACCATCTGCTCAGCCATGTAACTATGTAAGATGGGGTCCAAATGCAACCACCTCTGGGAAGAAGCAAGACAGCTGCTTAACTATGTGCTACATTGCTAGTTCAACTGCAGGAGACCCAAGTGAAAACTGCAGTGGGAATTCAGAGCAAAATGGGGAGACTAAAGCTGGAATCCAACCAAGGTCTCAGACGTTTCTTTCCAGATATCCTACTGCAGTCAATAATATACTTCAGGCAAGATGACACTCTTACATCATTATTCAAGTTTTGGTAATTTTCACTGATAGGATTTTACAGGCCATGCCCATATTTGTTACAAATCTTGTTACCTATGACATGTAGGATGCAATGATATCGCAGGATGGTAAGAATAGGACTACAGCAGGCTTGTCCAGTGTGAACTGACCAGGATACCCTAGCTGGTCCATTTCAGAATTCTCACTTAAGTTCCTTACTTCTGAAAGTCTAGAATTTCTCACTTTCATACAGCTATGAATATCCTGTTCAGAATGCAGACACAGCTAGAACGTAGGCATCGTTTCCCCCGGGCTCATCCTTCTCTTCATTAAGATATAGTCATTAACTTTTACTGACTAACTGATTTACTTCCTTTGTATCCCATCTTTCACCCCAACAGGGACCCAAAGAAGATTGTTCTTCTCCCTTTTATTTTATGCTCCCAACAGCTCTGTGAGGTAGGTTAGGTTGCGAGTGTGAGACTTTGAGGAGGCTGGAAAATTCCAGCATGAATGAAGAGGAAGGCAACCCTTTTAAGAATCCAAGGTTTGCCTCAAATTATGGCACTTTCTAAATGGAGGAAGGGGGGGCATTGAAATACAGAGAAAACAAAACTAATTCAATTGTTCGTTGAAGTCTGAACAGCAGCCTATTTATATTCTTTGTTTCTGTTATAATTCTATTCTACCTGGCTTGTCATCATCTGTTTTCTTGTCATTTTGTTCTTTCTCACTCATTCACTGTCTTTATTTCTTTCTTGTTGGACATAGGTTGTCATTATGGTCCCCTTTAAGGTGCATTCCCTCAAGTGATTCTATCATTCTATAAGCACTCCTACCAACAGATTCTAAAATTTCAGAAACAGCCCTCTAAAGGTTCTGTTAAATACTGGGAGCTTTGAGGAGAGGCCTCTCCCAACTGAAGTGAGGAAGACATATGTGTTGTTGCGTGAAGAAAGAGTAAAAAAGTGTTGAGTCACACTGATCATTTCAACACTTGAGTGGGCTAATATCTTTAAAAAGAAAAGAAGAATGGCATGAGAACATTGTCTCTCGGTGGCAGAGCTTTTTTTGTAGAAAAAGCCCAGCAGGAACTCATTTGCATATTAGGCCATATTCCTTGATGCCAAGCCAGCCTGAACTGCGTTCCTATGCATTCCTGCTAAAAAAATAAAGCCCTGCTGGGTGGGGAGATTAAATTTACAAGAATGCCTACTGGTACCTAGCGCACAGAACAGCAATTATTTTAAGCTCCATTTCTTCATTATTATTTTTTTTAAATTGGTGTTCTTTCCAGTTTGGCATAAGAAGCAAAACCAAAACAACAGAGCATACTAACTGCTAACCCATTAACAATAATAGAAAGTGAACAAGATATTTAATGCTTCACATCAAATGATGCATTTCAATACACCCAAGGTTAAAAATCAGATAAAGCTAGGATAAAAAAAAAAATGTCATACAGAAGAACCAGCTGAATTGGGATTTTTCCAAAAGGAATTTTAGAGGGAGAAAACAGAGGGTGCTCCACATATAAATTTCCAAGTCACCAAGAATGCACAGGTTATCAAAAGATTAACTTTTCTTTTTTAAAAAAATAAATAAATCTGCAATTAGTCTATATTTTGCATAATGTTTTTCAGTAGTGCTGTTTTTGTTTTCTAAATTTAGCTAGATGCAGAAACAGCTGCAATATTGATTTTTTTTTAACCCTTAAAAATCTGCTCTATAAGAAGAACAGACAAGCTGGGTTCACACCTTGTTCTCAGTGAACATCTCATTTGGTGTGTTTTTTTTTAAGTTGTACCAGCCAGTCTGAACACTTCAGATAAAGCAGGTAAGCAACTGACCATGCAATCCCAAGAAGGGTTCCCCCCTTCTAAGTCTGCTCAAAAATGGGTGGGGGTAGGTGGCTATAGAAATTATATGTTCAGTTCTTCAAAGAATAGGAGGAGGGTCACTGGCTACACATCCAGGATACAAAGAAATTGCATCTAAACAGCAGGTTTTCACTGCTATTGAATCCAATGCCCGATATATTTTTTCCCATGAATTCAGCTGTGAACTCCCAAGCAACATTCCCTTTGTCAAATCTATGGCATGGATCCAACCTAGTATTTCTACATATGCAAGTGCACCTATAAATATATATGAAACACTAGCTTCCATTTCTGTGTGTCTGAAGAAATGTTTGTGCACACGAAAGCATGATGTTCGTGCACACAAAATGTTTGTGCACACGGGTTGCCCTGAATAAACTTTTGTTGGTCTTAAAGGTCCCACTGAACTCAAAATCTAGTATTTCTACAGATGCAAGAATTTTTGCCTTTGAAGCAGGATTATCCCCACCGCCCAACCAGTCCGAAAAGACCCCCCTGAAATCCTGATTGCGAGGGTCTCCCATCCTCCACCAAGAACAGGAGATGGGGGGCAACACAGTTGCAGGACACGGGAGGCCTATAAATTATTTACTACAATACAGTCAAAGCCCCTAGAATAAAACTGCTCGAGGACTGCTCTCCGCTCTGAAACGTGATAACTTTAGGAGAGCAAGAAAGAAAAATATTAACAACAATTCAATGAAGGGGAGCAACAGACAATTGCCTTGCCTTCTCCAGGGGAAAAAAGGTAAAGGTCGTCCCCTGTGCAAGCACCAAACTGAACTATTAATCACTAACAATAATTTAGGATACATAAAGTAAAAAGCTGTATATTTAATTTAATTTTTAGATTTATATCCTGCCGTATCCAGCAAGCGGGCTCAGGGCAGCTTAGATCATCATGGACAATTTTATTATTAATTAATTAATTTCAGCATTTACTTGGAAGAGGAGCAAAGCCAGTCTTACACCAGCACAAGCCAGTGTCACATTTGCTCCCTCCAAATCCTCCCCAAAATGGGCATCGACTCTTTCCAGAACGTCAACACTGACAGGCTGATCTCCAACCTGCCCGTCTTCTGGTATCTATTGGAGCAACGAACCTGTATGTGCAACCTGGGGAACTTGGAATGGGCCCGCGCACACAGAACTTCATTAACTTTTTATATACTCATCTGCTAATTTATAATCATTAGCAGACTAGAAGCAGTAATTAACAAAGCACTCCGCAAGGCAAAAGAGTGTTGAGAAGACAGGCCAAGCTCCCCAGCTCTAGTCTGATGGCTGGGGTTGCCAATTCCAGGTTGGGGAATTCCTGGAGATTTGGGGGTACAGCGTGGGGATTGCAGCAGGATCTAATTCCATAAAGTTCTCCCTCCAAATTTTCTCCAAGGGGACTGATCTCTGTAGTATGGAGGTAAATTATAATTCCTGGAGATCTCCAAACCTTCCTTTGAGGTTGGCTAGCCTACTGAAGACCCAAAGAGAGGGCCCATCTACCTGAGAAAAGATTCCTGAAGGTAAAGCATGCATGTTGGCGGCTGAGGAGTTAATGGTAACAGAGAAAGGGGAGAAACCTGATTTGCAGACAAAATACTTTCTAGAAAGAAGTAGGCTGTGGTCGCACATGCTAACTAATGCATTTCCATCCACTTTCATTGCACTTTCAAACTGGATTTTGTCAGTTCACACAGTAAAACCCACTTGTGGAAGGTGCATTGAAAGTGGATTGAAACTGCATTGGTTAGCATGTGTGGCTGCAGTTTTTTTAAAGCAACTGTTATAAAAATGTTATTCTTTAAACATTAGCGATGTGACACGCTGTCTTTTATGGAACATTCTTGGTATTACTCCTTTTTGCATGCTTCTGTTTTGAGATCACCTGGGTGCATCAAGCAGAAGGCCCAGGAACTGTGGGTTCAACATTTCTGTCTACTGGAAGCCTCAAAGGTATTTGAGATCACTTGTCTTTCTAGACCAACCAATGTACCCATTGTGGGATCGCCCACTGGTACAGCAAACAGCACAGACACGGCTGAGATCCTTTACTCAGCCAGCTCCGTCTACACACTCCCATCAATGCAAAGAGCTCACTCCACACCCACTCCCCCTCAGTATTTTTAATTTTTCAACGCTTACAGCCAGGGCTTTTTTTGTAGCAGGAACTTCTTTGCATATTAGGCTACACCCCCCTGATGTAGCCAATCCTCCAAGAGCTTACAGGGCTCTTCTTACAGAGCCTACTGTAAGCTCTTGGAGGATTGGCTCCTTATTGGCAAATGAGTTCCTGCTACAAAAAAAGCACCGCTCCCAGCAATATATAAAAAATTGTATTCTCATAATCACGCAGTATTTTATACCCCGGTTTTCAGACCATCAAAAGATAGCAAAAAATGCCAACAAAAGCAAAGAATTATTACAGGTACGATTACAGATCTTACGGAACAAAATCAGTGCAGCTACTGGTTATGGAGCCAAAGCTACTGAGAAGGGAGAGGGAAGAAAACACCCAGAATAGCCTTCCCAGTTCTGTTTCTTCAACAGTGGATTCAGATACATGAACGGGAGTCACTTGGGGTTCTTTGCTGGGGAGGGAACCTTGGCTTGCCTCCAACACTACATGTACTAGCTCCAAATCCATTTCCTCTTGTGACCCTTCCCTACAACTAAGCACCAGGCCAGATGTTTGCCTGCAAAAAAAAGAAAAAAGCTTTCATGCATTTTGCAACTTTACCAATTAAACATTTGTTTGGTACCTTATTAATAGTTCAAGAAAAATCAGGGAGGTTAAACTTTAAAAGTTGCTCCAAGGACAGGAGGAAGAGGTCCACGTGGTGACACATGAACCAGTGGTGTACATAGCCAGCCTCTTCTGGAAGCTAGCCAGAGTTGGTTTCTCTAGAGCTTGATCCACCACAGCGAGTGAAGCTGCTCACAGTTAAGAGTGATGGAGTCGTAGTGAGTCTGTGCACACCCAACAAAAGAAGCCCTCATGAATTTTAACTAGAAATGTGCATCTAAAAAGTAACTAATAAGTGTTTGTCAAACACACCCTTTTAGGCTGGGTCCAGCCCGGCAGTTTATGCCGACACAGGGACAGCTCACAGACGGATTAAAAAATCGAGTCCAAACGCGCACATCTGCCTCCTGTCCCGCTCCCATACTCACCCTGTCCTCTGGTGGCTCTGAGGTGGCTCAAAAAGCCGCCACTTAGGAAGTGGTAGCAAATTCTTCTGCTGCATACCATCCGCCTTTCCGAGCATCTGAACACCAGAGAGCGCAAGCAAGGCAGATTGGAGGTGAACTGACCGATCTGCTCTAGGTGTTCACCAGTACTCTTTAAAAACAAACAACGCCCCCCCTGCCCTGGGCTCATGGGTGCATAAGCGCATGACCACTAAAAAAAATAAGGAACAAAGAAACTCAAACCACACTAAGGGGATGGTGTGCAACAATCGTCTGGCTGCACTCAGGGCAGGCGCACAGGAGTTGGCCAAGTAGGCACCCTCTCCCTACGCCCCACTGCTGTCCTGACTTTGTGCAGGCTTCCTGAGGCTTGGGTGGCCTCCGCAAAGTCAGGCAGGTGTGGCAGCACTTTGAGGAGGCTTCCTGAGGCTCAGGCGGCCTCTGCAAAATCGGGCAGGAAGGCAGCGATATCATTATAATGCTATCAGCACATGCACGAATTTAGCTGTGGGGGGGGGTGTGGAGGAGTGACATCCAGCCTGGGGCGCTGGAAACTCCAGTACTGGGCCTGACTGCACTGAAGCAGCCCACCCCTCGTGCAAGATACAGGCACCTTCTGCAGGAGCACCTGATCACACTTTGTCCACTCCAGTTTTGGTGAGCCCAAAGCTGCCCATTTGTACCCAGCCTCAGTTACTCCCTGGAAGGTTATCTAGCCCAAAATTAGCTTTCCTTTGACTTTCAGACTGGAAGCAACTAGGCCAGGTTCTGACTGTTTTTCCAAATGCTGATGCAACGTATGGAGCTCTCCTCTATATTTGGTTTCCATTTCCCTTGGGGTAAGAAATAGAGTAGCAAAGGAAGAGAGTAACTTGACAGATACGTACTTGAGCGACTCACCTTCCAACCAGAGTTAAGCCCATGTTCAGACCAAACAGTCACCCTCAGAGTTTTGCCCAGTATCAATGATCAAAGACTTACACTCTATACAAGCAGAGGTATTCCTTGTCCAAGCCTTTCCAGCTATAAGATGGTTCTGCTGTTAAGTGGCCATGCTTGCGTGAAAGGAAGGACAAACAAGAAAAAGAAGGATCAGATCTCTCTCTTTCTCTCTCTGAGAAACTCTCTTCTCATCTAAAAGAAGCTCTAGGATGAGCCAATAATGCATGAACCTGCCTGTTCTGATACAAATTTGTGGTAAGGATGGATCTATTCCTTTTTTAAAGAATTGGTTGAAAATAGGAATGGGCAAGAACTGGCTGACGAACCAAACTCCGTCACGAATTTTGGTCTGTTTGGGGTTCATGAATCAGAATTCATAAACCGACGAACCAGGATGCTCTACCATCAATTTTGGTGCAATTCGTGCTGGCTGACTGGCTGGGAGCTCTCTGTGCCTCCAGGGACCCTAGTTTTCAGTTCAAAATACACAAACTCAAAACACAAACAGTGGGAGCTTCAAAGATTTCAAACGATCACCCTGACCTGGATAGCCCAGGCAAGGCCAGTCAGATCTTGGAAGCTAAACTGGGCCACCTCTGGCAAGTACCTGGATGGGAGACCTCCTTGGAATAACAGGAGTCAGGAGGCAAGGGCAGATGTTATTCAGCCACCTCTCTGAATATCCTCCATACCCCCAGTATAGGTCATCATGACTCCCAGGTGCACACACACGCATATATAAAAATACAAAACAAGACAAAACAAAAAAAGATTTCAAACTATCTTGTCATTTCCCCCACAATAAAAAGTATTCCACTGCTTAGCATTCCATCCACCAGTACCAATTTCTTCTCATTTATCTTCCCTTAAAAGCATGAGAACGTAGAAAGTAGATCTTTTCAGCTTCACAAGGGCTCCTTATCTGCCCTTTCAAAAGGATCCTGATGAAGCCCTTGCATCAGATCCCTCCCAAAGGTAACCTGTACATGGAATACAGGAATACCAAGTATGATGCTAGGAGGAAACAGACCCACACACTGTGCAGCTTACTCAACCCTCCAGCCCTATAACCTTTCCCAGCTGTCCCTAGAAAGTCTTAGCTTCCCACCCACCCCCGTTTTTCCTGCACTCCCCCAAAGGGCCCCAGAAACCAGAACAATCTCTCAGCAGGCCATTTTTATACAACTTCAACCGCCAAGGAAAAATGATGAGTTTGAACTATTAACCCTACCCCAAGAAATGGCCAGAATTAAAAGGGTGCGTGTAACAAGCCTGCCGATGGGAACAGCATAAGAACAGGCTAAGGGTTGCCTTACAGTTCAAGATTGAGAAAATAAACAGCCTTACAATGGGGAGCAATGCCACCGCACACAAACATTAAATCAGAAGTTTGGACTGGACAAAAACAGATACAAATTTAAGCAGATGCAAAGAATGATTGAGACAAAAATGCTATATGTCAATACCACAGACGCCAAGTTAGCTGAAGCTCCCAAGTCTTTGACTGCTTGTAGGTATATAATAGGACTGAAAGGCCACAGTTATCTCAGTTCTTAACAGCTTTCGTGCAAAAAGTTTGCCTGTTTTCAGGAGTTAGGTCTTGCCTTGTAGCATTGGTCCATATCTGCATTTTTGTACTGTCATTAGGAATTGCAGTTTAGTTTCACCAGCCATGCACTCACCTACCAGCAGAAACTGAATTCACACACACACACACACATATCGAGAACAAGGGTTTCAGATCAGCATGTAGGACTACAGCTGCAGGACACAGATTATGAGAACTGAGCTGTACACACTGCACAAAACATGGCTTTGTCAAGTCATCAGCTCACTCAGTGAAAGTTTCATCGAGGATAAAGGGTTAACATTGAAAAATACCCGTGCAGGGCTTACAATTGGCTTTGGGTTCCCAACTGAGGATTGCGCATGCACAGATTCCTGTAACATTCTGAGCTGGAGAAGAACTTCACAGGAGAAATGCTACTCCATTCATAATATTTATTTTAACAATATTTATACCCTACATCCAAGCACGGTACTCTCAAGGCAGCTACAACCAAGCATTAAAAACTGGACAAATTTGTAAACAGTGAACCAATCAGTTACACATTTTAGCATCATCACTAGTGTGTAAATTGTGTTCCAGGATACCCAGAGATTCCTCAGAAGTTCATCAATGCACTCTCAGTTCATGGAGTGCAAAGAAACAGGGCTATGCCAACACACTCCATAAATCCCCATGTGCATCCTAAACAGGCCCCAAAAATTCCTCATAACTCAAGGGAATCCCACCGGCAGACATGTCAATATGGAAAGTGCTCTAGGAAGACAGAACGCATGAAAGTTCATCAAGATGAACCAGAGTTACTTGTAGTTAATCTATTTCCAACATGCCTTTTTTTACTGACATAAGGATTAACAGTTAAATTAGAAGAGTTCATTTCCAAAACAGGTTAGCATCCTGGAGGAGGAGACAATCGTGGTATTTAATTAGCTCTCTCCAACTCTTCTGAAGCTACTACATCACACTGACCCATGTGGGCAGAAGGAAATCTTGGAAGAGACATTCATTTCATTGGTTTTCAGAAGGCCTGGCCCAACTAGTACCAAAATATCTGTGTATGTCTGTATAAAAAAAGCTATTTCAGTTTATAAATCAGTTAATATGCCACCAAATCCAGTTTAAAGGGATAACAGGTAGGCAGAGGCATATACCCCAGGAACAGCTACTTGACCTAAGTCCTTCTAACCACAGAATCTATGTTACAAGGACACAGAAAGAGGCATTCCGAGTTCCCTTCCCTTGGAAGCTCTCCAAAACCTGACAAAAGCACTGTCTATCTGGATAAATTTATGCTGGTTTGTAAGAAAAACCATTAATCTTTTCATTTTATTCCTGAGGAAGGGTGATAGAAGTTTACAGAAGCACCCCCCCCCCAAAAAAAAAATCACTTGGCTGAGCAAGGAATTCAAAATATGCCTTTCTCCACACAACCCAACCCATCATCTCTTAATACAGACTTAATGGAAAAGCAAGAAGGTTGCAGGACAGAGTCATGACCTTTGTCTCTGTTTTGCTTAAAGCCACATTGCGAATTTATGGGAAGAGTGGAGATGTGTCTTTCCGATTCACAACTCTGTTTCTTATGCACTGTAGTGTAGCCCTTTTCATATGTTATGTCCATGAATACAGAAAACCTTGCATTCATGTGCAAATTGTTGTGTCAAATGTAGTTACCATGTTCCATGGGCAATATGGAGTGATGCCCATATTTAATATGATTGTACAACCTTCATACCCTTGGTTTCCCTAGAATTCTGGCTTCTCTGTGCCCCACAATTGCCACATTTAGCAACAAAGTGCCAAGTCACCTGGCTGTTCAGCAGAAAGTACATCTTGCAATGCCCTGGGTGGGGGATCTATGGAGAATAAAACAGTCGAGCAAGATTTATGGGTTGAAAACAAGCCACTTTTTGCTTAGTTGATCACCATTAAAAATGAAAGAGATGGCAAGGGCTATGTAAATGAACACACCCCAGGAAGAAGCAAATCAAATACATTTTGGTGCATCCAGACGATTCCCCTGTGAAACAGCATATCATAGCACTGGAACAGGTAGGAAGAGGAGAGAGAGGAGGAAAAGGACAAGGAAAATAGGATGCATAGGATCTGGTTTACTGTGGGAATTCTCAACAATTCATGCAGATGTTTTGGTAAATGGGCAATGAAAACAAACAAGTTTTAATCTTCAGAAAAGCTCTGAAATGACAGAGCAGTTGTACTGTATTCATGACTGAAAACAATGCAATTGCCATACGCTGGTATGCACAGTGCTTTAAACCGCCGACTGTATAAACCTTAAAAGATACTGAAATATGGTATAGCTTCAGAAAGGCCGCTGAAGCATAAAATTGGAATCTAATTATTCTATTGCATTTTAGCCCACCCTTTCTCCAGAAAGTGCAGGACGATATGCATGGATTTCCACTACCACCATTTTATCCTGACATCATGAGGGAGTTTATGCAGATATACCCAGGGCTTTTTCTGTAGCAGGAACTGCTTTGTATATTAGGCCACACCCTCTTAATGTAGCCAATCCTCCTGGAGCTTACAGTAGGCCCTTGGAGGATTGTAAGCTCTTGTAGGATTGGCTACATCATGGGTGTGTGGCCTAATATGCAAAGGAGTTCCTGCTACCAAAAAAAGCCCTGGATACACCACTGCTTTAAGGTCAGCCAGTCTGCTTCATAGTCCAGGGGGAACTGGAACCCAGACCTCCTTTTTTCCCCTTTTCTTTCCATTCTATTTTTTATTGATTTTTCAAGATTACAAAACAAAACCAAAATAAACTTTACATATTGCTCAAGCTTTAGAGTAGTACATACAAATCTTATCATTTTATTCTATCTTTGTTAGAACCCAGACCTCCTTGAACCAACAGTATTCCCACCTGTTCCCATAGTTCTTTGCACTTTTACAGCCCATTTAAACCCAAAGGCCGCTGACACCAACACAAAGCTGCAGTTCAGTGGTTTGGTTGCAATAGCAAATTATGGTTTGCTGAGGAAGCAGAAGTCATTAGTGCACTGGCTGCATACAAGGGGAGGAAGGAGAAGAGAACACAGGCACCCAAGGGTCTCCAAGGTGCATACATACAGTGGCAAACCATGGGTTACCATTATCCCTGTAAGCTGAGTTAGTGTGAGGTAGCTCACAGTTTTTCAGCCACCGGCTCACACATTTTCCTCTTTGCTCAGAAAAATGGGCAAACTACTTCATGCAGTAGCGCTTAACTTTAATGCCAGTAGCTCACAAAGCAAAATTTTTGCTCACAAGACTCCACAGTGTAGAGGAAGCATTGGTCTGAACTAAGCCCCAAAGGATTTTTGACATTACAGCAGCCACGTGAAGGTCTACAAGAGCTTCTGAGCGGACACCGTGTTTAAATTGGGCCACAGAAACAGCAGAAACAGAACCAAAGAAGAGGCAGCTTCTGCAACTAGAACCAACTCTTAGCCTTTGTGTATATACTGTCCTCATTTTGTGTGTATTATCAAGGTTCTTCATATTCTATCTATTTTTAAAAGTCTGAAACATAATTAAACTTAATTTATGGAAGTTTCTTGGCAAGGAGTAGCATGACGGCTGGCAGAAGCATAAATAAATTAATGCCGGATTGCAGGGCAATGCAAAGAGAAAACATCATAGGGAGGAGGGTGGGGTTCTCCTGCGTCGTGCCGATGCAGAGTTCAAAAGTTGTCATACAAACATATGAACATATGAAGCTGCCTTATACTGAATCAGACCCTCGGTCTATCAAAGTCAGTATTGTCTTCTCAGACTGGCAGCGGCTCTCCAGGGTCTCAAGCTGAGGATTTTCACGCCTACTTGCCTGGACCCTTTTTGGAGATGCCAGGGATTGAACCTGGGACCTTCTGCTTACCAAGCAGATGCTCTATCACTGAGCCACCGTCCCTCCCCTTTGGGGATGAGCATGCATCAGGACAGAGTGTAAACTTTTTTTTCCCAAAAGACAGAGTAGAAATCACCTGAAACCAATCCTGTTTGAATCTGCTGTACGTCTAACACACAACGTGGACCTTAAAAAAGTAAAGGTAAGCACCGTATAAGCACCAAGTCATTACCGACCTATGGGGTGACGTCACATCTGGACAGTTTCTTGGCAGACTTTTTTACAGGGTGGTTTGCCATTGCCTTTCCCAGTCATCTACACTTTACCCCCAGAAAGCTGGGAACTCATTTTACTGACCTTGAAAGTATGGAAGGCTGAGTCAACCTTGAGCCTGCCATCTAAACCCAGCTTCCATCGGGATCGAACTCAGGGCGTGACCAGAGCTTGGACTGCAGCTTACTACTCTGTGCCATGGGGCTCTTAATGTGGACCTTAGCAGAGCTTAAAATCACGTCACACGGTAGTATCCCTTCCCAAAGCTCTTGTTAAACAATTCTTGTAATGTCCAATCTGAAGAAGAGTCCCTAGAGTTGCCAGCCTCCAAGTGGGGCCTAGTTATCAGGAATTACAACTGATCTCCAAACAGAGATCAGATCCCTTAGAGAAAATGGCTACCTTAGAGGGTAGGCTCTATGGCATTATACTGTACTGACGTCCTTCCCCTCCCCTTTCTAAACCCTACCTGCCCCATGTTCTGCCCCCAAAAATCTCCAGGTACTTCCCAACTAGGAACTTGAAGTCCTAGTGAACTCAAAAGCTCACAAACTGTTGTGTGTCACTGAGCTGGTCCTAAAAAAAGGTATACATGAACTGTGTCCTCAGTTTTTGTATTGTGCAAACGTTGTCTACAGATCTGGAAATGAATCTTTTATCAATACAGAAACTTGTTTTTTCTCTAAAGTGGGAAGAGAGATTGAACAGCGCATTTCGTACTAGAAAGCATAATACAAACAGAATTCCATCCGACTAAACAAACACATATGAAGAGTTCTATAATCTGGTTGAATTGGAGGTAACACTTCAAACACCTAAACGTGAGTTGTCATACTAGATATTTTAAACCTAGCCCAAACTCTGGCATAATATAAATAATCCCAGACAGTGTTCATTTTTCCCTACACTTAATGCAGGCTTTTCTAAAAGTTTAGGACTAGCAGCAGCATAATCTAAATATCATCTAAATCCACTGATTCCTAACCTGGGACACACTGATATGTTTCTTGGTACCCACTTCCTTCTGCATAAAGCAAAGAGTCAATCCCAACTTTCCTCCACCTTACTGGAGCAGGAGGTGTTTCATAAAACCCAGAGAGAATTCACTTTAGTGAGGACCTATTTGGAAACAACTGCCGCCACCCCCCCTTCCCCCCCAGATTATATTTAGCCTGGAATCCCCAAATATTTTGTGACCTGCCCCAGCCCCTGTTGTTGTCATTTTAGAGCTGGCCATGCTCCCCTAAAGCTGCCATTTTATGGTGCTACCCCCTAAATGTCTTCAAAACCCAAGAGTATTTTGGGATTGGATAAACATACGGAGCAGAGGTCCATAAGGGATTGGATAAACATGTGGAGCAGAGGTCCATCAGTGGCTATTAGCCACAGGGTATTGATGGAACTCTCTGTCTGGGGCAGTGATGCTCTGTATTCTAGGTGCTTGGGGGGGGGCAACAGAGGGCGGGCTTCCAGTGTCCTGGCTCCACTGATAGAACCTCGGGTTTTGGCCACTGTGTGACACAGAATGTTGGGACTGGATGGGCCACTGGCCTGATCCAATATGGCTTCTCTTATGTTCTTAGTACTCACGGGCTCCACAAGGTTGGAGATCACCATCAAGAAAGAGGAAGCATCAAGCACGTGCTTGCTTTGAATTACCAACACCACGTTATTCATAATAACTGTGTTCTACTTTACACAAAACTACTTACCTCCAGACGAGAGGCAAATCAAGGGTTTCTAATTGCTTTCCTCCCTTCTCAGACTGCGCCCTCTGTTTAACCCCAACCATACAATACACCAGCTAGTTAAGGGACAGAGTTTGTTTCGGGATAAGACCCTAAAGAAAACAAACCTTGTTGTTATTCCTAGAAGAGGTTTTGGGCTCCCCCCCCCCCTTGTTTTCAGAAGCCAAAGTCCTTCTTTTTAATCACAGTCTGCTTTCACAAAGCGGATGTTAGTGTAGACTTATCAATGCTTTAAAATATATATATTTGGCCACCTCTCTTTTTTTTTGGTAAAACCTATTTCCCCTCAACAGTTGGGCCCTGCCTGCCAACCCCTGGCGAAGCTGGATTCCTCTCAGAACAGGGAGCAAAGAGGACAAAGGGTGAGAAGTCAGAAAGAGGCCTGGATACGAACTTTCGATGAACTCCGTCGGGAAGGAAAGAGCACGGGTGAAACACACCAGGCACAGCTCTCCAATTTTTTTTTAAGCTCCTCACAGGAGGGGAGGGGTCCTTCTGAATCCCCCTCCGCACAACAACAGGCCCTGGAAGCACCGAGCTCCGAGAAGACAGAGGGATATTCAAAGCTGCCTTCCCAGGGGGTACATTCAGAAAAGGAAGATGCCAGCACAGCTCCTTTCTCAAACAAATCCATCAGCAGCAGAACTAGGGGCCAGCCAGGAGGGTTTGTATTTAGCAAAAAACCCCAAGCGAGAATTCCTTTTTATTTTTAAAGTCACAGCGGAGTTTGAAAAGGAGGGGGAGAAGGGAGCCACTGGGAAGGCATGATGGCGTACGCTTCCCTTAGATATGCATCGAGAGGGAATGAAAGCTTCAAGAGGAGCAGCCCCACGGAGAAAACAACTACTTAAGGGTAAGGGAAGGCACGGCAACACAGATTTTTCATTGTTAAATCTACAAGAACTTGTATGAAACTCTTCTGTGTTTTCCCCTGAAGTTTATACTAGGCCATGAGTAATTTTCTCTCTGTTCCCATCAACTGGCCCAGGATGGCATTTGTAAGAAGAAAAGGCCACCACAACAATCGTTCTCCTTACATAGCCTTGGAGAGAAAAGGTAGGCAACGCAGCAGGAAATGGTTCCGTTCAGAACAAGAAACTGTGATGAAACTGTCTCAGGCAGGGTTAATACGGGAAGCAAAATTGTAGGGCCTATAATTCGTATATCTCAGTTACACAGAATATATGGGATAGACTGAGAAAATACCAGGTTCCCAATATTTCACCTAGATCTCTTTTTTCCCATTCACCTCAACTTCAGACATGGATCCCAAACATAAATCATTCTCTATGCTCTGCCAGGACAACTCCACTCATGTCAACAGGGACTGACTAGAGGCTTAGGGATAAAAATGGGGCTTTTTAACCAATTCAGGTCCATTTGGCCTGGAAAATATTAGTATTCCTGAATATTTTTGAATACCAATATCAGTTTTGGTATTTGGGTAAATATTCGGGAAACTAGAATTTATTCGGCTCCATTATACCCTAAGGGGACCATTCCCAGAGAGTATAATGGAGAAACGATTTAAACTTAAAATCCTTGCTGAGCTGACTCAGGCCACCACAACTATTTTTCAGGATTTCTTTGGCCTGGTATATACTGAGTGCACATCCCTAATGCCAACCTGCAAATGGGCAAAATCAACTACTGCCTGTACATAGACTTTCTCTGTGTAAATCTGCTACACAGATTTACTTGGATAAATGGTTAGGACTTGTGTCCTATATAGTTGTATGTAACTTATTGTATGTAGGAATCTAGTATGTATTTTCTGTACAGCTTAGTATGTCATGTAAATACTTATGTTACATTTCAGTTCCTTCTGGAGGCTCCAGACTTCAAAAATCCCACTGCATTGGTTACTGAATGTCCCATTTTATTGATTGTACTGACTCACTATGTTCAATCCAACTTGAGACCCTATGAGAAAGGCAGACTGTAAATAACACAAACAAATAAAATACGAACAAAACAGTCAAGAACTGGGAAACAACCAAATGAAGAGATTCAGGCAAAAAGGTATATAGTGTCATATATGGTGGACATGCCATAAGTAAAAAGAGATCAAGTATTAGTCTTCTAATCCACATATAAAATCCCATTAGACACCAAAATTTATGCATTCAAATGACATGGATAAAATTTAGTTTTCCTCAACCAGAATTAAACTAACTTCTCTATTAGTGACTGCAAGGATGTGAGATTGCAGCGGAAAAATTAAAACATCCCCATCCATGCAGAAGAGATCATGTGAATAAATCCAATATATGGATTTATTTATTAATGGGTAAGATGAGATCACAGATGGACATTGGGCTGGATCTACAGGATGATGTGTGTACAGAAGGGGGCGGGGTGACTGCTGCTGATTGTTTCTTTCCTGCTTGCTCTTCCTTGGGAGACCCCAGATTCCCAGGAGCAGTATTTTAACCTACAGCAGAAGGGAGAGGTAAGGAGGTCTTCCTCCACTCCACCCTATAAGCAGAAATTTCCGATGCATCCAAACCACTGATACCACTTTTTCGTAAGGCATTTATTCTTGGTGGGTCTTTTGTTTCTTTGTTTTTGCATACCGAAGACAACCCAATTAAATGTCGTCACATTCAACATATATATCTCAGTATTAAAAGCTATATAGACATACAGATTATGAATACATTTAAATGGAACCCATGATACTATAAAATTATACGTGGTCCTCATTAATACAAATCCATGTAACACAAACATCTCTGTAACTTGTCCCTGGTGATGTTAATTTAGTCGCAGCATTTTGCAGCTAAAGGCTTTTATTCTAATGATGTTTCTTTTCTACAGAAGAGAATCTCTCTCTTGGAATTGGGGGGACTTAATTCCAATTAGCCCTGACCTGGATAGCCCAGGCTAGTCTAATTTTGTCAGATCTTGGAAGCTAAGCAGGGTTGGCCCTGGTCAGTATTTGGATGGGAGACCACTAAGGAAGTCCAAGGTCACAATGCAGGGGCAGGCAAGGGCACATTACCTCTGAACATCACTTGCCTTGAAAACCATATGAGGTTGCCATAAATTGGCTGCAACTTGACGGCAAAAAAAAAAAAAACTCAACTAAATTAATGAAGGGTTAGAGTTAAATTCTAGCAGGAGCTCCTTTGCATATTAGGCCACATACCCCTGATATAGCCAATCCTCCAGGAACTTACAAGGCTCTTTTTTTGTAAGCTCTTGGAGGATTGGCTACCTCAGGGGGTGTGGTCTAATATGCAAAAGAGCTCTTGGTAGAATTCCACCCATGGTTGAAATGATTTCTAGTTCAGAGTGCATACTAGAAAAGGCCAGTCATAAGAGAGACCTACTGGTAACAGATGGCATCATCAATGTTGACTCAGTGGCAGATATCAAAACCCTGTATATTTCACTTCTACCAGGATGGATTCACACATCTATTTTTTCCCCTGCCACAAGGTGACTTTATGAAGTCTCCGGATATTCGAATTAAATCATATCCTGCGAAGAGTGGATAATTCAGTAAAGCTGACTTCCTTGGGCTTGCCAGTTCCAATGGGTTGATTTGAGATGGACCTTGCCAGAGTACTCATCAAACCCAGGATTTCATGAATCTTTAAAAACAAAACAAAACTGAACTTCAGGATGGAGTGCTACACTTGGACTTTAGCAAGAAAAGAGCTCAAATTCCAAAATCAGCCCATAAGTTCCCAGGGTGGTTGGTTTCTCCAACTTGGAGAAGGCATTTCTCTCTTTAAATCACTTCTCCAAGTCAAACCAGCCAGCAGCTTGGAGAATGCATTTTAAGTTAAAGTTGCTTTCTTTCTACCTCTCTCTTCCCATCTATTTGGTTTCCTTCCTTCCGTCCGTCGGTCTTTCCTTCCTTCCCCTGAACATCTGATATTCAAGTCTTGTGGCTCTCAAATATCTGATGTTTACTCTATGTGGCTCTTATGTTAAAGCAAGTTTGGCCACCTCTGTTATATATACAGATAGTGTCACTTGTATTCCAACATACATAGGTAACATAACGAGCAGTTTTATGACTCTATCCATTCACACTCCATGTAAAAATCCGACATGGGAGAAGTGAACTGCATTCACACAGCCCCATATGGTCTCATGAAGGAACTTCCTAACCCCTGCCTCACTTAGCAGACACACACGCACACTTGGCCCAATAGTCAGGCTGTCTATGGCTCTAATTCACAGCCACCAAAGCTGCGTAGAACATACCTGCTGCCTATAATCTTTTCATGTCTTGAACAGGATCCATCCAGCATCTTCAAATTATGCTGGGATTTCCACATTCAGAGCTCCCAGAAGTTTATTGGTTTTGTAGAAAATGACAGTACAGGATCCTAATTCAGATTAGGAATACACCATGAATATAACACCCTTCCCCCATCCTATTTCCCTGGCCTGAAGTGACCAGGCAGAACTGCCATTTTCCTTATTTGGGGAAAAGATACAGACACTACATAAAATGCCTGTATCTTTGCACTGGTGCTGAAGAAGACTCTTGAGAGTCCCTTGAACGGCAAGATCAAATCAGTCAATCCTAAAGGAAATCAACCCTGACTGTTCCCTGGAAGGTCAGATACTGAAACTGAAGCTCAAATACCTCAGCCACCAAATGAGAAGGGATTACTCACTGGAGAAGACCCTGATGCTAGGAAAGACTGAAGGTAAGATAAGAACGGGATGGCCAAGGATGAGATGGTTATGCCAGTATGCTGATGACACCCAGCTCTATCTACTTATGGACGGCCGACCGGTCTGCGCCCCAGAAAACCTGGACCGGGCACTACAGGCCATGGCTGAGTGGCTCAGACTGAGTGGACTGACATTGAATCCTGCGAAGACAGAGGTCCTTTGTTTGGGCCGTCGGGGACCGGGAGGGGAAATCCCTCTGCCAGCTTTTGACGGTGTACCGCTGAGGCCAGCGGACAGGGTCAGGAGCCTGGGGGTGCTATTGGAGCCGTCCCTAAAGATGGAGGCTCAGATAGCGGCCACTGCCAAGTCTGCGTTTTTTCATCTTAGACGGGCAAGGCAGTTGGCCCCCTTCCTGGCCCCTGACGACCTAGCAACAGTGATCCATGCCACGGTCACCTCGAGGTTGGATTACTGCAATGCCCTCTACATGGGGCTGCCCCTGTGCCGGACCCGGAAATTGCAGCTAGTGCAGAATGCCGCGGCCCGGCTGTTACTGGGCCTCCCAAGGTGGGGGCACATCCGGCCGGGCCTTCGGGCTCTGCACTGGCTTCCAATAATATACCGAGTCCGGTACAAGGTGCTGGTCATCACCTTTAAAGCCCTATATGGCCTGGGACCTGCCTACCTGAGGGACCGTCTCTCCCCACACGTTCCCCAGAGAGCACTGAGGTCTGGCACTCAAAATCTGCTCATCATCCCCGGGCCCAAGGAAGTGCGTCTCAAGGCAACTAGAGACAGGGCCTTTTCCACAATGGCCCCTATGTGGTGGAACCAGCTACCGGAAGAGGTGAGGGCCCTGCGGGACCTTGCTCAGTTCCGCAGGGCCTGTAAGACAGCCCTCTTCCGGTTAGCCTATGCCTGATGAGATAATGTAGCTACCAGATTTTTGTGTTTATACTGTATAGTTTAATGTTTAATTTTAAGGTTTTTAGGTTTTAATTGTCTGATTTTAGAGGTAATAACTTGCTCTGATTTTACTGTTTTATTGTTTTATTGTTGTTGTAAGCCGCCCTGAGCCACTTGTGGGAAGGGCGGGATAGAAGTCACCAAATAAATAAATAAATAAATAAATAAATAAATGGTTAGCATTATCGATGCAATGAACATGAATCTGAGGGAACTTAGGAGGATGGTGGAAGATAGAAGGGTCTGAAGTGATGTGATCCATGGGGTTATGAAGAGCCAGACTCAACTGTGCAACTGAACAACAACAATCTTTACACTAGTGGGAAACAAGTTTCTGTGAGGCCACTGCGGATAAGAGAGGGGAGGGCATGTTGGTCCCAACTGAAGAACCATAAAGTTGCTGTTTACGAAGAAAAAAAAATGCCTGATGGCTCCAAATATGGAACTGTCAACAGAATAAAATTAGAGTCCAGTGGTACCTTTAAGACCCGACAAAGTTTTATTCAAGGTGTGAGCTTTCATGCACATAGAAAGCTCATACACCTTGAATAAAATTTTGTCTTAAAGGTGCCACTGGACTCTAGCTTTATTCTATTGTTTCAGACCAACACAGCTACCAACCTCGAACTCTTGACAATATTTCATCTATGAACCACAAAAAATAAATGTGCCTGAAGCACGTGAAGAATAACACTCCATTGACTCAACACAGGTCTGCTTCTTTCTACAGCTACCCCCTTTTCCATCTTGGTTTCTCTGGCTATATATATTCTGAAGTTCAACCTTCTTTTTCCAATTCACACTAAAAAATAATTACCACAAACTCCATTGTTTTAACTAACCTAAATATACACATGGGAAATTCTGTCCAGTTTTTACAACTTCTTCCAATGGGGGAGGTGATGTAACAGACAATCTTCTCTAAACCCTTATTATGTGAGCAGGGGAACTTCTGCTCCTTGTGAGAAATACAGCTTGTCATTTAACAGAAACAAACTCTGTTCTGAAGTAGGGGAAGAAAACTGCCACCACCACCTCAAAGTTCCAGTCAAAAGCAAGGACTTCCCCATAGAAAAAAACAACTTTCCCTTCAATGTTCACTTCCATGAGTAGCGAATAAATCGCATGCACAATCCCGATAAGCGTTTGCCAGTAATTAAACGTCAGAGAGTTCTGGTGTTGTTTTCTTTCAGAGATGTGCACATGGAAGGTGTTGATTTAGACTGGTAATTCTCCTCGTAGGCAACAAGTGTTTTTCTTTGCTGTCAAAGGAGGAGAGACCTGCATAACTCAAAAGCTGGTATACCAACCGAACTTAATCGCCAAAGAGAGCTAACCCTTTGTGTCATATCTATATAGTCAAACCCTATTCACAAGTTACAATGAATACACATACAATCCATGCACAGTGTACACTTGATTTCCTTTAAACATGCACTGAGTAAATTCCATGTTGCGGTCAATGCAAGTACAGCTGAACATGTGATTGAAATCAGATACATCCGGTAATGGTCCCGTGTTTCATCTTCACAGTGAACACACCATCCCTCTTATGTACAAACGTACGCATGTACAGACAATGCACATGCACTCATTGTAACGTGAACAGGGCTTCAGACACTTGACATTAGAACATGGCTGTTTCAAAGGGTGATACAAACGCTTCTTCTGTGTACTTCCCAATAATAGAAGGGGAGGGAGCTAAAAACTTTCCTGATAATACAGAGAAGCAGGAAAAAAAGGTTTCAGAGGGTATCTGTGCAGTAAAAAAGTAAAGTTAGTCTCCTGTGCAAGCACCAGTCATTTCCGATTCTGGGGTGACTTCACATCACGATGTTTTCACGGCAGACTTTTTAATGGGGTGGGTTGCCATTGCCTTCCCCAGTCATCTACACTTTCCCCCCAACAAGCTGGGTACAGTAGGACAGCTAGATTCAGAAGCGTTGATTCTCAAAAGCTGACACGAACACACCCAAATGTTGTGGGTCTCTGCTAGATTTGAATCTAGCTTTTTTTAATTTTTTTTTTTTTAAAGGTGTCAGAGAGGCAACAGCAAAAAGGGGAAAGGACAATCAGACGGGAAGGCACAACATCATCATGGACTGGACAGGCCATAACCCGAAGCTTCAGGCAGCAAACTTTTAAATGGAGAGAGGTTTGGAAAACTGAAGGCTTTTTAGTTTTGTTTTTGAGGAAGCACAGAATGCAAAGGTGAACAGAGGTGAGAAAGCAGAAACCGGTGACAAAGAAAACCCTGCACGAAATCCAAGAAGAGCCCAATTAAAGCCGTTAACCAGATCCCCACCACTAACACCCCTCCTCCTTTCCAAGGGAGAAAAACTGCTTTGCTGTGTTCCTACAGCTAGATTCCCTTTGTCTTTATATGGTTCTCATTTGCCTTCCCCACCATTCCCCCTCCCGCCTTCCCCAGCTTGAGCAGAGGAATCCCCTTGCCTAGAATTTTCAACTGGGAGATGCAAGAAAAGCATTCATTCTTAAAGGTTCAGAGTCTCCTGCCAAACCAGCCCCCGCTGGATTCAAGATACAGCAAAGGCAAAGAACCGTCTCTCTCCCACATAACACCACCAAGTCTGGCTATTCAGGCACTTCCTCCCCCCACCCCCTTTGCTAAGTACATGACAGGCGCTCAAGGGCTGCAGCGAGAGTTGGCAGCGGTGGCGACTGCATTCCACAGATGACACCCCCCACCACCACCCCGCTGCCACTCCATTCTAGACTTTGCATCAAGGAGCTGCGGAGCCAGAACCTCTGAATATTCCTGCTCCGACAGGTAACCTGAAACTCAGATGCTGGAAAATATGTAAAAGCCGTCAGTGAATGGTGCAAATTCAGATTTGAAATACGATCTGAGCGGGGAGGCGGCCCCAGCTCCCATTGCATCTTATGATTTACCTTCGGGTTTTTTTGGGTTTTTTTTTTGCAGCAAGGCCTAAATTGGAGAACGTTCCCTACCCCCACAGGGGGAAATCTCAGGTCTCCTTACTAAAGCCTACAGCACAGCACAGCCAGGAACGAACTCTTCCCCCCACCCCCCTCCAAACATGCACACCCCGTCTGAAGGCAAAACAATGCCTTTGGCTACCATCAGAGACATATAAAGTTGCAAATAGGTCTTGGCAGGTTCAAAAACTGCCTGGCTTCGTTAGGGTTCCCCCTCCTCTTGTGCATTCTTGATGGAGAAATACGCTGAATGTGTATGATGTTAGTTTGCACTCGGCTAATCTTTTTCTTTCCCCTTTTTAAAAAAAGTTTGCACACAGTGCACAATTGCACATTTTACAACGTGCTTATGAAACCCATAGCCAGGCTAATTCTAGGGATCACTTGCATAGATGGCTTTACCGTGCATGTGGTATCTACAGAAGATCAGGTTGAATTGCCCTGGTCCCTTGCAGGCCTGGACTGTCTTCCTGGCTGACAATACAATACTGATCTTCCCCTGCACATGGGTTAGAACAGGGGTGGGGACCCTTTTTTCTGCCAAGGGCCATTTGGATATTTATAACATCATTCGCAGGCCATACAAAATATGGTTATATGCAGGGCTTTTTTTGAGCAGGAAGGCACAAGAACGCAGTTTCGGCTGGCTTGAAACCAGGAAATGTGGTCTAATATGCAAATGAATTCCTGCTGGGCTTTTTCTTATTAAAAAAGCCCTGGTCACATGCCATCTTTAAGGATGCATAGGAGGCTGCCACATGAACATTAGAAATAAGTGCAATTAAAGGCCCAGCGACAGGGACAATGATGCTAAAACATAAAATGATGTGTTTGCAATTAGGCATCCACAGCCAATCCATTCAGAATGAGGCTGCACATGGGTTAGAACAGGGGTGGGGACCCTTTTTTCTGCCAAGGGCCATTTGGATATTTATAACATCATTCGCAGGCCATACAAAATATGGTTATATGCAGGGCTTTTTTTGAGCAGGAAGGCACAAGAACGCAGTTTCGGCTGGCTTGAAACCAGGAAATGTGGTCTAATATGCAAATGAATTCCTGCTGGGCTTTTTCTTATTAAAAAAGCCCTGGTCACATGCCATCTTTAAGGATGCATAGGAGGCTGCCACATGAACATTAGAAATAAGTGCAATTAAAGGCCCAGCGACAGGGACAATGATGCTAAAACATAAAATGATGTGTTTGCAATTAGGCATCCACAGCCAATCCATTCAGAATGAGGCTGCACATGGGTTAGAACAGGGGTGGGGAACCTTTTTTTTGCCAAAGGCCATTTGGATATTTATAACATCATTCGCGGACCATACAAAATTATCAACTTAAAAAACAGTGGTCCACAGAGGGAGAAAAATTAATACAAATAATTGTTTTTCTATTTAGAATCATGTGGGGAGAGCCTGATTTGGCGCACACACAAATACACACACAAATACACACAAATATACACACACAATACAAATAATTGTTTTTCTATTTAGAATCATGTGGGAAGAGCCTGATTTGGCGCACACACACACGGCCCACCACCCTAGGCAAATGCCTAGGTTTAGGGCTTTTTTCCTAGAGGCGACCACATAGTTTGGCTCGGCCCAGCAATCCCTGAGGGCCAAACCAAGTGATCTCGAGGGCCATAAACGGCCCTCGGGCCAGACATTCCCACCCCTGGGTTAGAATCAGAACAGACTGACCCCCTGCCCAATGGTCATCATGCATTGACTATGACACAAACTTGGCTGGAGGTATGCACACACAACACTAAGCATTTTTTTCTGTGTCACTATTCTGCACAGTTCCAGCAAATACAACACCCCTACATCGGCGAACATGTTTAGATCAAAACTGCGGTCGTACACAACATTCACAGAAAGGAAATCCCCTTGGTCTCCCAAATGCTATTAATTCCTTCATGCAAAGCTACTTTATATGAAGAGCCAGACCACTGGTCAACTATGGCCCATACTGTCTATTGAACATATGAAGCTGCCTTATATTGAATCAGACCCTTGGTACATCAAAGTCAGTATTGTCTACTCAGACTGGCAATGGCTCTCCAGGGTCTCAAACTGAGGTTTTTCACACCTATTTGCCTGGACCCCTTTTAGTTGGAGATGCCAGGGATTGAACCTGGGACCTTCTGCTTATCAAGCAGATGCTCTACCACTGAGCCACCGTCCCTGGCAGTGGTTCTTCGAAGTCTCTCAAGCAAAAGGTCTTTCACGTGAGCTACTCCTTTTAACTGGAGATGCTGGGGACTGAAACTAAGACCTTCTGCATGCAAGCAAGTTGTTCTCCCACTGGGTCACAACCTCCTTCCTGATAGGGTGAAGTCCACAGGTTCCAAAGTAGAAGACACTAAAGAGGTCAACTATGAAACCAGCCTTCTGGCCACAGACAGGATATTGTTTACTCATCTCAACTCTGACAGATGCCGGTTCAACCCTTTCTTCAAAAGCCTGTAGGCCAGAAAGGACATTCCACAGCCTGTACCAACTCCACCCTTTCACAAAGAGCTCCACTTGAATTCTTACTACAACATCCAGACCAGGGAGGTGGAGGAGTGCTAGGAGGCCCTGTATGCGAAGCTTAAGGCACCCCAGGTGTGCAAATGTCAAAACCGTGGTCCTAAAAGGCAGAAAGCAAATTCCAGCCACCTTGGGAAATATGGAACAACTTCAGAACACAGGCTCTGCAAACAGCAATCAGCACTTTGGAAGTGGGGGAGAGGACAGAAGAGCTTTGGCAGATACACCCATTCTTAATCTTCCTTCCAAGCCCTGCAAAAAAGAGTATTTGCTCAGGAACTCACCAGAGGAGGAGAAAAAGGGTAGGGAGGCTAAGCAAGAAAATTAGGAGTTGCAAGATGCCAGCTTCAGGGCTGGATCCCGCACCATCTTTCCATGCGAACAAGAAGCTGGAAATTTTGAAGCCACCTCTCTCCGTACCTAGATGGGCCTAAATGGCGCCTCTCAGATACTCCACCTGCTACTTCGGTTCTTGTTTTTTTGCTCGCAATACTCTGCAGCTTAGAGGAAACATTGCCTATGACGTCAATAGAACTGCAGAGTATTGCGAGCGAAAAAAAAAGAAAATAGACCATTAAACCAGGTCGGTAGCCATGTTGGTCTGAAGCAGCAGAACAAAGTTTTGAGTCCGGTGGCAGCTCTGATAAAGTTTTATTCAAGGTGCCAAGACACTTAGACCATTACACGTTACACTACAGCCCATTCACCCTAACCCATAAGCTCTTAATTCTGTCCTGCAGTTTTGCTGGAAGGCCCCAAAGATAGATACTTGCATAAACCATTCCGAGAGGCTGCTCCACAGCTGGGGGCAGTAACGGAGAAGGCCTGGGCTGTAACAGAGCATATTTTTGAGAGACAGAGGATAGCTAAGATACCATGTTGTGACTAGTGGAATTGCCTCTTTGGTTCCTGTCAGGAGAAACCATCCTTCAAATATATTACCCCTGGGTCATGAACAGTTTTAAAGGTACAGAACGCTGGGAGTCCAGTGGCACCTTTAAGACCAACAAAGTTTTATTCAAAGCTGTTGGCCTTAATATAGGACATAACATAGGAAGCTGCCTTATACTGAATCAGACCTTTGGTCCATCAAAGTCAGTATTGTCTTCTCAGACTGGCAGCAGCTCTCCAGAGTCTCAAGCTGAGGTTTTTCGCACCTATTTGCCTGGACCCTTTTTTGGAGATGCCGGGGATTGAACCTGGGACCTTCTGCTTCCCAAGCAGATGCTCTGCCACTGAGCCACCGTCCCTCCCCTAAAGGTACCACTGGACTGTCGCTTTGTTCTGTTGCTTCAGGCCAACACGGCTGCACACCTAGATCTAGTCTTAAAGGTAAACGGCAACACCTAAAAACAAATAGGCAGTCAGCAAAGGGATATCAGCCAGCAAAGAGCAATGTTGTCCCAATGGGCAGAGCTCAATAATGAATGGGGCTGCCACACACTGCACTGGCTAGAGTTTCAGTTTGTCCTATGCATGCACATATTTTTTGTATGCCAAACTCTACATATTCTCAAAGGCTTCCTGCACTGACTTCTCTTGCAGCTCCTGTTCAGCCATTTTGGTGTAGTGGTTAAGAGTGGTGGACTCTAATCTGGAGAACTGGGTTTGATTCCCCACTCCTCCATCACATGCAGCCAGATGGGTGATCTTGGGTCTGTCACAGTTCTCTCAGAGCTCTCTCAGTCCCACCTACCTCACAGGGCGTCTGTGGTGGGGAGAGGAAGGGAAGGCGATTGTAAGCCACTTCCGAGACTTCTTCAGAAAGTGAAGGGCAGGTTATAAAACCAACGCTTTTTCATTCAGTCTGGGCTTATGTGGGAGAACTTCCCCATAGATTGTGGGTCACAGCTTCCTGCCCGTAGCCCTACCGCTGTTAACTGCACCCAACCCTGCCCCATCATCCCCTAAAGACAACCATGCCATCTTGCAACCATTATATGAACACCAAAATAATAACCTATTAAAAAGGCTGTTTCCTAACTATGAGACCTTTATATGGACTGTCGATGGATAACTTGCTGGGAAGACATGGAAGGCCCTTTTTTGGAGCAGGAACTCCTTTGCATATTAGGCCACACACCCTTGATGCAGCCAATCCTCCTGCAGCTTACAGTAGGCCCTGCACTAAGAGCCCTGTAAACTCTTGGAGGATTGGCTACATCAGGGGTGCGTGCCCTAATATGCAAAGGAGTTCCTGCTACAAAAAAACCCCTGCATGCCAGGGACTGTTGATTATCAGGGCATTTCAACCCATGTGAGCCAGCACAACCCAGCTTGGTATATCTGTAGACACATCCACAGATACACCCATGACAGCATGGAGGAACCAAGATGGAAAGAGGCCTATCGTTCCAATTTTCTATGCACTGCTGAAGCAAGCACCAAAGAGGCCAGGGTTTGGGGGGGTTTTGTAGCAGGAACTCCTTTGCATATTAAGCCACACACCCCTGATGTAGCCAATCCTCCAAGAGCTTACAGGGTTCTTAATACAGGGCCTACTGTAAACTCCAGGAGGATTGGCTACATCAAGGGGGTGTGACCTAATATGCAAAGAAGTTCCTTCTACAAAAGAAAAAAAAGCCCTTGGCCTATCCTGCAGCAATTTCCATGAACATAACCCACATTCTTGAGGCTGCTACAGTCACAGCAACTGATCTGTCTGCTATTGTGCATGACTGGGCTTGTGTTTCTGATTCGCCATGAGACTGCTGGCACGTGTGTGGCTGAGGACAGGCCGTTCACATGGAGAAGCAAATAACTGTGAACCGGCCTTGACGTGCCATTCTTCTTGTCGCCCTTCCTTTGGGAGTACGCGATTAGGGCCATATTTTAAAATCTGGTTAGTAATGTGAAAGGCAGACTGTCTAACTACGCCTTACTCTGCATAGCGATTTTGTACTCAGTCTTCTCACTAAATGCCTTACGGAGTTAAATAATTCGAGACAGCAGGCAGTATGAGGTATAAATTACAGAAAGCAGTGGAGTAAAGAGATTGTATGCTGAATAAATTAAAGCTTTCCGTTGTGAGGCCAGTAATGGGTGGGGGGAAAAAAAAGGAATTAGGAACTAGGGAGGGAAGGAGACAATGGAGGCATTTGAGAGTCTTTGGAGCCGATTTGCTGATTATTTATTAATTCGCAAATTCAGCTTTTTATAAAAAAATAATATAACTCAAAAGCTGCTGGGCATAACTCGGCCCCTATCCTAATGGGCTTCCACCACTTCCGTGCCCTGGAAATAACTAGTGGAGGATGCCTCTGCTGCTAAAAAAGGGTAGAAACAGGTAAAATTATCAGGCAAAGGCAGCAGTGTCAAATAGGACTATGAAGATTAGAGAAGAGCTACAGTCACCTGATTTTAATCAGCAAAACCAAGCAGGGGTTAAAAAATCTAAGCCCCCCCCTCCAGTCTTTCTTCCTCATGTAACCCAAAGTAACCTGCCAGACCAAGATCTGTGATCTCTGTCACTGAAAAGTTTATACACAAGGCATCTTTCCATACAGGGGGATCTCTCTCTCTCTCCCCATAAAACTTCCACACCCATGGTTGAAAGATTCATGATTTCCGACATGCCCGTTGAATCAGGGATGTCCAACAAACTCGCTTCCAAGTATACAATCCATCAGGACATTCTGATACACCCTTCTGGTACTGCACATATTCAGTGCAACTGCTCTTGTGCCAGAAGGTAGGGAATATCAAATGGTTTTTCCCATTTTAGGTACTAACGTATCTTGATCTAGCCCTATTAATCTACAAAGACCCGTGCTTTGGTGTGTAAAATGGTAGACTTACAAGATCTCCAAGGAACACGGTTGAATTTTTTTGTAATGTAGAGGTATGTTGTAATGCAGAGAGCCAGTCTGGTGTAGTGGTTAAGTGCACAGACTCCGGGAGAACCAGGTTTGATTCCCCACTCCTCCACTTGCAGCTTCTGGAACGGCCCTGGGCCAGCCATAGCTCTCGCAGAGCTTCTCTTGAAATGGCAGCTTCTGTGAGAGCGCTCTCAGCCCCACCTACCTCATAGGGTATCTGCTGTGGGGGAGGAAGGTAAAGGAGATTGTAAGCCACTCTGAGACCCTGAGATTCAGAGCAAAGGGTGGGGTATAAATCCAATAACTTCTTCTTCCTCTATTAAACTGTAACTTTGCCAAAGGGATAAAGACAAAGTGGACTGAAAAAGCAAATAAGGAAACCAATGAGAGACACTTTCTTTTATCGGCAATCTGAGTTTTAAAAATGGTAAAAGGGGATAGATTCCACTCTGCCTTCCTCCTATACATGCACATGGTGGAATGGAAATTCCAATCTGCATAAGTGATCGCAATGAGCCAGGGAGCGGACGTTGCTTTAAATTAATTAATGTGAAATAAAAAAGCTATAATCTAGCCGGTTCATCCCAGGGTTATAAATTGACACCTTAACAGAGCACACAGAGAACCGCTGAGAGGCAGAGCACTCTTCCCAGACACTCCCAATACAGATGACAAATGGAAAATTTAGAAACCTCCTTCCCCTTCATCTACTGTTTTAGTGGTCACACAGTGCTGAGCCATAGCAAAAGAAACCGTCTCCCATGGTACAATCTCACACCACTGAGGGAACATGTCTATAAAGTGCACCTGCGAAGTTATTAACTTAATGGGAAGTGCGGGTCATAAATATCTGAGATAGACACAACAGTGGCATCAATGACATGGCTCCTTCTAAATAATCCTCTTGCTTGCAGAAAAACCTGCCCATTGTTTGTGGTTGACTTTCAGCCTAACCCTACATGAACTTAATCAGGGCTCCCACAAACTCCTTTGACAATGACACACAGACCTCTCCTGAGTTCTCTGAGAACATCAGGAGCACAGGAATCAATCTCTTTTCCCACAGACATGGCAGAAGCAGAGGAAGTAGGTCCTTCTACATCAGGGGTGGGGAACTCTTTTTCTGCCAAGGGTCATTTGGATATTTATAACATCATTCGCGGGCCACACAAAATTATCAACTTAAAAAACAGTGCTCCACCGAGGGAGAACAATTCAGGCCGGCAAAATTAATGCAAATAATTGTTTTTCTATTTGAAGTCACCTGGAGAGAGCCTAATTCAGCACACACACACCCCGATCCACCGCCCTAGGCAAATGCCTAGGTCCAGGCATATTAGACTACATCCCCTAATATTAGCATATTAGGTCACACCATCTGGGATAATCACATGCAAATTGAACTGGTGGAAGCTGGCTTCCACCCCCACACCTGCCACCCCTCCCTTCAGCTGCTCCCAGCAGACCTTTAAAGGCACCCACATACCCCAGCAGCAGTCCTTCACAATGCCCACAAGAGGGGGGGGGCTTGGACCAGCACTCCCCGAGGGCCAGACCAAGTGATCTCGAGGGCCGTAAATGGCCCTCAGGCCTGACGTTCACCACCTCTGTTCTACATTTAGCAAAAACACTACTAAAAATGGGGATTCCACCCTGCCCTCGGGCACACACAAGGGGCTCGCTGGTGCAGGGGTGGGGAGGGGAAGCAGCCTGTCAAGGCAGAAACCTGGCTAGGGGGCAAGTCAAAATTTGAGAATGCCTGGGGAGAGTTCTTTCAGCATACAGCAATCCCTGTTACCACCACCAGGAACTGAAAAACCCCACAGGGCCTAGCCAATACCCCTTGGCCTTTTTCTGCCACAGACGCATGCCATTCCCCCCTTCCCTTCCCCTACACCCAATGCCCAATAAAGCACTAAGCCAGCCAGGGCTACTCCAGAGGCCTCAGAAAAAAAGAAAACGAGAAAAAGAGACAGCTACTGTTCAAAAGGAAGGCTCTTATCACATCGAGGTAGTCTGCTATTTAGACAAGAAGTCGGATCTCATTGCTTCAATTCCTTTGAAAAACGAGGGAGTGGGAGGTAGACAGGGTTAGCCAAGGTAAGAATTCCTCCACCATTGTTGTTGCTTTCGGCTTTACTCAGCATCAGGCCTGGATAAAGCCCTTGGATTCCCCCCCCCCCCTTTATAACTGTGTATGTCCTCCTCCAATCTCTTCTTAATGGCAGTTCAGAATCATTGGCACAAACATCACAACCGTATTCAAACAAAGAAGCGGAATGTGATGTGCTTTCCATATCTTTACTGTGGTACCCTAGAGGCAGGAAGCCTCTTCTGGTTTACCCCTCTCCAGATATCAGCTCCGATTAAAGCTGATAAGCTTACTTATCCTAAACACACTCCACGAGGATAGGAGTCCCATGTCAAGACTTGCTTGACTGCTGCAGACTGAAACAACCAACGCGAAGAGAGGGAGGGAGGTCCGAAATCAGGATAAGCTTTATCCAGCAGAGGTTGTGTTTGTGAGGCAACGTTGCAACTGCTTCCCCACACACACAATTCAACCCAAGCAATAATGACTGCCCCTTTGGTTTCTGGCACTGAAACTTGGAGTGGAAAGGTGTGTACTCTCACAGCACCTTCTTTAGCAGAATTATGCCCTTCTAAGGCCATCCTCCTTAGGATGGCACTGTCAGAGTAGGAATCTCAAAGCCTCTTCACTACTCAGATGAATATTTTGAAGCCACATTCTTTGGTTCAGCACTTCTGCCCTCAGGAACACACCTTATGGTAGAGATCCACACTGTGGGGCCCCTGTGGGTGTCTGAAATGTTTTATGGTGCTGTTTGCTTTTTCCAGTGTGACCCCAACATTCCTTCATTCCCCACCCTTTTCTATCCGACATTCCCTCTTTTTCCACCCTTTTCTCTGTCACCATTCACACATCATGCGATCCCTTTCCCTACCACAAATCGCTTCTCTAGGTGGCTCGGTCAAAAGAGGTGGGAGGATGGAGAGGAACAGTGGTGAAGGACGCTTACTGGGACAACAAAAAGGCATCTTGTGGCAACTTAAAGACAAAAAAAACCATTCTAATGTAATCTTTCATGGACTAGAACCCACTACTTTAGATGCAACACTTGGACCCTTAAGATGCCGACCTATTATGTAGAAGCAGAGGTTTTTTTTGTAGAAAAAGCCCAGCAGGAATTAATTTGTATATTAGGCCACACCCCCTGACATCACCACTGTTTAGAGTACAACTTTTTGTAGAAAAAGTCCAGCAGGGACTCATTTCCATATTAGGCCACACCTCCTGGCGCCAAGCAAGCCAAAACTGCATTCCTGCTAAAAAAAAAGAAGTTCTGTGTAGGGAGAGGTCTTTTGAAGTGGACCCAGGGCTATTTTTTTAAGCAGGAATGCAGTTCCAGCGGCTTGGCATCAAGGGTGTGGCTTAATATGCAAATGAGTTCCTGCTGGGCTATTTCTAAAAAAACCTGTGTGAAACAATGGTGCCATCAGCAGGTGTGGCCTAGGATGCAAATGAGTTCCTGCTGGGCTTCTTCTACCAAAAAAGCCTGACATGGGGAACAGTAAGTAAAATACAAAACTAACCTTAAAAAAGTAGAACAAGTAATTTAAAACAGGTAGTTTACACTAGAGCTCTCCCCCAGGTTCTTTTAAACCATGCTGTCTTGTTACCTCACTATAGGGCCTCAAGGGGAAGACAATGCCTCACATTTTCTGGGAAGCTGATCCATAGCAGCAAGGGCAGTGATATATCTAAATAGTAGACCTGCAGTTTCCCCTGAGAAATGAAGGTACCAAAGCACTCCCTCTATGGCAGCTATTTGGTGGTGGTGCTCACCATCCTCTCAAAGTCCTAGAAGGGCCTGCAGGTTGGAATCCCCTTCCCTTAAGGTCTGACCCAGTGAATACAGACCAATCACTTGTAGGTATCTTTCAGACTGAATCCTCTAGAGGTATTGCTAACACTCATGGCCTCTAATTCTAGGTTTGCCCCTTGCTCCTGCATTTTCAAGGCAGATATCCAGTTTGCAATACATTGGAATTTCCAGCCGACTTAAACCTGTCCAGATAAGTCCCACTGCCATATGAACAGTGCACTTATCCTCTCTTGTCTTTACTTGCTTTGATTCTGTATTAACTAATTTCGGTGACAGACATTTTTGAGATCCAAGTCAAAATTATACCCCCTCTTCTTTGTTTTTCAACAGCTTGCTGAAGTGGATTCAGAGGTCACCACATCACTTTAAGCAGAACATAAAAGCACACTGAAAGCTTAAAAAAACTGCCAAGATAAAGGCTGGGCATCTCAGTCAGGCCTGTCGTGAAATATGTTTCACCTCAAACATAACTGTTATTTTTAAACCAGCAGAAGTGAAATCCAGTATGAGATATTGAAATAAAAATAAAGGCTGCCATTATTGCTGGGTGGTGGGGGAACAGTTTTTTAAATATAGTAGAAAAAATGGATGGTAGATGGAATTTTTTAAAAATCAAAATGTCTCCTTCTTCCAAACATCTATGTTAACTTGTCTGTAGATACAGGTTTGGATCCCTTGTGAGCACCAAAAAAGGCTATGCTGTGGATCATTGGATCTGCATGAACAGTTGAGATTAAGTAGAAAAGTTGATTGGATCCAACCCATAAAACACAGGGGATAACAGAGACCCAACATATGATTAATACATACAAAGAATAAATTATCCTTTAACAACCAATGCTGCCAATGAACAACTTGATTGTCTAGAAGAAAATGAAATATCTACGGTCCAAGAACAAAAATTGCATGAAATTTAAAATAGTCAAAGGAGGACAAAAATGAGTGGCATTTATTTATTTATTTTAAACCCTCCAGCTTCAGTGACAAAAAGGGATAGATTTGTGGACCGAAAAAAGTCATTATTTCAGAACTCAGGTTTATTGCTGCAGCTCCTGAATATCTGCACCCAAAGATCAGAGGTTTAATCTACAACATTTAAATTTCCTTTCCCTCTTCATGAAGGTAACATGTTCCAGTTCTTCTCTTTGTGGAAGCTTTAGATGGGCTTTGAAAAATGGAACACTTGTGCCTCCTTTTCCAAAAGTAATTTTTAAAAACTGAATAGTAGAGGAAGAACTTACAAGAAGAAACCGAGGCCCAACACCAAGCAAGAAATTCCATATCTCACTGCATTCCGTAAGGAAGATCCATATCTAACTTCATTCCCTAAGGAAGACCACGCAATGAAGAACAGTTCCCTTGAAATCATACGATACACACAGGCTGAGTTCATACATTGTACCAAAATCAGGATTGGCAATACCTGAGCCTGCCTCATACTTGCCTGGTTCATCCTCCCCTTAAAGTCAATTCAATTAGTTACTTAACACGGCTGTGCAAAGCACAGTTTGCCATTACATTTAAACCAAGGTTGTAAAACCTGAGGGGGGAACGTGCAGAGGGAGAGCAAAGAACACATCAACAAGTCTTGTGTATATGCAGAGCTGCATATGGGGGGGATTGTTTGGTTTTTCTGCTAGAAAAAGTGTAACATAGTTTATACACTCACAACATCAAGACAAAAGTAAACACACAGCTTTAGAGGTGAAATGTCTTATTTACATGCAGGACAAAAAAAACTTAATATACTTTCTACCAGCTTTGATTTGTTCTGCTGTAAGATAAACAGTTGCCTGCTCTGACTAAATACACTTGGAGAGAATTTTTTCTTTCCCACTGATCTTTATACATTGTGATCTTGCCCTTAATCACATTAGACCAACATTTTCTCAGCCAGGTACCTACTGCAGGCAATATTTTCTGTGGCCAGTGTTTTGCCAATAATAGCCCCGCCGCTACCTCAAGCTTTTTCAAAAGGTATTTATCAGTCTTTTTCACAACCTCCCATACCTGACAAAAAAATTAAAAAAGAATCAACCCTGAACAACAAACAACTTCAGAATTTTATTTATTACTTTTCAAGAATCAGGCTCAAAAAAATATTTTTGCCACAGAACATTCCTACCATAAGTGGGTAACAGTGTCTATATATAAAAACAGTAGAAAGGTGTTCTACTGTTTTGAGGCTACGTCTGAACCAACCACGTCCAATGTTACCACACTGTCCAACGCAACTGCCATTAAAAAATTCTAGCGACTGTGAAATCACATTTATTTTTATTAGTCGTTCAAATAGTAACATAGCTAATCAATCACTGTAAGGCAGCCTCACATCCGATTCCTCATTCAGTTACATTTTCTTTCTCCCCCCACTTCCAAATAAATCACGTAGCATTCTGCTCCTCTTCAGCCCCCTCAAAATTAAGCCTTCCTTTTTATTGTTTTCTAAATAATAAACATGTTCAGATTTCCACAGCGCTCAAAGCACAGCAAGTAGGCATAAAAGAAAGATCAATGGATACCCAAACCCAAGCTTACATAAAAAGTACCCATAAATCCTTTAAAATAAATTGAAATGTCAGGAGACAAGGGGCAACTCTTTGGCCAGTAAAGACAATTTCTTCCCGCCAAACGTGCACACAGGCACACACACAACTTTATAGACATTTTGGGTTTGTTCCGTCAGTGTTAACGCAGTGAAATATTAGCCGAAATGTTGCAAGCAGACTCTGGAGTCACTTAAATCAAACAATGGAAAAGCAAATGCCCATTTACAAACACCGGAATGCCAGAGTCGTGAAGAAATGAACAAAACATACAGACGTGCACATGAACCACACACCACAGAGCATTTCAGTAGAGTGGGGTTTTGATCTGGCAATATATCCCTCCTGCTTCAACTTTTAATCTTCGTCAGAAGATTCTGATAGAATCCATTATAATATTCTCCTCACTTGGACTGTATGTCCCTTTCTGAATTTACAGACCTTCTCCCTATAAAATCATCTCATTCATCTGTTTAATCTGACAGTTTGGATTGAAAGCACAAAAAAGAAAAAAAAAGGGGGGGGGGGAGAGTATGGTAGCCTACAGCCAGAAATTTTAAAATGTGTAGCAAGGAGAAGATGGGTGGGGACTATAAATCAATGAAGAACAACACGAAATCCAAGCAAGTACAATACTAAAATAAATAATGCTAATAAAATTCAGTGAACATTTAAAAGTACGAAAGCCCGAGTCCTTGTCAATCATTCCAATGCCTTTACATTCACTGGAAGCCAGAAGCAGATGTATAATTTTTAATTGAGAGACTGGGCAAAATACATTCTGCACCTTATTTCCTTCCATGGTTACAATAATGCAAAGTCTTGGAATATTCCTGATCTGGTTTTATACCCAAGTGCTAAAAAGAAGTCAATAAACCCCAGCTCCTGAACTCTTTGGAAACAGGAATACGCTTTCAGGTTTATGCATCCATATGGATACAGGGGATAAACCTTTTTTTAAAAATTACCTGTCAACAACTCAGAATGGTGGGGGGGGGGGGAGTCTGCCTTTTGCCCAGACCCCTCCCACTTAGCCATCAAAGCAGCACATGAGTGGGCAGTAATCCACAGTCCACATGGATCCCCCTCCCATCCTCGCGCATTCCTGTACAGCCAGTATTGTAAAAACCCTGAGAGCTGAAATTTATTTTGCCCCCTCTCCCTGCAAGTTTCCTGTTGCTCAAGCAACATTTGAAAACATGATGGGGAAAGTGAAAAATAACCAGGAATGAACAAGCAGAGGGAGAGACAGAGAGAGAATAAAGAATCTTCCTCATTTCTCACTACAAACGCACTTCATCATTTTGCAAGGACCAATTCGAGCCCTCTCCATTGGAGAGCATATCATCAACAACAACACAAGAGTGAAACATGATTCGGCCAGTCTGGGGTGTTTCACACGTGTTCAGACGGTGTGGATATCAGCATGCAAATAACATGCAAAGCCGCATCGCTCTGAAGGATTCCTAGTGTGGCCCTTAGTGCTGGACTAGTGGCTTACTGCTGCCCTCTCACTGACACCACACCTGACATTCACCGAAGAAGTCGGATTCCTTCACCTCACTCCACATCCGAATGTTAGGTTTTGGGTGGAGGCGATTTCTCCCCAAGACAGCCATCAGCTACAACTTTCTAAGTGCTTTCATTTCAAATCGGGGTGGAATATTAAAGGCCCCGTCAAACATGAGACAAAAATTCCCAACCAATCACAGTAAGGACGGCAGTTTGAACACAAAGGGCCAAAAAAAAAAAAAAATCAAAGATTGTGTGTTTGTATATACGGTAAGCAATAGAGTAAGAAAACAAAGCTTGAAGAGAGATTCAGACATTGCTACCCTTCTACATTCAAGCTGTGTTACATCACAATCCAGAATGGCTGGAGACAGAGAGAGAGTGGGAGACCCCCTTTACATTATATTATAGGAGTCACAAAATGAATGGCTTCTCAAGAAGGTCAGCATTCAAGCTCGGCAGCCTTAAGGGCTTTGGAGGCTTGAATGCCAAAGCTAGGTGCTTTGTCTACGTTACAAGCTACACAAACAAGATTTAACAAAGGCCTCCTTAGTCATCGGATATAGATCGCTGGAATCAAATAATCTCATTTCACTCAGCTGTTCACACAACGAAGCATATTTGCCCAGAATTCTTAAAAGGCACAGTGACACCTGATTCAGATTTTCTCTTTTTTTCCCTCCCCCAAAAGCCGCCTCTCTCCCGTTCTCATAACTTTTCAATCAGACTCTGCAACCATATTTATTGTCACTTCCATTCATGTCATGCCCTTCGCTGATATGATTGAGATATGAATTACCGACTGTTACAGCTCTTGTGTGTGCAGTTTTTTTTTTTTAAGAAGGAGCAAACGGGAGGGAAGGAAGAGGTAAGTAATACACCATACGCTACTGCCGAGAACCCATTCAAGGAGCTGAAATTCGGCAAGCCCCCTCCCGCAAAGGCCAGTGTCTTTCCCCATGGGCTAAAGTCCAGATTTCCCTCTTCCAATAAAAAAAGAACATCTGAAAATTGAAATAAGTTGTGGATGTCACCAGCTTTCCTCCTCTGAGCATCTGCTATTTAAGATCAGCCTTGATTGATGACAGCTATTTTTTAATTGTTGCTTTTAAAATTTAAACACCCCCCTGAGACATTTTATAAGTGTATTAGTGCATGGCAGGAGGCCGGCAGAGTGGGAACACACAGAATTAGCATCCATTTGTTATTAGCACCTTCAGAACCAAAACACACACACACACGCACCTTGACAGGACACTAAAATAGCCGAAAATTTAGCAGGCAGACCTTCTCTATACATGTACACACACACACTGCTGTATGTTTGCATAACATTACCTAGGTGCAGGAACTGCAAAATGAAGGATTCACATTATTTCCCGTGTAAAAACAATGTTTTTACCATGGTTTCCTTAGGCAGGGTCCTTTTAAAAAGGTTTGCTTCTTTAAAGTGCCGTATTTCTGTATTTTAAACATAATATTTAAAACAGCGATAAGGCATACAATGAATTTTTTAAATCCCACCCCCCCACACACACACAGCACACACGCACAAAGACATACCAGTAACATCTCATTATGCTGTTCAGATCATGATATGTGAGGAAAACAGAATGTCTTACAAATAGCTCAGTCGCTGCTTCTTTAAAACGTTACAGTGGAACGACATGGATCTTCAAGAACCATATTGAGCTGAGGCCAAGGAGGGCTAAAAAAAAAAAAAAGGCAGTTGGTCTTTCCTACCTGTTTTCTCTTTGATTTCACACAAGACGTTAAAAAGTGCCGGCTTCATTCTATGGCAGTTTAAAGCATGTTTCCTGCAAGAGAAACCAAAAGGATTCAAATCAAGGGGGCCACAGCAGCCCAAGGGAACTTTAACATAACCAGATGGAACGGGAACACGCAGGAAAATACTTCTTAAGCCTTCATTTAATTATGTGCAAGCAAAAACCAGTTTGCAACTTTGTGCAGAATACAGTAACTAGTTTGGTTTCACATATGGCAGTGCAAATGCTACCAGTATAGGACCTGTCTGGCAACTGGGTTTTAGCAGCATTCACAAGCCATCCTTGTTAGCTGAGCTGTTAACAGGGTCACTTCTTGGAGTACATATAAGTCATTCAAAAAAAAAAAAAAGTCTACCGATCATCATCTTCTAGCAGGCCAGGAACACTCACTCTCTCTCTCTCTCTTCCACCTTTCCCTTTCATTCATCCAGTGTTGTATTTCACTAAGTAGAAACCGCTGGACTCACTGCATTTGTAAAACCCTTCCATGTATGGAATTTCAGTCCCTGAGTGAGAAATGTAGTGATCTGCTGCCAGGAGCAAGCGTATGTATAAAGGAGAGGGGGGAATAATAATTCTTATGCGGCTATTATTCGGGTTATTTATTTGCAGGTATTAAAATCAGAGCGTGTTTCTAAATTGACACATAACCAGAACAGGATGCACAATCTGAAAAAAAAATTATCTGCTAGTTTAGAATGTAGGTAAGAGCCTAGATTTTGTAAGGATCTTTCCATGCATTCTTATAAATGCAAGAAAGGCAGCAAGGATCAGCAGTGTCTTATTAAATTGATGGGTGTCACAGCAGGTGCCCACTTCCAGGAAAGAAACAATCTAACATTCGCTATTATTTTTTTTTCCAGATAAGCCATCTCCTGAAGATTTGTTGTTTATGTACTAGAGGTCTACTCTCTTCTGCTGAAGCAGATCCCACTTGGCTGTCCTTAAAAGCACCCCCCAAATTGGCTGTTTGCATCCTAACCAGGTGGCCTCTCTGACCCCAGGATTCCATTTGTGCTCCGAAGTCTCTCTTAGGCCAAACACACACACACACAGACACACAAAGATACAAAAAGAAAAGTTGAAAGACTGTGTCTGTTATCATCCCTATCATGGCCTCCAACAACTCTGAAATCCCTTACAACGTGTGGTACTCAGTAGGATAGGAAAAGCTGAAACCACACACAGAGCTAAGATGTTATCACTGCAACTGTTAACTGTTGTATACAGCCAGTAACTTATTAAGCACCCCTCTATTCTTACTGTTTTTTCCTCATTTAAATACTGCAGTCACTATATATACATATTTCAAACTATTCAAAACATAAGGAATGAAACTTTCAGAGATACCCTTCTTCTACTTGGCCTTCTTACGGCTGTGATAAACCACATCTTCCCACATAAATTTTACCTCACATTTTTCACCTGACCACTGGTGTTTCTCAGCCTAGCCAATGAGACTAAAGTTAGTTTCACTAGCTGCTAAGCTAGTTAGTGCAAGATGTAGTTTCTGGGAAACAAGTGGAATTGAAAAATCTGCTCTAGTTGATGGTAAAAGTGCTCATCAAAGCAAAATGTTACAAGTGTCAAGTAAAAAAAAATCTAAAAACACATTATAGAAACTTCATAGTCATTAGAATTATTATTTCTCTCTGTTGCTCATTCTCCTCCTAGTCGAGTCAGAACTCTGCATTTTTAGCTTGCGATTCTGATACTGTGGGTTTATGCATTCTACAGGGCGCTGCTACAGCTATCTGGTTCTATTTATTTGCTTTAAAAAAATCTTTCAAATGTTTTACCAGGAAGAGATGAACAAACAACCTCCTCCAAAAGGAACGCATAAATTTAAGTATATCAAATCACTTTAAAACGTGTACCAATACCTAAAAAAAATCATGACCTTTTTTATAGTAATGCAGCCTGGCAATTGACATCAGCCCAATGAAACAAGCAAAAATAACTACAATAATGGCTAAGATTAAGTAGAAACCTTGCGTAGGCAATGGGTTTCTCATGCTACTTCTTCCACGAAAATATTTTCTGTATAAGTCGTCTGTGGATAAGTACAAAGCCGCACTCGGCGGCTGGATCCTTAGCTAGCAAGGTTCACTTGGCAAGCGACAGCCCGACTAGTCTCTGTGCACAATTAATTTGTTCAACTCATTATTTTAGCAAACAAGACCCCCCCCTCCCTGCGTTTTGTGTCTTTTTTTATGCACAAACATACAAGGAGACACATGTTTCCAATTACAGCTGGCTCTCCCGGCTAACACAAGAGGAGAGCAAGCAGCATCCTTTGTACTGGCAGGGGCCACAATCCAACAAGTGATTTGTATGATCAAGGCCACACTTTTCAAGGGGATTGAACACACTTAACTTGGCGTCTGACTGAGACCCCAAGGGCTGAAGTGGCAAGGAGGCCAGGATCGATCGGCTTCAAAGAAAACAAAATATTTTATTATTAAGTGTTTGGCTCCCTATTACAGAAAGCGAGATCAGGCCAACGGCCCCGTTTACAGCGGCTGCAGTCGAATTTCTTCGAAACCCCCAGTCTAATTTTCTGAAAAGTTTGCCCCAATCCTTTAGAAATATTTCTGGGGGATAACAGGAGACACAGAGGGCCTCGATTCATGTATCCCCCATCCATCGGCAAGCTAGCAGAAAGCAAGCTTGCAACTACAGCCCACACTTTTCCAGCTATCCCCAAACCTCACCTCAAAATAATAGAGTCAGGTGTGACCTCTGGGGTTAAAGCAGCAGCAGGAGCGTCTCTGGGTGGCTCTCCAGCTCTGAGGTCCACCACAAAAACACTGAACAGGGAAGATGCAGCTCCAAGGAACCAACTTAGCCCTTCCTCCCTTGCTTAACTTGGGGAGCATCTACCCTTCCTCCCCAAGTCGGGATGCTGCTTGCAAATACAGCTGTTCCTCTACCCATGGGGGGGGGGGAGCATCCTAGAAGGATGGTCTTTTCTCCAGAGCTGCCTGACTGCTCCTTTCCCGAGTTAGGTGGGATTTTTACAAGTCCAGCTCTGGCAGTTAAGAGAAGTCCAATCTAACCAAACAATATCAATCCTCTCCTTCTCTGGGTGCGAGGAGGGGGGCGGACGGGCACTCTCACCTGGCCTGCGCTTCATCCAAACTCTGGTCCGTGATGGTCATGATCTGCTGCAGAATGTCCCCAATGTCCTGCTTGCGGCCCCCCTCGCCCTCCGTGCCGCCGGCTCCGTCCTGCATGTGCTGGGACAGCCCGGGGTGGCCGGCCATGCCCACCCCGGCGTGAGAATGCATCAACCGGGGCTGATCATCCATCGCCACGGCTAGGGGCGGGCGGCTTCGCCTGCTGGCGCTTCGTCGGGGAGCGGCGCCGACGGGCTTTGTTCGGCTTCTCGCCTCGGCTGGCTCGCTGCCTCCTCCCGGGTCGTGTCGGCAATCAAGCGGCTCCTCGGGCGACGCCTCCCCAGCCCTCCGCCTGGGAAGCCTTCCCGCTCCGAAGTCTGGCGAGGCGGCTTCCCGTGCGCTCTCCTGCGCCCGGGCGCGCCGGCGTTCCCAGCCCGCTTCCCCTGCGTTGCGCTTTTGCCGCAGCCGCTGGCTTCTTCGCGGGGCAAAAAAAAGAGAGAGAGGCGAGAAAGCCAAGACGCCGAAGCCGGGCAAGGCTCGAGCGGACCCCGAGCAAACTTTCGCTCCGGCCGACCGGAGGTTCTCCGAGAAGAGACGCCGCGCTGCGCCGCTCCGCGCCGGGCACGCCTTGGCTAAGCCGGGCAGGCTCCCCCGTCGGCTCTGCGCCGCAGCCAACTCCGGCTTTTGTTTCAGGCTCCGGCTCCGGACTCCTGGAACTGACACAGGCGAGGAAAGGCACAGCCGGCCGGGCGGGCGGGAGAGAGCCGCGGCGAAGGGGTGGCGCAGAGAGGAGAGCCGAGCGGGCGCCGCCCCGCCCGGATTGGCAGCCTCCCGCGCCGCCCCTGTCCGCCCCGCCCCGCCAGCGGCCTGTCACTCTTCGGGTTCAGAGGTGGGCAGCGCGGCAGGCTCCGGCTCTTAAAGAGGCCGGCCTGAGAGAGAGGCAAGGGGGTGGGCTCGATCGCCTCTCGCCGGGGGTTGCTGCTGCGGGACGCCGGCCGGGGGCGCAGCAGCCCCCGAGGGCAGCAGAAGGCGAGCGCCGCAGCCCGATCCCGCCTCTGGCGGCTGGGAGAGGAAGTCCTGCCGCCAAGGACCGCCCGCTGGCGGCTGCGATCACACACGCTCAATAATGCATTTTCAGTCCATTTTCAATGCACTTTCCAATGGGATTTCACTGTGTCAACTGGCAGAATCCGGTTAGAAAGTACATTGAAAGTGCATTATTGAGTGTGTGTGATCTCGGGCGCCGGTTTGGGGCGCTTCGGGACGAGGAGAAAGAGGAGGCCGCGCGCGTTTCTCTTGTTTTGGTTTCTGGAGTGCCCTCGGATTGACTGGGAGCTGAACGCGCCCAAAGAAAAGTAGGTGTTTTGTTAATAGAGGCACAGCCGTGGTGAATAATAATTAAATAATGACTAATAATGAATCCAGAGCCCTGTGGCGCAGAGTGGTAAAGCTGCAGTACTGCAGTGCTAAGCTCTGCTAGCGACCTGAGTTCGATCCTGGCGGAAGCTGGGTTTCAGGTAGCCGGGTCGAGGTTGACTCAACCTTCCATCTTTCCGAGGTCGGTAAAATGAGTACCCAGCTTGCTGGGGGGAAAGTGTAGATGACTGGGGAAGGCAATGGCAAACCACCCCGTAAAAAGTCTGCCGTGAAAACGTCGTTACACGACATCACCCCAGAGTTGGAAACGACTGGTGCTTGCACAGGGGACTACCTTTACCTTTTTAATAATGAATGTGGTGTTATACACACCAGGTGCAATCCTAAACACATCTAATCAGAATTAGGTCCAATTTTATACAATAGGAGTTATTACTAGAAAGGTGTTCTTAGAACTGCAGCCCAGATACGGTATTGTTTAAACATGTTGGCCAGAATCCTGTCAGTTGGTCTGATCCAGTTCACCTGCCCTTTCTTAATGCATGTGGTTGCCAACCTCTGGGTGGGGCGTGGAAAACTCCTGGTATTATAATTCATTGCCAGACGATGGAAGTCAGTGCCCTGAAAAAATGGCTGCTTTGCAGGATGAACTACCTTGTTTCCTCGAAAATAAGACAGTCTTATATTTATTTTTTTCTCAAGAAGACACACTAGGGCTTATTTTCAGGGGATGTCTTATTTTTATTAAGTATAATACAACAATCTACATTTATTCAAATACAGTGAGGCTGGTCCTAGTGATGCGTGAACTCCTTTCCCCTAGCCGTTCGCGCGTGCGCAATAGGGGAGGGACGGTGGCTCAGTGGTAGAGCATCTGCTTGGGAAGCAGAAGGTCCCAGGTTCAATCCCTGGTATCTCCAAAAAAGGGTCCAGGCAAATAGGTGTGAAAAACCTCAGCTTGAGACCCTGGAGAGCCGCTGCCAGTCTGAGAAGAGAATACTGACTTTGATGGACCAAGGGTCTGATTCAGTGTAAGGCAGCTTCATATGTTCAATAGGATGCCTGCGACCGCGGTTACCACATGCACACCCGTGCATGCGCAAACAGCTAGGAGAAAGGAGTGATGTGGTTGCCACTCGCGCACCCACACAAGTGCGAACGGCTCGGAGAAAGGAGTTGTAGCAGATAAAAGGTATTTCAGTTTTCCTTACCGCTCTGCGCCGAAATGCATGGCGTGGCTATGCAGATACGCTGCATAGCTATGCCCATCACTAGGTCTTATTATCGGGGTAGGGCTTATATTTAACAAATGCATAGAAATCCTGCTAGGGCTTATTTTTTGGGTAGGTCTTATTTTCGGGGAAACAGGATATATGGCATTAGACCCTGCTGAGATCCCTGGATTCTCTAATTTCAAGGTATTTCTCCATGCAAAGTTGGGAACTCAATAATGTGGCCCCCAGCTCATGTGGCTTTAGACCAGGCAAACTCTGTAGTCCCCCACATGGTTTCTTCCTTGGGCAAAAAGGAAAACAGATAGGTTATTACTGAATGACACTGATAAATACTTAATATAATACCTGTGTATTGTATGTGTTGCCAAATCAGTGAGGGTTTCTGGGTCAGACTAGCACCACAGCATGCTTCCTCCAACACCACCAGTATTCTCAGCGCCACCATCACATATACCCCTTATTTATTCATTTATAAAATGTCCATCTCACATTTCTTCTCTCACAAGGGCTCCTAAGACAGCTGACAATTTAAAAGGTACATTTATTCATTTGTACCCTGCCTTTGTCTCCTGGAAGAACCGCATGGCGCAGAGTGTTAAAGCTGCAGTCCTAAGCTCTGTTCAAGACCTGAGTTCAATCCCCAGCGGAAGTTGGGTTTTCAGGTAGCCAGCTCGAGGTTGACTCATCCTTCCATCCTTCTGAGGTTGGTCAAATGAGTACCCAGCTTGCTGGGGGGGGGGAGTGTAAAAGACTGGGGAAGGCAATGGCAAACCACCCTGTAAAAAGTCTGCCGTGAAAACATTGTGAACGCAATGTCTCCCTAGAGTCCGAAACGACAGGTGCTTGCACAGGGGACCTTTCATTTTCCTTTCTCTCTTGGGGGAACCCAAAGTGGCTTACGTCATCCTCTTCTCTGCCATTTTATCCTCACAACAAACCTGTGAGCCAAGCTAGGCTGAAAGAGTGGGACTGGCCCAGCTAACTTCCATAGCACAAGTGGAAATCCAAAACCAGTTTTCCCAGCTACTAGTCCAAGCAGAACCTTTTTTTCTTTTCTTTTTAGAAAAAGCCCAGCAGGAACTTTTTTGCATTTTAGGCCAAACCCACTGATGTCACTATTGTTTCACACAGGGTTTTTGGGTAGAAAAAGCCCAGCAGGAAATCATTTGCATGTTAGGCCACGCCTCCTGACTCCAAGCCAGCTGGAACTGCGTTCCTGCTCAAAAAAAGTCCTGAGTCCAACACTCTCAACCACTCCAAACTTAACCAGATACTATGCTCTTAACCACTCCATAACATAACCAGATACTAGTCCAACACTCTTAACCACTCCATAACTTAACCAGAGAGTGCGTTTGGTCCTTCTCCACGTGCATCCAGCTGAGTGACCTTGGGTCAGTTGCAAGTTTTTCACGAGCTCTCTCAGCCCCACCTACCTCGAAGCGTGTCGGGGGGCGGGAGGAAGGGAAAGGAGATTGTAAACTGTTCTGAGACTCCAAGTGAACAAGAATGTAACTCTTGTTCTCCTTCTCCTCCTCATTTAAAACCATTAAAATCAACCCTCAAAGCACACACCATTAAAACAATTTAAAACAAATTTAAAATATGGTTTAAAAAACATTAAAACAGCAATTAAAACATTGGTCAGGAAGGAGGGTTCACTGAGAGAATAACAAATGAAACAGACAAACAAAAAGTCTCCACTCGCTGATGGAAGATGGCAACAGAAGGGGGCAGATGTATCCTGGGGAGAGAGTTTCAGAGGTTTGGTGTCATGACCAAAAAGCCTTTTGTGAAGATTCTTGCCAGACTCAACACTTTGCTTCTGGCATTTCAAACCCTCCACGGTTCAAATAAAACTTTTATCTTTTCCTGTTAATAATCTGACCATGTTGTATCATTTTAAGGCCTTTAGAAATTCAAGTTGTCTGACCTGGACAATAAAATAGGCCAGGTTCAATGCTGCCTTTCTTGGCAAGACTTTTTGGAGGATGGACAGTGTCTGCTTTAATTTATTTTATATGTATTTAAAATTAAAACATTTTAATGCCTTTCCGCCCAGTTTAGCTTCCCCAAGGCGGCAATCAAAAACCTTAAAACAAGCTTTTGAAATATATAATATAAAACAATTAAAAACAATTAAAACACATACATAATTAAGCCACATATACAGGAAGTGTATGGAATGCCAAAACGAAACACCCACTGGTGGAAGGCAGTAATAGGAGAAAGACAAATCTTCCCATAGAGGGATTTCATCATTTTGGTGCCACGGCAAAAAAGGCCCTTTAGTGGGTTGCCACTCATTGAGCCCCAGGTGCCAAGAGAAACCAAAGAAAAAAACCCTGAAGATGACTGTCGTGGTCAGGTGGTTTTATATGGTAGTAGGCAGTCCTTCAGCAGCCCCATGGCACACAGTAGTAAAGCTGCAGTACTGTAGTCCAAGCTCTCTGCTCACAACCTGAGTTTGATCCTGGTGGAAGCTGGGTTCAGTAGCTAGCTCCAGGTTGACTCAGCCTTCCATCCTTCCGAGGTCGGTAAAACGAGTACCCAGTTGCTGGGGGGAAAGTGTAGATGACTGGGGAAGGCAATGGCAAACCACACAGTAAAAAGTCTGCTGTGAAAACGTGAAAGCAACGTCACCCCAGAGTCAGAAACGACTGGTGCTTGCACAGGGGACTACCTTTACCTTTAGGCAATCCTTCATGAATGTTGGTCCCAATCTGTATAGGGCTTTAAATATACGTGAACCTGATTATTTTGATCCACTTCAGTTGGGCTTTGGGACTGGATTTGGAACTGAGTCTGCTTTGGTCGGGGGCCTTTCCTGAGATAAGTGTGTAAATTAAAAAACCGCTAAGAGACATCATAAATTTTAAACAACAAGACAATGTAATGTAAAAGTCAGTGGTGTTCTGACAAAACTTGCACATAGAACTTCAAATAGCAAAGAGCATGTAGCAAAAAAAAAAATTAACAGAAGACAGTTCAAAAGCAGTCTTTCCAATCACAAAGGAGTGACAGTATTCCAGTTCAGTATTTTTTATTATTATTATTATTATTAAAAGAAGCCCTTCCAAAGATTTCTGTTCTGGATATCAAGACGTTTCATCTGTCTTTCTTCAGTTTGGAGGCTTATTTATCACTGGAACCCAATCTTTACAATACATTCACAGGAGACCAACAAGGTTCAGAACATGTCTGTAAGATTTCCAGATTCTGGATGAACCACATTGGGCCAGCAGGGGAAACTTCCCCCCTACATCGCTGGCGCAATAACATCATCCAAAGTGACGTTATCATGATGGCAACACTGCGCGCGACCACTCCGGGCGTTTCCGGGAAAACTCTATGGTTTTCCCAGACGCTCTAGCCATTTGGGAGGGAAAACTCCATGGACGTCACTTTCGGGATACAGGGGACTTGGCAACCCTATCTTCTGTGCATCTAATACCTACATGAAGCCACTAGCAGAGGCCATTTTGGAGGTTTGGAATACAGAACACTATTTTTTTCTTATATCTGGGTGAAGCAGCCACTATTCTGAGGAGGTGCCTAGGGACCAATGGACTGATAAAGATGAATACACTTCAGTTCAGCTAAGTAGGATGTTCAGAGGACTGTTTTGTGGTGATGCTTTTCTTAGATAAGGGTAATGTTCTCTAAAGGTCAGAACAACAGCCTGGGCGTTCTCCTCGGCTCTGCTTGTTCGGAGAGCAAACAGTGACCAGGAATACTTTCTACCAGCTCAGTCTGATCTTCCAGCTGTGGCACAGGGACAAAGGAACTCTGCCTATCTAGAGTAGACTTTGGCAATGTGTATTATAATGAGGGCTGTGCATGAAGACTATGTTCTTATGAAGGAAGGGCTGGGATAGGAGGGAGGGAGGCATGTTAATAGGACTGCCAAGCAGGCCTGGAGAAAATGCCCTACCCCTTTTGGGCATGGAGGTAAATTGCATCACCCGGCAGCTCCAGTTCCTGTGACTCCTACTAGGTCACCCTTCTTGTCCACCCCCCATGTTATGTACTGAATTTACTGCTTTGCAGTAGCTTCGCAGGCATCCGGGCAACCGCGGGAAATGTTTTAGACGCTGATGGATTTGAACTTGGGACAACAACCAACGAACGTTCTTGGCGTGAAACTTGACTGCCGTGATTTGGTATGGGAATTGGGGTGGGGTGTTTCTATTGCTTGAATATAAGCGGGGTCTCGGCCCCGCCATGTTGCCTTAGTGCGCAAAAATGGTGAAGGTAGTTCCCTGTGCAAGCACCAGTCGTTTCCAAATCTGGGGTGATGTCGCATCAGGACGTTTTCATGGCAGACCTTTTTATGGGGTGGTTTGCCATTGCCTTCCCCAGTCATCTAAACTTTACCCCCAGCAAGCTGGGGACTCATTTTAACAACCTCAGAAGGATGGAAGGCCGAGTGTAGTTGCTAATAAAGCATGTTCCTGGTTGAACTCCTCCGTGCTGAACTCAGAATTTAACAACCCCTATGCCCCCTCCTGCCTGTGCATCCTTCTCCCTTCCCCTTGCAAGCTCTCCCACCATCTATAGTCACTGCCCCCCACACTGCCTGCATGCCTTTTCCCCGATGGTGCTAGGATTGCCATTGCTGTGGCCACCAGTAATACTGATGCATTGTTCACCACTTGCGTGCTCTTGTCTAGCAGTGCTAGGCAGCAGCAAATGCAGCTGATAGCAGGAGTGATAAAACTCGCAAGCAGCCACCGGAAGGGTGTGAGTCAGAGTAGAGGGCAGCTCCCCCACCTCAGCGCATGCTGATGGCAAATGAAGCTTCCCAGGGAGGGAGTCCATTTGGTGTAGCCAAGAGCCATTTTGGTGTAGTGGTTAAGTGTGTGGACTCTTATCTGGGAGAACCGGGTTTGATTCCCTACTCCTCCACTTACAGTTGCTGGAATGGCCTTGGGTTAGCCAGAGCTCTCGTAGGAGTTGTCCTTGAAAGGGCAGTTGCTGTGAGAGCCCTCTCAGCCCGACCCACCTCACAGGATGTCTGTTGTGGGGGGAGAAGATATAGGAGATTGTAAGCCGCTCTGAGTTTCTGATTTACAGAGAAGGGCGAGATATAAATCTGCAGTCGTCTTCTTCTGCTTCCGCTTCAAGTCCCATGAAACCTCGATTCAAAGGGCTTTTCTTTAGGCCTGTTGGCAACCCTACATGTTAGATACAGTCTTAGTTACAGAATGTTTTTAAGCAGGCCTTGAATTCAGCAGGTGCACACAGGAGCACAGCTCCTGAACCTTTCTGAGGGTTCTCCCCCCTCCTCCCCACCTTGTCCGTTGAATAGTAGGTACAGCTGCATGACAATCCCTGGATGAGCTCCACCACCTATTTTTCTACAAAATGATCCCTGTTTTTAAGGTTGTTCTTACTGCAGGGGGAGTGTCTTTAATTGTTGGTGTTAGAATGGAGTGTGGCAGGACAACAAGACACTGGTGACAAGCAATGTTCCCTCTAAGCTGTGGAGTCTTGTGAGCAAAAATTCTACTTCATGAACTTCTAGCATTGAAGTTGCGAGCAAGTGATTTGACTACACTACTGCATACAATAGTTTGCTCTTGGGCCATTTTTTTTTCCTGAGCTAAGACAAAAATGTGTGAGCCAAAAAAACCAGTAACTCAGTTTAGAGGGAACATCAGTTAAGAGCTCTCGGTATGTGGTTGGGTCAATTTCTCTCTGAGCTCCTTCGGACCAGTATTGTAAAGTGAGTTCAGTCAACTCTTAAGTAAGCAACAGCAGTTTATTCAAGAAGAAACGGTCACATACAACACAGGCCACTTCACTCAATATATACACAGTGGCTGAGAAACACATCCCCTTCAGTCAGCGGCAATTCCTCCTATCTGTCTCTCCAGGATCCTTCATTTGCATTTCCTGGAAAAAATGCTTCACGTCCCAATTGGCCAGTTCTAAGAGAATGGCCAATTGGAATGCAGGCATCAGGATCCTGGAGAGTAATGGAAGCATGCTAACAGGCCTACAAACAGTGAATACAGCAAATACATAACAACCAGTTATCGTCTCTCAGAGCTTATCCTGTGGGTTACTGTGATGCTTTCATGGCTATACCACATTTATTTGAAAGAAAGACAAACTTGAACGTAGGGGGGGGGGGATAGAATTCTCCCTGTGCAGTCTGAAGCAGCCAGTATTTATGAGCTATATGAGCTTTTGCAAGTGAATTTTCAGTAAAGCTCATCCAGCTTCCAAGAATTCGCTGCCAGCTCATAAGGTTGCCACATCTGGGCAGGTTGTGCCATGTGAATGAACACCGTAGTCATGCCCCTGGGAATTGTGGATTAGTTTCATCTGCCCTGTACCCACCCCGCAGTGCCAGCCATGGCACAGATCCACTGCAAAATCATCCACACCCCAAACTTCCATACCCAGGAATAAAAGAAGGTTTTAGGTCCAAACAGGGATCAAATCCAATCCCATGCAAATTGTATGCTTAAAAACCTAAGCATAATTGTTCTTCGACTTACCAAACAAAAAGTTGCTTAGGTGAGTGATCTGATCACATAGAGCATAGCGACAAACAAGAGTTTCATCAGTAGTGAGGCACATTCACACACACTGAATAGTGCACCTCAATCCATTTTCTGTTTCAATGCACTTTAAGAACAGTTTGCAAGGGAAGAAGAAGAAGATAGTGTGGTCTGTCTTGAGAACCTATATCGTATGCATTGCCCATTAAAAGAAAGGAAAGGTTTGTAAGTGGATTTTGCCATGCACATAGGACCAGCGCATGGGAGTCGGTGAAATAGGCAGCCGTACTCGCCCCAGCCCCGCTCACACCGACCCGAACCTGGCTCAGCCATCCCTTGCTGGGCGGCAGCAGGAACAACTTTCAACCACTCTTGTGGGGGAGGAAGGCAGCCTCTGGGGCCCTGGCATCCACCCCTCCCAAACGCGGCTCTGCCCTGTCCCTTGCTGGGCAGAGGCAGGAGCAACTTTGGACCACTCTTGAGGAGGATGGGGCAGCCTCCACCCCTCCCGAACGCAGCTCAGAGGCCACCATCTTCCCAGCTCCCTTTGAAGAGGGAGAGAGCTGGGCTGAGTGTTCATGGGAAGCACATGTGCCTGATGACGTCACGTCATCAAGCCACGCATAGAAGGGGGTGCCAGCGCAGGGTGCGGCATGGGGTGCCAGAAACCCTAGCGCCGGGCCTGAATGCACATTAAAATCCGGTTGCAAAGTGCATTGAAAGTGGATTGAAAGTGCATTGCCACTTTTAGAAAGCAACTTGCCTAGTCCAGGGGTGGCCAGCGGTAGCTCTCCAGATGTTTTTTGCCTACAACTCCCATCAGCCCCAGCCATTGGCCATGCTGGCTGGGGCTGATGGGAGTTGTAGGCAAAAACATCTGGAGAGCTACTGCTGCCCACCCCTGGCCTAGTACTTCACACACACCAAAATCAATAAACATAAAAATGAGGCGGCATGAATGTGCTGCTAGCCCTGTCTCAGAGCCAGATCCGTCTGGCTCATCAGCATGGTATCTAGGCACACACAAAGTGTACATTTTCACAAAAAAATAGTGTTCCTGATCATGGGAGAGGGGATTCTGTGCACATGCAGTTCCTACTCTTGTAGGATAGGTGCTCACAAGCAGGCAGCCACGCATAAGTGGGGACAGGGTTTGTATGTTCATGCCTGTTTCCGTTCTACATCCATCCAAAATGTGCATCCGCACAATCTCCTCAAAATCTCACCTATTCCTTTCTTGATGTGTATGCAAATCAGCAGACCAAACCTTTCACCAGAGTTCTCCTGCCAAGCAGAACTCTATCGCAGGGGTGGCCAATGGTAGCTCTCCAGATGCTTTTTTGCCTACAACTCCCATCAGCCCCAGCCATTGGCCATGCTGGCTGGGGCTGATGGGAGTTGTAGGCAAAAAACATCTGGAGAGCTACCGTTGGCCACCCCTGCTCTATTGTATCTTTGAGATGATAAATTTAGGTTAGGTACCCTCCACTATGTAAGAAACCCTTGCTCAGAATGTCTGGGAAGAAAGGGGAAAAAAATCTTACTATGCTTGGCTGTTCTGTCACCACAGTACAGCCTCATCGGATCAGATCTTGGAAGCTAAGTGGGGTTGGTACTTGGATGGTAGACCAGCAAGGAAGACTCTGCAACAGAAGGCAGTGGCCCAGCACCTTTGCTTCTCACTTGCCTTGAAAGCCCTTGCTGCGGTTGCCAAAAATTGTTTGTGACTTGATGGCAAGTTATGTATGCCTGGCTGTGGCCAACAAAAGAGAGTTGTGGTTTGGCAACCTTTTGGTTTAAATTTCATCTCAGCCACCAACTAACTCAGAGATCCTTGGCAAGTCTCTTCCAGACCTGGTCTAAACTTGTAGCTGAATGCGGTGGTTATAGAATGGGCCACACCGGTTCAGGCTGCAGGCAAGAGATTATCCTATTTACCATTTTCACTGACAATTTCACATGAACACATGAAGTTGCCTTCTACCGAGTCACACCCTTGGTCCATCAGATCCATACAATGCCTCCTGTCATGCCTTCCTTCCTGAGTGATTGTGCATGTAACTGTCACCATCTTGCTACGTAGTATGTTATGGGGTCCTGGTGTGCTGAATATGTAATGTTCTTGGGATGTTAAAGGTTATTTTGTCTCTCACACAGGAGACGCTGGTGGCTGCTTGGAAATGCGCCCCCCCCCCTTCTCTCTCACCATCTGGAAACAGAAGCTGGGAATAGCCTTCACTTTTCAGGAGATTAGATAGGTTCTCTGTGAACTGTTTCATGAAGAGTTAGGTATTAGAAGGTCGGGGAGGGGGGGGGGAGGCCATGGTTTCCTGAATTACTTAATGTTGTCTGTGGTTCTTACTTTCACTTCTGGCAAGGCCTCCATAAGGGGAAGGTCTGCATTTGTAACATATCAATCAAGTTTCACCTATGTCTTTGTAGTTGAAGTCTATCTGAGTGTTACTTGGCAAAAAACCCCTCATACATTATCTACTCCAGATGTGTCAAACATGTGGCCTGTGGGCCAGATCATGCCCCCAGATAGCTCCTATCGGGCCCACAGGCTTCTTTCTCTATCTCTCTTGCTTCCTTCTGTGCCACAGCTTGCTTTGTCAGAATGTCTCAATCACACAGGAGCTGCAAAGCCAAGCCTCTGTTTTCTCCATTGGCTGAGGCTCCTCTCTTGGGGTGGAAGAGGGGAAGAGCTTGCTTTGATACTGATCACAATATTGCAAGAGGGCTAATACTTTAAGTATGTTCTGTTTAAGTTTTCTTAATCTTTAATTGTGTTTGTCAGTGTCCTTTAAAACGTTTATATCTCTGCTACCTGGCATTACATCTTATGACACACATGGTTTGGCCTGACATGGCCTCATTTATGCCAGATCCAGCCCTCATAACAAATAAGTTCAACACCGCTGAACTCAAGACTGGTAGCTAAGCCAAGTTCTTAGGGCCAAATCTTTCATATAACTTCCTACCTGATCACTTTAACTGATGATACTGTGGATTGAACCGGGGATCTCCTGCACACCACGCAGATGCTCAGCCACAGAGGCACAGCCTTTTCTTCTTACCACGCTGGTCCTGGTGTCAGTATCTTGGTTCTCTTGCTGCCCTGGTAGAGCTCCAGCACGCCTCAGAGCAAAAAAACACAACAACCACTTGATGACTCACCCCTCCAGCCTCTGGCCATTGAACTTGGAATTTACACTTCATCCCAGACAGACTAAACAACTCCCAGCTGCTTCTTGTCCTCTGCTTCCAGGCCTCTCCCAGCCAGTGCCTTGATGTGGTTCAGTCTCAATCAGTGCAGCAAACACGTCGCAGCCTCACTTGCTGATGCACCAGCTCCGGGCGCATTTTGCTTGAGCTTACAGCTTCTGAGAACTTAACAAGAAGGCACCCCTGCATTATTAGCTCCTTTCCCTCTTGCCCAAGTCATCTTGCCTTCTGCTTGGAATACCTATGACAGAGGTGAATCTCTTCTTCACAGCCATTCTAGCTGCACTACACCTGACAGAACACTAGCTGAAATCAATTGACGATCACCAGCTCGTGAGCGTGGAGCCTAGGCACATAAGAAGCTCTCTCTCTCTCTTTCTCTGTGTGATGGGGGACATAGGAACATAAGAGAAGCCATGTTGGATCAGGCCAACGACCCATCCAATCCAACACTGTCACACAGTGGCCAAAAAACCCAGGTGCCATCAGGAGGCCCACCAGTGCGGCCAGAACACTAGAAGCCCTCACACTGTTGCCCCTCCCAAGGACATCTTAAAAAGTAGCATTCTTGATCACAGGGAAGGAGCCTACTGTGGTCATTTCCTACATATGTAGGCTCCATATGCAAGATGGGGCCAGTGCATTCATGCTCACTCTGATTTCAACATGTATAATGTGTGTAGGGGAGGGAAAGCACCATGGTATTGCCCAATTTCATCAGAACTCAGAAGCTAAGCAGGGTCAGCAAGGACGATGCAGAAGAAGGCAATGACTAGCAAACCAACTTTGCCTTTCACTTGCCTTGAAAACCCCCCTGCTCAGGTTGCCATAAGCCTGTTGTAATTTGATGGCATGTACATACACATACAGAGTTTATCTCCTCCTCCAAACCCATATTGCAGGCAATACAATGCCAGCAAGGGCTTGCTTTATGCTTTGGTTTGTGTCCCCATAAGGATAGGAGATGCCTCTGCATTTGTCAAGATGAAAATTTCCTGCAATCAGCATCTTAACATATTTTACCCAGCCCTGTTCCATGAAAAAGAAGGAGGAGGAGAGGAAGAGGAGAAGATTGGATTTATACCCCCCCTCTTCACTCAGAATCTCAGAGCAGCTTGCAATCTCCTTTTCCTTCCCCTCCCCACATCAGATACCCTGTGAGGTAGGTGGGGCTGAGAGAGTTCTGAGAGAAAAGCTCTAAGAGAATTTGCGACTGACCCAAGGTCACACCAACAGCTGCAGGTGGACAGGGCCAGCCGTAGACTATCTGGCACCCTAGGCAAGGCTAACATCTGGTACACACACACCCCCCCAACTGATAACGTCATTGAGTCACATGGGGGACTCCCTATTCTGCACCCCCAGAACTCTGGCATCCTAGGCAATCACCTAGTTTACCTAGGGGCAGGGCTGGCCCTGCACGTGGAAGAGTGGGGAATCAAACCCGGTTCTCCCAGATTAAAGTCCGCACACCAAACCACTACACCAAACCAGCTCTTGAGACAGAGGGCCAGATCTAGAGCCATGGAGGCTGTTGGATGCTATTCTGTTCATTTATGCATCGCTGTCCTTAATCTAACATTGGCAGATATTATGCAGTAAATATATAGTATCCAGTGAAGATCACCATTCATTTCATCAACATTTGGCTTAGCCAAATTGCGCATTCCTGCAGTGAAAAAAACCAAACACACACAGATCTACATTGGCAGCTTTCCTGGAAAATACTGCTCCAGAGATGGACTCCCAGCTGCACAAGAAGACCTGACCTGTCATTTTGACCCAGGACAAGTGAAGTAATGTGAGCGCATCCTTAGTTTATAACACTTTAAACATTTTACTATAACATGTCATCACACTTCTTTACGCTACATTCATTACTCCACATAATATAGTATTCCCTCCCTCATTTCATTCCCCCAGGGTGCTATAACGTAAAAATGATGGCATTTCCATTGTTAATTTTTTTCTCCACATTTTCTCATCTGGTTTCTCTTGTGTAGTACAAGCTCAACATTTTGGCACCAGGGGACTTCTGTCTGCTTCTCAGAGCCAGCTGTGGTCAATAGGAGGGTTCAATTTAGGACCGGTTCCAGGTTTCTTGGGGGGCTGGGTGTAGGTTTTCCCAGGGGCTCCTCTGTCATCCTCTGCTCACCCCAGGGCCTCCTCTCACACCTTCCTTCCTCTCCACCCTCTTGGTGCTGGGGGGGAGGGCAACAGTGGAAGGGCTTCTAATGTCCTGGCCCCACTGGTAGACCTCCTGATGGCACCTGGTTTTTTTGGCTGCTGTGTTATAGAGTGTTGGACTGGATGGGCCACTGGCCTGATCCAACATGGCTTTTCTCTTATGTTCTTATGCCTCCCACTTGCCTGTGTGTCCATCTCCTGCCCACTTGTGAGTCCTCCCATGGCTAATACTCACAGCCTCCCACGCTGCTTGTAGCCCCTTCACCAGTGGTACTACCAATGAGAATGGTACTACCAATGATGTAGCCAATCCTCCTGGAGCTCACAGAAGACCTTGTACTAAGAGCCCTATAATAAGCTCTTAGAGGATTGGCTACATCAGGGGTGTGTGGCCTAAATATCCAAAGGAGTTGCTGTTACAAAAAAGTCCTGGGCCTACAAACTTATAGTGGTTGAGTGTACCAAGGTGGAAACTGATCAAGTCGTTCAGTCAGGGGTGTAGACTGCTTAATTTTCTGTGGGGGGGAGGGCATGAGGCAAACCCAGGCCCAGCTCATACTTCATAACCTATCTTAAATTATTTCAGTATGAAATTATTTAGATTCTCCAAACCATAAACCTTCAACAATTAATCATGTGCCCTCACTGAACTTTACACCTCACATTTAGTAGTGAAGAAAGGCTTGGCTGATTTCATCATTAATACAGCAGATGAGCACTTTGGGGCAGACATCCTAAGCAGGTCTACTCAGAAGTAACTCCCAGTTTAATAAACAAGGGCTAGCTCCCGAGAACATTTTCTTAGACTGTCAGCCTAATAAGTCACTTCCAGGGGTTGACTGTGCTCAGACCACTCATATATGCTTGGCTGAAGTTAATTAATTAATTTAATGGCAATTAAAATGCAATACAAACGAGGAGCACTTGTAGCTCAACAGCAGGGTTTGAGAAGTGGAGTGCCCATGCAAAGTGAGAGCAATCAGTCAGTTGGCAAATGTTCTCACTCATACTTAGCTTTGCTTGCCTTCAGTGATGTCATCCTGTAGCTAGATCAGGTTGGCTGTGATTTCATCGTGTCCACTATGTGGTTGCTGATTGGATAGGAATCACTGTAGGAAGGAGAAAGAAATGCTAAAGTAGTGGAAAATAGCACTAATGTCGTGGCAGAAAAAGCAGGCCAAAGAGGCTTCAGAAGGCTAAATATTAAAGGATTTAGGGGGAAATATTTTGGCCCTTTCAAAAGCTCTACCACTGGTCTGAAATAAGAACAGGCAAACATTTGGCACAACCTTATTAAATATAGCAAGACCCTGGCACCCAGTGGCATTTACCCAAGTTCTTAACTCACATATGAAATTGCTAAAATCTGAATCACTAAGGTCAGCCTTTTTTCTAATGGGCTGAAAAGGAAGTAAATTTAAAACCTTTTTATTTAAAAGGTCTAGTAAAGATCCAGGAAATTACAAATCAGCAAACCTGACCTCCCAGCCAAATTGGCATATAAAGGGTGAAATAAGACCAGAATTTATAAGTATATAAAAGAGAGATGCAAATGAGAAATAATAAAATGCATGGCTTTTGTAAAAGGGGGACTTGCTTCGCTTAACTTTTCTTTGAGAGTATCAATAAGCATGTGGAAAGTAATTTGGTAGGAACTTACCTCTTCACACAATAATCCTGTAGTTTGAACATCATTTTTTTGGTTCTTCTCCTGTATCCTGCTCTTCAACCTCATTATCATCATGGAAATGTTCTCAGCGAGAGCCTTCTGTTAAAGCACCAGTGTCACTTTCTGCTGGTTAATCCATTCCATGAGAGGTGACAATGTCCCATGCTGTATTTGAACATCCTCCAATGTTCAAGGAAACTAGAGAGCCAATTTGGTGGAGTGGTCAAGCATGTGGACTCTTATCTGGGAGAACCGGGTTTGACTCCCCATTACTTCACATGAACCTGCTGATGTGACCTTGATGGTCAGTCACAAGTTCTCACAGAGCTGTTCCTCTCAAGAGCAGTTTCTGTCAGAGCTCTCTCAGCTCCACCCTACCTCATAGGGTGTCTGTTGTGGGGAGGGGGAAGAAAAAGAGATTGTAAGCCACTTTGAGACTCCTTCGGGTAGTGTTGTGTCTTGCATTTCAGTCCCGAAATTACAGCACAGCGGACACTATGGAGGTGACCACTGGTCCCCGGATGTAGCTCCGCAAATACGCTCCGCCAATCAAGATCTGTAGCGGGAAGTTTAACTGGCCAGGATTGGACCTGGCCAGACTAAGGGTTGTTCCGGGGTATGTATATAATCGGGACCCGGCCCGTGTTGCCTCGCCTTGTGATGTACTCACTAATAAAGCATGTTGCCTTCAACACGTTTCGTCACTCAGTACATTACAGGTAGTGAATCCAATATAATCTTCTTCCTCCTCTTCTTCTTAGTTCTTCTAATTTCAAGCCCACTGAACTGGCAATTTCCAGCTCTACCTACAGGAAATGCTCAGGATTCTAAATCCCCTATTCGCCTCTGAGAGGTGGTGGTGGAGAGTCAGAGCTGGCTTATGGCAACCCTGTAGGGTTTTCAAAGGAAGAGACAGTCAGAGGTTGTTTGCCATTGCCTGCCTCTACTTAGTGACTCTAGACTTCCTTAGTGACCTACATCCAAGTACTAACCAGGGCCAACCCTGCTGAGCTTCTGAAATCTGATGAGATCAGGCTATCTTGATAATAGGGATAAATAATTCAGTTCCATCAAGTTGCAACAGAAGACGACACATTCACAGGTGGTTTGCTATAGCCTACCTCTGAAGAGCAACCCTGGTCTTCCATGGTGGTTTCCTATCCAAGTAACATCCAAGGCTGACCTCTTTAGGTTCTGAGATCTGACAAGATCAGGCTAGCCTGGGCCATCCTACAGCTAAGATGTTGCTACTTTAGCACTGAATTTGAATATCTGGATGCACTTCAAGCACTTAGATGACAGGCTGTGCTGTGGTTCTCATTCACAAGAGACAGTTTCACTTGAGTGGCTACCTAGGGTTGCCAAGTCCAATTCAAGAAATATCTGGGGACTCTGGGGGTGATCAGGAGCAAGGTTCTGACAAGCATAATTGAACTCCAAAGGGAGTTCTGGAAAGGAAAGGTCCCGTGTGCAAGCACCAGTCGTTTCCAACTCTGGGGTGATGTTGTTTTCATAACGTTTTCATGGCAGTCTTTTTACGGGGTAGTTTGCCATTGCCTTCCCCAGTCATCCACACTTCCCCTCTCCCCCCCCCCCCAGCAATCTGGGTACTCATTTTACCGACCTCAGAAGGATGGAAGACTGAGTCAACCTCGAGCCGGCTACCTGAAAACCCAGCTTCTGCTGGGGATCGAACTCAGGTCGTGAGCAGAGCTTAGGACTGCAGTACTGCAGCTTTACCACTCTGCGCCACATACCTTTTAAATGCCTTCCCTCTGTTTGGAAATAATGAAGGATAGGGCTACCTTCTTTGGGGGCTCATAGAATTGGACCTCCTAGTCCAATCCTTTTGAAACTTGGAGGGTATTTTGGGGAGAGGTGGAGAGGCACTGAATGTTATGCTGCAAATGTGGTGCATCTACCTTAAAAAACAGCCCCCCCCAGAACCCCAGATACCAGCAGATCAATTCTCCATAATACCATATGGGAATCGGTTTCCATAAGGAGTAATAGAGTGCCCAGCAGACATCCCCCCCCCCCCCCCCCAGTTTCTGATGGCCCTGAAGCAGGGGGAGGGCCTCCAAACCGGGGAATCCCCTGCCCCCACTTGGGGATTGGCAACCCTATGACTGCCTCAAGGGCCTGTAAAAGTCCTCTTATGGTCACCACTGAAGCAGAATTGATGGGTGACATTTCTGATAAGACATCAGAATTTTTAAAAAACAAATATCCTAGGGTTCCAATTTTTTATGTGCTACCTGAAGTGCACAAGAAGCTATTCCCACCACCAGGGCGGCCAATAGTTTCAGCTGTAGGCTCTATACTGGAACCACTTAGCCAATATGTGGATTTTTATTTGAAACCTTTTGTAGAACAGATTCCATCTTATTTAAAGGACACAGCAGATTTCATTAAGAAAGCAGAGGGACTTCAAATCAACAACAATGCCATTCTTCTGACTATGGATGTGCAGGCTTTATATACTAACATCCCACACGAAGAAGCCCGGAAGGGTGATTCAAAATGTGCTTGAATTAAGACCCGAGTCTGACCCACCCACCCATTTCCTTATGGAATTAGTAGACATTATTTTGGAAAACACATTTTTTAGGTTTAAAGATCAATTCTATTTACAGACTAAAGGGGTGGCAATGGACAGCCCATTCTCTCCTAGTGTGGCTTGCCTCTTCATGGCTGATTTGGAAAAGGAATACATTCTGAACTGTAAAGTGAATCCTTTTTTTTACCAATGTGCTATGGTTCAAAAGGTACATAGACGACATTGTAGCAGTTATGACAGACCTGGATGCTGTACAACCTTTTGTTGAGTGGCTAAATAAGATTCATCCATCTATTAAATTTTCTGCAGTTTTTGATTCAGATTCTGTTGTTTTTTTTAAATACTGTGGTGTATAGATCCTGCAAAAATAGATTAGCTGTAAAACCTTATAGCAAACCTTTGGATAAAAAAATGCCTTTAAATTTTGAGTCATGCCATCCTAATGCACTAAAGAAAAGTCTGCCATTTAGCCAGTTTATTAGGGCTAAAAGAAATTCTACAGAAAATGCTTTTTATAATAAGGAAGTTGAGTCAATGAGCAATAAATTTTTGGCACAAGGTTATCCTGTACAGGTAGTTAAACAAGCCTTGAATAAATCTAATAGGATTGAGAGATCTAAATTATTTTCTAGCAATCAAATTAATAAGGATAAGACTGTTTTAAGTTGTGCTTTTCAGTTTAACTCTTTATCTTATCAAAAACAGAACATTATTAAAAAACATTGGTTTTTAGTTAAGAACTTACCTTGGCTGTGAATTGCCACCTAGGATTGGTTACAAAAGGAGTAAGAACATTTATAATTTGCTGATTCATTCAGATTGTACTGACCATAATGAAGTAGCACATGGTCATCATGCACCTTGTGGGACCTGTTTGGTACGCAATTTGTCTTTAAACATCACTGAATTTGGGCATCCACAAACAGGTTTTAGGATCAAGTTGAGGTCTATTACTACATGTTCCACTAGGGCTTGTATATATTTAATTTTATGCCCTTGTTCATTGGTGTATGTGGGAAGTACTACACGGGTAGTACGTACACGCTTCTTGGAACACAAGAGCAGATTAAAACATCAAACTGATTCAGCTCCTTTGGTGGAACATTTCACAGCAAAAAAACATGCTCCTGAGTCTTTAAGATTTTTTGTTATTGAAAAATTCAACTCCAATGTATATAACAGAAAGGATGTTACTAAATGGTTATTACAACGTGAGGCATTCTGGATTTTTAAATGTAATTCTCTTCAACCAAATGGTTTAAACAATGAATGTGATTTGTCCTGCTTTATATGAGTGTTTGCAGCATCTGTAGACTTGATGTGGCTCCTTTAAATGAATATGTTAACTTTTAACACCTGTAAATGGGTTTATATTGCATGAATGTATAGTGGGTTTTAATGGTCGCTGGAGCACCTCATTATAAACATAACTTTCACTGTACTCGAAGGATTGATTTCCGTTGTCAACTTTGTAATCTTTTGCATTAAGATAAAATGGTTCAAATTGGTTATTTGAAACTATTTTTGTATGGATTATCTGTATACTTAGTTTGTATTCTTCTTCACTCAGCCTGTGGAAGCTTCAGAGAAACGGAGGCAGAGAGGCGCCGCCTTCGTAGCTGTCTGCTACTGTTGGCTTTTTTCTACAGCAGTTTGACTTGTGAAGAAGACTCTACTTTGCCAGTTCTTGGCTGAAACCATTTGGAGGCCTATTGGTCCCAAGAAAGACTGTGCATATTATAATACTTCACCTAATTTGGTGTAGCCAGTTTGGTGTAGTGGTTAAGTGTCTGGACTCTTATCTGGGAGAACCGGGTTTGATTCCCCACTCCTCCACTTGCACCTACTAGCATGGCCTTGGGTCAGCCAGAGCTCTGGCAGAGGTTGTCCTTGAAAGGGCAGCCGCTGTGAGAGCCCTCTCCAGCCACACCCACCTCACAGGGTGTCTGTTGTGGGGGAGGAAGGTAAAGGAGATTGTGAGCCGCTCTGAGACTCTTCGGAGTGGAGGGCGGGATATAAATCCAATATCTTCTTCTTCTTCTAATTTTGTCCTTATATAAGGACTGAGCATACTGTATGACTTCACCTTAAGTACAATTCACTGCTTTAAGTGGCTGTTTATGTTTCCTTTATAAATTTCAATGAAAATTTGTTAATTATATTGGAGGCTGGTTTAATCACAGAACCCTTAGGGGCTCCCCTGCTACCCACCTGGGGACTGGCAACCCTATGACTGCCTCAAGGGCCTGTAAAAGTCCTCTTAATGTGGGGATTTAAGGCCACAGGATACACTAAAATAAATAGATTTGAAGGGGGTAATGAAGCTCGCAGTTGATAATCTGTGCTGAAATAAACACCAAAGCCGAACCATTTTTGCCTGTTGTGGCATCAGCGATTCTGCCTTTCTGACCCATTTTTGCCAGTAAGAAGCCACAGGAAAGCAGCTCCACGTTCCTAATAATTTCTTTTCAGCCGGTATTTCCTGATCTGTGTCATGTGCAAAGTGAAATCACCTGGACGGTGTGTCTCTAAAAGCCAGAGAAGTGCACAGTGCAGCAGCAGCCATCCTTGCAGTCAATAGCAATTTCCACACAGGGATCGATACCTTCTGATGGCCGCATCGCTGGCTGCAAAGATCGTTTCACATACAATTCTGGGAGGAGGGCCCAGGCAGGAAAAGAGGAATTGGTTTAATGATTGCAGGATTCAAAAGGCTTCATTCTTGCCAGCTGGTTCTTTTTTTTTTTCTTTAATGAAGAAGCAGTCTATCTTTATAATTGGAATTTTCAAGTGTCATCTTACCTCGTGACACTGGTTTCCCTGAGGGGGGAGGCCAAAGGAACAATTTTGGGGGGAAAGCAATGAATGGTACCTCTGTAAGGGCCCTTCATTTATAGGAAAGGAGCAGCGCAGAGTGAAAATAAACCTGAAAAACCCAATGTGGTTGGAGTTAACGATTGGATGTATTTGTTTATTTGAATATTTATAAGAAGATATTGGATTTATATCCCGCCCTATACTGTGAATCTCAGAGTCTCAGAGCGGTCACAATCTCTTTTACCTCCCCCCCCCCCACAACAGACACCATGTGAAGTAGGTGGGGCTGAGAGAGCTCTTTCAGCAGCTGCCCTTTCGAGGACAACTCCTACGAGAGCTGACTGACCAAAGGCCATTCCAGCAGCTGCAAGTGGAGGAGTGGGGAATCAAACCCAGTTCTCTCAGATAAGAGTCCGCATACTTAACCACTACACCAAACTGGCTCTCGGTATGCCCTTTCGATCACCCAATGGGAACTCAAAGTAGCTTATAACATCATTCTCATTTTGGCCTTATGACTGATCCAAGGTCACTCCAGCAGCTGCATGTGGAGGCGTGGGGGAATCAAACCCTGTTCTCCCAAATAAAGTCCACACATTTAACCACTTCTCCAAACTGGCAACCTTCAAGATGCCAAAAGATGTGGAGGGCCCAGGAAGCAGTCGCTCACCTTATTGTTGGTGACTGCTGTCTATGAACAACACTTCTCCCTCGTGGAGGATGCTTTTGCCAGCTGCAATGGTGAGGTTCAAGGTTCAGGTCTCCAGACCACAAGGCAGAATTTCACAGCTGACCTCTAGAGCAGCCAGTAGGACTGTTGGGGCACTGCCCAAGCCCCAGGAAGGGACAGTCCTGCCACCAGGCTACAAAGTAATTCTGTACCACATGCAGGGGATGGATGCAGATCACAAAACATCTCTCTCATGTGATACAGAGAAGTCTGAGGGAGTGGGTGGGTGGCGGCATGGTCATGGACATCAGCGACAAACTGCTGACAGAGGTGAAGTGTTTGTGCTTCAGTGAAGGTCAAGATAGTGACTAGAGTGTACAGCCACACAAGGAACTATAAAACTGTTACCTGGAACAATAAGGGAAAGGTGGATTTACATGTTTTAGATACCTTGAGCCAACAGGGAAAATGAGTAAGTGAATGAATGAGTGATTGAATGAATGAATGAATGAATGAATGAATGAATGAATGAATGAATAAAACTTTGTCTTTGTTGTGAGGAGAACCATCAGGTCCTCTCAAGAAAAGTCTGAATCATTTAAAAAAAAATTCCTTGAAATAACCGTTAGACAAGAGACCACAGCAGGACACCACAAAAAATAATAAGTCTGCCGAACCTGAACACATGATGCTTGTGCCTAGGAGAAAGGTCCTTTTACAAAATGCACAATTTTCAGTAGACTACGAATTTAATGGGCATCAGCAGGCCTCAGATTCAGTGGGAGCTCACAGGAGCACAGCTCCTGAACCTTTCTGAGAATTCCACCACCTCCTTCTGAGAGTTCCATCTCCTTGTCCATTGAATAGTATTGCAGGTGCATAACAATCCCTGGATGAGCTCCACCACCTATCTAATCCTGGTTCTATGATTGTACATCAAGGATTCCCACTTGTGCCCTGACCTGGGTTGCCCAGGCAAGCCCAATGTTATCAGATCTCAGAAGTCAAGTACTGACCCTGGCAAGTACTTGGATGGGAGACCTCCTTGAGATACCAGGAGTCAGGAAGCAGAGGCAGGCAATAGCAAGCCACCTCTGTGAACATCCTTGCCTCCCAGCCCCACTAGGGGTCACCAGATGTCAGTCATGACTTCCAGGCATGCACACACGCACCAAAAGAATACAAAAAAAGGGTACCAGTTTCCAAACACCTGTTTGTCACATTCACACGTTACGTTTTTTGCAAGCTCTTTCCCATACAATGCTTACAGGACAGCTCTGTTGCCTTCCCAGGCTTCTGATGTAGTGCAGAAGGAAGTGGAAGAGGTATTGAGTACAGTTTTAGCCCAGAGGTTTTGGGGAAGTAGTGTACATGCATGTATTTGCACTATATAGACCACTCAGCGATTCTGTGAAGGCAGGGCCAGCGTATGTGTCTGCTCTCCCTCCCCACATAGTCATTGCACAGATGGGCTGCATCGGGCTCCTATCCGTGCTCTAGAGGAATGCAAAGGAAGTTTCTTTTTTAAAGCCTCAGCATTGCAAGCAAATAGTCAAACAGGCACTAGAGCACATGAAACAATGGCCGCAATCACAAATGCTAAATAATGCATTTTTTATGCACTTTCCCACTGGATTTTGCCAATTTGAACCTGTTTGGTGTGGTGGTTAAGAACACGGACTCTTATCTGGGAGAGCCAGGTTTGATTTTCCACTCCTCCACATGCACCTGCTGATGTGACCTTGAGTCAGTTGCAAGTTCTCACAGAGCTGTTCTTCTTAAAAGCAGTTTCTGTCAGAGCTCTCTCAGCCCTACCTCACAGGGTGTCTCTCATGGGGAGGGGAAAGGAAAAGAGTTTGTAAGCCACTCTGAGATCCCTTTGGGTAGTGAAGGGCAGGGTATAAATCCAATCTTCTCCTCCTCCTTCCTCTCCTCCTCCTCCCACAGTAAAATTCAGTTGCAAAGTGCATTGAAAGTGGATTGAAATTAGGGTTGCCAAATCCAATTCAAGAAATATCTGGGGACTTTGGGGGTGGAGCCAGAAGCAAGGTTGTGACAAGCATAACTGAACTCCAAAGGGAGTTCTGGCTGTCACATTTAAAGGGACAGCACACCTTTTAAATGCCTGCCCTCCATTGGAAGTAATGAAGAATAGGGGCACCTCCTGTGTAACTGCAGCCAAAGTATTTTGACTTTAAAGGTACCAAAAAGTAGAAACCAGCCTATCCCTGCCATTGTGTATTTAATCCAACCGTCAAGCAGCCAGCAGGAGGGGGAACTGGTCATGCCAGTGGAAAACCAGTGAGACGCCAACTCTGTTCCTGTGGTCATTACTGGCCGGGAGTGTAGAAAGATCTCCAGGGATTCAGCTCCCTGACTCGAGGCCCTTGTACGCATGAGCGGCTATGCAACTCAGGCATGTGCGCTACGCGAAATCATGCCACTGGCTTGCATTTACAAATATTCTGGTATTACAGAAAACAATTCTGGCAACATCCCAAATGTCTGGCCTGTGCACAAAACAATCTGGCAACTAGCCCAGAAGCGTACAATCCCTCCCCCTGCCCCCAGTGCCTGAGATGATTTCTTTTCCTGGTTAGCTGGTAATCCTACAAGGAAATGAGGAGTCTCTCCCATATGCTACTTTTTAGGCATAGAGATCAATCTTCACGTTGGAAAAATCTTGCACAGGAAGCTGCTTCCTACGGCCAGGGTTGGAAAAGGGCCTTCCCCCCTAGATGGTTCTTGAAACAAGGGGACTGTATTTCTCTCTCTGTAACCTGGCCTAGGAAAGTAGTTCTCAGACCATAGACTGGGACCTAAAAGTCGGTCACGACCAGTGTTCCCTCTAAGCTGAGTTAGCATGAGCTAGTTCACAGATTTTTAGCCTCCAGATCACACATTTTTGTCTTAGCTCAGGAAGGAGGACCCCAGAGCACAATAATTTATGCAGTGACTCACAACTTTAATGCCAACAGCTCACAAAGTAGAATTTTTGCTCACAAGACTTTGCAGCTTAGAGGGAACATTGGTCACAACCAGTCCTCATTTTGGGCAGGAGTTCACAGGAGCAGAGCTCCAGAACCTCTAAATTTGATTGTGCTCTTTCTTTCTTAACCCCCTCCCCAAATACTTACTTCTGGGATCCATTGTTCAAACTCCATGTGAGGATTTTGCTGAACTCTAAGATTTGCCAAACTTTCTAATATTTTCCCCCACAAAAAATGGGAAAATAGCTAAAACATATAAAGCAGACAGATGGCAATCTTCCTCATGCCACTGTGGCCACATAGGAGAAAGTGATTGAAAAGCTATGACGGGAGGAAGGTTTTATTATGACAATTATAATTCGAGAAGCATTTGAAGGTAGATGCTGAGCTGATATAATTTAGTATGCCTTCTGGTGATGTCAGGGTAGGGTTCCCACATCCCCCATGGCTTCTGTCGGGAGACTTTTTTCAGAAGGGACGTCATTGCACCAGCAATGTCGCTCGCCGGCTACTCTAGGCGGTTCCAGGAAAACTCTATGGTTTTCCTGGATGCTCTAGCGATTTGGAGGGGAAAACTCTATGGTACCTATTGTACCATAGTGTCACGTTTTCAGGGTGCAGGCAGGCAGGAGTCCAAAGCCAGTCCAAGGTCAAAGTCCAGGAAGTCAAGTCACCAATGCAAAATCACAAACTGGAATCAGAAGTCAATGTCCAAAAGCCAAAAGGTCACGGTGCCAAGGAAATAAAGCAGGTCAGGATCAGGAATCAGAAAGGAGCGTGGATGCAAGCCAGAGAATAGACTTATTGCTTCCACAAGGTTACCAGGTCCTGGGTGGGAGCTATATGGGAGTCTCAATCAGTCTGCGTGGCAGTGACTCTGCTAGAACTCAGGGCTGAGAGATCTGAAGCATCGGCGTACCTCATGTCTTAGCTCTGAAAGTTCTTTCCGGAGCCTGCTTCGAACTCTTGAGATGGGAGGAGGAGAGCTTGGAGGAGATTGATCGCCATCAAATGACACTGGTGCCTGGAGAGTGATTGATGGGCCTGCTGCTGTTTGTTCAGCTGAAGAACTGGCTGGCAACCCTTCCAGGTCTGTTAACCCTTCCAGCTCCTCCTCATCAGGGCTCATGACATAGAGTTTCCCCTCCCAAATCGCTAGAGGATCCAGGAAAACCATAGAATTTTTCCAGAAGTGCCTAGAGTGGGCGCGAGTGATGTCACCAGCATAATGACATCACTTCTGGGTGACGTCACCATGCCAATGATGTCGGGGGAGGTTCGGTGGGCCGGTGGGTTGGGAACCTCCAGGGCAGGAGAATCCCCACCCGGCCCGGGGGCTTGGCAGCCCTATGTCAGGGGTGTGCGGCCTGTGAAAATAAGTTGTGCTAATGAACCCTGGCATCTCTTTTCTATGAAATGACTCCTGGTCATGACTCTCCTGCTGATGTAAAAGAGGTGAATGAACTGAGTGGAATAAGAGAGGAGAGGCCAGGAGCTTCCATTGCCAGCTTTGCATCTGCATTTAAAGTGTGAAATGGCCATAAAATACAGTGTGCTGCTCTGTAATAGCATATAAAAGGCCTGCAGCTTTGAAGAAGGGCCACAGCTCAGTGGCAACGCATACGCTTAGCAGGCAGAAGGCCCCAGGTTCAATCCTGGGCATCTCCAGTTGAAAGGATCAGGTAGAAGATAAGATTGCTAGATCTGGGTTGGGAAATACCTCGAGATTTTGAGGGTGGAACCTGAGGAAGGCTGGATTTGGGGAGGGGAGGGACTTCAGTGGCATATAATGCCAAACAGTTCACCTTCCAAAGCAGCCTACTTCTCCAGGTGAACTGATCTCTGTTGCCTGGAGATCAGCTGTAATCACAAGAGATATCTAGCCGCCGCAACCCAAGTGAGATACACAGGTAGAGTTGACAAAAAAAGAAAACCTCCATGCAAATGAACCTCAAAATACAATTTAAAAAAACCTTATGATTACATAAATCATTAAAAAAACGCATAGCAAATTACAATCCAAAAATTCATATAGAACAATTGTCTAAATAAGGAATTAAATCACAGCTCATGAGTCATCAAACAGGGAGCCCAAGAAGAATAAGAATAAGAAGACATTGGATTTATATCCTGCCCTCCACTCCGATTCTCAGAGCAGTTTACAATCTCCTTTATCTTCCGCCCCCAAAACAAACACCCTGTGAAGTGGGTGGGGCTGAGAGAGCTCTCCCAGAAGCTGCCCTTTCAAGGACAACTCTTGTGAGAACTATGGCTGACCCAAGGCCATTCCAGCAGCTGCAAGTGGAAGAGTAGGGAATCAAACCCGGTTCTCCCAGAATAGTAGGTGCAGCTGCATAACAATCCCTGGATTAGGAGACTGGGCAACCAGCCAGCCACCAGGGGCTTTCCCACACCTCCAGCAGCCCTTATTAACCCCTGGAGAAGCCCGCACCACCCTTTCTCCACTTCTTATGTGATTTTGGGTGACTTAACCACGCACTTAAGCACTACACCAAACTGTCACAGAAGTTGAACTTCTCATAGATGGATATCCTCTGTTCATGAGAGATAACAGAGATATTCATCAATCGGAACAAACAGTCTTAGTTCTAGCTAACGAGCAAACCAGTACTGAAGCACCTCGTTTCCCTGAAGCTTTATCCAAACTGAGACCCAAAATACCTTTACAAGATCCAGAATTACTCCATAATATAACACTCAAATTATGCTGTATTCTTCCAATCGGTTACAGCCTCAGCCAGTAAGGGCAGACAATACAGAACTTGATAGGCTAACAGTATCTTCAAAAAGAAGTTTACTCAGGTGCTAAAAAAGGATGTAGTTTGGAATAGGTACTAGGAGCAAAGAAATTCTTGTGCAAATCTTGCTGGAAGAGTGAATAAAGCAAGTTATCTAAGATGGAGACCTCCTTGGATCTCTGTGTAGTTCTTTACCTTTTGCAAGGGGCCTTATTCTGAGATGAACCACACCACTCATGATCAACGTTCCCTCTACGCTGCAGAGTCTTGTGAGCAAAAAATCTACTTTGTGAGTTACTGGTATTAAAGTTGTGAAATACTGCATAAATTATTGTGCTCTGGGGTCACTCTTTCTGAGCTAAGCCAAAAATGTGTGAGCTAGCTCATGCTAACTCAGCTTAGAGGGAACACTGCTAATGACTGCACCAAGCCGCCCCTCTGAAAGGAAAAGCTAAAAGAAAGGATGCTAAAAGAAAGGACCTTTCATAATATTTTCAGATCTTAGAGCCAGGTTATAGCGTTGGATTATTTTTCCCCATGGGATAAGTACTTGGAAAACAAGCCCTAGGAGGAAAGCCTGTGGGACTTGGAGATGTTCTATCTGGCAACAAGGAGACTGGGGGGTAGGGTGGGATATGATTGTTCTCTTTAAGGATCTGAAAGGTTGTCACTTTGTAGAAGGCAGGGGAGCTGTTCCTGTTGGCAGCAGAGGACAAGACTTGCAATCAGGCCTCAGATTCAGCAGGAGTTCACAAGAGCACAGCTCCTGAACCTTTCTGTGGCTTCCCCCTCTTCCTCCCCACCTACCTTGTCCATTGAATAGGAGGTTCCAGCTGCATAACAATCCCTGGATTAGGAGACCAGGCAACCAGCCAGTCACCAGGGGCTTTCCCACACCTCCAGCAGCCCTTATTAACCCCTGGAGAAGCCCACGCCACCGTTTCTCCACTTCTTATGTGATTTTGGGTGACTTGCTGGCCTTTTGACGGGAGGAGGTGGCCCAAAAGAGCCCCAGGTGAGCAAGGTCTGCTTGGGCTGGCTGGATCTCTAGCCAGCCCAAGCAGGCCTTACTCACCCTGGGCTCTCCTTTCTCGCATCGGGTTGCTTTGGGCTGGGGGGCGACAGCATATGCTAATGAGTTATGCTAATGAGCTCCTCCACCTATTTTCCAACAAAATGACCCCTGCTTGCAATAAGGGATTCAGTGCCAACACTGCCCTCCCCCCAGAGCTGTGCTCCAGGCAGCGCCTCATGCTGCCTAATGGACGCACCAGCTCCAAAGGGGTTTCATTTCCAAGCAAAAAAATACCAGCTGGATATTGGGGGGGGGGGATGTTTACAGTAAGAGCAGGTCAGCAGTGGAATCAGCTACCTAGGGAGGTGGTGAGATCTCCCTCACCGGCAGTCTTCAAGCAACGGCTGGATGAACACTTTTCAGGGATGCTTTAGGCTGATCCTGCATTGAGCAGGGGGTTGGACTAGATGGCCTGTATGGCCCCTTCCAACTCTGTGATTCTACCTATTGGTGTTAAGTTTCCTGCTCTAAACCCTTCAATTGAATGTGGGAGGCTGCTATCAACTTAACCCATGACTGGGTGATGAATCAATGTCAAAGGCTTGGGCCATCTTTGCACTCTTACTGTGTTAGGGTTGCCAATCCCCACCCCCCCGCTTCAGGGTTATCAGAAAGAGAGGGGAGGGGAAGGAAATGTCTGCTGGGAATTCTATTATTCCCTATGGAGACTTATTCCCATAGAAAATAACGGAGAATTGATACACTGGTATCTGGAGCTCTCAGGGGGCTGTTTTTTGAGGTAGAGGCATCAAATTTTCAGTATAGCATCCAGTGCCTCTCCCCAAAATACCCTCCCAGGTTTCAAAAAGATTGGACCGGGGGTCAAATTCTATGAGCCCCAAAGGAGGTGCCTTTATCCTTCATTATTTCCTATGGAAGGAAGGCATTTAAAAGGTGTGCCGTCCCTTTAAATGTGATGGCCAGGACTCTCTTGGGAGTTCAGTTATGCTTGTCACACCCTTGCTCCTGGCTCCACCCCCAAAGTCCCCAGATATTTCTTGAATTGAACTTGGTAACCCTATTAACTGTGTCGTGACTAGTCATGTGACCACATCAGTGGTTCAATGATCCTACTCGGTCCATGTTATGCTTCACAAACATACAAAAGCTTTTTGGTGGGGAAGGCTCGTTTGTTTGTTCCCTAGATCTCGACAGTGCCCCAGACAGTAAAATTGATCTCTGCCTCTAGCCTCCTTGTAGTGTTCAGGAGACGATTGGCAAGAGAGTCACACATTTTGGCATGAAACCTGAGTTGGCAGGGAAGTCGATGCCCCTTTATTACACATTCTTCCATTTCATCTACTTTTTAATTCAGTTTCTCCCCCCTCGCCGCCTTCCTGCCCTTGAAAACTATCCTTTGCCTGAGTAACTGCCAAATTTTCAAGAGGTTTCAGACGTCCTCGTGCGACCTGCTGCCAACAATCAGAGTGAAGGATGTCGGCTAACGCAAAAGGTGAGGGGGGATCATCAGAAAGAAAAAAACCTGAATCCATAGGGAAGTTTTCCTTAACGTTGCCACCCTTGAAGTGGCGCCTTGTTGTGGCCTGCATTTTGGTCCCTGAATTTCCAACACAGCGCTGCCTAGCACACACAGGGGAACCATGGGAAACCGCAGGTCAGCTGCCTAGGGACAGATTGAACTGACCAGGGGCATAGACTTTTCAATTTCCTGGGGGGAGGCTGGGGCCCAGCCAGAGGCATTTGATCCAGTGACATCAAAGGGAGGAGCCAGTGACATCATAGGGAGGGGTCTCCATTATCACTACCTATGAATTTATTGAGAAGCTCCCTCCCAATAAATTTAGGGAGCACCCCCCCCCCAACAATGCCCATGCAGCTTCTAAATTGCTATAATAGCATTTCAAATTTGTAAGTGTTTTATAACTTTTTATTCAAAAAACCACCATGTAAAGTAAGCCACAATAATATTGTTATATACGAAGGAACCATCTCATTTTAGTTGTATCTACCTAGGTAGGGTTGCCAAGTCCAGTTCAAGAAATATCTGGGGACTTTGGGGTAGAACCAGGAGACTTTGGAGTGGAGCCAGAAGACATTTGGATGGAGCCAGAAGCAAGGTTGTGACAAGCACAATTGAACTCCAAAGGGAGTTCTGGCCATCACATTTAAAGGGGCTGCACACCTTTTCAATGCCTTCCCTCCATTGGAAATGATGAAGGATAGGGGCACCTTCTTTTGAGGCTCATAGAATTGGATCCCCTGGTACAATGTTTTTGAAACTCAGTTGGTGCTTTGAAGAGAGGCACTGGATGCTGTCCTGAAAATTTGGTGCCTCTACCTCAAAAAGCAGCCCCTCCAGAGCTCCAGATACCCACAGATCAATTCACCATTATACCCTATTGGAATTGATCTCCATAGGGAATAATGCAGTGTCCAGCAGACATTTCCCACCCTCCCGCTGTTTTCTGATGACCCTGAAGCAGGGGGAGGGCCTCCAAACTGAGGGATCCCCTGCCCCCAACTGGGAATTGGGCAAACTGGAAACTGCAGTGTACTGATTAGCAAACACTAGAAATAAACCACTGCGTTTTTATGTTGCAAATAAATGCTTAAGCAATTTCTTTCATAATGATGCAATTATATTATCATCACAAACCAAAATTCATTAAATGTCCATGGAAAAATCAAAAAGTTATTTCATACCACTCTTGTAAGGTAGTACTTTACAGTCCACTGTCTCAGTTCTCCTTTGCTTGAAAGACGTAGACAGTCCCATGCTTGTATATGATTGCTCCTATGGGTACCAGACCGAAGTCTGACAAGTGCAGAGGCTACACAGGTCCTAGGTTCAGTTCTGTGTTTTGTTCACCTTCCACTGGCCACTTTCTTTTAGCTTTGGAACCCGTGCTAAAGGCAGTTGCTCACACATTACAATACCATGTTACTTTGCAGCTTTTATGAATGGGGGTGAGGGAAAGCAGTTTGCATCATTCTCTTCTCCCCCTATGTGATCTGAACAACAACTGTGAAAGGCAGGTTAGGCTGGAAGTCTATGCCTGGTCCAAAATCACCCAGTCAGTTGCCTTTCCCCTTCCGTCTACACAGGAAAATTACAGTCTTTCTTCGCAGTGGGGGGGGGGGGACCAGAGTAGTTTACATCATTCTCCTCTCCCCCCCCCATGTGATCTTAACAACAACCCTGTTAGGCAGGATAGGCTGGAAGTCTGTGACTGATCTGAAATCCCTAAATCAGCTTCCACAGCAAGGACCTGGTTCCAGTAGACCCCACTCTGAAGCCTTAATTCCTATGCCCTTCTCAAATTCCACCACAGAATCTCCAGGAATTTCCCACCAACTTGGAAAAGTACCACAAAAGACCTCTGGGCGAGTGCCCCTCCCAAACTTGCTATCTTCCCACCCACCCTAGTGAAGGCATTCCCTCCCTCCCACCTCAAGGGGAGCTGATCTCTGCCATCTATTTGGATAGCAGTTGTAATTCTGAGTGATCTCCAGCTCTCACCTTGAGATTGGCAACAGTGTTTCCCCAGGAGGAAAGGCCTTTCCCTCAGAGACTTATCCCTTGGGAATTTCCCAGCAACCTGGAAAGGTACCACTAAAGACCTCTAAATGAGTGCCCCGCCTGTTGCCAATCTCCAGGTGAGGCCTGGAAATCTCTTAGAATTACAACTGCTATCCAAAGAGATGGCACAGATCAGCTCCCCTTGAGGCTGGGTGGGGTGGGAAACATACAAGTTAGGGCTTCAGAGTGGGTTCTGCCAGACCCAGGTTCTTACTCCTAGTGCAGATAACAAAGCAGACAGTCAACAAATGTGAGAACTGAGTTGGAGCCCAGTAGCACCTTTAACACCAACAAAGTGGTGTATATAGCCCCTTCACAATGCCTTCTTACCTTTTGATATTGTTTCAGACACTTGAGTTTCTGGGGTTACACACAGACACAAATATTTCTCTGACATGAGGCATGGATTTATTTTTGCTGGGGGGTTGGATGGGGTATAAATTCATACTTTCATACCTCCATACTTTCTTTTCCAACAGACACCAAACATATTTAAGTACTGATGTGTTCTGCATATCAAAATCTTAGTAATTAATCTAGAAAGTCAAAAGATACAGCAATTTTTTTTTTCAGAAAACTTACCGTTTCAATGTCAATTGTCCTCCTTCAGCGCTCTAGACAGGCCAGATGAAAGGATAAAAAAGCACCTTTTCTTCGTAGATCTGTCCCTACTGATAAATGGACTCCACTCCTGTTGCCTTATCAAAGTTCTCTTTCCCCACCCACTTGACTGCTCAGGTCAAAACAGCTTTTCCCAGAGACAAAGATTCACAGATATGTGTTTCCTGGGAAGGGAGATGTTTACTGTAGCTCAATTAACATTTGTGAGGAAGATGTGAAAGAGTCTCTGATGACTGACTTCCTTCTTGGCAAAACACACAGAGGGAATAGCTGCTTTGCCACTTCATTGCCTTTGAAGGAGATAATTTCAAAGCAGTATTCACAGTGGGGGCTTAGCCCCCGGGGAAAAAATTCGATGGGAGTGGGAGCCCCGGAGCCCCCCTGTACTTTACGCCTATGGAACTGACCACCTATTAATCTGTGGTGTGTACTTTAACTGTCCAGGATTGGAGTGGTCTTGAGAGGGGATTGTTCCAAGTGCATGCACATAAGCGGAGACCCGGCCCCCCATGTTGCTTTGTTGTTGTGTGATTGTTAATAAAGGATGTTAGTCGTTGAACATCTTTGAACCCAGTACTTTACACACCTGGAGATTTCTAGTTATTACAGTTGATCTCCAGATGACCAAGATCAGTTCTCCCAGATAAAATGGCTGCTCTGGAGGGTGGACTTTGGCATTATTTTCTGCTGAGGTCCCTCCCCTCTCCAAACCCGGCCTTCCCCAGGCTCTACCCGCTCAAATCTGCAGGTATTTCCCAACCCAGAGTTGGCAAGCCTACCTGTGAAGGAGAAAGTCCTAATGGATTTGTCCCAGAATGGGCAAAAATCTTCATTCCTTGAAGCATTACCCAGCCATTGCCTAAGTGATCTCCAACCATAGCACCTACTCAAGATAGGGCACCCCTATCCCACCATTATACCCTATGCGCCATTGAAATCAATGGCAAAATAGGGTATATTGGAAGCCGCCTGGAGCGGAGGGGGTTTGAGGGAGAGCCCCCAAATTTGCAGGAGACCTGCATGGGACTCTTCCCTACGAACTCCCCAAGTCCCAAAAAGATTGGGCCAGGGGTTCCCATTCCAGGGGAGCCCAAAGAGTGTGCCCCTGTTCCACCATTATACCCTAAGAGCCACTGAACTCAATGGCAACATAGGACATAATAAGAGACTACTGGAGGGCAGGGGGTTTGAGGGAGAGCCCCCAAAACTGCATGGAACCCTCAGACTCCAAAAATAGCTCTATAAAACCATGGAAGTGACCCACCCCACACAGCTCACACACCAAACCCCTCGTACCAACCAGAGGTAATAAAAAAACCCCAAAACGTGACAGAAAGAAACTTAACTTTTAATGCCCCCTCCCCCCCAAAAAAAACCAGAACCAGGAAAAGGGACAACAGGACAGGATGCAAAACCAACAGCAACAGATCCAAACAAATCCGAGAAAAGGCTAACATACTCAACGGTATGTTCAGTGGCTTTTCATACCCAGAAAAAGGGACAACAGGACAGGATGCAAAACCAACAGCAACAGATCCAAACAAATCCGAGAAAAGGCCAACATACTCAACGGTTAAAAAACTGAACTTTTCAACAATAAAAAACCTCAGGCCAAATCAGTCAACACGCCCCCTCAAAAAAAAAACCCCAACCCCAGAACCAGGAAAAGGGACAACAGGACAGGATGCAAAAACAACAGCAACAGGATGCAAAAACAAATCCAACTGAGAAAAGGCCAACAAACTCAACTGTTAAAAAACTGAACTTTTTAACAATAAAAATTAGGCCAAACAGCCCACCCCACAGAACCAGAAGAGAAAAGGAACAACAGTAGCACAACACAGCAGCAACAAATCAAACACAGAATCCTTTTAAAACAGTAAAAAACTTGACTTTTAACAATATAAGAACTTAACCAACCCCTCCCCCCCAAAAAACCTTCACCCTGACCCCAAGAAATCCAAGCCACCCAATTCAGTACTCTGCTACTGAGCCGTGGGCCCTACCAAATTGTTGCCAGGCCCCCCTGGCCATTAGCAGAGGATGGGGGCATAGGGGTGCCAGTTTCAGGTTGGGAGACTTCCAGAGATTTGGGGGTGGAGCCCGGGGAGGAAAGGGATCTCAGTAGGGTACAATGCTGTAGAGTCCACCCTCCAAAGCATCCATTGTCTTCCGGGGACCTGATCTCTGTAGTCTGGAGATGAGCTGTAATTCTGGGGCATCCCCAGGTTCCTACCTGGAGGCTGGCATCCCTAATTGATGCACTATAAAACATAACTAGTTGCAGGGATTTTTTTTTGTAGCAGGAACTTATTTGCATATTAGGCTATGTCCGCTGATGTAGTCAATCCTCCTGGAGCTTACAGTAGGCCCTGTAAGAAGAGCCCTGCATGCCCTCGGAGGATTGGCTACATCAGGGTGGTATAACCCAGGTGTGGAATTCTAGCAAGAGCTCCTTTGCATATTAGGCCACACATTCCTGATGTAACCTCCCTCAGGGGAGGGATGGTGGCTAAGTGGTAGAGCATCTGCTTGGTAAGCAGAAAGTCCTAGTTTCAATCCCTGGCATCTCCAACTAAAAAGGGTCCAGGCAAATAGGCATGAAAAACCTCAGCTTGAGACCCTGGAGAGCTGCTGCCAGTCTGAGTAGACAATACTGACTTTGATGGACCGAGGGTCTGATTCAGTATAAGGCAGCTTCATGTGTTCATGTGTGTTCATGTGTATAGCCAATCCTCCAAGAGCTTACAAGGCTCTTTTTTGTAAGCTCTTGGAGGGTTGGCTACATCAGGGGTGTGTGGCCTAATATGCAAAGGAGCTCCTGCTAGAATTCCACCCCTGGTGTAGCCTAATATGCTAAGGAGTTCCTGCTACAATAAAAAGCACCTGACAAGTTGTAAATATGCTTCCCACGTCCAACTGTCATGTTCCGAGTCTCCACCAGGACTGTGACTGCCCCCAAAAACAGGCTGAACCACTTCATATTATTACAGGCGCCAGCAAAATGCAACATCACCTTTTACTGCTTCATGTCCCAAGGACAACTGAGTAGGCCAGTTCAAATAAAATACCCTTCCATATGTCCATTTTTGTCTAACCCACTAGACAATTTCACAGTCAGTACAGAATATGGGCACGGTGGGGTTGACTTTGAACCAAGACTTATTAAGTAATAAAAAGGAGAGTGATTTTGACTGCCCCCACACACTGGGTAACCACAACCAGCTGAACATAGATCAAGGATAACAATTTCAAAAAAATGTTTTTAAAAGGATGGCAGGCAGCTATTGGGGGAGAGGGGAGATGAAAGGCACATTACCTGCCTTATTTGTTTAATTCCTGTTCGATTACTGGGGATTAGTTAAGGGGGGTTTGCAGCCACTGATACAGTTGAAGTATTAAACAAAAATGCCTGGATAAATGTGCAAACACTTCACTGGCACCTAGAGAAGGGAATGAAAATTATGTATGGGGGGGGGAGTAAAGTCTGCCAATGGGCGGGGGGGGGGGGAGAGTGTGTTTCAAAATGAAAGCAAACCGTAGCTTTCCAAATTGCCAGATGATACTGTGTCAGGAATGTGGGTTGAATGCATTGCAATTCCATGCCACACTTAGTGGGCTTACTTATGAGTGAATACATGCAGGTTCATGCATTCTATCGAGTTTGTTTATTAAGGCCAGTATTGTCTACGCTGACTGGCAGGGGTTCTCCAAGACAGGGCTGTAGCCAGAATTTTAAAAGTTGGGGGGCTTTTTAAAAGGTCAGGGGGCACCCCTTCCCATCCACAGTGGGGCTTAAGAACATAAGAGAAGCCATGTTGGATCAGGCCAGTGGCCCATCCAGTCCAACACTCTGTGTCACACAGTGGCCAAAAAAACCCAAGTGCCATCAGGAGGTCCACCAGTAGAGCTAGAAGCCCTCCCACTGTGCCCTCCCACAAGCACCAAGAACTCAGACAGAGAGTTCCAACAATAAGCTGTGGCTAATAGCCACTGATGGACCTCTGCTCCATATGCTTATCCATTCCCCTCTTGAAGCTGTCTATGCTTGTAGCCGCCACCACCTCCTGTGGCAGTGAATTCCACATGTTAATCACCCTTTGGGTGAAGAAATACTTCCTTTTATCAGTTCTGCTTGCCACTTCTCAGAAGCTTTCTGGGGTAGAGGCAAAAGCTGCAGTCTCTGAAAGTGGCCAAATCAAAGCAGCCAACCCTAAAACTTTGCAGTCAAGAAGGAACCGCACCTTGTGTGCAAGCAGGGGGGTTTCCTTCCACCACCCTCTCCCCCATCCCAGCACTTTGTAGCCATCAGGTCCATCCATCTCCCTCTCCCCGGCCCATTTGGGGCTTCCTCTGCTTCCCACTCCTCAGCCTCCCTCCTCACTGCCTGCTGCTTTTGCTGCTGCAGTGCACTGTGCCCTGCTCAGCTCTCCTGGCTCCGGCTGCCACTGATGACACTGTGGTGGCTCAGCCATAGCGGGCCCCTGGAAGTGAGGGGGGCTCTGTCTGGAAGTCAAGGGGCAATGCCCCCACAGTGCCTGCTCCAAGATCGCTTTCATATCACCTACCACCAGATGTTTGTAAGTTAGGGTTGTCAACTCTGAGTTGGGAAATACTTGGAGATTTGGAGGGGCGGAGTCTAGGGAGGGACCGCATTTGTATATAATGCCGTAGCGTCTACCCTCAAAAGCAGCCATTTAACCCAGGATAAGGTGTCTGTTGTTTGGAGATTGGTTGCAGCTCTGAGAAATCTCCAGGCTCCCCCTGGGGCTGGCAACCCTGTACATTGGAGATGCCAGGGCCTGAAACTGTGCCCTTCTACAAGTCAAGCAGGTGCTCAACTACTGAACCTCACAACCTCTTTCCTAAATAGATTGACAAGCCAACAAAGACCGAAAAAGGTCTTTGTCCTCTAAAGGGTGGAAACCACAGAGCCCTTGATCAGGGCCGGCCCTAGACTGTCTGGCACCCTAGGCAAGGCTAACTTCTGGCACTCCCCCTGCACTGATAACATCACTCAGTCAAATGGGGGCACCCAATCTGGAGTCCCAGGCAATTGCCAAGTTTGCCTAGTGACAGGGTCGACCCTGCCCTTGATCTCCTCTACTAGGCTGTAGGACATTCTTCAGTTACAGGATTGGAGATTTCATTCCTGGGGTGACTTGAGAAACTAATTTTCCTCACTAACTTCTTATATATGCCCCTGAAAAGAAAGTTGGCGTCTACCAAAACAATTAAAGAACCATTCTTGAATTTCTAAACTAGGGAGTAGAGATGAGGGTTTCTATTGAGACGATTTGTTCACGATCCCAGATGACCAGGGCACTTGGAGAGTATGGAAAAGAAGACATTGGCCTACAGGTTACATTGTCTGTAATTTCTCTAACACTGCAGAGTGAGTCTAATCTACCTCACAGGATTGTTGTGAGAATAAAATGGAGGAGAACAATGGGCTCCATTAAGATGCCAGATATTGCCGCCGCTGAAACCTGGTAACTTATCTCAATAGAGCCTAGCCATCTCTATGGTGTTGCTGTTGTGATACGTCGCTATAGCGATCTTTGCCCGATGTTCCAAAAAAAAAATAAAAAGCTGCAGATCGCGAGCCGGCAGGCGAAAACAGCTGGCGCTGGTGGAAGCGAGATAAGAGCGGAACAGTGTGAAATGGCTCGCTTCAATCACGGAACCCTATCGGGAAAAAAAACATGTGTCTGAAAACTCCCATCCCTGTCTTGGATTACTGCAAGGCGGCACAATACCGACTCCCTTCCGGCTTCCACTGGTAAGTGTGAAAAGGGCCTATATTTTCTCCTCTTATGAACGGCTAGAATTTAGAAGAAGCAACGGTTTAAAAGAGTCTGAACTCAGCGGTGAAGCTCATATCCCTTCTAAGTGGGCTAATTTTAAAATGGAATCCTGGCTTGTGACAGAATGGCTCCTGTTGACACCCACTAAGCTCCCGTTCGTGAAGCCTGTTTATCAGGGAGCCTCTTATTGGTACGGCTCGTCTGCGCCACTGAACTGCTTGCTGTATTTGCCTTACGTTAGCTGTCCAAAGACATATATAGCCCAGTCTGTTTTCTTCAAGATATACAGCCTGGTCAGCGTTTTATTGCTCGCTCTGGAAGGATGTTGCTATAACTTCCCCTGCATCATGTGGACCAGCCTCTACTCTAACGGGCAAGGTCTATGGCTCCAGCGGGAGTCCTGCAGAAGCACATATCGATTGTAAATAATGTCTCAATATCCTACGGTAGGTCATAAATCAAAACAGGGTTGAAATCTCTTTCCTCCGAGGAACTTTTTTTTTTTTTTTAAAGACTATTTCTCGTTTAGCAGTTTCCATTTAAAGTTACTACCTTGCCCTTTCACCTTCCAGAGTTCTGATTGCAGACACAAGCTCTCTGTGGTCAGTGTTCAAGCTAAGCCCAAGTGCCCACTCATAGAAGTCGGAGGAGGCACATGTGGCTGCCTGTTAACTCCCCCCTCCCGCCCCGGTGTGGAATGGCCTTCTGTATATATACCATAATAAAAAGGCAAAACAACTCTTGCAGCAGCACTTTTCAAAGACTGTATGACTCCAGTCAATGTGTTTGGGGTGGATTCTGGTTACTGCAGCCTGAACAGTGAGAGGGGGCTGGGAGAGGTGTGCTCGGATGCCCATATTCTTGACCATTGCCACTCTTTGTTGATTACACATTGCCAGAGGAGACCCCCCAGTAGGGTTTCCAGGTCCTCCTTGGCCAATGGTGTTGGGGGGGCAGTAGAGTTGCCAGCTCCAGGCTGGGAAACTTCTGGAGATTTGGGGGTGGAGCCTGGGGAGGAGATGGACCTCAGTGGGGTACAGTGCCATAGAGTCCACCCTCCAAAGCATCCACTTTCTCCAAGGAAACTGATCTCCGCAGCAGGATTGCGGAGGATGTAAAAAATCAGGGGGCACTCAAGGGCCCCCCTCCCCTGGCCACCGCTGCCATGACTCAGGGTGCCTGATCTTCCCTCCTGCCACCACCACTCGAGGGGCTGCAGGGGTGAAAGCTGAGAAGCTGGGGGCTGACCCCTCCCCCATGATTTAAATTGCACAGGAGGGGTACCTGGGAGCAGCCACTGCTCCTCTCGGCCTTTTAAATGGTGTGAGAAGGGCAGCTGCTGCTCCTGGGTACTCTCCCCATGCAATTTAATTAAAGGGGGGGGAGGGGGCGGCCCCCAGCTCTCATCCCTGCAGTCCTTCGAGTGGTGGTGACAGGAGGGAAGATCAGGCACCCTGAGTCATGGCAGCAGTGGCCAGGGGAAGGGAGCCCTTGAGTGCCCCTGATTTTCGGTGGTAGCCAGAAAGGGAGGGAAGTAGGGTTGCCATGTACCTCTGGCGAGGGGCTATCTTCATGCGTGCATCTGGAAGTGATGTCATTGCGCCGGTGACATCGTGCAGTGTCCACTCTAGGTATCCACGCTCTAGCCATTTGGGAAGGGAAAACTCTATGGTACCTATTGTACCTACTGAAAGAAGCCACAGAGTGTTGGACTGGATAGGCCATTGGCCTGATTCAACATGGCTTCTCTTATGTTCTTAGCCAGTATGCATGACCTTGGGTCAGTCGCAGTTCTTTCAGAGCTCTCTCAGCCCAAAAAAATAAGTCTAGCTTGCCACCCAGTGGTGCATAATTCTAAAAGAACTAGAACTTCAGGCTGCCAGACGATCTTAGGGTCTCCTGGCTATACTACACACAATGGCATACAATAATAATTATTATTACGCACTAAACTTTCATAGAAGAATGGGGGTTCAAACCTGCATCTCCCACTCCAATGCTCTAACAACTGTGCTATGCTGGCTTTCAATGGCTTTTCCTGTTCATTATAAGGTTTCATCTGCCGTCTTGCATCCAGCACGAAGAACCTTCATGTTTTAGCAAGGCCAGCCCTGGAGGCAAGGCTCATTTTGCAGCAGGAACTCATTTGCATATTAGGCCACACCCCCTGATGTAGTCAATCCTCCTGGATCTTACAGAAAGCCCTGTACCAAGAACCCTGTAAGCTCTTGGAGGATTGGTTACATCAGGGATGCGTGGCCTAATATGCAAAGGAGCTCCTGCTACAAAATGAGCCCTGCCCTAGGCAAGGCTAACATCTGGTGCCCCCTCCCTCCACCTTCACTGATAATATCACCGAGTCACATGGGGCTGCCCAATTCGACTCCCCCCAAAGGCCTGCGCCCTAGGCAATCACCTAGTTTGCCTAGTGGCAGAGCCGACCCTGTGCTCTAGGGTGGATTAGGCAGCAAAAGCACAATCCTAAACAGAGTTCACCCCTCTCAACCCATTAACTTCCTTGGAATTAGAAAGGTGTCATTCTGCTTCTATCTCTGGTACAGCCTTGCTAAAATAATCTAACGGTTCCCAAATCTTCCTCGATTCTCCCCCTTTGGAGGGCGTGTAGAGTATATATTGCTGCTCACCTGCTGCAAATGAATATCCCTGATCTCCAAATTCTCTCTCGACCCAGAATAAAAATCTGTAGCTCAGCAAAGAAGCAAGAGAGGAAATGTAGGTTAATGGGAACAGGTGCAACTGTAGCCTGAGGAGGAGAAAATATCAGCTGGAGTTGCAACTACGGGAGCCCTTGACCTCCATCCCTACTTTCTTTCTCCCCCGCCCCTCTAAGACTCATGCTGCATGTCTCTATGGGCCTCTGGCTTCCTGAGACCTGTCCCTGCAGCTCACACTCGAGCTATACAGATTCCTGGTAGCCCACAAAGCAAGTTGATGGATAGGGTTGCCAGGTCTGTGTTGGAAAATACCTGGAGACTTTGGAGGTGGATCGGGAAGAGGGGAGGGTTTGGGGAGGGGGCAATCAGCAGTACTTTATTTGTAGAAAAAGCTCAGCAGGAACTCATTTGCATACTAGGCCACACCTCCTGGCATTACCTTTGTTTTGCGCAGGGCTTTTTTGTAAAAAAAAGAAAGCAAAGCCCAACAGGAGCTCAATTGGATATTAGGCCACACCCCCTGACACCAAGCCAGCCAGAACTGTGTTCCTGTGCATTCCTGCTCAAAAAAAAGCCCTGGGCCTCAGCATGGGACAACGCCATACAGTCCACCCTTCAAGGCAGCCATTTTCTCCAGAGGAGCTGATCTCTGCCAGCTGGAGATCAGTTGTAAAAGCAGGAGATTTTCAGGACCCACTTGGAGGCTGGCAATGCTATGGAACCTGTGTCCTTATAAAGGCTTCCCCTATAAAACCCAGCACAGCACTTATTATTTTTCTCTCTAGCACTGGGGGTCCCCAATCTTTCGGAGTCTTTGGGCACATTGGGACACAGGTGGGGGGGCAGCCACAGAATGACTGCCACAAGAGGTGAAGCGAGCAGATAGAGGAAGCTTAAGTGACGGGAGAAGAGAGGTAATCAGGGCTTTTTTTGGTAGAAAAGTCCAGCAGGAACTCATTTGGATATTAGGTCACACCCCCTTATGCAGGGCCAGTGCGTGGGAGTCGGCGAGGTAGGCAGCAGCCTGGGGCACAACCTCGCTGCAGGGGCGGGTGCCCCATCCCCGCTCGCACCAACCCCCATGGTGCCTTCCCAGCTCCCTTTGAAGTGGGAGAGGGCTGGGCAAGGCCGGGGCGGGCTGAGCCGTGCGTTCTTTTTTTGGGAACGTGTGGCTCAGCCCATCCTGCCCTTGCCTGGCCCTCTCCCACTTCAAAGGGAGCTGGGAAAGAGCTCTCTCTCTCTCTCTCTGTGTGTTTTTGGCAGAATCTGCCCCAGCTAGTTTCTCCGAGGAAAAAGGAAAGGTGCCCTCTGCAAGCACCAGTCGTTTCCAACTCTGGGGTGATGTTGCTTTCACAACATTTTCATGGCAGACTTTTTATGGGGTGGTTTGCCATTGCCTTCCCCAGTCATCTACACTTCCCCCCCAGCAAGCTGGGTATGCATTTTACTGACCTTGGAAGGATGGAAGGCTGAGTCAACCTCAAGCTGGCTACCTGAAAACCCAGCTTCCGCCGGGGATCGAACTCAGGTCGTGAGTAGGGGTGTGCAAAAAAAAAAATTGTAATTAATCGGATTTGGAAATATACAGGGCCAAAATATTCGGAATACTGTATAGCCATATATACTGGTGATATACAACTATTTCCGAATATATGGCCCAATTATACCCTTTTGGCCATTGAAATCAATGGCAAAATAGGGTATATTGGAAGTCGTCTGGAGGGGAGGGGGCTTGAGGGAGATCCCCCAAATTTGCAGGAGACCTGCAGGGGACTCTTCCCTACGAAACCCCCAAGTCCCAAAAAGATTAGGCCAGGGGTTCCCATTCCAGGGGAACCCAAAGAGGGTGCCTCTATCCCACCATTATACCCTATGGGCCATTGAACTCAAAGGCAACATAGGGCATAATCAGAGGCTACCCACCCACCCAAATCTGGATAAGTAAAGGGACTCTGAGTCTTAAAAAGTCCTTTTACTTTTATCCTAACTAAAATTAAAAAAAGAACCCCAAGACTATCTTACCTTAGATGTCTTCCCCAGGCAGGTCAGGCAAGGCTGAGAGAGAGCAGCAGCGGCTGAGGCCAAGGGCCAGCACAGCACAATCTCTCTCACACACCAACACAGCAGCAATGGAATGGAGTCCAGTCAGGCAGACTCCTTAAAAAGGTTCTCTGGCCCTACACAGAGCAGTTTAAAAAAATACCACGGCTCTGTGATTGGCCAGAGAACTGTAAACAAAAGAACAACAATGTTGCTGATGGCTGGGGGATTAGCCCAGCCATCAGCTACACAACAGCTCTGCAAAGCATGCATTTGCAATGAATTTTGCAAATGCATGCTTTGGATTGGCTGCTGAGGCTCCTCTCCCCCTCTCCCTCCCTCCCTGATCCCAGGGAGGCTATGGGAGAGGCGGGAAAAGGCTTCCAAAGGCAGGAAAGGAGGCAGGCAGCTTCCCTGAGGCTGCAGAAGCTCCTTTCTCACCTTTTATACTGAGTTCCATATACTTCCGAATATTGATTCGGAAGTATACAGGGAGCCATATACGGCTCCCGTGTAATGCCTTCTAATTGAATTCGGAAGTATACGATGCCATATACTTCCGAATCGGGGTATTCGGCGGTCTATTTGGTTTGGCCTTTAAGACCAACAAAGTTTTATTCAGAACGTAAGCTTTCGTGTGTGCATGCACACTTCTTCAGACGAGGAATCAGGTACAGTGAGCAGAGCTCTGCTCATTGTACCTGATTCATCTGAAGAAGTGTGCATGCACTTCTTCAGAATGTAAGTGCATGCACTTACATTCTGAATAAAGCTCAGAAGGGTCATGAATTGGAATCTAGTGGGATTTGATTTCTTTGTAGTGCCTGCCTACTGCTTCTTCCACTCAGATCTTTCAGCAACAAAATGGTTCCTTGGAGCAAGGACAAGGCCTTCTGGAAAAAACTTCCTCCTTTCTTCTTCTCCAAGTTCAAAAACAACCAGTCTTCATGCTCATGCTTCACAACCTACTGTGGTTACAGTGAGCAAACTAGCCATGTATACTTCTCTTATCATGTAAATTAAGGAGTTGCCTTGTTCCACCCAACAGGCTATATTTCCAAAGCTCTATACCTATTGTCAGTAGGGTTGCCAGCCTCCAGGTAGTGACTGGAGTTCTCCTGGGATTGATCTCTAGGTGAAAGAGATCAGTTCACCTGGAGAAAATGGCCCATGTGGAAGGCGGACTCTTTGGCAGTATATACTGTATAGGTCCCTCCCCTCCCCAAGCCCTTCCCTCCTCAGGTTCGGCCTCCAATATCTCCAGGTATTTCCCAACCTGCAACCCTATCTGACAGGCAGTGGGTCTCCGGTGACTCAGCAAGAGGTCTCTTGCATCATCTTCTGCCTGATATTTTCCCTTGGAGATGCCAGAGTTTGAACCTGAAACCTTCTGTGAGCAAAGCAGATTATCTGCCATTGGACCATGGTCTCTCCCTATGGAATATGGTTCTCTTCCACAGTGGGATACACTGGCTCAACAAAACTTCTGTCCATCTCATGTTCTCATTAAGGCCAAGGGAACCTATCTTATCTTAACCTATCTTCCCTATCTAGCCAAGGGAAGTGATCTTAACCACAAGGTTCAAAACAGACTGCTTTGACTGTGTGGTAAACAAATGACCAGGGCTTGCTTTTTTGTAGCAGGAACTCCTTTGCATATTAGGCCACACACTCTTGATGTAGCCAATTCTCCTAGAGCTTACAGTAGGCCCTGTACTAAGAGCTCTGTAAGCTCTCGGAGGATTGGCTACATCAGGGGTGTGTGCCCTAATATGTAAAGGAGTTCCTGCTACAAAAAACCCCTGCAAATGACAATGTTGATTCTTGTTTTCCTAGTGTCACAGGGGAAAAATTATAACAGAGAGGGAGCTTTTGAGGAGAGGTGCGTACCTCAGAGACTTTCAGGGAGCTTTTCAAGATTACGTGCAAGTGAAGAACTTGCTTGAGACATTGGTGGGGAGAGGGGGGGAGGGAGGAAGAAATTAAATTGCCGGCAGTTAAAACAATGTCTCAGCGTCGAACTAATAATATCCGGGCTAGGAGTAGACGCCATTAATGACCCTTTTTATTCATGCAGAAGTTCCCAAAGAGAAACATAATGTTCCATTAGTAATAATTGAGTCTGTCTTCACAAGGTTGTCAAAACTTAGAGATGATGGCACTGCCAAAACATTTTGGAGACAAAGGTGTGAAGTGTTTGACAGAAGGGTGCCACAGAAGGTTGAGAAGGTTTCACAGGGGAATCTGAGAGGGGGGAGATTGCAGGTGGTATGTATGTTGGAGGTGGGGAGTCAGCCAAGCTGGCATTCCCTCACGATCAGCCTCTCTCGTTCCTCACTTTCTGAGGTCCCAAAATACCAGCTGATGGCTCTCTACCTTTCTGGATGCACACACTCACTCCACTTCAGTATGTCTATCACCTTTGCAATGCAGGAAAGGTAAAATCATGCAGAATTGCTTAATTAAAATCAGCATTCATCCATGTTTTTGGACCTAAGATCCATGGTTAACCCCAACCTGAAACTCACAACCTACTTTAATTTCCTTACAGCAGAGGTCCCTGGTCGTCTTCCGGAATTTTGTGGAAGATGAGTAGGCGCCACCACAAAATGGCTACCCCAAGAAGAGTTGTTTTTTCCTACTCCACTTGTCTCTACTCTAAGGAGTCTTGAAGCAGCTTACAGTCACCTGCCCTTTCTCTCCTCACAACAGACACCTTGTGAGGTAGGTGGGGCTGAGAGAGTTCTGAGGGAGAGAGAACTGTGTCTGGCCCAAGGTCACTTAGCAGGCTTCCTGTGGAGGAATGGGGAATCAAATCCCATTCTTCAGATAAGAGTCTGCTGCTCTTAAACACTACACCACACTGGCTTTCCCAGAGGGCAATCACAAAATGGCTGCCGTGGAGGGGCTGAGGCTGATCACATAATGTCAGGAGGTTGAAAGCCAGCATCCTCTCATGACAGAGGCAGCAGTTTCCTTGAAGACACAAAAGATCTCCTCTGAAGACGGGAAGGTTTCCTGGACTCTCCTGAAGCATCTCTCACTCCAAGGAGGTAAGGGAAAGCCAGGAGGGACTCTTTGCTTTGGGGAAGAGATAGTTTGTCAAAGAAGCACATGAGCACCAGGCAACCCATTGGTGGGTGCCAGGTGCCTATGGGCACCACATTGTGGAATCACTAGTTTATAGTATTTATCTTCTCTTTTGAGTGTTGCCATAGGTGCTGGACTTTCAAAAGGTCTGCAGAAGAGAGGTATCTGGCAGATGCAGCTTGTCATGGGGGAACAGGAAAAGTTACAGCTGCTAAGATTCTCTGTCTTCCACACAATGACAAGTGCCATCTTAAGCACTTCAGTAGTCTTAGAAGGGTGTACATTTGGTTAGGGTCTCCTCATCTGCTTATCCTTCTCATAAAATAAAGGAAGAAATAGATGGCAATGCCAACATTGACACTAATTTTAAACAGACTTCAAAAATGCAATGGAATGTTTTAAATGTTTTAAATGTTTAAGTGTTTTAAATAATTTTAAATTGTAGTTTTTATTGGTTAAATTGTAAAAATGTATGTTGTTAGCCACCCTGAGTCCGCTTGCGGAGAGGGCGGGATAGAAAAACGTAAAGTAATAATTTTTAATGTGCCTATTTATTCCATTAAATTTTAGACTGCCCTCCCACTGCCAAGGCAGGGTGGTGTACAACACAGTAAATTCTTAACATATATAATTAAAAATAACAAAAACACATTGATTAGCATAAAAGAAGATATACAATGTGCAGTAAGCATATAAAGATTTCAATAGAAAGATAATCACATAGAAAGATGAACATATATAAATATATAGAATTTTCACTGTGGAAGATGAGAACTTTTTGCCCGCCCCAGAAACACTAATTTTGGAAGGGGTGTTGAAAGACCTGAGTCAGATTGAGGTGACAAAAGAGGAGGTCCTACAACTGATAGACAAATTAAAAACTAATAAGTCACCAGGTCCGGATGGCATACATCGAAGAGTTCTGAAAGAACTCAAAGTTGAACTTGTGGATCTTCTAACAAAAATCTGTAATCTTTCATTGAAATCTGCCTCCGTTCCTGAGGACTGGAAGGTAGCAAATGTCACCCCCATCTTTAAAAAGGGTTCCAGAGGAGATCTGGGAAATTACAGGCCAGTCAGTCTGACTTCAATACCAGGAAAGTTGGTAGAAAGCATTATCAAGGACAGAATGAGTAGGCACATTGATGAACACGGGTTATTGAGGAAGACTCAGCATGGGTTCTGTAAGGGAAGATCTTGCCTCACTAACCTGTTACATTTTTTTGAGGGGGTAAACAAACATGTGGACAAAGGAGACCTGATAGATGTTGTTTACCTTGACTTCCAGAAAGCTTTTGATAAAGTTCCTCATCAAAGGCTCCTTAGAAAGCTTGAGAGTCATGGAGTAAAAGGACAAGTCCTCTTGTGGATCAAAAACTGGCTGAGTAATAGGAAGCAGAGAGTGAGTATAAATGGGCAGTCTTCGCAGTGGAGGACGGTAAACAGTGGGGTACCGCAGGGCTCGGTACTGGGTCCCATACTCTTTAACTTGTTCATAAATGATTTAGAGTTGGGAGTGAGCAGTGAAGTGGCCAAGTTTGTGGATGACACTAAATTGTTCAGGGTGATGAGAACCAGAGAGGATTGTGAGGAACTCCAAAGGGATCTATTGAGGCTGGGTGAGTGGGCGTCAACGTGGCAGATGCGGTTCAATGTGGCCAAGTGCAAAGTAATGCACATTGGGGCCAAGAATCCCAGCTACAAATACAAGTTGATGGGATGTGAACTGGCAGAGACTGACCAAGAGAGAGATCTTGGGGTCATGGTAGATAACTCACTGAAAATGTCAAGACAGTGTGCGTTTGCAATAAAAAAAGGCCAACGCCATGCTGGGAATTATTAGGAAGGGAATTGAAAACAAATCAGCCAGTATCATAATGCCCCTGTATAAATCGATGGTGCGGTCTCATTTGGAGTACTGTGTACAGTTCTGGTTGCCGCACCTCAAAAAGGATATTATAGCATTGGAGAAAGGCCAGAAAAGGGCAGCTAGAATGATTAAAGGGCTGGAGCACTTTCCCTATGAAGAAAGGTTGAAACGCTTAGGACTCTTTAGCTTGGAGAAACGTCGACTGCAGGGTGACAGGATAGAGGTTTACCAGATAATGCATGGGATAGAGAAGGTAGAGAAAGAAGTACTTTTCTCCCTTTCTCACAATACAAGAACTCATGGGCATTCGATGAAATTGCTGAGCAGACAGGTTAAAACGGATAAAAGGAAGTACTTCTTCACCCAAAAGGTGATTAACATGTGGAATTCACTGCCACAGGAGGTGGTGGCGGCCACAAGCATAGCCACCTTCAAGAGGGGTTTAGATAAAAATATGGAGCAGAGGTCCATCAGTGGCTATTAGCCACAGTGCGTGTGCGTGTGTGTGTGTGTATGTATGTATATATATATATATATATATATATATATATATATATATATATATATAATTTTTTTTTTGCCACTGTGTGACACAGAGTGTTGGACTGGATGGGCCATTGGCCTGATCTAACATGGCTTCTCTTATGTTCTTATGTTCAGTTACCATAAACAAAGTATCCTATTTCTTTTGGTATTTCTTCTTGTGCTGCTAAGAACTCCAAAATCAAATACCAAGTAGCTGTAAAGATTCTTGTTGACAGGACTTTTTTTCTAGAAAAAGCCCAGTCAGAACTCATTTACATATTGGGCCACACCCCCTGACATCACCATTTTTCATACGAGGCTTTATGTAGAAAAAGTCCAGCAGGACCTCATTTGCATATTAGGCCACACCGCCTGACACCAAGCCAGCCGGAACAGCATTCCTGTGCGTTCCTGCTCAAAAAAAGACCCTGCTTGTTGATGCTTAAATACCATTACTTGATAGATTGCTAGTTATTTTAGCCATAATACACATTGACCACATTTTTTATACCACTGGTGCATTTGGGGGATGTGTTGATTTTTCCATTGGTGCGCAATGACACAAGAAACTAGAAAAGATCCTTAAGTAAACTGTTTTTCCTATTTGGATTTACTGATTTTATATGTATTTTATGTTGATGTACATCACCTGGAGCCCGGCATTGTCTGGGATAAGGCAATTCACTAATAATGATGATGATGATGATGAAGAAGAAGAAGAAAGGATGCATTGCTGGCAACCAAAATCAAGATACTGCTGTATTCGCCATTACTGTGAATCAATGTAAAACATGGACAATGAAGAAAGCTGAGAGGAATAAAGCTGATTCATTTGAAATGAGGTGTTGGAGGACACTTTTAGGGATATCATAGACCCCCAAAAGGACAATTCAGTGCATTATAGGTCAAATCAAGCCTGAACAGTCCCTGGAAGCTAAAATGGGTGGAGTATCATACTTCAGTCACATTGTGAGAAGAGAAGAGTCACTGGAAAAGACAATAGCACTAGGAAAAGTTGAAGGCAACAGGAAAAGAAGAAGACCCAATATGAGGTGGATTGACTCAATCAAGGAAATCATGGCTCTCATATTGCTAGAGCTGAACAAGGCTGTTAACGAAAGGACATTGTGGAGGACATTAATTCATAGGGTCACAGCACTTCACACATACACACACACACATTAAATCCAGCCCTGATTTAGATGGTCCAGGCTAGACCAATCTCATCAGCTCTCAGAAGCTAAGCAGCGTTAGCCATCATTAGTACTTGGATGGAGACCATCGAAGAAGTCCAGATTTGCTATGCAGAAGCAGGCAATGGGCAAACCAGCTATGTCTCTTCTTGCCTTGAAAACCCTATGGAGTCACCACAAGTCATCTGTGACTTGATGGCACTTTCCAGCACCCAACTAAAGCCAGTGTGGTGTATGAGGGTTAGAATGCTGGATTCCTCTTTGTAAGCTGGGAAGCTGGTTTTATGATGCACATGCACCAGCCAATCGGCACTGTGCGCAGACATCTTGCATTGAAAACTAGTGGAATCAGTGGAGGTCGCACAGCACCCCAATTGCTCAAATCAGGTGTGTCTGTAACATTCCTTGAATCTCATAGGGGCAGTTTCATAGGCCCGTTGACTAAACAATGATTTGCATGAATTGCAAATGGTATAAAAAGAATATCAATATTAATATTACCCCACCAAAATAATAAAGATAAATGAAACACTGAAATACGTGCAGCCAGAGAAAGTGGAATTACAGCCATGAAAATATCAATGACTTGTGCAGTATAAAGTTGTATTAAGTCTTTTCAGCCTTTTAGCACCTAATTGATAAATTGACCAATTAATCATTTTAAAGAAACACAGTTAATCAACTCAGCCTTTTAGTCAGTAGGCAGACCTGCTGTTTGGTGAGACGAGCTGGCTGGTTGAGTGGATAAGGGAAGCTTGCTTCTTTTCCACATGGTTTTTGGGATCCAAGTGGGACACAGAAAACTGAACCAATAGAACATGTGGCTTTGAAACGCAACAGCCCAGCATCCTAGGAAAGCAGAAGAAGAAGCGTGACCTGGAGCTTGCCTGGCTTTCACTGGAGCGCTCTTGGCCAAAGAAAGTGATAGAAAAACTGGAGAGATGACAAGGAAAGATTTCAAAAGTAAAGCAGTTAAAGATGCTTGTCTCAGCAAGAGGTTTGGCAGGCAACCAAAGGAGAGGAAGGTTGAGGATGTTGCAAAACTGATCTTTTTTTTTTTCCAGCCAGATTTTTCTTTTTTTACATTGAATGAAATTCCCTAATTCTTTCCCTTGTCAAAAGTTAGTGAGATATTTTTCATGTATCTAAGGCTGTCATGAAGCCATATGAAGCGGCCTTAAACCAAGTCAGACCACGGGTCCATCAAAGTCAGTGTTATCTCCTCTGGTTCTGATCTGGATAGCCCAGGCTAGCCCAGTGTTGTCAGGTCTCAGAAGCTAAGCAGGGAGAGCTCCATGGAATACCAGGGTCATGACACAGAGGCAGGCAATGGCAATTCACCTCTAAACACCTCTTGCCTTGGAAACCCCGCCAGGGATCCTCATAAATCAGCTGTGAGAATAGTGCCTCTGAATTTGGAGGTTCATGAACATGAACATATGAAGCTGCCTTATACTGAATCAGACCCTTGGTCTATCAAAGTCAGTATTGTCTTCTCAGACTGGCAGCGGCTCTCCAGGGTCTCAAGCTGAGGTTTTTCACACCTATTTGCCTGGACCCTTTTTTGGAGATGCCAGGGATTGAACCTGGGACCTTCTGCTTCCCAAGCAGATGCTCTACCACTGAGCCGCCGTCCCTCCTCTCAGTCACCATGGCGCAGAGTGTTAAAGCTGCAGTACTGCAGTCCTAAGCTTTGTTCACGACCTGAGTTCGATCCCTGGTGGAAGCTGGGTTTTCAGGTAGCCGGCTCGAGGTTGACTTGGCCTTCCATCTTTCCGAGGTCGGTAAAATGAGTACCCAGCTTGCTGGGGGGGAAGTGTAGATGACCGGGGAAGGCAATGGCAAACCACCCCGTAAAAAGTCTGCTGTGAAACCGTTGTGAAAGCAACGTCACCCCAGAGTCGGAGACGACTGGTGCTTGCGCAGAAGACCTTTCCTTTTTCTCAGTCACCATGGCTAGTAGCCATCGACAGATTTGTCCTCCATGAATCTATCTAATCTTTAGTTTAAAACAATTTTATTTAGTACCATATGGTAACAATATCTATTTCTTGCATCATTAATAACTTCTTTTTATCTATCCCATATATTACTTTTCTAACCACCCCTCCCCCTGTTACTTGACCCCTGCCGGTGTTATTTACTTAAAATACTAATATTTAAAGGTACCCTTAACTAATAAAAACAAAGATTAATATTCTTCTTCCTTCACTCTTTTTCTACATATCTTCTAAACTTTTTCCACTCCATCTTAAAAACTTCTAAATCATAGTCTCTTAAAATTCTTGTTAATTTGTCCATTTCACTCCATGTCATAACTTTTAAAATCCAATCCCATTTTTCTGGTATTTTTTCTTGCTTCCACAACTGCGCATACAATGTCCTAGCAGCTGAAAGCAAGTACCAAATTATAGTTCTATCTTCTTTTGGAAATTTTTCCATTTGTAATCCCAACAGAAAAGTCTGCAACTTTCTTAAATTTATATCCCAAGATCCTAGAAATTTCTTGTTGAATCATCTGCCAATACTTTTTTGCTCTTTCACAAGTCCACCACATATGGTAGAAAGAACCTTCATGTTTTTTACATTTCCAACATCTATCTGGCATCTGATTGTTCATCTTTGCCAACTTTTTAGGAGTCATATACCATCTATACATCATTTTAAAACAGTTCTCTTTAATACTATGACACATTGAAAGCTTTATAGAATTCTTCCACAAATATTGCCAAGTTTCCATTTGTATTTCTTTATTTACATTAATTCCCCACTTAATAATTTGAGATTTCACTACTTCATCTTCCGTAGACCATTTTAAGAGTAATTTATATAATTTTGAAATTAATTTTTCATTGTCTCCGAGCAGAACTTTTCCCATTTCTGTTTGCTCTTTTCTTATTCCTTCAGTTTTAATATCATTTTCCACCAAGCTCTTTATTTGTTGCATTTGAAACCAATCATATTTATTATTCAGCTCTTCAGCAGTTTTCAATTCATTTTCTCCAGTGAAGCAGTCCTTGCTCAGGTTTGCTTGGGGTCTGACATGTAAAAGCACCGAAAATTTTGACCTCACCAAATTAAATTTCAGCTATCAGGTTTAAAAGAGTGAAGCTTGCTTTCTTCAATAAGCCTAATTTTGCCATCCTCAGAGCCTCCTAGGCTCAGATATTAATTTTTAATTTTTTTATTTTCTCCAAAATGGCGGTCACGACTTTCTGCCTCACTTAATTTTTTTTTTCTCTAGAGGCTTCTAAAATAGTTATTAACAATAATGTCCAATAGCATTTACCTTATAAACGTCACCTCTGTCGGCTCCCCAATTTTTAATGTCCCGAACACTTTAAAAATTTTATTTAAACTTTAGCCTTCTTGCAATGGCCACCAATGTTTTTCTTTGATATTACAGTCCTAGAGTAGGCTGGCTGCTTCGATGCCTTCCCTTTTCCATTCCAATGCTTCCTGCTTTACTTGCCACCAAATCCCATTTTCGCTGGTAGAGAGATCTCGTGATACTTGACGTATTTCCTGTGTTGACTGTGGGAGCTGCAATTCTATGACGATGGGGCTTTTTCTCAAAAACCGCAAGTAGACCAAACAATAAATTCCTTTCCGCTTTTTAGCACTGTCCTTTAAATTTACAAAGTCCAAATTTCGCCCCTTCTCTCCTTCTTCTTCCAAGCTTTCTAGATTTCAATTTCCCACCTTCTGATTTTATTTTGTTTAACTTTAATTAGTCCTGGAATGAACGATAGCGATCTGTACCTTTTCTGTAGTTATCCAGATCAACACTGGTCTTGTGTAGCTTTAGATGCTTAGTAGTATCAAAGGAGATTAGGATCCTGTCGAGCTTATATCAAATAAATGACTCTGGAAACTTCTGCAAATGATGAAAATGCAACTCGTCTCCAGAGACCCCTCAAAGGAGCCCCCCCCCCCCTGGACTCCCTTTTAGCCAAGGTAAATCTCCTCAAAGTTTCCTGTGCATATCTTGGACTGATCTCTGTCTGAGAAAAGTAGGCAGTAGGCATTAAATTGCCTTCCACTACCCCGAACAGAAGTTCCAGCCTGCTCCCCTTCTGAGAAGCAGTTCAGCTCGGCATTTTCCAACCCCGGAAGTAGCAAAAAAAAAAAATGAATCTATTTAATCTTAAATCACTCTCTGTGTAAAGTAGTGTGTGTGTGTATATATATGAGTGTGACCGGTAGTAGCTCTCAGGTAGGCACAGTAGCATACCAAGAGCAAGGCAGGGAGTGCAGTCCACTCCGGGTGCAGCTTGAGGAAGGGTCTATAGGGCCTTCAAGGTAAGAAATGTTTGGAGATGGCTTGCCAATTGCCTGCCTCCACCTTGGCCCTGCTTAGCTTCTGAGATCTGAAGAGATCAGGCTATACTGGAACTATCCAGGTCAGGGCTAGACTGAGAGCAACATGACTGGCCCAAGGTTACCCAGCAAGCTTCCATGGCACGAGTGGAGATTCGAAACCTGAATTTCCCAGATTCTAGTCTGACATTTTAACCAGTATACCAGTGGTGTCAAACATGCAGCCTGGGGGCCAAATCAGGCCTCTAGAGGGCTCTTATCAGGCCCACAAACAACTCACTGTCATCTGTTTTTTTCTCCCTCTCTTGCTTCCTTCTGCATCACAGCTTTCTTTGCCAGGCGTGCTCAATCGCACAGGCGCTACAGAGCAAAGCCTCTATTTTCTTCATTGGCTGACCAGCACATGAAGCAACTTATGAACAAAAGCTCACAATGCCCAGCCATTTCATGTTTCCCCCTGGGTCTTAGGCTCAAAACATTGACCATGAGATTTCTGTAATGAATGCCAGTAAATCAAAAGTAGGCTTGCAACTTAAATACCTGAATAACACTTGAACAGCATACTCAAGATTGCTACATCACAGACATTGTCTCCAGATTTTGATGCAATAATTCAGAGCAAGAGGTGTCAGCTACCAGAAACTGTTAAGCAAAATATTGCAAGAGTGCTATTTTAAAGCATATTTTATTTTAAAGTTTTTTTAAAAATTGTAATTGTGTTCATCTGTGTCCTTTATAAAGTTTATATCTCCTCTACCTGGCATTACATTTTATGACGCACATGGCTTGGCCTGGAAAGGTTTGATTTATGCCAGATCTGGCCCTCGTTTGACACCCCAGCTCTAACCACTACAGCTCAGGCAGAGAGCAGGGGAGGAACAGGCCCAATGTTACCCAATAAAGTTCATAGCTGAGCAGGAGTTTGAACCTAGATCTCCCTAGTTGTATACGCCAGCCACTGCACCCCTCTACCATGGCTGCCAGGCTGGGCATTATGCATGCATTGCACGCATTCATGCCCATTGAATGCGATTCTTCTTCCAAGTTGCCCTTCCTTTGTTCCAAAGGATCCCTAGACACAGAAGCTGCTTGGCATTAGGCTCACACAGACCCAGAAATTTGCTCCGGTGTCACAAGATGACAAAAATGTAGTTACATTTGCCTATACGGGATTAAACTTTACAGCATCTTTTCCTTGGCGTCCTTTTTATCACCTGTTGTGTAATGGACCCTCTTCATTATAGCTGCGTATTTACTACCCTTCATACCCTCCATCACTCTGTTCCTTACTGCAGTTTCCCGCGCACCCCCCCCCCCCCTTTACCCTTAACTAGGCTGTCCTCTGGTAGATATGATCTCGTAAATCTACCATGCTGCCTTAAAAGTGGATGTTCCCTTTTATTTTTATGGGGTTTTATGATAAAAACGGATTGCACTTGATTTGTTGAATTGCTTTCAAAAGCCTTAGCCTGCAGTTGGGCTCCCTTGGCTACTAAGAGAAAGATGGACTCGAGGGCTAGCGTGGGCAGAAGCCGGTTGTTTTTTGGGTTTTGGTTTTTTTACCACGAGGCAGCCAGGCTATGCTGTACCTTAGCAACTGCGTTTTCATTTGTGGAGCCAACCCATCGATTTCCACACAACTGTTTTCACAGGACAGCATGTACTCAATTGGAGTGTGGAAGAGTGGCATAATTACTTTCCCCAGTTTGTTTTAATTGTGCCACGGTTTCTGGTCCTCCTTAATTCTGGAGGATTTCTAAAATTAACTTTGGGATTGGCACATATGCTGTTTGCTTCAGCATTCCCTCCTCTCTACTCCAGTTCTTCCACTACTGAATTACCAAGGCGCTCTGATAGAAAGGAGTTCAGCTGTACAGTCTTCTGAACACTTTCCTGGGATTAAACCTCAATGAACAGGCTTAAGTAGGATTCTGAGCACACCTACTTAGGATCACGTTGTTGGGGGTTTTTTTGTGTTGTGTGTGTGTGTGTGTGTGTGCGTGCACACCTGGAAGTCATGGCAACTTCTGGTGACTAACCCCTGCTGGGGTCATGGAGGATATTCAAAGAGGTGGCTGAATAAAGCCTACCCCTGGCTCCAGGCTCTGTTATTCCAAGGAGGTCTCCCATCCAAGTACCAGAGTCGACTCTGCTTGGCTTCTGAGTTCTAATAAGATCGGGCTTGCCTGGGCTATTCAGGGCAGAGCAGGGCAGGCTCACACTGCCAATTTGATGTAGTGGTTAAGTGTGCGGACTCTTATCTGGGAGAACCAGGTTTGATTCCCCACTCCTCCACTTGCACCTGCTGGAATGGCCTTGGGTCAGCCATAGCTTTTGTAGGAGTTGTCCTTGAAAGGGCAGCTGCTGTAAGAGCTCTCTTAGCCCCACCTACCTCACAGGGTATCTGTTGGGGGTGGGGCGGTGGGAAGGTAAAGGAGATTGTAACCACTTAAAACTTCTGAAATTCAGAGTATAGGACAGGATATAAATCCAATATCATCATCAACTTCTTCTTCTTCTTTTTCTATAATTGCACAAATGATGACATCCAGAGTATTTCTTTGCAAGGTTTTACTGATGCACACAAATGCACGTGCATGTAAAACATTACACAAAAAGAAGCTGGATGCCATCCTATTTTTGGTCACATCAACAATGTTTTGTTTGCTGTGCTTTATCAATGGCCGAGGACCTGCCTACTTGAGGGACCGCCTCTCCCCATATGAACCCCAGAGAGCACTGAGGTCAGCTGGAAAGAACCAGCTGAATATCCCTGGGCCAAGGGAGGCCAGATTGAAGACTACTTGGGACCGGGCCTTCTCTATTGCAGCTCCACTACTGTGGAACCAACTCCCGGAGGAAGTGCGGGCCCTGCAGTGTTTGGACCAATTCCGCAGGGCCTGCAAGACCTTCCTCTTTAAAATGGCCTTCACTTAATGCTGAGTCAAGATAGATTCGCTGGAAATGTTTTAGCCACTGAATTTTATAGAAGATCTGAGTTATAGCACCATAATGTTAATTTTAATATAAGTTGATTTAATGATTTAATCATGGTTTTATCTAGTTGTAATTATTGCGTATTATGGTTTTACTGTATATTGTATTTATATGTTGTGAGCCGCCCTGAGCCTGCCTTGGCGGGGAGGGCGGGATATAAATAAAAAGTTGTTGTTGTTGTTGTTGTTATTATGTATACAAATGCATATAGATGATCAATGTCTCTTGATAGATGCAGCCAATAATCCAAAATTTAAGAAGACAAGGTCGTACTGGAACCCTTGTTTCGCATAAGCTTCTTCAAGCTGCAAGTAGTTTCTTTAGCAATTTCTTCATACCATGGTATTAAAAAGCCATTTCATTACTGTATTGAGAGGCACTTTTCTAGTTTTTTAGCCCATGGTATGAAGAAATTGCTAAAGGAATTACTTGCAGCTTGAAGAAGCTTACGCGAAACAAGGGTTCCAGTACGACCTTGTCTTCTTAAATTTTGGATTATTGGCTGCATCTATCAAGAGACATTGATCATCTATACTACTATTCCACCAGGATTTCCAGGAATGAATTGAGCAATTTGCCACAAAAATTGGATGGACTCTTGGTGAATACGTTCCCTTTTGTACTGAGGACTGCTTGTATGGTCTTTCATGAATTAATATATGCTCATGCTTTCTTATACTGTTTATTTAGTTTGGTTTTGATACAGAAGCTGGTTTTCTCAGTAAGCTTTGTGCTTTGAATTTGTTGCCTAATTTTGCCGTGATTCTCTTGGTGTGTTGCACAACCTCCAGACAGTGGCTGGAGAGCTCCAGAAATGTCAACTTATCTCCAGGTGGCATACATCAGTTCACCTGGAAATAATGGCCTTTTTGGAAGGTGGACTCTATGAGATTATAGCCTACTGCTAGTCTCTCCCTTTCCAAAACCCCACCCTCCTCAGACTCCATCCACAAAATCTCCAGGTATTTCTCAACCTGGAGCTGGCAACCTTACTGATAACTGAGGCAAACTTTGCATTAAGGTTCTGTCCAAAAGAATAATGGTCAATTCCTAACATATCAATTCCACTATGGAAAGGAGAACAAGTAATCTGCAACTCCATACTGGGAGGAAAAATTTGTATAAGGAGAAGTTTAGAAATGCCCATCCTTTTAATTACGTATAGTATTTTGGCCTGGAAGTCAGGTCTACACTGCTATTGAAAATAAAGGCAATCCACATATTTACTCCAGCAACTGAACAAATAGACCCATAAGGCTAGACTGTCTGCATGTATTTAGAAGATTTATAACTTCCCTTTCTACCATTTGTCTCTTCAAGATGGCTTACAATGATTTAAAACAACATAAAATATCAACGATCACCACAGCAATACCTGGGGCGGGGCAAGTTTTAGCTCTCCTCACTCAGTTTTTTTTAAAGTAGACCTCTTCTATTTCATTGCTTTCTTTACATATAAACTGAACAGAGGGTTGCATATCTTTTCCCTCAAGTAGGTAACAGCCAATGGAGGAGGGGCAAATTCCGTGGGGGAGCTGGCAAGCTACTTTTACATGAAATTGGAAGTGTTCAGGGTGAAAAAGACACCTCACCTCACAGAAAACTTGTGTACTATTAATTGATAGATTTATGTAAATATTTATACCCTGCCCTTTCTTTGTGGCCAGTGTAATGTAGTGGTTAACAGTGTTAAACTCTAAACTGGAGAACCAGGTTTGATTTTCTATTTCTCCACATGAATCATGATGGGTGACTTGGGCCAATCATAGTTCTCTCAGAGCTGTTCTCTCAAGGGCAGTTCCCTCAGAACTCTCTGCGCCCCACCTACCTCACAAGGTGTCTGTTGTGGGGAGAGGAGGGGAAAGAGATTGTAAGGCACTTTGAGACTCCTTAAGGTAGAGAAATGCAGGGTATAAAAACCAACTCCCCCTCTCCCTGCTCCTTCTTCCTCCTAGTTTAACAACATAGCAAAATACAATAGAACCCCAAATAAGCTTTCAGTTGACCAAAAATGGCTGCAATCCATACCTAATGAAATGCCCTAGAACAGTGGTCCCCAATCTTTTTGACACCAGGGACCAGTTTTGTGGAGGACAATTTTTCCAGGGACCGGGGTGGGGTGGGGGGATGTTTTTGGGATGATACAATTGTGCACTTTATTTCTATTAGTTTGGCATGGTGGTGAAGTGTGCAGACTCTTATCTGGGAGAACTGGGTTTGATTTCACACTCCTCCACTTGCAGCTGCTGGAATGGCCTTGGGTCAGCCATAGCTCTTGCAGAGTTGTCTTTGAAAGGGCAGCTTCTGGGGAGAGCTCTTTCAGCCGCACCTACCTCACAGGGTGTCTATTGTGGGAGAGGAAGGTAAAGGAAATTGTGAGCCACTCTGAGACTCTAAAATTTGGAGTGGAGGGCAGGATATAAATCCAATGTCTTATTATTATTATTACTACTATATTTTAATATAAAATTAAATAATTATACAACTCATGGCCCGGTTGCTAACATAGGGTGGCCAGACCGTCCCGGTCTCCCGGGACATTCCCGGATCTGGCCACCCAATCCCGGATCCCGGGCTGCCTATACCGGGACCATTAAAGGTCCCGGTTTAGGCAGCCCAGGAGCCGGTGGGCCGCGGGCGCGGGCGGGGAAGGCGGGGAGTGAGGGAGGGAGCGTCCCTGCGCCTGCGCAGGGCCCCTGCGCACGCGCAGGGACGCTCCCTCCCTCACTCCCCGCCTTCCCCGCCCGCGCGCGGGGCCGGCAGCGGTGGGGGAGGCCTCTCCGCGGCCTCCGCTGGTCGCTGGGGGCCTTCCAGAGTGTCTGGAAGGCCCCCAGCGACCAGCGGAGGCCGCGGGGAGGCCGCGGAGCACCCGGCGCTGGTCCGGGAAGGCCTTCCAGAGCCTCTGGAAGGCCTTCCCGGGCCAGCGCCGGCCAGCGAAGGCCTCCCCGCGGCCTCCGCTGGTCGCTGGGGGCCTTCCAGAGTGTCTGGAAGGCCCCCAGCGACCAGCGGAGGCCGCGGGGAGGCCGCGGAGCACCCGGCGCTGGTCCGGGAAGGCCTTCCAGAGCCTCTGGAAGGCCTTCCCGGGCCAGCGCCGGCCAGCGAAGGCCTCCCCGCGGCCTCCGCTGGTCGCTGGGGGCCTTCCAGAGTGTCTGGAAGGCCCCCAGCGACCAGCGGAGGCCGCGGGGAGGCCGCGGAGCACCCGGCGCTGGTCCGGGAAGGCCTTCCAGAGCCTCTGGAAGGCCTTCCCGGGCCAGCGCCGGCCAGCGAAGGCCTCCCCGCGGCCTCCGCTGGTCGCTGGGGGCCTTCCAGAGTGTCTGGAAGGCCCCCAGCGACCAGCGGAGGCCGCGGGGAGGCCGCGGAGCACCCGGCGCTGGTCCGGGAAGGCCTTCCAGAGCCTCTGGAAGGCCTTCCCGGACCAGCGCCGGCCAGCGAAGGCCTCCCCGCGGCCTCCGCTGGTCGCTGGGGGCCTTCCAGAGTGTCTGGAAGGCCCCCAGCGACCAGCGGAGGCCGCGGGGAGGCCGCGGAGCACCCGGCGCTGGTCCGGGAAGGCCTTCCAGAGCCTCTGGAAGGCCTTCCCGGGCCAGCGCCGGCCAAGGAAGGCCTCTCCGACGCCTCCCTGGCCTCGCCGCCGCCCCCGCCGCTGGACTCGCCGCCGCCGCCCGACCCGCCGCCGCCGCCCGACTCGCCGCCGACCGCCACCGCAGGTAAGGGGGCCGAAAGCGGGGGGGGGCGGCCTTCCTTTCTTCCCTCCCTCTTCCCTTCTTTCCTTTCTTCCTCCCTTCCTTCCCTCCCTTCCTTCCCTCCCTCCCTTCCCTTCCTTCCTTCCCTCCCTCCCTCCCCCCTTCCTTCCTTCCCTCCCTCCCTCCCCCCTTCCTTCCTTTCTTTCTTCCTTCCCTCCCTCCCTTCCTTCCTTCCTTCCTTCCTTCCTTCCTTCCTTCCTTCCTTCCTTCCTTCCTTCCTTCCTTCCTCCCTTCCCTTCCCTTCCCTCCTCCCTTCCCTCCTCCCTTCCCTTCCCTTCCCTCCTCCCTTCCCTCCTCCCTTCCTTCCCTCCCTCCTCCCCTCCCTCCTCCCTCCCTTCCTTTCTTTCTTCCTTCCTTCCTTCCTTCCTTCCTTCCTTCCTTCCTTCCTTCCTTCCTTCCTTCCTTCCTTCCTTCCTTCCTTCCTTCCTTCCTTCCTTCCTTCCTTCCTTCCTTCCTTCCTTCCTCCCTTCCCTTCCCTTCCCTTCCCTTCCCTTCCCTTCCCTTCCCTTCCATTCCCTCCTCCCTTCCCTCCTCCCTTCCTTCCCTCCTTATGTTCTTATGTGGCGCAGAGTGTTGGACTGGAGGGGCCACTGGCCTGATGCAACAGGGCTTCTCTTATGTGACACAGAGTGTTGGACTGGATGGGCCACTGGCCTGATCCAACAGGGCTTCTGTTATGTTCTTATGTGACGCAGAGTGTTGGACTGGATGGGCCACTGGCCTGATCCAACAGGGCTTCTGTTATGTTCTTATGTGACGCAGAGTGTTGGACTGGATGGGCCACTGGCCTGATCCAACAGGGCTTCTCTTATGTTCTTATGTGACGCAGAGTGTTGGACTGGATGGGCCACTGGCCTGATCCAACAGGGCTTCTCTTATGTTCTTATGTGACGCAGAGTGTTGGACTGGATGGGCCACTGGCCTGATCCAACAGGGCTTCTCTTATGTTCTTATGTGACAATACTGACTTTGGTGGACCCAAGCACTGATTCAGTGTAAGGGAGCTTTGTGTTTGTGACTGGAGTGGACAATACTGACTTTGGTGGACCCAAGCACTGATTCAGTGTAAGGGAGCTTTGTGTTTGTGTCTTCTGGTGCAATTTTGTTCTCAGATCCTGTATTTACTTCATCAGTATATGGGATAAGGCACTTTCTCAACTGTGCTGCATAATGCAGCCTATTTATTTTGTCCTGTTGGCTCTGTTGGCTCTATCTGCGCCACCTTCATCACTTTCGGGGTGTGGATCCCCCAGTGGGGTGGGCTCCCGACTCCCTCTGCCGGCTGTTTCTGATAGCCCTGCGCCCCCTCTTTCATTTGATATGTGTCCCGTGCGGGTGCCACCCTCCTGCCGGGAGATGCCGCAAAATGAGCCCCCTTGAGGCTTATGGCGGCAGGGCTCGGGGGAAGCAAGCTAGACTGCTGTTCTTTTGAGGGGTTATAGAGTGTTTCGAGCCCCTCCCTGTGGCATCGGTCCCATCGTTGTGGGACCCAGGGGGCCGGCGCAGCGGCCCGCTGAAGCAGCCTGTCAGTCACTTCCGCATCTTGACCTGTGTTATTAGTGACAGGCTGCTTCGGCAGGCTGCTTCGGCAGGCTGCTGCGCCGGCCCCCTGGGTCCCACGACGATGGGACCAATGCCACAGGGAGGGGCTCGAAACACTCTATAACCCCTCAAAAGAACAGCAGTCTAGCTTGCTTCCCCCGAGCCCTGCCGCCATAAGCCTCAAGGGGGCTCATTTTGCGGCATCTCCCGGCAGGAGGGTGGCACCCGCACGGGACACATATCAAATGAAAGAGGGGGCGCAGGGCTATCAGAAACAGCCGGCGGAGGGAGTCGGGAGCCCACCCCACTGGGGGATCCACACCCCGAAAGTGATGAAGGTGGCGCAGATAGAGCCAACAGAGCCAACAGGACAAAATAAATAGGCTGCATTATGCAGCACAGTTGAGAAAGTGCCTTATCCCATATACTGATGAAGTATATACAGGATTTGAGAACAAAATTGTTTCCGGCGGTGATATTTGGGGGATTTTTGGGGACGTCACAGGAAGTGCTGTGAAGTCACTTCCTGTTTCCGGCAGTGGCATTTGGGGGAAATGATGCCATTTGGGGGAAATGATGTCACAGGAAGTGATGTCACTTCCTGCTTCCGGCAGGTGGCGCGGGGGAAATGATGTCACAGGAAGTGATGTCACTTCCCGTTTCCGGCAGGTGGCGCGGGGGAAATGATGTCACAGGAAGTGATGTCACTTCCTGTTTCCGGCGGTGGTATGACGTCGCCGGAAGTGACGTCGCCGGAAGTGACGTCACTTCCTGTTTCCGGCGGCGCACGCACTTCGCGCGCGCGCACTCCTGCCTTCCCCCCCCCCAAGGTGTCCCTGGCTGGCCTTCAGACATTATGGCCACCCTATGCTAACAGGCCATGGACCAGTACTGGTCCACAGCCCGGGGGTTGGGGACCCCTGCCCTAGAAAATCAAATGGCCTTACAGTCCCTCCTATGAATGGGACCCTCCTCATTTCAGACAGTCTGTTTCATAAGGTACAAACTACAATAGAAAAAGCACGGACTGATAACAGGCTGGCTACCTTAAGAGGGGGAAACAGCCAGCAGGTGGCAACCTGAGAGATATGTTTCATTTGAGTCCTGCCCAAATTCAGAGGCTACCTTAAAACAACCTTACCTGAAGGTATAGTACAGGGGTTGCCAAACTGCAGCTTGGGAGCCATATGTGGCTCTTTCACACATATTATGTAGCTCTTGAAGCCCCTAACCGCCCTGTGAGACAACTTGGAGAAGGCATTTGTCTCGTTAAGTCACTTCTCCAAGCCAAGCCAGCTGGCAGCTTGGAGAATGAATTTAAAGTGGCTTTCTTTCCATCTCACTCCCATCTATTTTCCTTCCTTCCTTCCTTCCTTCCTTCCTTCCTTCCTTCCTTCCTTCCTTCCTTCCTTCCTTCCTTCCTTCCTTCCTTCCTTCCTTCCTTCCTTCCTTCCTTCCTCAAGCATCTGATGTTCATGTCTTGCAACTCTCAAACATCTGACATTTATTCTGTGTGGCTCTTATGTTAAGCAAGTTTACCCACCCCTGATATAGAACAAGTTTCTTTGGATAGCCTTTTAGCCAGTTTGTCTGGAAGAACTGCAAGAGTCCATCTGTGCTCTTTTTGAGAGGTACACTGAAGACACCAGTTCTGCCTTAAATGTTTCACGAGTTAAAAAGGCTGGGATCTGTTATGCAGACAACAGATAATTTTGGGGGCAGGGGGTTATGGCTGTGGTAGATCATCTGCATGGCATGCAGAAATTCCCAGGTTCAGTTCCCAGCATTTCCAGTAAGGATCTCCAGTAGCTGATGTAAAAGACCTCTGCCTGAGACCCTGCAGAGCTGTTGCCAATCTAAGTGGACAATACTGGCCTTGATGGACCAATGGTCTGGTTCAGTATAAAAAAGCTTCATGGGTCTTCTCTGGCTGAAAGAGAAAGGGGGAAAAAACAACCTTGTGGACTGACTGAAGAAAAGGATGGCTACAGGAGGTGACCTAAAGAAATCCAGGGCAGAAGATGGAAATGGAAAACTGGGAACCTGGATATTATTTTGCCAATCTCTTCATTCTCAAAGATTTCCAGAAATTACTGTTATTTTTTTCCTATCAGATTTGTAGCATGAAAGATACCAACAAAGAGATGCAAACACCCGTACCCACTGGAGACAGGAGAATCCCCGCTTGCAGGCCTCATTTGTAACCATAACTAGAAAATGCAATCCTGAGAATGCTGAGGAAAGTCATTTCCTGCTGAAGAGGATGGGATTTGTGATCCCCAGCCTCTCGCTTTAATTAACTGACTTGGGAGGGAAACAGAACTACAGATCCCATATCCTCCAGCAGGAAATGATGTTCCTAAACTTGTTCTGAAGTATAATTTCCAGTTAAGGGATGCCTGCCAGGAAACCTCTCCTTTCATCAATGGGTGTTCCTTGCCACTTACTGCCCTTAAGAAGACTGGTGCAAGCAGAGGTAGCAGATCAGAGCCAAACCCTGTTACAGCTGGGTCCAGATTTGGTATTCTCTGGGCATGTTCACAATATAATCCAAATTATATTCCAATTTGCTCTGACTGTGGTAAGCTCTACTATAGATTCTAACTTCAAAACCAAAGTATAGAGCAGGGGTGGCCAAACTCGTTTAATGTAAGAGCCAGACAGAATACATATCAGATGTTTGAGAGCTCCAAGACATGAACATCAGATGTTTGAGAGATGCAAGAGATGAAGGAAGGCAAACAGATGGGGGAGGGAGAGGTGGAAAGAAGGCAACTTTAAATACATTCTCCAAGCAGCTGGCTGGCTTGGCTTGCAGAAGTGATTTAAAGAGAGAAATGCCCTCTCCAAGCTGGCTGACAAGGTAGTGGGGACAGTGAGATGCTGGCCTGTGGGGGCGACTATGCAGCTTCAAGACTGCTTTGAACGAACAAATTGGGACATCTTTGAACATCCAGACCTAGAGTGTTATACAGATACAGTTTTGGGGTATATGGCCCACTGTATTGATACTGTTACAACAAACAAGTGTATTCGAACCTATCCAAATCAAAAGCCATGGATGACTGGCACTGTTAGGTTTCTCTTGCATAGGAGATATAAGGCTTTTAAGTCTGGGGATGCCTCACTTTACAGTGTGGCCAGAGCAAATTTGAAGCGGGGTATTAAACAGGCCAAAGCTGCATATAAGGGCAGGATAGAAGAATGGCTTTCTCAGAATAATTTGAGACAAGCCTGGCAGGGGATTCAGCAGTTAACTAATTTCAAGGCGCTAAAGGCTAGTACGAATGGAAAGCAGGAGCTGGCAGAGGAGTTAAATACTTTTTATGCCCGGTTTGAAGTGGATCAAAAGGAAGCGGAATTACTAGTAACATCATCATTGGGGACCGAGCAAGGTGCTCCTTTCGTTGTGAGGGAGCACGATGTTAGGTGTATAATGAAGGCAGTAAATTCTAGAAAGGCTGCAGGTCCCGATAATATCCCTGGTTGTGTGGTAAAGGAATGTGCAGGGCAGTTAGCCGGGGTGTGGACTGAGATTTTCAATCGTTCTTTGTCACAATCCATTGTTCCCACTTGTTTGAAGGCTTCCCTTATTGTCCCAATACCAAAGAGGACGCCAGCAAAGGTTTTAAATGACTATAGGCCAGTGGCCTTGACTTCTGTGATAATGAAGTGTTTTGAACAATTAGTTCGAAAATATATTATTTCCTGCCTTCCTGTTATTTTTGATGAATATCAGTTTGCTTACAGGAAAAATAGATCTACTGAGGATGCTGTTAATACTGTTCTTTATACTGCTTTATCGCATTTGGATAAAAAGGGGACGTATGTTAGAATGTTGTTTGCAGATTTTAGTTCTGCTTTTAATACAATATCACCCCATAGATTGTTGTCTAAGCTTAAAGATTTGAAGCTGTCGGACTCTATATGTGAGTGGATTTTGAATTTTTTGTCAGGTCGTTCACAAAGGGTTAAAATGGATGGATATATTTCCTCCGTGAAGATCTTAAATACTGGCACCCCTCAGGGATGTGTCTTGAGTCCACTTCTTTTCACTATTTACACATCTGATTGTGTTTCCAGCAGTCTGAGTAACAAAATCATTAAGTATGCAGATGATACAACGTTGGTAGGGCTCATCTCTGAGGATGATGAGTCTGCGTACAGGAGGGAAGTTCAACAGCTGTCCCTTTGGTGTAAAGTAAATAATCTTATTTTAAATATAAATAAGACGAAGGAAATTATAGTGGATTACAGGAAGAGTAGTTTGGACACCCAGCCGTTGTTTATTGATGGTGTTATGGTAGAACAGGTGACAGAATGGAAGTTTCTGGGAATTACCATGAAACAGGATCTAACATGGGGGGCAAATACTTTAGCTCTAGAGAAAAAGGCCCAGCAACGACTATACTACTTAAGACTCTTAAGATCACTACAACTGTCAGGGAGTCTGCTGGTTGCCTTTTATCGTAGTTCCATTGAGAGCATTTTATCTTATTGCCTCTGCGCGTGGTTTGGGAGCTGCACGGAAGCAGAGAGAAGGGTGCTCCAAAGAGTGACGAGAAGAGCACAAAAGATTTGTGGATGTTCTCTCCCCTCATTGGTGGATCTGTATAATATGGCATGTAAAAGGAAGATACAAATGATCCTAAGGGACCATACACATCTGGGCCATTTGCTTTTTGAGATCTTACCGTCAGGTAGACGATATAGAGTGTTGAAGGCTAGGACAAACAGATTTAAGGACAGTTTCTATCCAAGTGCTGTGGTTAGGTTAAATGCAGGGTTATGAAGGATTATCTGTTTTAGATGTATTTAATGGTTTAAATGGTTTTAATGGTTTTATGAATGTTTAATGGTTTTATGAATGTTTATTTAATGGTTTAAATGGTTTTAATGGTTTTATGAATGTTTATCCGTTTTAGATGTATTTAAATGGTTTTAATGGTTTAAATGGTTTAATGGTTTCAGATGTATTTAAATGGTTTATGAATATGTGTGTTTGATGTGTTGGTATGTTTGTGGAAGAGCACCTCATTTCGTTGCTCTCTTTTTGTTGAGAACAATGACAATAAATTCATCTATCTATCTATCTATCTATCTATCAAGAGCCACTCAATATGTGTGAAAGAGCCATGTGTAGCTCCCAAGCTGCAGTATGGCCACCCCTGGTGTAGAAGAAGAAGATATTGGATTTATATCCCGCCCTATACTCTGAATCTCAGAGTCTTAGAGCAGTCACAATCTCCTTTACCTCCCCCCCCCCCAATCACAACAGACACCCTGTGAGGTAGGTGGAACTGAGAGAGCTCTTACAGCAGCTGCCCTTTCAAGGACAGCTCCTACAAGAGCAATGGCTGACCCAAGACCATTCCAGAAGCTGCAAGTGGAGGAATGGGAAATCAAACCCGGTTCTCCCAGAGAAGAGTCTGCACACTTAACCACTACACCAAACTGGTATACCATTTCAGAGTTCAGCAGGCAAAGAGATTTCAGGAACAAGGTGTGGGCGGCAGAAGATTCTCATTGATGTTTAAAGGCCCATTGTTGGATACATTTCAGAGTCAATTGATATATTAGAGCATTTTTAATGATGTGATTCTGATTATCAATAGTCATCCCCTTTAAAGCAAAGTGACGTGCATACTCAGCACAAATGCCCACTTATAATTAGTCACTCACAGTGCAAGCCTGTGCAGACTTACTCCAAGTTTAAGCCCATGAAAATCAATGGGCATAGACTGGGCTGAGTCTGCATAGGATTGCACAGTCAGTGTGCAATACAGATTAGCTGGGCAGAATAGAGAGATTTCTGCAGAATGTTGTCTAAAGTGTGGTCTGCTCTTCTAAGACAAATATGGTAGCCCTATATACATGTTACAGTGAACACATATACAGCCTGTCTGTACATGCTTACACCTGTTTGTAAGAAAGAACCAGGGCTTTTTTGTAGCAAGAACACCTTTGCATATTAAGCCACACACCTCTGATGTAGCCAATCCTCCTGGAGCTTACAGTAGGCCCTGTACAAAGAGCCCTGAAAACTTATGGAGGATTGACTACATCAGGGGTGTATGGCCTAATATGCAAAGGAGTTCCTGCTACAAAAAAAGCCCTGGAAAGAACCAAAGCATGCTTGCTGTATAAATGACACGAGGGACCAGTACTGACTATATGAACACAAGAAGCTGCCTTACACTGAATCAGTCCATCAAAATCAATGTTGTCTACTCAGATTGGCAGCAACTCTCTAGGGTTTTAGGCAGAAGACTTTCACATCACCTCCTGCCTGGTCTTTTCAACTGGAGATGCCAGAGAGTGAACCTGGGACCTTCTACATACAAAACAGATGCTCTACCACTGAACATTTCCTATGTGGGATTTCAATTACACGTTCAGCTATTTGCCAGTGGAAAGATGGAGAAGGAGGAGATTGGATTTATACCCCGCCCTTCACTCAGAGTTGCAGAGTGGCTTAAAATCTCCTTCCCTTCATCTCTCCACAAGAGACACCCTGGCCGTTTTCCCACTTAGCGTTTGCTCCCCTTATTCCCCGGCGCAATTATCTCCGGATCATTTTTTTCGTTTTCCCACTAGTGACTCTTTGCGGAGTCGCCTTCCCTGAAGCCCCGGCTCAAATCGTTTTCCCACTGGCATCGGCTTGAGTTCGATGCCCTGTCAATCATTTTTTTTTTTAAGCGCAAGTCTGGTTGCGTAATGACGTACTAACGTACTAACGTAACATCGAGCTGTTCCCTCCCCTTCATTTCGTGGACAAACCGCATCACGTGTGCTGCTGTTGCTCATGGATTGGCTGCAGCTGTAGAGTCCTCCACAGTCCTTTATGTATTAACAGAAGCATTCCTAGCACTATATCCCCCCCCCAAATTCTGAATTTGCGAAATATCGCAATAACGAAGAGAGAGAAATCGAGGGGTTTGTGTGTGTGTGTGTGTGGCAGCTTCTTCCCTTCGCTCCCTCCCGGGTGGCGAAGCTGGGATTTCCTCCGCTCTCTTTCTTTCCCCTCCCCGGCTGGCGCTTGCAACGGGGGACCTGACTGATTCCTGCTGCCAGAGCTCCCCCCCCCCGCCCCATTCTCTCCTTCCCCTTCTGTGGCGGGTGTGAAGAGCGAGCTCCGTCTATTTTCTAACCGAGCGGAATGTAGCCAGGGAGAAGAATGCAGGACTCCAACTTCCCATTTTATACATGGCGATTTTGTGCAGGTCCAGAAATCCTGGTGGCACAGCTGAGGGAGGCATTCCGTTTTTAAGACACACACATGAACGCTTTGGCCCGCACCGGCACTAGATTCCCCCCCCCCAACAATGGAGAAGCGCCGCCGCCGCCAAATGTCTCTGGGCGGCTGGGCTCCCTTTGCCAAGGCGGCGGCGGCAGCGGGAAGCCGGCGGGGTCAAGCGGGGCGCAAATGGAAGTGAAGTGGGGGGGTTTGAGCTGGGGAGAGTCGAAGCTGCCGGGGCCCCTCCGCCGGCCCGCTGAAACCGCCTCCTTCCCGCTCGCCCTCCCCAAACTAGACCCGAAACGAACTGGCTGGAAAAGGCCTGCTGGGGGGGCTGCCGCGGTCCCCCCACCGGGGCCCCTAAAGGGAGAAGAGGCGGGGGATAACGCAACAGCGAAATAACGCAACTAATCCAGGAGGGTTTTTTTTTTCCCCTTTGTTAATTTCGAAATATCGCTATTACGCAAAACTGTGAAGTTTAAAAAAAAAAAATGGCCGCGCCGGCACTTCGGGGAAGCGCCGCGAAAGGCTGATGATTGGCCAAGGGGGTGGATGGGGTGGGAGGACGGAAAGGGAGAGGGTGCCGCCCACAAAGCAGTCGATCCGGCGTGGATGGATTTCCCACAGCAAACTCCGCTGAGTGGATCCGGAGTGGATCCGGAGGTTTTCGGAAACTCCGGCAACATGCTGAAAAACATACTCCGGCGTAAAATCCCTGTAGCGCCGGAGCAAACCGCAGCGCCGGAGCAAGATGTGCGAAATCCAAGAGAAGATCCGGAGGTAAATGGGGCGCTACGACGGAGCAAACGCTAGTGCGAAAACGGCCCCTGTGAGTAGCTGGGGCTGAGAGATATTTCAGAGAACAGCCCTGTGAGAACTGTGACTGGCCCAAGGTCACTCAGCAGGTGCATGTGGAGGATTGGGGAATCAAACCTGATTAGATTCTCCAAAGAGTGTGCACACTTAACCGCTACACCAAACTTATGCAACATAATAATTACTCAATACACATACAAAGTACAATCTAGCATCCACTGTATATGGATTGTATGTATGTTCACTGTGATTTGTGAACAGGACTGGTGATAAACATATTGCAAAAGGAAATTGGTGGTGAGGGGACAGTTTCTTGCAGCACTTCATTGAATCAGCTCCTGTTCAATGAAACCCTAGTTATGGTATGTGCTATATTTGGTAATTGACATATTGCTCCAGCTTAAGATCAGTAATCCACACATCAATGTAGTCTAATGTTACAATATGTCAATGACCACTTTGTCTGAAAAAGGCTTCTGTGAAACCATGGTGGGAAGGGCAGCTGTGGCAGATTGTGGCAAGGAAAATGGTGCGGGCAGGACCTGGAAGAATGTACACCATCCCATCCAAGGCTTCTTTTGTAGCAGGAACTCCTTTGCATATTAGGCCACACAACCCTGATGTAGCCAGTCCTCCTGGAGCTTACAGTAGACCTTGTACTAAGAGCCCTGTAAGCTCTTGGAGAATTGGTGATATCAGGGGGGAGTGACCTAATATGCAAAGGAGTTCCTGCTACAAAAAAGCCCATTCCCAGCCATATGCATGCAAATATGTTTTGACTATGATGTTTCCCTTAAGGTCATATCAAACCAATTTTCAGAAAGATCAGAGGAAAGCAGTGGGGGAAGATCTGGGCAAAGATCAGGGGTGGCCAAACTGCATCTCAGGAGCACATTTGGCTCTTTCACATATATTGTGTGTCTTTTTAAGTCCCCACCGCCCCATGGGTTGGCTTTGAGGAGGCATTTCTCTCTTTAAATCACTTCTGCAAGCCAGCTGGCATCTTGAAAAATGCATTTAAAGTTAAAGTTGCTTTCTTTCCACCTCTCCCTCCCCCATCTATTTGCCTTCCTTCCTTCCTGTCCTGCGGCTCTCAAACATCTGACGTTCGTGCTAGCTTGGTGTAGTGGTTAAGTGTGCGGACTCTTATCTGGGAGAACTGGGTTTGATTCCCCACTCCTCCACTTGCACCTACTGGAATAGCCTTGGGTCAGCCATAACTCTGGCAGAGGTTGTCCTTGAAAGGACAGCTGCTGTGAGAGCCCTCTCAGCCCCACTCACCTCACAGGGTGTCTGTTGTGGGGGAGGAAGATACAGGAGATTATGAGCCGCTCTGAGACTCTGAGATTCAGGGTGGAGGGCAGAATATAAATCCAATGTCTTCTTCTTTTTGTGGCTCTCAAACGTCTATTCTATGTGGCTCCTACATTAAGCAAATTTGGCCACCCCTGGCATAGATAATGTTCAAAAAATACTCCAGTTAGAGCATTTTTGAATGTCACAGACTGTGTGAAGAATACTGTAAAGCAATGTACCAATGCTAAGTGCTATTCTTAAAACTGCTTCCTAACTCTTACTAGTTGTAGAGTGCAATGGAATGAGAAGACTGACCAGCAATTTCTGTGGGATCCATTTTCTTCATCATTTTGCACATTTGGAGGCTTTTTCATCCATGGTATTTTGGCACAGAATGATGGAAATATTCAGCTTCTGAAAGCTAGATCTGAAATGGGGTGGGGGTGGGGGTGGGGGGAGGTTTCATTTTGTTTTCTTTTTTTGCCTTCCAAAGGTAGGAGGGAATAGCCAAGCAAAACACCGCAGAGCAACATAAATGATTTAAGACCCCAAACCGTTTTGCCAGGGAAACGTTAAAGATGGAGTCTAATCCTTTAATCTAACCCTGGTCCTTCTAAAAGCTTTGCACTAAGAGTTGACTCAGCATGTCACTGCCAAGAAGATCCATTGACCCTGAGTTCAGTGCTGAGAAATTGAGAAATGTTCTTTTTAATGTCTATTCAATAAATACAGCATCTTCCTCTCCATGGGCTGAGCAATCCACTTCAAATCCATTACCGTCCGTTCGCACAGACTGACAAGTTGTCCTGAGACAATAGTGGCCATGAGATGAGGTTAACCCTTGCAGAGGGGGGAATGTATAAATCTTGCCAACTGCAAGACTTTTGCTCCCTGTAGTCCTTGAGAAAAATGGCCGGGGAGGGTGGGGGGGGAGATATTTGAATTGATGAGAGATGGCGGTTGCATTTGCTCCATGTACACCGAGGTGATTTGTGTCAATGAAACGCACACAGTCCCAAAGCCCACTTGTGAAAGGCAGGGATTCTAGTCCTCTGGAAACGCTTTAGGTTTGGGAGACCAAAACTGTTTGGTTGCACGGTGAAGCCTTATGATGGATTCTTTGTCATCCTGGCAATAACTGGATACTGGGAATATAGGTGATTAATAACCTACGTTGGGAGGTGGGCAGTTCAATTTTGACCCCGTAGATTCCCATGGGCACTCCCAGCAGCTTTTCATACCATCAGCCATGTATCCTTCTGGTTTCTCTGCCTGCCTGTCTCTGAGTTAGGGTTGGGGGTACGACATTGCTGTGTTTCCAGTCCTTTCTGGAAAGAAGATTCTGAGAGGTGGTACTGGGAAGCTAATGCTTCACAGAGACTTCATAATTATCACTGTTGCGGGGGAGGGGAAACTATGGGGGTGCAGTAGCCAGTAGGGAGCCAAGGCCCCACTCAGCAAAAGGACAGAGACAGAATAATGGTGACTTGTAGAATAGACTATTGTAGAGTAGACTTATAGAGAGCCAGTTTGATGTAGTGGTTATGTGAGCAGACTCTTATCTGAGAGAACCAGGTTTAATTCCCCACTCCTCCACTTGCACCTGCTAGAATGGCCTTGGTTCAGCCATAGCTTTCGTAGGAGTTGTCCTTGAAAGGGCAGCTGCTGTAAGAGCTCTCTTAGCCCCACCTACCTGACAGAGTGTCTGATGTGTAGTGGGGGGAAAGGTAAAGGAGATTGTGACCACACTGAGATTCAGAGTATAGGGCGGGATACAAATCCAATGTCATCATCATCATCGTCATCTTCTTCTTCCTCCTCCTCCTCCTCCTCCTCCTCTTCTTCTAGAAAGATACTGTAATGTATTCTTCGTGCAGTTGCCCTTGAAGGCTGTCCAGAAACTTCAATTAATTCAGAATATGGCTTGTGGCCTATTGACAGGCACAAGCTGACCTGCAGCAGTTGTTGAAAAGCGGAGTATAAATATTTTAATAAATGTGTACATATATATTAGCATTTTTTTCCTGTTCAGCACCATTCTTCCTTCTAGCTACTAGAAGGCAGATGGCAGCTTATTCCTTCTTCTTGGATTAGTTGTATGGATGACTCCACCCAATCAGAGATCATGTAACATATGCTGTCATAGCCAATCAGATTTGCCTTTGGGATGACGTTATGTTATGGAGGGCAAACAAAGTTGATTGTGTTGAGCATAAAAGTGAGTCATGACACACCAAATTGGCCAGCATTATTGCAAAATTTAAAACAAATTGTCACCTAAGAAGACACTTTGGGGACACTGTTGGGGAGGGGGGAAGTTTGCAAAAAGAATTGTGTAGTTTCAACTCAGTTTTTATAGTTAGCTTTACCAGATGTTTCTAATTCCTGAGGGCCCAGCTGATCACGGAGATTCAATTCAGCGGCCATAGCAGATAGCTATTATTTCTGTATTTGAAATATTTGAATTCAGCTTCTACACTGAAGCACTCAAGATGATAAAAAAGGATCAGCAAAAGTATAATCAATAAAAAAAATATAATCCGCCAAAATAATTATTAAGGTTTGAGTGGGGAAAAAAACACATTTTCAAACAGAATTCACAGGAACAGCAATAAGATTTTTTTTAAAAAAAAATTGCAGCAACTCACTAAAGAATATGTAACCTATAAAGCAACTGGTGGGGGGAGGAGCAAAAAGCAAAACAAAACTCAATTTAAAACCAGATTAAATTAATAAAGTCTTTATGTGACACCAAAAACATCCAATACATCCAAGGATAAGACAGTTAGGGCCAGTTTATAACATAGCTCATTCCTTCCTTCCTTCCTTCCTTCCTTCCTTCCTTCCTTCCTTCCTTCCTTCCTTCCTTCCTTCCTTCCTTCCTTCCTTCCTTCCTTCCTTCCTTCCTTCCTTCATTCTGTAGTCCATCTTTCTCAATGCAACTCAAGGCAGATACAGAATTAGAAACCAATGCAATAGGGTTGCCAAATTCAGGAGGGAGCATAACACAAGAAAGAGACACAGCAGTGAGGGAACATGGGAAGAAAAGGTATTTTCTACATACATATAGCCAAGGCTTTTTTAAAAAAAAGTGAAAACATAATTTTGTTTCTCTGCTCATCTAAGTGTGGACTGTATACTGCAGTATACTGTAGAAAATACAAGAAAATACAAAACTGTATACTGCAGAAAATACAAGGAAAGGAGATATGCTCAGAGATTATGTGGCACCAAAAAACACCAAAAAGGCCACATAGGGATATAGGAAGGTATCAGTTTTGACAGAAACTGGGTCTGAGAGTGTGGTACAGGGGGCCTAGAGCACAAATAAACAATTGGGTAGCCGGCAACTTACTCAAGATGGAGGTATACACCAGGGGTGGCCAACGGTAGCTCTCCAGATGTTTTTGCCTACAACTCCCATCAGCCCCAGCCATTGGCCATGCTGGCTGTGGCTGATGGGAGTTGTAGGCAAAAAATATCTGGAGAGCTACCGTTGGCCACCCCTGGTATACACCATGGCTTTGCTGGGTATCATTTAACGGGCTACTTGCTTTCACATGCAAGAAGCCAGGGCTTTTTTTGAGCAGGAACACAGTTCTGGCTGGCTTGGCATCAGGAGGCGTGGCCTAATATGCAAATGAGTTCCTGCTGAGCTTTTTCCTACAAAACCCCCCTGTGTATAGTTTCCATGCATGCAATTTGTGAGTATGAATACTGTACATGCACAGAAAATTCACACGTTGCTCAATTCATGTGACTGGTGACCGTGCCTATTGGATGTGTTGCACGAACCACACGCTCCTGATATGGTTGGTCAGCAGGCTCCCAATTTGCATAGCTGTAAGGAAGGAAACAAGGAAGTAAAGAAATTAATACATTCTGAAAAGGCCTTGTATCTATATCAATGGGTCATGACAACTGACAGCAGAATGCAGCAATTTGCTCCACTGAATACCCTTGTCTGCAAAAGTTCAGTCTGTCCTGCTGATTAGCGAACGGCCGGCTCGTGCATGCAAATCATCCTTTGATTGTGGGTCTCATCTGGTGATGAACAGACCATCTTCTCGTGTCATCCCATCTTCGGTGACCTCTTCTCCTTCAGCCGTGCGGTGCAGGAACCTGTTTGGAGATGCGCCACATGTGGCTTCGAGGAAAAGGCGGCTCAACGAGGTTTTGCTTTTATTCCGAAGGACTTGCTCCTGCCCTCATGGTCCTGACTAGCCGAGCAGCTGAAATGAATCCTCTTCAGTCTATTTACTTGATATTTACCCAAGTCTGCAATCAACAGGAAAACACATCTCAGCAAGCTTGCCTGGCAAAGAGAAAGAATTGAGGCAGCTCCGCAGCTGTCATATTTATTTCGGTGGCAAAGCAGGTCAGGAAAATTGATAAAATTAATCATACAAACTAGCAAGCACCAGGAGTGAAGGAGCGGGAGACAGAGAGTGAAAACGAGAGTTTGCTGCACCTGCCTTTATTTCTTTTAATGGATTTCCGTACAATGTTGCTGATAAAATCCAAGCAACGGACGTTATTTTGTAAGTAGGTGGGAGGGGTCAGAGAAAGGGAGGAGTTTGGAGATGGGGGAAAAAAGCAAAAATTTTGGCTTGCTCTGTTAGTTCTCTCTTAGGAAGCTCTGCAGTCCCGCTGGAGCCAAAGTACAAGCTCTACTGGCAGTACTAATGGCTGAATTGAGTTCACCTTGACAGTCATTCCTGTAGATTTTTCAAGAAGGGGAGACTGCAATGTTTAATCAATTAATCCCAGCATACCCTGAGGGGGGGCAGCTGCCAAGACCCAGAACTTCTGGTCAGGCCACTGACCTCCCCCCACACTTATGCACCACCCCTGCCACCTGCTTATAGCCGTGTTGCCACTCTCATGCAGGTGTGGGAGTGGAAAGAAACCCTTGAGGGTACTTGGTAGTGGGCAGATAAGGCACTGTCTGTCCAGGGCCCTCCAAAATCTGGAACTGTTCCTGATTAATCCACTTGTTAAATCAATGGAGGAGGGAAAGAACCTTTTTGATAACCTTACCCGGATAGCCCAGGCAAACCCAATCTTGTCAGATCTTGGAAGCTGAGTGGGGCCAACCCTAAAAGTACTTGGAAGGGAGATCTCCAAGGAATACCAGGGCCAAAATTCAAAAGATGGCAATACAAGCCATCCCTCTGAAAAACGTCCATGAGGGGTTACCAGAAGAAGAAGACGTTGGATTTGTATCCCACCCTTCACTACGAATCTCAGAGCAGCTCACAATCTCCTTTACCTTCCTCCCCCACAACAAACACCCGGTGAGGCAGGTGGGGCTGAGAGAGCTCTCCCAGAAGCTGCCCTTTCAAAGACAACTGTGTGAGAGCTATAGCTAACCCAAGGCCATTCCAGCAGCTACAAATGGAGGAGGAGGGAATCAAATCCGGTTCTCCCAAATAAGGGTCCACATCCTTAAGCACTACACCAAACTGGCTCTCACTATGACTTCCAGGTGTGCAAGAACATACACATACACAAACATAATTATTTTTTTTTAAAAAAAACTTTTTAATTGATTCAACAGTTATTTGAAGCTGTTTTAATCTTTTTTTTCAAAAATGTGTACTTATCTCAGACCAAACATTTTGCACCCACAAACAACCTGTTTTGTTTGAGAAATCCTGGCCAATTGACAGCTAAATGTTTCAGTTTCATTCCTTGAATGAAAAAAAAAAATGGCTTGGGAATATCTCATTCTAATCCCTGACAATCAACAAATGCATGTTTTCCCCCTTTCAGAGCAATGGTTTTATTCATATGCAAATACATTGACATTTAATTCATTAATTGATTAATCATTTAAATGAATGTGATTAATTGTTCAAATCTTTTACTTGGCGATGATTCTAGAAACCATTTGTGCGACTATTATCTTGACAGAGGCTGTAACATAGAATACACTTTTTAAAATCTTGATTTAATTTTATTTTAGTAACCCAAATCTCTCAGTCCTTCAACATGATATATTCCAAGCTAGCCTGAAGTCTGAATCCTCCAGTATCTGGGTAAGATGATAAAATAAAAAGAAGAAGGTATTGGATTTATACTCCACCCTACACTCTGAATCTTAGAGTCTTGGAGTGGCTTATAATCTCCTTTACCTTCCCCCCCCACAACAGACACCTATGAGGTAGGTGGGGCTGAGAGAGCTCTCCCAGAAGCTACCCTTTCAAGAACAACTCTGCAGGAACTATGGCTGACCCTAGGCCATTCCAGCAGCTGCAAGTGGAGGAATGGGGAATCAAACCCAGTTCTCCCACAAAAGAGTCCATGCACTTAACCACTATGCCAAGCCAGAAACCAAATACGAATTAGAGGGTTGAAGTCACAAATCAAGCCTTCAGCTATTTTAGATATCCTGACCTAGCTCATCAGCTGCACAAGAGTAATTTTCCCGCCTCCCCAGCTCCCTGCAGCTTTCTTTACCCTACAAAATAATCCTCCTTTGGGTCAGAGGACCCAAAGGGGCAGTGTGTGGCAGGCAAATTGGGAGACTACAGTAGCAGGGGGGAATAAGTGAGAATTGTCCTCCTCTCCTCTACAAACAAGAAAACTATTCTGCTGGAGGAACTGATGCTGCACTAATAGAATGGCTCCCAAGGACTGAAGCCCTTCACAAAGATGAAAGAAGACAAGTTGGTGGGCAGGGGTGGAAGGACTGTGTCTCATCCACTGTTCCTTTCTCCAGCCTTTCAATCAGTTTCTTGTTGGGAAGCCTGTTGTATTTGTCAGAGACATGACAGAAGAATGACAACAAGTTGGATACGACAGGGATATGTACTTTTAATATTTAATTTGTCTTCTCTCTGGAGGATAGAGGGAGAATTCTAAGAGAAGACATTTCTATAAGCCCAAGTGAGTAATGTTATTGCACCTCTTAAAGATTATGAACCCCCAAATTACCTAGTTCAGCCCACTGCTGGCAGGATCCTCCATGTGTCATTCTCATCCATAATACTAAATAATATTTATGATTATAATTTCCTAACCTTGCAGGATAATGCAAAGCTGTATAGCACAGGTGAATGTGAATGTGTGTATTTGTGTGCATATCTGTGTGTCTAAATTAAATATGTACATGTGTATATATATATTATATATATGCATTTTAAATTATATTTTATAAAATATAACATAGTTAAACTATATGTGTGTGCATATACATATGTATATATCTATATATATATCTATATCTAGCAGGAGCTCCTTTGCATATTAGGCCACACACCCCTGATGTAGCCAATCCTTCAAGAGCTTACAAAAAAGAGCCGTGTAAGCTCTTGGAGGATTGGCTACGTTATAGGTGTGTGGCCTAATATGCAAAGGCGCTCCTGCTAGAATTCCACCTCTATCTATCTATCTATCTATCTATCTATCTATCTATCTATCTATCTATCTATCTATCTATCTATCTATCTATCTATCTATCATCTATCATCTATCTATCTATCTTATTCCAAGAGTACCAAACAATCTGAGATGGTAACAAATAGTATGGAGTGTCTGCCAAAGTCTTGAGGCAGCAGGAGGAAGGTTGTGGGCCTAACTTGCCTGGGAAATTATAGATGTTTGTATGCAAATGCTAGAAGTCTTCGAAGTTAAATTGGTGAGTTGGAATATTTAGTATTGGGGGAAAACATAGACATTGTGGGAATTTCAGATTGGATAAAAATATGCAGAGGTCCATCAGTGGCTATTAGCCACAGTATGTATATATATATATATATGTGTGTGTGTGTGTGTGTGTGTGTATCTGTGTGTATTTGTATGTATGTATATGTGTGTGTGTGTGCGGAAAAGGGAAGTTTCCATTTAAGTGGAAATACAACTTGTACTTGGTAGACCATGAATATCAGGCAAAGCCCATTCCCTTGGGATCTTTGAAATAAAAATGTATTTGCCTTTAGATCAATCCCAAGCGTGTTCTGACCACTGCTGTTGTCTCATAGAGAAGAACTTCCAAAATCAAGGGAGTCAATGGATGTAAGTAGTATTCTGTTCTGATCTTTCCTTGTAGATAGAAACACCTGTACCTAAAATGCCAATGAATTTTGTATAAAATTAAATTCAAAGTGAATTTAATAGACCTACCAGTGACCTCACTGTTGAAGAATTTCTGTGTGAGAGTGTAAACAGCTGACAAGTTGCAGCCAATGTATGGGGACCCCAGCAAAGGGTTTTCAAGGCAAGTGAGAAGCAGAGCTGGTTGGCCATTGCCTTCCTCTGCAGAGCCTTCTGGGATCTCCCATCCAGATATCGACCCTACTTCATTTCTGAGATCTGACAAGATTGAGCTATACAAGGGGTGACCAAACTGTGCCACATGGCTCTTTCACACATATTGTGCAGCTCTCAAAGCCCCCAGCATGCAACTCTCGAAGCCCCCAGCACCCCAGCAACTAGTTTGGAGAAGGCATTCATCTCTTTAAATTATTTCTCCAAGCCAAGCCAGCCAGCAGTTGGAGAATACAATTAAAGCTAAAGTGGCTTTCTTTTCACCTCCCCTTCCTTCCTTCCTTCCTTCCTTCCTTCCTTCCTTCCTTCCTTCCTTCCTTCCTTCCTTCCTTCCTTCCTTCCTTCCTTCCTTCCTTCCTTCCTTCCTTCCTTCCTTCCTTCCTTCCTTCCTTCCAACATCTGATGTACATCTCTTGCAGCTGTCATACATCTGATGCTTATTCTATGTGCCTCTTACATTAAGCAAGTTTGGTCACCCCTGAGCTGTATGATGCTGCCTTCCCTCCCAAAGAATCTGTAGGAAAGGAAAAACAATTTCTGTGAGATTAGCACAAATCTCCACAAAACGTTGGCACATGTTGAGGAGTCAGTATGGAGTAATGATTAGACCATTAGACTATGATATAGGAGACCTAGTTGCAAATCTCCATTGAGTCGTGAAGCATATTGGACAATGTTAAGTCTGAGTGTCCAGCTAATCAATACTGAAGGAGACATTGTGCAGGAGTTAACTATTTCCATATTAGGCAGATGTGTTCCTTGCTTTTTATTCAGTTTAAGAGATAAGGACCCAGGATGTTCTTTTGTGGCTCTCAAAACATATTTCTTACTTTGAATAAGATTGTCAGTAAAACTATATACAGCAGGGTGCTGCAATGCATGCAGATGTTGTATCTTTGGTGGCATTTTGTTCCTTGAAGAACTCTTTTGATACTAATGGAGGACCACTGTCTGCTACAGCATATCTAAGCAACTCAGCACAGCCAAAACAGGCTTCAAAACAGTGGTTGAGGAGCGAAATTGATGGGTTTAATGGCTGGCAGACATTTAAACCTAACAGTTGATGGATGGATGGGGAGAAGCAAAACCCACTGCTGAAATGACTTGCATTTAAACCTAACAGGTGAACTGTGGACCCATGCTGCTGCTCAGCCACTAGGTTTAAATGGCCCGAATAGGCAAACTGAACCAGACAAAAGTTCAGTAAATGTTTGGGGAAGGCGCCTTCCCTGAACATCAGTTTGGAGGCTCCAAACTGTGCCAGTTGAGAACAAGTTCATGCCCATCCCTAATGGGTAACTTTGAAAACTAAGAAAGGAGGTTTTAGTTTCCAAGGTGAACTAAACATGGAGGCATAGAAACAGGGCCAGCCCTAGGCTGTCCTGCACCCTAGGCAAGGTTATCTTCTGGTGTCCACCCCCAGTGATAACATCACTGAGTCACATGGGGGGCACCCAATTTTGTGCCCCCAGAAGGCTGGCACCTAGTTTGCCTAGTGGCAGGACTGGTGTAGTGGTTTGGTGAGAGCCAATTTGGTATAGTGGTTAAGTGTGTGGACTCTTATCTAGGAGAACCGGGTTTGATTCCCCACTCCTCCACTTGCACCTGCTGAAATGGCCTTGGGTTAGCCATAGCTATCACAGAAGTCGTCCTTGAAAGGGCAGCTGCTGTGAGGGTCCTTTCAGCCCCACCACCTCACAAGGTGTCTGTTGTGGGGGGAGAAGATAAAAGAGATTGTATGCCGCTCTGAGACTATGATTCAGAGAGAAGGGCGAGGTATAAATCTGCAGTCTTCTTCTGCATAGAAATGATAGTAGTAGGAAGGAAGTAATGATCAGAAAGGTCAAGACAGATAGATCTTACTTCTTCTTTTCCCACTATTTCTTCTTTCCTCTTTTTGAAAACCCTCATAGACTCTCCCCTAACTTCTAAGAATGAAGTCCACCTCTAAATATGGGCAACTGCCAACTCAGGAACTGGAAGAAACTGACTCAAATCCTCAAGATGCTGGATTATATTATACAAGTAAACCACAAGAAATGTGAATTCTTCAAAGAACCAGTTACATATTGTGAAAACACTATAAATGGAGTAGGAATGTATGAGTCACTGGAAAATGAAAGCAGTCTGGGGGTGGGCACCCAATCTAGAGAACATTACTATAGGTTCATTCATTTATTGAATATTGACGCAGTCTGATGACTTTTGACCAATTGCTTCAGAAAGAAAAACGCCAGCAAAGGACTAAGTAATGTGTATACGCTTTCCTGGAGGCAAATAAGCTTGTGGCTTTAGAACAACTGTTAACACATCTTCACATGGAATTGGAAATGCCACTGGCATATTGATATATTTCATCATGTGGAACTGGATCAGTAGTTTCTCATGCAGACAGAGCACAATGTTAGTCAGATAGACAAAAAAGCTTTGAGTCTAGAATGACAAACTGGGCACCTATTACCTATTACATTTTTTTTCATCTTACTCTTCCACAAAGGAGTTCAAGGTGGTGCGCATGGGCCTCCTCTCTTTGGAATTGGACTGAGCTCTCTCTGATCTTTGACTGATCTGGTGACTGTAGCCATGAAATTAAAAGATGTTTGCTCCTTGGGAGGACAGCTATGTCGAACCTAGGCAGTATAATAAAAAGTAGAGACATCACCCTGCCAACAAAAGTCCGTATAGTCAAAGCAATGGTATTCCCAATAGTAATGTATGGCTGTGAGAGTTGGGCCATAAGGAAGGCTGAGCACAGAAGAATAGATGCTTTCAAGCTGTGGTGCTGGAGAAGACTCTTGAGAGTCCCTTGGACTGGAAAAAGATCAAATCAGTCAGTCCTAAGGGAAATCAACCCTGACTGTTCCCTGGAAGGTCAGATGCTGAATCTCAAATACTTTGGCCACCAAATGAGAAGGGAACACTCACTGGAGAAGATCCTGATGCTGGGAAAGACAGAAGGCAAAAGAAGAAGTGGAGGGCAAAAGATGAGATGGCTGGACAGATAACTAACATGAATTTGAGCAGACTTCGGAGGATGGTGGAAGACAGGAGGTCCTGGTGTGACTTGGTCCATGGGGTGGCAAGGCGTCAGACTCAACTGTGAAACTGAACAACAACAACAACTCTCTGATCTTAGGCTGAGGCTATCTCTTCTTCATCTACCTTATGGTGAGGAATTTTTAACCTAGTGCATTTGTCATCCCGTGAAGATTATTGAGTTGGATTGGGTTGGGTTGGGAAGAGCTTGGAGATCTGGGTTTGGCTCTGTAGCACTGCTTTGTGATGGATACAGCCAGGATCTCTTAATCAAACAGCAGAGCTACAGAGCTGAGCCTCTCCATTGGCTGAAGCTTCTCCTCCCTCCTCCTCCCTTGGGGAAGAGGGAGGGGGAAGAGGGAAAGAGGAGAGGCTACTTTGCTTGGCTGCCTTGATCCAACTGGAGAAATGCACAAAACATCTCTAAGAACTTCAACACAATTTTATTAAAGGTATGAGCTTTTTGCCTTGCTATTCTCTCTCTCACTTCCTCCCTCTGTGTTGTTAAGCTTGTTTTGTCAGGTCTCTCCTGGGTGCAACTGGGTTCCCTCCTGCTTTTCACTGTACATATGCCCTGATCCAGTCTTTCTCAATAGGAAGGCAATGGAAACAATTTAGATGAGGAATAACCAAAATCCACAGTGAGGTAGATTAGGCTGAAAATGTGGTGTCCAGCACATTTCCTGTGTAAACTATAGATTCTGAACCCAGGCTTCCCCAAGATAGTAGGCTGTCTCTGTCTTCTTGCATTGCTTCATAGGAGCTGCAGTTATTTTTCTGGGGAAGATTATAGTTTTATAGATAAACCCCTAGCCCTCAGTCCATGGTGCCTTCACATGTTCTTCAGTACACAAAGCACTTATGTACAAAAGCTCACAATGCCCAGCCATTTCATGTTTTCCCCTGGGTCCTAGAGCATAGAGCATTGACCATGGGATTTCTATTGTGAACATCAATAAATCAAAAGTAGGCTTGCAATTTACAGATAAACACCATAGCACACTCAAGATTGCTACAGCAGACATTGTCTCCAAATTTTGATGTAATAATTCAGAGCAAGAGGTGTCAGTTATCAGAAACTGTTAAACAAAATATTGCAAACATGGTAACAGTTTAAACATCTTTTATTTTAAGTAAAAAAAAAATCTTTAGCTATGTTTGTCTGTGCCCTGTAAAGTTTGTATCTCCACTACCTGGCATTACATTTTATGACACACATGGCCCGGCCCAATAAGATCTCATTTATGTCAGATCTGGCCCTCATAACAAATGAGTTTGATACCACTGTTTTAGAGTGTGGGGGGAAAGGAAGTAGTATAGAACAAGAGAGTGTGCTTAGGCTTCCCAGCCTCCCACTGGGGGTGGGGCTTCCCCTGGTTTGGGGGTCCCCAACCTGCTGACAAGGAACTGGCTGGTAGGGAAATCCCCACCCCAAAGAACTCTATCACACCTGATGTGCCCAGCATGATGACATCACTTGGAAGTGATGTCATCATGCTGGGCACATTGTGTGGGGGATGTTCTAGCAATTTGGGTAAAACTCTATGGCACCATAGAGTTTTTACCTAAATTGTTAGAACACCCTCACATGACATGCCTGGCATGATGATGTCACTTCCAGGTGATGTCATCATACCGTGCACAAAGCACTCATGAGACGTCTCCCCCTGCAAGGAGCCAGGTAAGACCCAGCAACCCTAAGTTTGCTAAATTTCTATCTAGCATAGCCAAGGGGTCCAAAGTTTGGAGGAGAGGGAGAAAAATGCTTCCTCTCCTTGTACTCAAGGCCTTCCTGTGTTTCTAGGAAATTCTAAAGCAGTCAGTCATAGGCTCACTTGAAAACTGCTGCTCTCTCTGGGAAGCAGAAGATCTGGGTCAGACCCCACTGGACTTAAGTTCTATCATAGCCCTGATTTTAACAACATCACTTATGGGTGGCAGTGCTGGCATTTTCACATCCTTGGGTTTTGGGGAGGCCCTTGTCTCCAGATCTCATTTTCTTGCTTTCTGGCTGGCATAATACTTGTGCAGAGAGCTTTATTTCAGGCCTTTTTCTGTGGCATCGGAGGAGAGAAGAAAGCAAGCTGGCCCTCTAAGGATACCTTTGATTTGTGTGACATGCCAACACAAACACACACTCACATCCCTGCTATGCCCTCTGGCACCCTTAAGGCTAAAATAATGCAAATATGCTTTATTAGGGAGCAGCTCAGCAGGTGATTCAAACATTAAACTAGGGTAGCGGTGGAAGCGGCGAGAAGGAACACGCATTTTACAAAAGAAAGGCCTTTATAAGATCTTGCTGACAAGCACTATTAAATATTCATTCTATAGACTGTGGAGACATCATTAGATGCACACATTCAGCCCCTCTCTTTTCCTACGCAACAGGATTTAGCATTTGTTTTACACAGCGGGGACAAGGCAAAGGGGTCTTCGGGGACCTTCCACCATCCTCTTGTTAGCAGGATCCTTTCCCCCCCGGGCTTTGAAAGGAGTCTCTCAGCCAGGGCTGTTTGTTTGTTTCTAAGAAAACAGAGAGCTTTATGCCTTGTGGGTATATTCACAGCCATCCTGTACTATCAGGGCTCTGTCGCATATTGAGGAAGATGCCATAGAGCCTTGAGCACTCCCTATGGACAGGTATGAAGTTGACAGGTCACCAGCAACGCTGAAAACTTTGCGTTGAACATGACCCAAAGGCCGGCCAGCCGTGTTCAATGGCTGTGATCACCTGTATGCTGAACGTTTGTGATATTCACCTGTCAACCTCAAATGGCTGTCAAACAGCTTTGCAGCTGCAATGAGGGAGGGTTTTTTCCCTTGTGGTGCTGGAGTTTCATTTATTTGCCTTGCAGGGGCTTTTATATCTGCACAGTAGACGAGACGATCCTATCCAGGGTCATGGAGAGTAAGGTCAGGTAATTAAATGGCGTGAGGCGGAGCAAGGCCTCCCATAACGTTGTGCTAAAGTGCACATGTGCAAAATAATGTTGACAACACGGACTTTAAAATTTTATTATTTACAGCAGCTAGCTGACGGATTTATTTGTTTGATGCTTGTTTATACAATCGGCTGTCAAGTGGTGTGAGGGACAAAGGGTCTTGTGGAATGGTGGAGAGTAGGGCTGTGTATTGCACTGTACTGTACTGTAATGCTTGTGTGGAAAACAATCCCTTGAACAGGTTCAAACTGCTCGTGAACAGTTTAATGAAAAACTGGCTCCCTGTTCAGTACCAGCGAACAGGCTGTGAGCTGAACCGGCGAATATTCCCTACATATCGCCTCCTGCATATTGCCTGGGCTTGTGTCTATCAATGGGTAAACAATAGTCCAGTCCTTCAAGTTATTGTATGGATTTTCTGGGCAAGTGCTAGAGCAGGGGTGGCCAAACTGTGGCTCGGGAGCCACATGTGGCTCTTTCACAATATTATGTGGCTCTCAAAGCTCCACCCCCCACTCCATCAGCTGGCTTGGAGAAGGCATTTAAAATTAACATCACTTTCTTTCCATCTCAATCTCCCTCTCCCTCCTCATCTATTAGTTTTCCTTCCTTCCTTCCTTCCTTCCTTCCTTCCTTCCTTCCTTCCTTCCTTCCTTCCTTCCTTCCTTCCTTCCTTCCTTCCTTCCTTCCTTCCTTCCTTCCTTCCTTCCTTCCTTCCTTCCTTCCTTCCTGTCTTGCCATTCTCAAATAACTGATGTTCATGTCTTGTGACTCTCAGACATCTGATGTTTATTCTATGTGACTCTTACATTAAGCAAGTTTGGCTACCCATGTGCTAGAGCATCACCCTGGTGCTTTGAGTCACACTGGAAGTGATGTCATCACACAGTGACGAAGATCACGGGCCCCTGTTTTGTCAGCTTGCTTCCTCCCACTGACCAAATGAGCATTGATGGGCACTGGCAAATATTACCATTACTGGGCACCTGGTAAGCCTACCTGTGAGGTAGGTTGGCCTTAGTGAGAGAAAGAGAGTGGCCTAGAAGACATTACAGCAAAGCAGTGATTCAAACCTGGGTCTCCCAAATCCTAGTGTGACACTCTAATTATATTCTGGGAGTGTGCCACACACTGGATGACCACCATTTTTGCAGTCTCAGGCAGACATCTAGAGAGAGTGCTGGTCATCAAGCCCGTTAGGCTACCTTGACTAGTGGACCTATACTTTCGCCATCAAGATGTTATAGGGTTGCTAGCAGTTGGGAGATCCCTGGAGATTTCATGATGAAGTTTGTGGAGGGAATTCACAAGAGTATAATGCTATACAGTCCACCCAGTAAAGCAACCATATTCTTTGGGATGCTTGGTCTTACAATAACTTGAAGGACTGGACTATTGTTTACCCATTGATAGCAGGGGGCTCCCGGGTATGTCCTGGGATATTCTATGGTTAAGGTAAAGGTAGTCCCCTGTGCAAGCACCGAGTAATTCCAGACCCATGGGGAGATGTCACATCATGACATTTTCTTGGCAGACTTTTTGTTACAGTATGGTTTGCCATTGCCTTCCCCAGTCATCAACACTTTACCCCCAGCAAACTGGGTACTCATTTTACCAACCTCAGAAGGATGGAAGGCTGAGTCAACTTCCCAGCTTCCACCGGGATCGAACTCAGGTCATGAGCAGAGCTTGGACTGCAGTACTGCAGCTTACCACGCTGCGCCATGGGCTCTTTCTTCTAGGGTCTAAAAGGTCACAGCTCTGTGATAAAGCTGGAACTATGGACAGCTCCATGGCTGGTCAATAAGGCTAACAGGGAAAATATAAGTGCTTTTTTATTGTTGGAAGTCAGCTCTGATGTGCGTATACGTGCATGTAACACACGCACCTACACATAGATCACATTTGCAGCGATGGCATCATTTTTTAAAACAAACTGTCCATAAATGTCACCGAAAATCCAGGTCTCCTTTTATTAAAACTGAAAAATGTGTATAAATGTAAATAACAAATGACTGATACGGGGGAGAGCAACCCAAGCGGCTCGCTGGCGTCACATGCTCCTGCTCTCTCTTCCTTCCTTGTGTAATTTGCATTAATAAAGAGGCTGTTCCTTGTCGGAATGCGTTTCATCCGGTTTAAAATCCCAGGGCGCTCCACCAGGAAGTGCTTTGGGAGAATCCGACTGTCAGCATCGACAAGACAAATGAATCCCAGTGTCAGGAGCGTGTGGTTCAACGATGACAGATTGAGAAGAACTGTCCCCCTCTCGACAGGCGGGCTTCATTTTCAAATTAATAAATCTGAATAAAATATTTTTCCTTTCATTACGAGCCGGGCCTGGCTGACAGTTCCCATGACAGGAGGGAGTAGCGGTGTTGATGAGAAGAGTTTGTATCAATTCCACCTGGGTTTCGATTGCTTTATTTTTACCTGCAATTGCATCCCCTGTTTGTCTCTTTCCCTCCAACCCCCCCTCCCACAATCGCTCCCCATCCTGCTCTCTTTCTCTGTCACTCACCTCCTCCATCAGCCCCCACCCTTGCCCATCTTCACCGGCTGCTCCGTGGTCCCCCCCCCCCCTCTTGTCAGTTGCTTTGAATCAAAATCCAGGACAATATTTATTTCTCAAACATGCACCTTTGCAAATACACCCAGGAATCTCCCTTTCTGGCTGTCCCATGCAAATATCGTATGCATGACACAAATCTCCCCCTCCCCCCCCCCACACACACATTTGCCCTCTATTTTATGCATAAAGTTATTTATCTTCAAAAATGCAGGCAAATCTGCTCGTCGGCTGCAAATGCCTGGGACAAATCTCAATCTAGCACAGAAGGAAAGAGGGATGCACAACCCCACTCTTGATGATTGGCAAGCCTTGCTATCAGTACAAAGAACCTGGCTTTATGCCTTAGCTGATCACAAGAATATGACCTTTTGCATCCTGGTCTTTAGGCTCCAGCTCCAATGACTGACCTCAGGAACGGTGGCTCAGTGGTACAGCATCTGCTTTGCATGCAGAAGGTCCCAAATTCAATCCTCAGCATCTCCAGTTGATAGGATCTCCAGGATCTTTGCCGAAGATCCTGGAGAGCTGTTGGCAGTCAGAGTGGACAAGACTGGCACACAAGAATACATTAGACTTGCTCTCCCCTGTATCTGTCTCAGTATAAGGCATCTTTGGGTGTTCATGTGCTTCTTTGCATTGTTACAAACAAGTACTGCAGGAGACCTTCAACTTGGGCTTTGCAAATAGTGGCAACGGTTAGGGATGCCATGACATTTCCATAAAACATGTTCAACAGTCATACTTCGAACATTTGAGCTGGGCTGAAGCTTTGAATGTGGCGATCAGATATGAGCTGGTTTTCCAGTCTGTTCGGTTGGATGCCTGCCAAACAGGCTTTGCATTGTTTCCCCCCCAAAAAAGTATGCACATGTAAAGTACTATTGATCCAAAGAGATCTCCAGCCATAACTGTTACGTAGACTAAGAAAATTTAAAAAAAAAATACACAGCATTTATTTGTGAGTGATTTTAAGAAATCATTTGGGACTGATTCAGCTATCTATGGCTATATCTATGCAGCGAGCCAACATTTCCCCTGCACTTTTCCCCTGCCATACACCAATTCTTTCTTTCTTTCTTTCTTTCTTTCTTTCTTTCTTTCTTTCTTTCTTTCTTTCTTTCTTTCTTTCTTTCTTTCTTTCTTTTCTTTCTTTCTTTCTTTCTTTCTTTCTTTCTTTCTTTCTTTCTTTCTTTCTTTCTCTCTCTCTCTCTCTCTCTCTCTCTCTCTCTTTCTTTCTTTCTCTCTCTCTGTCTGTCTGGTGCAGGCGACTCTGCAATACAAAAAAGTCTAGACAAAAGAAAACTTAGGGCCATTAAAGAATGTGTCAACAGTTCGCTAGAATGTTAGTATAAAGCAGCACAATAGCAACGACAGGTTTTAAAAAACAGAAAACTCAAAAAGCCCTCCAGTGGTGCAGTGGAGAAAATGGCAGCCACAGCTGCATGAAAAGTCAGTTTCATTGTCAGGTAGGATTATTGTGAAGCAGCCTGCCGAACAGCTATGGATGGCTGATAAACTGACATTCAGTCCATCCTAACATGGGCTCCGTGTTGGCCACTGGAGAACGGGACATGAGACAAACCAGTAGGTGTTCAAGCATCCCTAGCAACAATGGGAGGCATTGGGTGAGCTGAAACCCATCACTGGCACCAATGGCGAGGTACAAGCTGAGTGGCTCCTGCAGCACTAGCAGGCCTACCATGGCCTAGTTCTACTTACTCCTGGCTGTCAGTGGCCCTCCAGCACCGCGAGGCCCACTGGGAAATTTCTATGTAAATGTTTGGCTTGCCTGTCCATGCTGAGGATAATGATCAAGGTGTGTGTAAAAAGTTAAGGGGTCCTCAGCCCTTTGTAGCCAGCAGATGCCTTTGGAATTCTGACACAGGGTGGTAGGCCGAGCTACAAAATGGCTGCCACAAAATGGTTTCCATGTCATCATCAGTCACACAGTGAAGATTCTTGTGCTGTGGTGGCAGTTCTTGCCAAAACAACAGCCAATCAAATATCCAATGGCCTTGCGGGGGGGGGGGGGGGGGAGTACCACCTAGCCCAATTTGCTTTCTAAAAACACTAAAAATTAAACAGAAAGAAGTTGGCAGGTACCATGGCACCTATGGGAACCACGCTGAAATCCCTGCTATAGGATTTTAAACAGAGGTGGTTTGCCATTATCTTCTTCTGAATAGTGACCCTGGAATTCCATGATAGTCTCCCATCCATCTACTAATCAGGGCTGACCCTGCTTAGTTTCCAAGATGTGATAAGATCAGGCTGGTTTTGGCTATCCAGGTTGAGGTTCTTACAAGCAAATAAACCTGTCCAGGGGTCGTTTTGTAGAAAAATAGGTAGTGGAGCTCATCCGGGGATTCTTATGCAGCTGCACCTACTATTCAATGGACAAGGTGGGAAGGAGGAGGTGGAACTCTCAGAAAGGTTCAGGAGCTGTGCTCCTGTGAGCTTCCACTGAATCTGAGGCCTGAACCTGTCCCTTATTTCATCTGTAAAGGTGCAGCACCAAAACAACTGTCCCTTTGTGGGCCTGGCAAGTACCGTGAACAAACAAAGCTTTCACATGACTGGGCAGCATCTATTTTTCATGAAACTTTAGTGATGGAAAGTGCAGTCAAGTTGCAGCCAACTTAATGGTAACCCTGTAGGGTTCCCAGCCTCCCACCAGGGGTGGGTTCCCCCCTGATTTTGGGGCCTCCAACCCTCTGCCATGGAACTGGCAGGTGGAGAGAAGCCAACCCCTGAAGAGCACCAACATGCTGCAATGTGCCCAGTGTGATAATGTCACCCAGAAGTGATGTTATCATGATAGGTATGTCATGGAGGGATGCTCTAGAATTTTGGGGGGAAACTCTATGATAATCACAGAAGATCCCCCGCTGGGAGCCAGGTAAGACCTGGCAACCCTATGATCCTGTAGGGTTTCCAAGGCAAGAGATAAACAGAGGTTGGTTTGCCATTGCCTGCCTTTGCATAGCAGCCCTGGACTTCTTTGGTGATCTTACATTCAAGTACTAAGGCCAACCTTGTTTAGCTTCTGAGATCTGACAATCTTAGGATAGCTTGGGCCAGGGTTTTTTGTTTTTTTTTTAGCAGGAACACACAGGAATGTAGTTCCGGCTGGTTTGGTATTTGGGGTGTGGCCTAATAGGCAGATGAGGTGAAGTCAGGGGGTGTGGCCTAATACGCACATGAGTTCCTGCTGGGTTTTTTCTACCAAAAAAGCCCTGGCTTGGGCCATCCAGGTCACGTCATGAAACCTTGCCACCCATAAACAAAAACAAGACAGGGCGGTATGGTTATGGTTTAGGAAGCAAAAGCAGTGTTCTGATTTAGGTTTCCCCAACAAATATTCTATCCCCCATTTATTCCAAGGAAGGAGGGCCCAGGGGAAAATCTGTCCTTGTTCTTTACCCCCGCTCTGAAGCAAAGAAGAACACCCAGCAAGCTCCATTTTATTCCATGCACTAAATGTGATGAGCTCAGCTGCAGTGTTAATGATATAGAGGGGCATGTGGATTTTGCTGTAAAGAATGTGGAAGAGACAGACGAGGAAATGAGAAAGCCAGGGAGTAAATTTAAGCCTCTCGAAGCTTTAACAACCCAGTGGATAAATCCAACAAAGCTTTAATCCTTTAAAACTCACCCACTGGGAGACAGGGAGCTTGGGTTCGAGGACAAAACGAGAGGGATAAACCTCGCCACATTCCTGAATGGCAAAACCTCTAAGCCAGACCTAGGGTGCCTTATAGTGGGGAAATGCGGGAAAAGGCAGCAAAATGATCAAAAAGTCGAAGCACTTTCCCTGCAGATACACATGAAGATGCCTTGCGCTGAGACAAGACCCCCTGCTTAGTTTCCAAGATGTGATAAGATCAGGCTGGTTTGGGCTATCCAGGTTGAGGTTCTTACAGGCAAATAAACCTGTCCAGGGGTCGTTTTGTAGAAAAATAGCTGGTGGAGCTCATCCAGGGATTGTTCGTTCTGGGATGTGGGGGGGATCTGGCTGCAACATCTGTCAGCCCATTGATTGCCAGGGTTGATTTGGCTGATCTGGCTGGGTTGGTGGGTGCCCCCTACCTCCCTCGCTGCTCCATGTGCATCCCTCCCAAAGCTGTGCACTTGGAAGAGAACGACCATCCCAGATAGAAGGAGTGTACTGTTCTTCGGTCAAGGATATACAATAGCTGCGCTCCCCTGTTAGAACCTTCAAACAAGCTCAATGATTGTCTGTCCTGGTGGGTAGTGGCTCTCCAGGGTCTCAGACAGAGGTCACAGCACCTACTCCTTTTAATTGGACATACCAGGGATTGAACCCTGGGACATCTGCATACAAAGCAAGGGCTGAACTACTACATCATGACGAATGTTCCCTCTAAGCTGCAGAGTCTTGTGAGCACAATCTCTGCTTTGTGAGCTACTGGTATTAAAGTTATGAGCTACTGCATAAATTATTGTGCTCTGGGGTCATCCTTCCCGAGCTAAGACAAAAACGTATGAGCTGGAGGCTAAACATCTGTGATCTAGCTCATGCTAACTCAGCTTAGAGGGAACACTGGTCACAACCCCTCAAGGCTGATTAGGGTTGGCCTGAGAGAGGTTTATAAAATTATACATGGTGTGGTGATGATGGACAGAGAGAACTCGGATAATGTTTGGACTTTGGAACAAAGTTAGAGTCCAGGTGCACCTTTAAGACCAACAAAGTTTTAGTAAGGGTCTGAGCTTTCATTTGCATGCACAGGCCTCATTTTGGGCAGAAGCTCATAGGATTGGAGCTCCAGAACCTCTAAATTTTATTGTGCTCTTTCTTTCCTAGCCTTCCCTCCAGTACTTGCTTCCGGGCCCCTTTGTTCAAACCCCCTGTGAGAATTTTGCTGAACTCTAAGATTTGACAAACTTTCTAATATTTTCCCCCACCAAAAAAATGGGAAACTAACATATAAAGCAGACAGATGGAAATCTTCATCATGCAACTGTGGCCGCATAGGAGAAAGTAATTTAAAAAGTATGATGGGAGTAAGGCTTTATTATGACCATTATAATTCAAGAAGCATTTTAAAGTAGATGCTGAACTGATATAATTTAGTACACCTTCTGGTGATGTCAGGGGTGTGTGGCATATGCAAATGAGTTATGCTAATGAGTTGTGCCAAAGAGCTCTGGCATCTCTTTTTTTACAAAATGACCCCTGTGCATGCATATTTCCTCAAATACATTGAAATGGAAGTTAACACTTCATATATATGCAGACAGATGCCTCTACATAGGTGAACAGCAAAATTAGCACACAACTTAATGAAGATGTTTTGACATATGCAAAGACCAAACAGCAATAACAAGTTAAGTTTACACGGTCACCATTTGTTTGAATTTAATAAGGGGGGGAAAGTGTAGCAATAAATATGTCAAAATAGGAGACAGATGTGTAAAGAACGTAAGAAAAGCCATGTTGGATCAGGCCAATGGCCCATCCAGTCCAACACTCTGTGTCACACAGTGCCCCCCAAAAAACCAGGTGCCATCAGGAGGTCCATCAGTGGGGCCAGGGCACTAGAAACCCTCCCACTGTGCCCCCCAAACACCAATAATACAGAGAACCAGACAGAGACTTCCAACAATATGCTGTGGCTAATATCCACTGATGGACCTCTGCTCCATATGTTTATCCAGTCTCCTCTTGGAGCTTGAAGGCATTCTTCTTAATTGTTCAGAGTAATAAACCAAGACTGTTGTCACAAGAACTTTGGGTCACTCAAGAAAAGCAATGGACAGCAGATTAGGATAGACAAATTAAATCTCTTCCTTACATAGTGGGATTTGTTGCTATAAGATGGCAGCTGCTGGCAGAAATGGTTGCTAAAGAGAACAGGGCAGGCAGGTTCTTGAAAGAGAGGGGCTTATCCTAGGCTCTGGTTACCAGTTACTGGTCAAGGTTGGACTGCAAGCAGTTGACCCCACACAGACAAGGATTCTGGACCCTCGGTCCAGCCACCCTGAGCCTCACTTGCAGAGATGGTGGTTATTTGATAAAATAAAAATAAACAAATGAACCAGCGCAGTGCTTTTTGTGTTTTTACGTGTTGTGAAGTGGTTTACCTGGAGTTCAGAAAACCAATTTGCTCCAAGAAGCAGTTCCAATCTTGCCTGGAATGATGTCATAAATAACATTCTAGGCATGTAAACAGCCCACTAGAGTCTCCCTCTGAACATGAGATCTGGAGGACCCTTGGAAACACACTGAAATGCAGGATTGAAAGCTACTTCAGAAGGAATTCACTGAAATCACTAGACACCCCTGTAGCATGGGCTCTTCTACGAGTGGAGCAAGAGCTTGCTGTCGAATTACATCAGGCCTTGAATTCAGCAGGAGCCTACAAGGAGCGCAGCTCCAGAACCTTTCTGACGCACCCCCCCCCTCCTCCGTACCTACATACCCTGTCCATTGAATAGTAGGTGCAGCTGCATAACAACCTCTGGATTAGGAGAACGGGCAGCCAGCCATCAGGGGCTTTGCCATGCCCCCAGCAGCCCTCATTAACCCCTGGAGAAACCCATGCCACCCTTTCTCTACTTCTTATGTGATTTTGGGTGGCGGGTGGCTTGCTGGCCTTTTGACTGGGGGCTGGAATCTCTAGCTGGCCCAAGCAGGCCTCACTTGCCCAGGGCTCTCCTTTCTTACATCAGGTTGCTTTTGGCTGGTGGGGGGGGGGCAGCATATGCTAATGAGTTCTGCTAATGAGCTCCGCAGCCTATTTTTCTACAAAATGACCCCTGAATTGCATTAACAGCTTTACATGAATGCATGAAGCTGCCTTATACTGAATCAGATCACTGATCCATCAAGTTCAGAATGGTCTACTCTGATTGGCAGCATCTCTCCAGGGTCACAGGCAGAAGTCTTTCATAGCACCTTGTACCTGATCCGTGTGTGTTTGCCTGTAATTGTGTTTGTGTGTGTTTCCCTGGATGTCATGGTGACTTTTGGTGACTGACCCCTACTGAGGGAAAGGAGGATATTCAGAGAGGTGGCTGAATAAAGCCTGCCCCTGCCTGCTGGTATTCCAAGGAAGTCTCACATCCAAGTACTTGCTAGAATCAACCTTGCATAGTTTCTGAGATCTGATGAGATCGGGCTTGCCTGGGCTATCCAGGTCAGGGCAAATACCCAAGCCTTCTAACTGGATGTGCCAGGGATTGAACGTGGGACCTTCTGCATGCCAAGCAGATGCTCTGCCACTGAGCCACAGCTCTGCTAGATATGACACTGGGAGTTCTGTGGTCAAAACTCTCTACCATTATGAGTGTGTAAATGGCAGCTGTGCAAGGCACCAGACTGACTCAGGATAGCAGCTTTCAAGAAGGGTTAACCCCTTGAGAATAATGCCTGCGTGTTTCTCACTTAGGGTTGCCAGCTTCCAGGTGGAGCCTTGAGATTTCCATTAATCACAGCTCATCTCCACACCACAGAGGTCAGTTCATCTGGAGAAAATGGCTGCTTTGGAGGGTGGATTCTATGGCATTATATCCTGCTGAGGCCCCTCTCCTGTCCAAACCCCACCCTCCATAGGCCTGACCCGCAAATATCCAGACCCAGAGCTGGCAATCCTAATCTCACTCCACGTTCAATGCACTTTGCAGTTGGTTTTTACTGTGTGAAATGGCAAAACACACTTGCAAATGATCACTAGAGTGAAGCGAACATGCATTATTTGGCTGAAAGCCTCAAATGTCACAGATCTCCGGATGTATTATCTCCTTAGATCCTAAAGACAGCCAGCTTGGTGTAGTGGTTAAGTGTGTGGACTCTTATCTGGGAGAATTGGGTTTGATTCCCCACTCCTCCATATGCACCTACTGATGTGACCTTGAGTCAGTTGCAAGTTCTTGCAGAGTTGTTTCTCTCAAGAGCAGTTTCTGTCAGAGCTCTCTCAGCTCCACCAGCCTCACAGGGTGTCTGTTGTGAGGAGAGGAAGGGAAAGGAGATTGTAAGGTGCTCTGAGACTCCTTCAGGTAGTGAAGGGCAGGGTATAAATCCAATCACTTCTTCTAAATTCTTGGGAGTGGGAAGACAGAAGGGGAAAGGGGAGAGTAAGACTTTGTTAACATTGGAAACCCTGGCAATTTAGTAATCCTATAATGATATCTCAACACCCCATTCTAAATTTTTACACAAAACATAAAAGTTATCCATGACTGGATAAGAATATTTAATTTTTTAGAAGATAAGAAGAAGATATTGGATTTATATCCCGCCCTCAACTCCGAAGAGTCTCAGAGCAGCTCACAATCTCCTTTACCTTCCTCCCCCACAACAGACACCCTGTGAGGTGGGTGGGGCTGAGAGGGCTCTCACAGCAGCTGCCCTTTCAAGGACAACCTCCGCCAGAGCTATGGCTGACCCAAGGCCATTCCAGCAGGTGCAAGTGGAGGAGTGGGGAATCAAACCCGGTTCTCCCAGATAAGAGTCCGCACGCTTCACCACTACACCAAACTGGCTCTCTAAAGGCCACAACCCAAACAAAACATCCTCTGAACCCAAACCAACACATTTCTTTGAATATTTGGGGTTATTACTTTAAAATTATAGCATGTGTCGGATAAGCGTCATTTAAGCATATTTTGTGAAAGAATCTAAACACAGCTTCAGACCCTACTACTGTCTTTTCTCACAGAATAATCTCTCTGTCTTGCTTTGCTCCTGAGTTGCTACAGGTTAAAAAAGAATCTTGTAACAGCTGAGATGATAATTTAAAATGAATTAAGTCAGTGACATGACATAAACGCCGGTAGTTTCAGTGCAAAATTAAATTTGGTTAGGTTTTTATTTTGAGCAGCCAAGAGCAGAATTTTTGTCACATCGCAAGGAACACTACCCAAGCAGATTCCAAAGGATAGAAGGATAGTGCTTCTATGTAGTTGTCTATAAGTTAGCACCCTGAAATTTGTTTTGAAACTTCCAAAGAGCTACTTGAACAAAGGCTGTGTTATGATATATGAGTGACATTTCTGTACATACTAAGTGCCCAAATTGGTGTAGTGGTTAGGACCAGTGGACTCTAATCTGGGAGAACTGGGTTTGATTCCCCACTCCTCCACATGCAGCTAGCTGGGTGCCCTTGGGCCAGTTATACTTCTCCCAGAGCTTTTCTCTCGAGCAGTTCTGTAGAGCCAGTTTGGTGTAGTGGTTAAGTGTGCGGACTCTTATCTGGGAGAACCAGGTTTGATTCCCCACTTCTCCACTTGCACCTGCTGGAATGGCCTTGGGTCAGCCATAGCTCTGGCAGAGGTTGTCCTTGAAAGGGCAGCTGCTGTGAGAGCCCTCTCCAGCCCCACCCACCTCACAGGGTGTCTGTTGTGAGGGGAGAAGACATAGGAGATTGTAAGCCGCTCTGAGTCTCTGATTCAGGGAGAAGGGCGGGATATAAATCTGCAATTCTTTTTCTTCTTCTTCTTCTTCTTCTGGAAAGAACTATCTCAGCCCCATCTACCTCACAGGATGTCTGTTGTGGGGAGAGGAAGGAAGGGGACTGTAAACCACTCTGAGACTCCTTCAGATAGTGAAGGGAAGAGGCTGATTTCGCACTCACTTTACATCGCTCTCAAATCCATCTTCGCAACGCGGTGTCCTCCCAATTTCCCACTATTTGCGTCGGGGCTGCAGCAAACATCATGGGTTTTGCGCAGCAAATGGAAACTGGCTTTTAGCGGTTTCCATTTGCTGCACAGAAACAGCGATGTTTGCTGCAGCCCTGGTGCAAATAGTGGGAAATCGGGACGACATCGTGCTGAGAAGACGGATGTGAGAGCGGCAAAATCGGTCTATAAAACCAACTCTTGTTCTTCAATTTTTTTTGGGGGGGGGGAAGGTGTAGTAGTTAGGATGTTAGACTAAGATCTGGAAGATGCAGGTTCAAATCCCTACTCTTTCATGAAAGTTTTCAAGTGACCTTGCTCCAGTCATATTTCCTCAGCATAACCTACCTCATAGGAGAAGCATGAGGATAAGATGGAGAAGGGGAGAATTATGCTTACTATACCTTGAAGAAATGAAGGGATAATCATGTACTAAATAAATATGAGAGGGAAAAGGGAGAGTCTGACTAATCAAGAGCTCAGCACATTAAGTTGCCTCAACTTAGAGAGAGCTGGGGGCAGACTACAGGTTACACTGTGATCACAGTTAATGAAATCCTGTCAGCCCCAGTCTCCATTGTGAAACACCTGTGAGAGGGAGCAAGCAATTTCCAGAAGAGAGGAGACACAAAGGAAATGATTGTTTCTCTCCCTTTCCCCAGCAACTGCTTCTACTTCCTCATGGTTCCAGAGCCAGGTTTCTGAGGTAAACATGGATCCATAAGTCCGAAAAAGGCTATTGCCATTTCTGGGAAAAGCTATAGGGGAGTGGCAGGGTTAAGCATTCCTTCCCTTCCTGTCTCCTTTTCAGCACAAATCACCCCCTCCTCAGAGTGCTTTTGGGAGGAAGAAGTGCTGTTTTGCTGATATGCCTCTAAGTTGGTCCTTTTAGCCTCATTGACACCTGTGGGAACTGTTGTACCCCCTCTTCACTAACAGATTTCAAAGGGACGTGACTCACTGCATCTGGATCTAACCTTCTCCCGCCCTCTCCTTTAGGGCTGTTATGTCTCCCCTGGCCTTGTTCATTTCCATATATTAATTTACTGAAATGAATGCAGACGTAAAAAATGCCAAACGACTAGCACCGCTACAGCAGAGCTTAAAATTTATCATTCTGGTAATTGCCGAATGGCCATAAAAAACCCAGCCTGGATAGCAGCAACACTGAATTGCTTGATCTGGGACTGATCGCCCTTTCTTTGAGGCCCCCTAGAAGTCAAAGCCCTCCAGACTGAAGCCACAACTTCTCTGCCCATCTGGAGCCTCTAACTCCTTCACCAAGCCTGTCGAGGAACCAAGGAAGGCTTGCTGGTCCTCCCCTCATCCCATACCCTCCCCCTCCCCCATTTCCTGCCATTTGCCTTTCAAAATGCAGCGCTCAGTCGGAATTGAGTTGTAAAGAAGGAAGGTGAAGCCCTAAGCCACTAGATTCATGGCTCTGGTTTTTATATCCACATAAAATATGAATCTCAGTTGTATACAAAGCTGAGCCCGTCGTGCCAAAAGGATCCCAGTCAAGCAGGCCCGTAAAATGAAATCTTCTTGGACTAATTTAAAGAGACCTGAGTGATATAAATTCTAGGCTGCTCAAATGATGAAAATATTTTTTAAAATGGAGTTGCCTGCTGACTTCTCTGTAGATGTTTTTGGATAGCAGGAAGGGAAACTAGACAAGAGTGGAATGAACTTGCCTGGAGGAAAAAGATGGAGAATTGTATTGTTTATTGTATGTATTATAGTGTTCTATTACATTTTTTAAAAATTATTCTGTGCCTTGATTAAACTTAGTGAGAAACACAGGTTCTAAATGAACAGTGTTGTGCTTTTGTGGTACATAAGGATGCCAGCCTCCAGGTGGGACCTGAGGATCCCCTGGAATTACAACTCATCTCTAGACTACAGAGGTTCCCTTGGAGAAAATGTATGCTTTGGAGAGTGGACTCTATGGCATATTTTCCCACTGGGTAGGGTCCCTGTCCTCCCAAGGTTCAATCCTCAAATCTCCATGACTTTCGCAACCTGGATCTGGCCACCCTACCCCACCCCATCTTGAAATCCTAGTGGTAGAGCATACAGAAGGTTCAATCCGCAGCATCTCTAGTTGAAAGAATAAGATAGCAACTTACATGAATGACCTTTGTCTGAAATTCAGAGGAAATGCTACCAATCAGAGTAGGTGACACCAACTTTGATAGTCCTCCTGTGGTAATTCATGGAGTATCTAATAGATTTGCCAGACCCCTAGCAGAAGTGGGGGTCCCCTGCCACCAGGCCCACCCCACCCCCTGCTGCTGATCAACTGGCTGGCAGGGGGATTTACCAGAAGAAAGAGGAAGGCCCACACAATGTCACAACATCACTTCCAGCACACACAGGAAGTGATGTCATCATGCTGGCAACATCCAGGCATGGTATTTGGGCAAAAGTTCTAGGGTAGAAGCCATTTTTACCATAGAATTTTTGCCCAGATACCAGAGAACTGATGCAACTTAGCAGTGTGATGACACCACTTTGAGTGCACACCAGAAATGACATAGCCATACGGGTTGCCAGGTCCCCTTTGGCCACTGGTGGAGGATTGGCATGCCTGGAAACTCCTGGAGACCTAGGGATGGAGTCTGGGGAGGACAGAAACTTCAGTGGAGTACGGTGCCACAAATAGGGTTGCCAAGTCCAATTCAAGAAATATCTGGGGACTTTGGGGGTGGAGCCAGGAGACTTTGGGGGTGGAGCCATAAGCAAAGTTGTGACAAGCACAATTGAACTCCAACGGAAGTTCTGGCCATCACATTTAAGGGGACCACATACCTTTTTAATGCCTTCCCTACATTAGAAATAATGAAGGATAGGGGCACCTTCTTTTGGGGCTCATAGAATTGAACCCCCTGGTCCAATCATTTTGAAACCTGGCGAGCATTTTGAGGAGACTCATCAGATGCTATGCTGAAAATTTGGTACCTCTACCTCAAAATACTGCCCCTCCAGAGCCCCAGATACCCTGGGATTAATTCTCCATTATACCCTATGGTCCAGCAGACATTTCCCTCCCTCCCCGTTTCTGATGACCCTGAAGCTTCGGAGGGCCTCCAAACTGGAGATCCCCTGCCCCTACCTGGGGATTGGCACCTCACGAGCTGCTGAACTTTCAAGTTTTTCACAGTAACACAGGGCAACCAAAGGTTCAATTTTACCTTCACACTATGCAAAGGACCTCTGCAAGGATTGTGCAACAAACAAAGGGTCTGGGCTCCTTTCACAGCCATGTTGTTCTGCCTCCTCCCCCCCTCCCTTTCAGCCTTAAAGATGCAGGCACACCATCCAAAGAGGACGGCTTTCTCAAGTAGAGACTGAAGCCTCCGGAGGGGGAAAGGCACATGATGGCTGTGGGGGCGGGGCTCCCCCGACCAGCTGACTGGGGGCGGGAAGGAGCGATTGGCAAGCCTAGCCACAAAATCCACTCTTCAAAGCAGCCATTTTCTCCAAGGAAACTGATCTTTGTAGTCTGGAGATGACCTATAGTTCCGGGGAATCCCCAGGTCCCACCTGGAGACTGGCATCCTTATGTGTAATGTACTCAGAGACGAGATGTGTTGAAGGCAACAAGCTTTATTGGAAGGTACATTACGGAACTCGAACATGCGGGCCGGGCCCCGCTTTATATACATTCATCCTGGAACAGCCCCCCAGCTGGCCAGCCCAATCCTGGCCAGTCAAAGTTCCCGCCACTGATCTTGATAGGCGGAGTCTTTCCCGCGCTGCGCTGGGTGACCAAGGGACTTCCCCTGGTCGCCCTTACTTGCGGGACCGCGTGATGCTTTGTTTAAGCACAAGACACTACACTATGATAGCCACATTACTGGTGCCATCACCTGGGCCTCCCTGCTTCTCTTAGGGAGCCCCCCTGTTCCTGGACCTGGCTGGAATCTAACTTTATTAAATGAGACCTGAAGTGCTTGGAGGAATGAGCCCTGGAGCAGATAGTCACAAAGTATATAAAACTGCGCACTTCTCTCTGTGTATGAGAGCAAAGGCTCATGCTTAGTGGACTTCTTCCCCTCAACCAACACCCACACATTCCTGCATAGGAGACTATGTGCATACCTTAATCCGTGATGGCTCTGTGCATGTGATCCACACCCTTGAAAAGTAGAGGATACAGACCCAATAGAGTCAACACAAACAGAACAAGAGGGAAGGTTCGTTATGTTGGGTGCAGAAAAGGCAAAAATAAAGGTTGGGAGGAATCATAAAAATGACCTTATACATAGGAACTGAAGAGGCCAAAAAGGCCAACAGGTTTGAAGCAGAAACAAAATTAATATAATGTTAAGTCCAAAAACTAATTTTAAATTATCTAAAATACTGTGAACATGTCTAAAATGAGAGCTTTCTTTGTAGCAGGAGCTCCTTTCCATATTAGGCCACACCCCCTGATGTTGCCAATCCTCCTGGAGTTTACAGTGGGCCCTGTAATAAGAACTCTGTGAGCTCTTGGAGGATTGGCTATATCAGGGGGTGTGGCCTAATATGCAAAGGAGTTCCTGCTACAAAAAAAGCCCTGTAAACAATCCCTAAATACACAAACAGCAGATGCACTGGAGGTGACAAAGTCTTCATCAGTGGTCAAACCAGAACTGGAGAAGATCCCTTCTCCATAGATCTCCACAGACATTATAATGCCTTCCAGTCATACACCGTGAAAGCCTATTAGCAGCATGTACCAGGAGTGTGTGGGTGCCCCTCTAACGCACCCAGTAGGCATGATACTATAACATGTGGACTGGGCATGTACATGGATCTTCCACATGGGTACAGCTTCTATTCATGTGAACTCAAACCCCCGTTGTCTTGATCGACCATCTCACACATTACAAGATCATATGTACAAGATCCAGAAATATCAATTGGGTGGGTGGGCTCCCACGAAGGCATGAATGGAACACCACCAAAATGTCTGGAGGACTCCTGATATCCAGTTTTCTATGTAGAAGGATTTTTGAATGTGCAAAGCAGATAATCATGTGGGCTGCCCCTTCCTTCTAACCTGATGGAGTAAATGAGACATCAGAAATAGGGATGCCAGCCTCAAGATAGGACTTGGCAGGGGTGGAATTCTAGCAGGAGCTCCTTTGCATATTAGGCCACGCACCCCTGATGTAACCAATCCTCCAAGAGCTTACAAGGCTCTTTTTTGTAAGCTCTTGGAGGATTGGATACATCAGGAGGGTGTGGCCTAATATGCAAAGGAGCTCCTGCTAGAATTCCACCCCTGGGACTTGGGGATCTCCTGGAATCAGACTTTGTCTACAGACTACAGAGATCAGTCCCACTGGGGAACATGGATGCTTTGGAGGGTGGACTCTATGGTATTGTACCCCACTGAAGTATCTGTCTTCCCCAGGCTCCACCCCCCAAACTCCAGCAATTTCCCAGTCTGCAGCTGCCAGTCCTAGTCCCCGTCTAATTGCTGGGGGAACCTGGCATCCCTAGATGACCACCTGACTGAGAACTAAGCCTCTGTCTCCATAGGAAGGGAAGGCCCCACTGCCTCTCTGTCTATGATGGGCAGCACATCGGAGAGTGGCATGAAATAGTCTCTGATAACTGGTTGGTATCTTTGCCCTGCTGACCAGGGGATATGATGCAGGCCATGCCTACAATGGGGAAGTTAATGGCATCACCTCCTTCCCATTCGATCACGGCAAAGGCAGGATTTATAGCAACCTTAAAACCCCGACCTCACTGTTTTATGCTGATCATTAACCGAGATTATCTCACACCAGAGATTTGTTATACCAAAGAGCACTGACATCACTAACTGCTATTAAGTGTATTATACTTAAACTCCATAAAAGGAGAGCAAAATGCCCTTGTCAGCAACATAGGGGGGCGGGCGAGGGGGGAGGACACATTATCGGGCTCTCTCCAGTGAAAAAGATCAGCTGCCGGCAGCTTTCTGACTGAGATGGAGATTTCAGGGGGTCCTTGGAGACTCGGAAATCCACGGCGTGCCGCCTGCCTGCGTCAACTAGGCAAGGGGAGGGAAGAAAACTGACAGTTTGCCTTTCCTGGACCACAACCATAAGGAGCACAGTTAGGACTGCAAACGTTTGACCCTACCCCTGCTCCTTTGACAGAAGTTTGATGTGCAGACCTTGGCTGGCATGAAGACACAGGAGGAAGCCAGTTCCTGAATACCAAGCTGCTGAGAAAGGCACAAGAACAAAGTAGGCCGGTCCCTTGTGTTGTGAGAGAACTTACAATTTGGAGATGTTCTCTCTTATATTTTAAACGGATTGGTTATTTGTGGACTGGCCCCAAAATCATGACTTTAGTTTCTTCTAGGACAAGGCTGAGAGGGTTTTAGTTAATGTTCATATTCAAGCCGTTTTAAACCATTCCACATGGTGAGTTTCTCTGTGGACTAGGGTTTCCAGGTCCAACTCAGAAAATATCTGGGGATTTTGGGGGTGGAGCTGGGGAGACTGAGGGTGGAGCCAGGACACTTTCCCATCTCCTAAAATAAATAAATAAAAATACAGCAGTGCAGTTCCCCTGAATACAGTCATTTCCTCATCCCTCAGCAGCTGCATTTCCACTAAATGATAGTGAACACGCACACACACAATCTCACAAAGCAGCCAAAATAAACACAGTTAGCATGCACACACTTTTGTGATCTCAATGGGGCAATTTACTCATGGGAGTTGCTGAATGTAACCATCTGCTGTATTTCAACCAACTTCTTAAGACTAACAGGAAAATGAAAGCAGACCATCCTAGGGGTTGGAATTTTCCTCCAAACAAGCAGACAGACTCTGCTCACTTCGCTTCCTTTTTCACATGCTTCACACACTCACCAGGAAGACCCATGTGATTCTGCCTACTCACCCTGCCCATTCAGCTTTCCTCTTGCTCAGTTTTAAAGGCAAACACACAGAGTCCAAAACTCAGACAGTGCAGGCTTTTTAAAAGCCTGCACAGATTTAAAGGCACATGGTGGCTGTTGGGGTGGAGCTCCCCCCCCCACACACCAGCCAGCTGTCTGGCGGCAGGGAGGAGCCTGAAAAACTGGGGGATATCCTGCTGGGACCTGGAGGCTGGCAAGCCTACTGTGGGCAAAGAAATATCCCCCCAATCATTACTCTGGTGGGGGCGAGGAACCTCTGCCCAGGGTTGCTAACCTCCAGAAGGGTGGTGTATAAATCCAATCTCCTCCTCCTCTCCTCCTCCTCCTCCTCCTGTTCTGTGAATGGATCTTGGATAAAAGCCCTTGATTTTAAGAAAAGCAGCATATAAATCCTAAATTATAAGACTGCTGACTCTGGCATTTATCCAGTCTGCCTGCTGAGGAACTTCCCTCCAGCTTCTTAAGCTGATTCTCCCATCCAAGGAACCTCCCACAACCAGAAGAGTCCCTTATGATGGGGTTGGACCACTTAGACTGGAAGAAGACCTCAGGCTTTGCTGTGGCAAGAGTTGTCTCCGTACACTGTGAGACAGCCCAGCATGCTGTTGGCACAAACCTAGTGGGGACTTGTGTTTTGGGTCAGTCATAGCTCTGGCAGAGGTTGTCCTTGAAAGGGCAGCTGCTGTGAGAGTCCTCTCAGCCCCACCCACCTCACAAGATGTCTGTTGTAAGGGAGGAAGATAAAGGAGATTGTGAGCCGCTCTGAGATTTGGAGTGGAGGGTGAGATATAAACCCAGTTTCTTCTTCTTCATCTTGTCTTCTTTGTCCCAGAATGAAAGTCAGCAAACCACCATAGTTTTGACACAAAGCTCTCCAGGTTTCCATTTCTTTCTTTGCTCAGTTTGGCTTGAATGGAGTTTGCCTGGATTGCTGTGCACAGGAATGCTGCATAGTTTATACTTTCTGATGGAAAGATTGGCTGCCTGTTCTTCTAGGGCAATAACCCTTTAGGTGCAAAATCTGCAGAATCTCTCTCTTGAGAACACACATGAATCTGCCTTCTATTGACTCGGACCATTGGTCCATCAGTATTGTCTACTCAGACTGGCAGCAGTTTTCCAGATAGTTAGGTAGAGGCAGGCCTCATTTTGGGCAGGAGCTCACAGGAGCAGAGCTCCAGAACCACTAAAGTTTATTTTGCTCTTTCTTTCCTAACCGCCCCCCCCCCAAAAAAAACCCTCTTGCTTCTGGGCTCCATTGTTCAAACCCCCAGTGAGAATTTTGCTGGACTCTAAGGTTTGAGTTATATTTTTTCTAATATTTTCCCTCACAAAAGATGGGAAAATAACCCAAACATATAAAGCAGTCAGATGGAAATCTTCATCATGCAACTGAGGCCACATAGGAGAAAGCAATTTAAAAAGTATGATGGGAGCAAGGTTTTGTTATGACATTCAAGAAGCATTTTAAGGTAAATGCTGAGCTGATATAATTGAGTACACCTTCTGGTGATCTCAGGTGAGTGTGGCATATGCAAGTGAGTTGTGCTAATGAGTTCCAGCACCTCTTTTTCTAAGAAATGACCCCTGGGTAGAGGTCTTTCAGATCACCTACTAATCTGATCCTTTCAACTGGAGATGTTGGGAATTGAACTTGGGACCTTTCACAGGCAAAGCAGATGCTTCACCACTGAGCCATGGCCCCTCCTCCCCTCCACAGCTCCTTTGCCACTGCCAGGGAAAATGAAACTCGCTTGTCTAGAGTAGCTGTGAGACGTGAAGGCTTCTTCTGATTGCCCCCAAATGCCAGAACTGATTTGGTTTCTATTCAGAACCTTTCCTACATTTATGAACGGATGTCATTTCACTCGGCTCTTGATTAGTTAAATTGCAATGGCACATTTCCTAATGAAGAAACCTACATTCAGCACAGCAGTTCAGAACCAGAAAATACATTCTGTATGAATTTTGCAACCAGTGCTTCCTGAGCATGCTCAAACCACCTGGGATTGTGACAGATGTTGAAGCTGAGTCCCCTAACTTTGCCCTTCCTCAGTGTCGGAATTTGCAAACGGAAGCAAAATAAAAAGAGGAAGGGAAATTAAAATGAAAGGAAAGGAGGAAATCAAAGCAATTTTCCTCCAACTTTTAAACACATCTTAAAATGCTAAAGATCTGGCAGAGTTGAGGGAGGTAGATGATAGATAGATAGATAGATAGATAGATAGATAGATAGATAGATAGATAGATAGATAGATAGATAGATAGATAGATAGATAGATAGATAGGTAGGTAGGTAGGTAGGTAGGTAGGTAGATAAAGGAAGGAGATCCTATAGTCTGTGGAAGGGTGGGGTTTGGGGAGGGAAGACTTCAGCAGGGTATAATGTCATAGAGACCAACTTCCAAACCAGCCATTTTCTCCAGGGGAACTGATCTGTCACTTGGAGATCAGTTTGAATTCTGGGAGATCTCCATGCTCCACCTGGAGGCTATCTACCCTAAATTCAAAGGAATGTAAAATCTGACAATGCAGAGGGAAACTATTTTATAGTTTCCTATTTGGATTACAAGAATGCATAATTTTCTGAAGCCAAAGATCTGAATAGAGTTTGTAGCCTTGGAACTGTATCACAGCCTTAGCTAAAGACATGCCAAACTTTAGATTAGGGGTGTCAAACATGCAGCCCAGGGGCCAAACCAGGCCCTCGGAGGGCTTCTATCAGGCCCTCGAGCAACTTGCGTCACCTGCTTCCTTCTCTCTCTCTCTCTTATTTCCTTCTGCATAACAGCTTGCTTTGCAAGGTGTGCTCAATTGCACAGGAGCTACAGAGCAAAACCTCTATTTACTCCATTGGCTGAGCCTCCTCCCTTGGGGAGGAAGGGGGGAGGGCAGAGCTTGTTTTTCCAGGCTCTCTCATTTGCACAGCAGAGCTACTGAGCCAAGTCTCTCTTCCTTCTATTGCCTGAGACTCCTTGCCCTCCTATGGAAGGAAGGAAAGAGCCAGCGCTTCCTTTGCCCAGTTCCCTGGATCCTATGGGAGAAATACAAAGAGAGCACTTTTAAGACCAATAAATGATAATGTTTTAGGCATGTTTTAAGATTTTTTTTTAAATTTTAATTGTGTTTGTCTGCGTCATTTATAAAGTTTATATCTCTGCTCCCTTATCTTAAATAGGTATGCACATGGCGTGGCCCAACATGGCTCAGCCCAATCTGACATGGCCCGGCCCAACAAGGCCTCATTTATATCAGATTTGGCCCTCATAACAAATGAGTTCGACACCCCTGCTTTAGATGATCAGAGATAACAGTGGACAAGTAGAACGTCTTCTCCCACAATACTAGGACACAGGGACACCCAGGTCAACAGTAGATTCAGAATGAACAAAAAGTATTATCTTTTCTCAGGGAGTAATTAAATTGTGGGATTCACTGGAAGTAGATGGCGTGATGACCACCAGCAGACATGGCTTTATTATTATTATCATTTGTTTAGTTATATTCCGCCCATTGCCCCCGTAGGGGCTCAGAGTGGAGTACAACATAAATAACAATCACAATAAAATCACAACAACATAATAATAAAAACCCAAGTACAATATTCAGAACACAAAATTGTCTAGTAGGACAATATAATCAGGTAGTGTTGCAGGACAGGACAGCAATTCAGCACAGTAAGGTAGTACAATAGTGCAGTAGGGGAGGCCAATCAATCTAATGAATAGATCAGTTGTTCTAATGAACAATAGGGGGATTAGACAAATTCATGGAGAAGGAGAGGTTCTGGCTGCAGAGGTGTAGCCAACCACAAAACATCAGGGAGTGAAGTTACACGTAACTAAGGGAAGGGACGGTGGCTCAGTGGTAGAGCATCTGCTTAGTAAGCGGAAGGTCCCAGGTTCAATCCTTGGCATCTCCAATTAAAAAGCGTCCAAGCAAGTAGGCATGAAAAACCTCAGCTTGAGACCCTGGAGAGCTGCTGCCAGTCTGAGTAGACAATACTGACTTTGATGGACCGAGGGTCTGATTTGGTATAAGGCAGCTTCATATGTTCAATAGTAACACTTCTGTTTGACAGGGTGCCTTTTAAAATGACCGTACTATTTTTAAATACTGTTGTGCATACTCACAGCATGCCTTCAGTCACACCATAAAAAATCCTTGGGCTGGAGTGGCTGTTGCTGTAAAAAACATTTTTCAAAAATATGCACAGCCACTCAGATTTTCAACAGCCAATCAGAAGCCCTGCTGGGCAAAAGCCCCACCTGGCCCTGCCCACTTTCTAAAATCCCTTGGTGGGTACCAGGAAAGGTGTCAACTGGCTCCATCCGCAAATGAGTATCCGTGGTCCATACCATCATATCATCAAGTGGATTTCAAAAACTGGAGATTGGTGGCTCTGCAAAAGGCGCACCAAAAGCCCCCTACTGCTTACAGCTGCATGGCATGCCCTGTTTTGTGTTATGTAACATCGCTGAGGAAATGAGAGAGGTGTGTGTGTATCTATGTTCTGTTTTCCCAGCTAACACTTGTCAAAATTGGTTTAAGCCTCTCTCGGTACTCAAATGTCACCCTGCCAGAATTCATTATGTCCCATTAATTAATTAATTAAAATATATTTATACAGAGCCGTCTTTGTTTGATGGCGTTAAAAATAACGTTTGGAGAGCCACTCCTGAATGGAGAGAGAAGTCTCTGAAGGCAGAAGCAAAAACTGGGCTATGGTTTCCATGTCAGCAATGAACAATTTGTGTGGTTTTGATAATGTGGGGAAGTGTAGTCATAAGATTTCCAATCAAATCTCAACAGCAGAAAGCCCTTCATATATATTGTAGTTTTTAGGAAAATTGTGCCCTTTTTTTGTTACTATGTGGAAAAGCATGCAGGTGTTAATAACTCACTATCCCCTGAAAAAAGTTTTCCATACTCTACCTCAGGACTTTTTTTGAGCAGGAATGCACAGGAACGCAGTTCCGGCTGACTTGGTGTCAGGGGGTGTGGCCAAATATGTAACTGAGTTCCCACTGGGCTTTTTCTACAAAAAAGCCCTGTGCGAAACAACGGTGATGTCAGGGGGATGTGGCCTAATATGCAAATGAGTTTCTGCCGGCCTTTTTCTATTTTTTTTAAAAAAGCCCTGCTCTACCTTCTTTCTCTGTTAGTGTTATAATTACTGTTATGTAATTCTGGATTATAATCGTTTTATTTTGAAAGATTTGAAATAAAAAGTTACATTAAAAAAGAAGAGTGCATGTAGATGCCTGTCAGCCCCCCAGTCTGAAGTGGTTGCTGACTGAAAAAGAACAGGGAAAGAGAGAAAACAAGTCTAACATCACAGCAGAAAATCTAACATCTCTATTGACCATCTCAGTGACAGAGCAGATAGATAATCTATTTATCTATCTATTTTGGGAAACAATGCATATCCTATAGCTTCCAAGGTAGCTAACAACACAAGCAATATAGATTTAAGACAGTTCCAAAAAAACAAATAATTGACACAACTAGCAATATTTTCTATTTTATAAGGATTAATAGTTATATTATTTCTAAACCCTTTGTTAAAACGATTAACTTTCCCCTACTCCTGCGAAAGCAGCAGTAGTAACAATCAAATATCTAACAGCAGCCCAAGAACATTAGGTAAGATCCAGCAGGATAAAATATTGTTTCTGGAACAGAGAAAGAGAAAAGGATTTTTTAAAAAACCCACCCTCTTAGTACACAAATCTATAATGCAAAATATATAAATAAGCAAGAAGCTCAAGAGGTTTGACAAACTAGAACCAGTCACATGGCAATGGGGAATGAATTGGATAATCTAAGTGCCACCACAGAAAAGCCCCTGTTCATTGCAACCACTCTCAGAAAGTAAAGGTATATAAAAAGGGTTTTTGCAATAGGCCTTAGCAATTTGCAGGTTCATATGAGAGCAAGCAGATGTTTCAGTACCACAGTAGCCAACCATTCACAGCTTCACTGTACACAGTGTACACAGTGCTCTGGGTGATGAGCTTCCCCTAGATATTTTAGTTACTAAATTTTTAATGGATTCTAGGCCAGCAAATATTCTTTTGTTAGCTAAATTCCTTGTTCAGGCCAAGAGAGTATGGGCAGCCTATGACAAAGACATCTTTTCTAATTTGGTATAGCCTGCCCTCTCTGGCTCTAGCTCTTCCTTTCCCCCTCTTATTTCTAGTTGGGATTGATCGATACTACACAAGATCTGTAGATGGATGGAAGGAAGGAAGGAAGGAAGGAAGGAAGGAAGGAAGGAAGGAAGGAAGGAAGGAAGGAAGGAAGGAAGGAAGGAAGGAAGGAAGGAAGGAAGGAAGGAAGGAAGGAAAAATGTATTCAGTATCAGTCACTATGACCTGTTCACTGCCCAAATAACCAAAGTGGTTGGCACCACAATCTGGTGTGTTTGCCACCATGCTGCTGGTAGATCCCCCCAATGAAAGTCTTTGAGGTGGTGATGGCCATAGATTTCACTTGTTGTTGCCTCTCCACTGCCCATGTCTAAAGTGAGCTCCAGATGTGCTGGCAGTATCCCTGGGCTTGTCATTCTTCTCACTCACTGGAGGTGTGGGAGGAAGAAACACGTATACTCCACATCCACTGTTGTCTCCTGGATCTATGCTACTCAACCAGACCTATGACCAGAGCTTTTTTTGTAGCAGGAACTTATTTGCATATTAGGCCACCCACCCCTGATATAGCCAATCCTCCAAGAGCTTACAAAAGGCCCTTTACTAAGAGCCCTGTAAGCTCTCGGAGAATTGGCTACATCAGGGGTGTGTGGCCAAATATGCAAAGGAGTTCCTCCTACAAAAAAAGAGAGAAAAGCTTATGACAAACCCCTGCATCATTGGGACTCAGGATGGACTGATGATGCAGCATCCTACGGCAGTTTCTCGGTGAAAAGTGTTATCAAGTTACCACCAATTTATGACAACTCTGTAGGACTTCAAGGCAAGAGACGAACAGATATGGTTTTTCCAGTGTCTGCCTCTGAATAACAGCTATGGACATCCTTTGTGGTCTCCCATCCAAGTGCTAATCAGGGCTAGGGTTGCCAAGTCCCCCGCAACCTCCTGCCTCTCTGGCAAAGCATGTGCGATGCGATGACATCACTCGGTCAATTCCCTCCCAAATTGCTAGAGCGTCCGGGAAAACCATAGAGTTTCCCAGATGCTCCTAGAGCAGCTGGTGTGCGATGTTGCAAGTGATGTCATCGCACCAGCACCATCGGGGGAGGATTCCCCCACTGGCCCAATATGGGCTGGCAAGTTGGGAACCTCCAGGGTGGGAGAACCCCCGCCCAGCCCAGGAACTTGGCAGCCCTAACTAGGGCTGACCCTGCTTAATTTCCAAGATCTGATGAGATCAGGCTATCCAGGTCAGGACATACTTTCTTGGGACAGCAAACTTCCTTGAGCTGCCCTGCTCTATGCAAATCCCAGCAGCATGGGAGCCAGTTCTCTTAGATGTATTATTCATAAAATGGCAGGTTTGATGGATGCCAGCCTTATTCCTGTTTTGGCAGTTGACTTCTTCATGAATTTTCATATAATAATTGTAAGTAATATGGAACAAATGCCATTCTTGAACACAAGGTCAAACAATATGGCAGCACAAGGACTTGGTGTATTCCAGCAGTCATCTCCTAATGCATGCTCATGTGTGCTTAAAATCTAAATAGATTTAAAAAAATTTATATCTCAATCAACCTTGGCTACCAAAGAGCCTCGGACACGCCAAACAGCCAGTCATTCCTACAAAAAGACATTCTCAATGGTCCAAATTAATCCAGATTGCAACGAACAACCTTACCTTTCTCTAACACCAGACACATCTGCTGACACCTAGTGGTGGGCAGCTGAAATAAATGTAGTCCCTTCTTCCTCATCTCCAGGACTGAAGATTCATTCCACCTATGCAAATCTCATCACTGTTGCACCTTGCTCATTATACTTTCCCACTCCATTGGACAACGTAGGCTTTTAACAACATAAGAATACAATAAGGAACTTTGTTCCATCCAATTGAAGCTTAATCTAATCCCAGATCCTATTCCCAACACCTAAATATTCCCAGAAGACCAAAAGCAGAGGAAGAAGATCTTTCAGCAGTCTAGTAAATGGACTCTATGTTGCCCGAATAGGTAATCTCCTAATGTTGGGGGAATCAGCTTAAAGGAAATAGAACAAGAGGGGGTAACTGGGATTCTCCACCTATGTATACCAGGATTCCACCCCTCCCATTTAATTAAAAGGAAAGAATAAAACAAAAAAAATGCATGCAATAAACAAGCACACAAGAGCTAACTAAGAGGAAACAAGGGAGGAAAGATCAAAAGTTTTTTGGGGAAAGGTTAATATTTGCCAATTTTGCAGAGGTCTGGGAAACAGCAGCAAAACAGCCAGTGTTTCACAAAGAGAAGGGAAATCACAGAGTGAAGGTGTGGCCAAGAACATACACACTGCTGTGAAGCTACAGGCCACAACTACAGGGGAAAATGGACTCTGGGGTGACATGATCTCAAAACCATACCTTGATGGACTTACTGGGAATGGACAATGATTTGGGAGAGGTTTGATGACCCTATAAATTCTGGGAGCATATCAGGAGAGGTGGTCCTGAAGGTATGAGGGTCCTAGAGTGTTTAGGGCCTTATTAAGAATGGGCATGAGCTACATTTTTGCAGTTCAGTCATGGCTCACAGGCTCTCTCCACTGCTCAGCTGTTTTTAGGGCTTTCTTGTGTACTTCCTTTAAATATTAAAGGGACTGCACAAGACAGCCCAAAACAGCTGAGCAGGAGAAAGCTGCTCCCAGCTGTTCAGCTGTTTTTAGAACTTTCTACAAACCCCATTTAACAGGACTGATGTCTGTGGGGCCATGAAGCACAAACCAATGCAAAACACATTTTTCTGGTTCATGCTCATCCCTATTTGAGCCCGGTGCCATAAAGTGGAACCCACCAAGTGCTGGTACACTCACCCAACCAGCCACATCACATCTGTTTTCAATATGACGACTGTAGATTTATATCCCGCCCTTCTCTTTGAATCGGAGTCTCAGAGTGGCTTACAATCTCCTTTATCTTCTTCCTCCACAACAGACACCCTGGGGGGTAGGTGGGGCTGAGAGAGCTCTCCCAGAAGCTGCCCTTTCAAGGACAACTTCTGTGAGAGCTATGGCTGACCAAGGCCACTCCAGCAGCTGCAAGTGAAGGAGTGGGGAATCAAACCCGGTTCTCCCAGATAAGAACCCACACACTCAACCACTACACCAAACTGGCTCAAGGGACTCAGCTTTGAGGGATTCAACTTCAGCCATCTTTATATGCACATGGTCCCAGTTTCAGTCCCTGGTGGCTCCAATTGCAGGGCTCAAGCACTAGGTGATGTGAAAGGCCTTTACCTGAGACCCTAAAGAGGCACTGCTATCAAGAGTGGACAGTTAGAACCTTGATAGACCAAGAGTCTGTCTTAGTACAAGGCAGCTTCATGTGTTCATGTGAGAATGGCAGAGCAGTTTGCCATGATGCAGGATTATCTCTGTGCTGCCTATTGTAGAAGTCTAATGGCATCCTCTGTGTTCTTGTACATGTGAAAATAAAACAGATATCACAAAGACAGTCTACGTCTCCGGGGTGTTCTCAACCACAGGAAAAATTAACCTTGTAGCACTGCCCCTTTTCAGGATTCACGGAAGTAGGACATGCTTAACAGCAGTACAAAAATGCTGCAAACCATTACTTGCCTTAGGCAAGTTGCAGATCCTCAGTTTGGCATTTCGTAAAATGAGGAAGAGCATTTGAAGATGGATAGGAAGCTGTTCGAGATGTTTATTTCCCTACATTTTCAGACAGGCGTACATTGAATCACACACAACTTCCAGTGTTCACAAAAACTGCACCTGTCCACTTTCACCTGCTGCATCTTTGTTTGTCCTTTTAAAATAAAATATATAGTGTTTTCAAGTCAAGCAAAGCAAATACACTGCTACTATTCACTCATTTCGCTGGCCTTCTGAAATAAGCTGGCATGATTCTCTCCATATTGCAACCGAGGAGCTAAGAAGGCATAGGTCTCTGGGGTGAGCTCTTGGTAGAAGTGAAATTTGCATGGGAGACTTCCAGATGTGCAGCTCAGCCCCTTAGCCACCACAGAGAGCCAGATTGGTGTAGTAGTTAAGTGTGAGGACTCGTATCTGAGCACAGAAATGGGGTGGCTCAGAGCCCTGAGTTCGCCTAACACTGGAATTACAATGGCTCTCCAAGTAACAAAGACCAATTCCTCTGGAGAAAATGGCTGCTTTGGAAGGTGGATTGTACAGCATTATATCCTGCAAAGGTCCATCCCCTTTCCAGACTCCCTCATCAAAATCTCCACATATTTGCCAACTCAGAGCCAGCAACCCTATTGACATTTTTGATAGTGAAAAAGGGCCCCTCCTCCTCTTTCTACCAGCAGAAGAGTTGGAAGGATCCAACCCATTGCCTCATTCACCTAAGCATGAGTGACCAGGACTCATTCCAATCCTAGAATAAGGCCAGGTCAGCTATGATCAAGAATAGCAATAGATTTCAGTGGAGGGGGAGTATAAAGGGACTCCAAGCCAAGTACCTGAGGAGGGAAATGGTTAATGTCACAGAATACCAACTCTGGCCTTGGCCCCTTTGCTTCCCCCTCCTTCCCTTCCAATCTCCCACTCCTTAGACGTCCCTTGTGCTGAATTCTTATTCAACTTCGAACTGACAAACTGTTTTTAATCTTTTCCTTCCATCCAGCTTGGGGATTGGGAAGCAAAAAAATCAATACCGGCTGGCAGGTGATCAAGCAGCTTGAGACCAGGGCTGAGCAAGAAAGAAAGAACAAGCAAGAGAGAGAGAGAGGACAGGAGGGTGAGGGGAGATATGACTAAAGACCATGAATTATAGAGGCCTTTGATTTCCCTTGCCTTGGCCTTGAGCAGGGGAGAACTGAAGCAACATGGGAGCAATCAGATGGCATGGAGCCCTATGGAAAGGCCCCCTCCTAGTTCTTGGGTGATTAGAATAAACTATGAGCAGGAAACAAGGCAGTTAGATCATGCTTTTAAGCCAAATCTATCATCTGTTTTTGTTTAATGCACAGGCTAACCAGGTGCCCACTAATGGCAGGCAGACTCCCAATATTTCACCCAAAGGGTGATTAACACGTGGAATTCACTGCCACAGGACGTGGCGGTGGCTACAAGCATAGACAGCTCCAAGAGGGGATTGGATAAGCATATAGAGTAGAGGTCCATCAGTGGCTATTAGCCACAGCATATTGTTGGAACTCTCTGTCTGGGGCAAGTGATGCTCTGTATTCTTGGTGCTTGGAGGGGCAACAGTGGGAGGGCTTCTAGCTCCACTGGTGGACCTCCTGATGGCACTTGGTTTTTTTGGCCACTGTGTGACACAGAGTGTTGGACTGGATGTTCCATTGGCCTGATCCAACATGGCTTCTCTTATGTTCTTATGTGCTTAATATTTCTTTCTGATGCCTGCCAATGCTCATCTGGTCAGTGGAAAAAGCAGGCCAGCAAAACCAAGGGGCTTCGATCTTTGTTGGCATGCAATGATGTCACTTCCAGCATGACCCGGAAGTGCTGACATCTCACCGGATTGATGTTCTAGCATTCATCCAAAATTCTATGGAAACCATAGAGTTTCCGGGGAAGTGCTAGAGCATTGCCTTGGTGTGATCTTGGTGCTTCTGGGTCACCCTGGAAGTTCTGTTAACATACTCTGGTGAAGATTGCAGCCCCTCTGCAGCAAGTATCCGCCTTCCCCATTTCTCCATATTAAGGCAAGGATGTGGCACTCAAGGAAAGTAAATGTGCCAGGGAGACCATTTCTAGTCGATGAAAACCCTCTCACACTAGCTGTACACAGGTTTGAAGAAAAGATTTTCAAGCAAGCCAACAGTCCTGTAAGAGCATTCTGAAGTAACACAAGTTTATGACAGAACTTTTCTTACTTGTCTGAACTTGCTGTAAGGTTTATTTCCAACTGAAAGCAGTATCTGGGCTGCAGCAGAGTGTGTGTGATATGATTAATTGCTCTTTCATACACAAAAATTCCCAGCACATACTGAACTGACCGGTAAAAAAACCCCACTCTAGGTTGCATAAAAGAGTGTGTAAGTTCACATGTTCTCTGGATTCATGGGTGCAGAAGTAAGGTTGCCAGCGGTTGAGGAGGTAGTCTGGGGACATGGGGGTGCCTGAAGGTGATGGACATATATGAACATATGAAGCTGCCTTATACTGAACCAGACCCTGGGTCCATCAAAGTCAGTCTTGTCTACTCAGACTGGCAGCGGCTCTCCAGAGTTTCAAGCTGAGGTTTTTCATGCCTACTTGCCTGGACCCTTTTTAGTTGGAGATGCTGGGGATTGAACCTGGGACCTTCTGCTTACCAAGAAGATGCTCTACCACTGAGCCACTGTCCCTCCCTTAATGGCGTGATGTCACTTTTGGGTTTCCCCCAGATCTCTCTAGGAATCGTTAGATTTCCTGACAGTTCATAGAATGGATTAACTTCATGCCCAGGTTTTCGCCAAAGCTGATGTTATGTTGTCACCTGATGGTGATTTCTTAAATATTATTTTTCTTCAACCAACCACGGGAGCAGCAGGAGGAAACTGCAGCTAGTGTCATATAGTTCCACGCCCCTGATGAGACACTGGCAAACTTGGTGTGAAGGACAGGATAGTATATTGAAAGGACCCCTGGTGGATGAAGAAAGATATATATGTCGATGCAAAATCTTGTGCAATTTTTTTTACTGGGGGGGGCGGGGGGCACATGGTGAATTGAACTTTTTACATGCTTCCTTGCATAAAGCATGGATAAAACAGGTCTCCTAAATTTTGGTCTGAGGGTTGTTGAAAGGATTAAGGACGGGCCTACCAGTGGAGAAGCATTAAAGCAAAGAAAATGATTATCAAAGGAAAACTTCCAAGCATGACAAAATGTCAACTGGAGATTTATCACCTGAGGCAAACAGTAGCATCCGTGTCTTCTGGCTGAACTTAATGAGGCTGGACAAAATCCCAAAGAGATCAGGTCTGCTTAAGCCCTTAGATCTGGCCAAATTCTAGGGGATCTTTCCCCTCCCGGGCCTTTCTGATTCACACAGTTATCAACCTAGAATAAGCCCACTCTGAAATTCTGCAAAAAAAAAAAAAAAAAACACCTCACCACCACCAACTGACATTTGAAAACGATCAGTTAGGAACCTTCATTATTATTATTTTTTAAAAGCCCCCGTTCCTATTGTTCCCGCTCCCCAGAGCTTTCATCCTCTAACAGGGTAAAAGCACTAGGAAACAGGCCCGTGTTTCCGTTGTCACTTCTGATCAGAGCGATGCCAGCGGGGGAGGAGGTGGGTGGGGAGGGCAGAGGCAAGGGATCGCCTTGGGCCCCCATGCGCCGCTTTCACAAGCATGCAAATGAATGCCAGCTCTATAAAAATAGCCCGAGCAGTCACATTTTATTACAGACCGAGTTATCTGGCTTTGGTTACGGGAAACTGGCAAAAGGAGAAGGAGGAAAGGGCAGAGTGGGGTGGGGGGGAGAGTGAGCACCAAAGACACAATTGATTCGAAAGACTTGAATATTGCAAACTCTGGGAAGGGTTGTCCAGCTAAATCTGCTTGGAGACATGGGCCGACGTAGCATCCCGGGTCCAAAAAAGTGCCCTTGAGGCGCAAGAACCCACTTTCTGCACAGATGCCCCGTGGCAACGAAAGGAGTGAACACAAGACCTCCTACAGATTGTGCTCTGAATCACACTGCCTCTTTGCAATGCATTGGCACAATGTTTCTTTTTTCATCCTTCTGTTGTCTGGGTTTTTGTGTTTCTGGTTTTGATTTTTCTCACTCTTCATTTAGAGCTGCAGACAGACCCACTTTAATCAAGACCAGGTTTGCATTGGATGGGGGACGTAAGCATGACCCCGTAGATAGTTTGGTATAGTGGTTAAGTGCGCAGACTCTTATCTAGGAGAACTGGGTTTGATTCCCCACTTCTTCGCATGCACCTGCTGGAATGGCCTTGGGTCAGCCATAGCACTTGCATGAGTTGTCCTTGAAAGGGCAGCTGCTGTAAGAGCTCTCTCAGCCCTACCTACCTCACAGGGTGTCTGTTGTGTGTGGGGGGGAAGGTAAAGGAGATTGTGACCTCTGTGAGACTCTGAGATTCAGAGTATAGGGCGGGACATAAAGCCAACATCTCCTTCTTCTTCATGTTGATCTTCCAGCATAGCTAGAGACGGTCTTTCAATGGAGATATAGACTGTATAAGGCAATGAGCGAGACCCTAACTCTGTGCTCAGCAACATGTTTTTCAAGTTCTGTAACAAACCTTTTGTGGGGCTGTGATTTACTGCCAACTTCCAAACATCTAGGTCTTCTTTGCATGATTCCTTTGTGACAGTGCCTACTGGCTTAGATGACTTTTAAAGGGGATTAGATGTGTTCCTCTTTAAAAGTCATGTGAACCAGGGAACAGAGGCATTCGTAACCCCAGGGCTTTTTTTGAGTAGGAACACACAGGAACGTAGTTCCGGCTGGCTTGGTGTCAGGGGTGTGGCCTAATATGCAAATAAGTTCCTGCTGGGCTTTTTCTACATTCTACACCCCCATGCTAAACAATGGTGATGTCATGGGGAGTGGCCTAATATGCAAATGAGTTCCTGCTGGGCCTTTTCTACATAAAAAGCCCTGCGTAGCCCTAAGACTAGTTTGATCACATCACATCTTGGAAGCTAAGCAGTGTAAGTACTTAGATCCATAGGCCACCACAGAAGACTGGGGCAGCTCTGCATAGGAAGACAATGGCAAACCACAACTGATTTTGCACTCACCTTACACCACTCTAACATCCGTCTTCTCAGTGTGGCGTTCTCCCGATTTCCCACTATTTACGTCGGGGCTGCAGCAAATATTGCAGTTTTCATGCAGCAAACCGAAACTGATTTTTAGCGGTTTCTGTTTGCTGCACGAAAACTGCAATATTGCTGCAGCCCCGGCACAAATAGTGGGAAATTGGGAGGACACTGCACTGAGAAGATGGACGTGAGAGCGGCGTAAGGGTGAGTGCGAAATTGGTGTACTTCTGCTCACTTCTTGCCTTGAAAACTTCTTCAGGTGGAACTTCATGAGTTCACCGTGAGTTGGTTGCAACTTGACTGCGCACATTTTACCTTTTAGATGCACTGCTGTATGGAAGGTCTATCAGTAGCCATTAGCTAGAGATGAATTTTAGGAAGGTTGGAATCATAATGGGATCACAGAAATGTGTTTGAAGTTAAGCTTGTCATATTAGCAAATCAATCCCAGCTTGTTCAGTTGCATGTAATAGGAAACACATTTGCCAGCAGGTATGATCTCTGTTCCTTCCTCACACATATACTTTGGGAAGAAACTCTCAAGGACTGAGCCCTTCACCGAAGGATCTTCTTTCCCAAATTGCAGGCAGAGAGGAGAAAGCATTCCCATTCTATAGGCAATTAAAATCCTCATGTGCATAGTAGGTTCAGGAAGATGGGAACTGATGTGTGAGGGAGCTTTACTTTCTATTTCCAGGATCATCAAGCAGCTGGGAGGAGAATGTAGTCGAAACAAAACAAAAATGGATGCAGAAGGGAAGAGTTTATTCTTGCCCATGCTGCTCTCCCTTGCTTGACCTTATTATATTCCAGTTCACTGAATGATTTTTTTTTTTTTTTGCTTTCTGTCTTGCTGTATTGTCCATGCATTCATTCGCTTATTCATTTGTTTGTTTGCTCATTCATTCGTGTGTTCATATGTTTGTACCCAGGACTTTTTTTGAGCAGGAACTCACAGGAAGAAGAAGAATTGCAGATTTACACCCCGCTCTTCTCTTTGAATCAGAGACTCAGAGCGGCTTACAATCTCCTGTATGTTCTCCCCCCCACAACAGACACCTTGTGAGGTGGGTGGGCCTGAGAGGGTTCTCACAGCAGCTGCCCTTTCAAGGACAACCTCTGCCAGAGCTATGGCTGACCCGAGGCCATTCCAGCAGCTGCAAGTGGAGGAGTGGGGAATCAAACCCGGTTCTCCCAGATAAGAGTCCGCGCACTTAACCACTACACCAAACTGGCAGTTCCGGCTGGCTTGGCATCAGCAGTGTGGCCTAATAATCAAATGAGTTCTTGCTGGACTTTTTCTACAAAAAAGTCCTGTGTAAAACAATGGTGACATCAGGGTGTGGCCTAATATACAAATGAGTTCCTGCTGGGCTTTTTCTACAAAACCCCCCTGCTTTTCTCCCCAAAAGGGAACCAAAGTGGCTTACAAACAATAACTATTACAAGTATTCCCTCTAAACTGACAGTTTTGTAGCCTCCAGCTCACACGTTTTTGTTCTAGCTCAGGAAGGATGGCCCCAGAGCAAACTAAATTATGCAGCAGCCAAAGCACTCAGTCACCACTTTAATGGCAGTAGCTCACAAAGTAGACTATTTGCTCACAAGACTCCACAGCTTAAAGGAAGCATTGATTACAACAACAACCAAGGCCAGTCCTAGACTGTCTGGCATCCTAGGCAAGGCTAACTTCTGGTCCCGCCCCCCCCCCGCACTGATAACATCACCAAGTCACATGGGAGTGCCCAATTTGGTGACCCCAGAAGGTCAGCGCCATAGGCAATTGCCTAGTTTGCATAGCGGCAGGGCTGGCCTTGACAACAACAAACAGAACCCATCTACAAGAACACATCATTAGAAGCTCCAGAGTAAACCCCAAAATGAGACCGAGTTTAGTTCTCTAGACCAGGGGTGTCAAACATGTGGCCCAAGGGCTGAATCAGGCCCCCGGAGGGCTCCTATCAGGCCCCCAAGCAACTGGCTCTTGTCTGCTTCCTTCTCCCTCTCTCTTGCTGCCTTCTGCATCTCAACTTGCTTTGCCAGGCTTGAGCTACAGAGCAAATCCTCAATTTTCTCCATTGGCTGAGACTCCTGACCCTCCAGGTCCCCTGGAAAGGGGGGGAAGAGCCAGAGCTTCCTTTGCCCAGTTTCCTGGATCCCATGGGAGAAATACAAAGAAAGCACCTTTAAGACCAACAAGTGCTGATGTTTTCAGCATGTTTTATTTTAAGTTTTTTTAAAAAAATCTTTAGTCATGTTTGTGTCCTTTAAAAAGTTTATATCTCTGCTACCTAAACTTAAATAGGTAAACACATGGCCCTGCCCAACGCAGCCCAGCCTGGCCTGACAAGGTCTCATTTATGTCAGAGCTGGCCTTCATAACAAAAGAGTTCGACACCCCTGCTCTAGACAGCATTCTTGAGCTTTCTTAACAGTGGTGACCTCATTGTAGAATGGTGATCCTGAATGTGTCAGGAGAGTGTCCACTCTTTCACTATTGAGAAAACTGTACAAAGCAGAACTGTTTTTGATGTGTTTGGGCTACTAGAGTCCTTGGATATTGATATCGGCTATTGCTTTTTTGTGTTTAAATTGATATAAGTAGAATTAGTTTTTTTATATTAGCTGATTTGTTGTTACCTGGTAACTACCATGGGTCTTTCAATGGACAAAGGGGACTAGAACTACACAGAGCGCTGAGGGCTACAGCAAATGATGAAGCCATTCAATGTGAAAATGAATGAGTGCTGAATGGACACAGGCATATTTGCATGCATTGATGGATCCGGAGTATCCATCATCAGGTCTTTTTACAAGCTGAGAGCCCTTGGCCAGCAAGCAGTTCAAGAACATAAGAAGAGTCCTCTTTGATCAAACCAGTGGTCCATCGAGTCCAGCATCCTGTCTCACAAAGTGGTCAAACAGTTCCTCTGAAGGGTCAACAACAGGACGTGGAGGCCAAGGCCTTCCCCTGATGTTGCCTCCTGGCAATAGGATTCAGAGGTGTTAGTGCCTCTGAATGTGGAGCTTCCCCCTCAGTCACAACGGCTAGCAGCCCCTGATAGTCCTGAACTCCATAGATCAGTCTAATCTCCTTTTAAAGCTGTCTGTGCTTGTAGCCATCGCTGTTAAGTATTTGCTGTGTTATATATTTGCTGTGTTCACTGTCATGTATTTGCTGTGTTAGTAGGCCTGAGCTTGAAGCATACTTCCATTACTCTCCAGGATGCTGATGCCTGCATTCTGATTGGCCGTTCTCTTAGAACTGGCCAATCAGGACATGCGGCATTTCTTCCAGGAAATGCAAATGAAGGATTCTGGAGAGACCAATAGGAAGAAATGCCACTGACGAAAGGGGGGATGTTTAACAGTATGCAATGAGCGTGGCGCAGATTGGTAAAGCTGCAGTACTGCAGTCTGAACTCTCTGCTCACGACCTGAATTCGATCCCAGTGGAAGCTTGGTTCAGGTAGCCGGCTCAAGGTTGACTCAGCCTTCCATCCTTCCGAGGTCAGTAAAATGAGTCCCCAGCTTGCTGGGGGGGCGGGGGAAGTGTAGATGACTGGGGAAGGCAATGGCAAACCACCCCGTAAAAATTCTGCCGTGAAAACATCATGATGCGACGTCACCCCAGAGTTGGAAACAATTGGTGCTTGCACAGGGGACTACCTTTACTTTAAAAAAAAAAAATGAGTGAACTGCCTGTGCTGTTTGTGCCTGTTTCTTCTAGCAATAAAGCATTCTTGATTGATTCAGAGCTGGCTGAACTCCCTTTATTTAAATTGTCAGGCCCAGCGCATGGGAGTTGGCCAAGCAGGAGGCCGCCTGGGGCGCCACTAGGCCTAGGGCACCATGAGGCACCCCCTCTCCCAGCACCTGCCGCCTCCCTGCCCGCCTCCCTGTGCCTGCTTCCACCTGCCGCTGCCTCACTGTCGCCTGCTGCCGCCTGCCTCCCTGCCCGCCTCTCCACACCTGCCTCCCCGCGCTGCAACCACTCAGCTCCTCCCCGTGCTCCCCACCGCCAGCCACCACCTCCCCTTGCCGGCTTCGCTCTCGGGCTGGCTCTCCTGCAGGAAAGGCAGCCCGAGAGAGAAGAAGATGCCCCCCCAGCTCTTTCCCCCACCCGAGATTTGGGCGGAGGAAAGAGGCAACTCGGCTTTGCTCTCGGACTGGCTCTCCTGCAAGAAAGGCAGCCCGGGAGCGAAGAGCACTTTGTGTGCGCTAAAATGACTTGGGGGGGGGGGGGGGCAAATGATCACAGTCCGGCCTAAGGGCACAGGCACCCCTAGCATCAGGCCTGTCAATTGCTATATCCTCTGGCAGCCAATTCCACATTTTAATCACTTGTATATCTCTTCTTTTGTTTGCCTTGAATCTACCGCCCACCGACATCATTGGATGCCCTCCAAGTTGTAGTATTTTGGGAGAGGAAAAAAAACTTCTTTCTATCCACTCACTCTACTCCATGCACGATTTTATAGACCTTGTTCATGTCCGCCCTTAGTCATCTCTTTTCCAAACTGAAAAACCACAGGCTCTTGAGCCTTTCCTCATAGGGCAAGATGCAGCTGCTGTGGCCCAGGGCCAGGGCCGGCTTGCCCAGTAGGCAAACTAGGCAGTTGTCTAGGGCGCCGGGAGGGAGGGGGTGATGAATTGAGCTCCCCCCCCCCTCCCAGTGCCCAAGACTACTTCTTAGTTTGTCCCACCATGTGGGTCAGCTGATGGGAAGGGAAGCATGAGAGGGCAGCCTGTTGGTAGTCAAAGAACAGGAAAGGGCACATTCTGCCCAGTCTGTCCCCTAAAATCTGGAATTGGCCCTGGAATCCCTTAATCATCTGAGTTGCCCTCTTCTCAACTTTTTTTCCCAACTCCGCAATGTCCTTTTTGAGATATAATGACCAGAACTGCAGATTATATTCTGAATGAAGCTGCACCATAGATCTACACGGAGGCATTATAATATTGGCTGTTTTATTTTCAATTCCTTTTCTAACAAATCCTAGTTTCCCTTTTTCACTGCTGCAGCACACTGTGTTGATACTTTCATCGAGCTATCCACTGTGACTGAAAGATCTCTTCCTCTCTCATTCTCGCAAGTTGAGACTGTATTATCCTATACCTGAAGTTTTGTTTGCTTGTTTGTTTCAATGTGCATCACTTTACATTTACCAACACTGCACTTTGTCTGCACTTCATGCTAATCTGATAGTATCCAATTGGTTCTCTTGATGAAAATTATATGGGCTGGATGGCTTGGACATTTCCTTGCAGTGTGACTACACGTTGGTCTGGTTTCCCATCAGTCCTCCGAGGAACAATTTAGCGGGATGCAAAATGCCTGCAGTGAGTCAATGTTGCTGATCAAATGGCTAATGACAATAAGCGAAACTCCCCTCTCTGAAGAGTCTCTTTCACCTGAGAAGGCTGCTTTTATTTATTTCATTTTTTTTGCAGAGCAGACCAAATGAAGAAGAGCAGCAAAGCAAAGCGAAGTTGAAATCTGGCAGGAGGTGATCCTCAACATATCCACAAGTGTGTAAACTCCAAGTTGGCACCAACAACTCAGGCTTAGTTACTAAGTTCAGGCTGTTCTAATGAACTGGTAGAGTTGGAGAGATCACTTTTCCAGATTTCTGGGGTCAAAGAGTTGAAGTTCATTTGCTGGTGTACCAATTTGCATGATGGTTAACCTTAAGGAAAGGAAAGGTCCCCTGTGCAAGCACCAGTCATTTCCGACTCCGGGGTGATGTTGCTTTCACAATGTTTTCACGGCAGACTTTTTACGGGGTGGTTTGCCATTGCCTTCCCCAGTCATCTACACTTTCCCCCCAGCAAGCTGGGTACTCATTTTACAGACCTCGGAAGGATGGAAGGCTGAGTCAACCTCGAGTCGGCTACCTGAAAACCCAGCTTCCGCCGGGGATCGAACTCAGGTTGTGAGCAGAGTTTAGGAATGCAGTACTGCACCACGGGGCACTTTGGTTAACATTAAAACACACCATTAAAAGTCACAGAAATTTAGCTGGGCTAAATACAATAATTTTACACCTCTGGGTTTACAGAAAGTAAGTATCTTACCTGTCACACAGCAGGGGACCAGGACGGGCCTTCTACTGGCTACCACCAGTAGAAGATCTGGTAAGAATCTATATGGGAAGACCCAGAGCACCCATCTACCCCTGTATCTTCCTTCTTAGCAAATACCTTTTATCTGTGACCAAAGAGAGATGAGGACTCAGGCAGTCTAACAATAGCACTGGTTTATTATAAGTGCTCAAAAACAATACGTGATTTGTACAAACTTGTAGTGAATGTAGTAACAGTGAATGTGAAAACAGTAAAGGTTGGTACAAAGAGAGAAAAGCCCTGACATGACTAACTATACTTTTTGTTGTTGTTAACACAGTCGAGTCTGACTCTTTGCGACCCCATGGACAAAGTCACGCCAGGCCCTCCTGTCTTTCACCATCCTCCAAAGTCTGCTCAAATTCATGTTTGTTACATCAGTAACGCTGTCCAGCCATCTCCTCTTTTGCCGTCCCCTTCTTCTTTTGCCTTCTGTCTTTCCCAGCATCAGGATCTTCTCCAGGGAGTGCTCCCTTCTCATTTGGTGGTCAAAGTATTTGAGCTTCAGCTTCAGCATCTGACCTTCCAGGGAACAGTCTATACTTTCTCTCCCTCTAATCCCAATAGACTCACTCGCCGTCTTTGGATGAGGGATCCTCCCCTGCTGCCTTCTCTCCAGACTGCAGCCTCTCCTGAGAGAACACACCCTGTCTGTGGCTTGGCCTCAGGGCCAGCCCTGACACTAAGCAAACTAGGCAATTGCCTAGGGCACCAGCCTTCTGGGGGTGCTGAATTGAGTGCCCCCCCCACTTGACTCGGTGGGCCTCTCAGAGAGGCACAGGTGGTGGGACATTCTCCCTGCTTTTGCACCCCTGCAGTCCATAGTGCAGAACGTGGCGGCCAGGCTGTTGGTGGGACTACCTCGGTGGGAACATATACAGCCTGGGCTGCGGGACCTGCACTGGCTGCCAGTTGTGTACCGTGTTCGCTACAAGGTGCTGGTTATTACCTTTAAAGCCCTATATGGCCGAGGACCTGCCTACCTTAGGGACCGCCTCTCCCCATATGTTCCCCTGAGAGCACTGAGATCTAGCTCTCAAAATCTTTTAAAAATCCCTGGGCCAAGAGAGGCTAGATTGAAGACGACCAGGGAGCAAGCCTTTTCAGCAATGGCCCCTCAATGGTGGAACCAACTTCCAGAGATGGTGCGAGCCCTGCGGGACCTGAATCAATTCCGCAGGGCTTGCAAAACCTTTCTCTTTCAGCTTGCTTTTAAGTTGGAACCTGGCTAAACCGACCTGTAACCATCTAGTCATCTTATGCATGATTGTGATCTATAGCACCTGTTTTATCTATTTTAATTAACTTATGTAGTTGAATTGTATTTTTAAAACTCCTGTTTACATTGTATTTTATCCAAATCATGGTATTCCGTGTCTGTGAGCCGCCCTGAGCCCGCCTTTGGCGGGGGAGGGCGGGATAGAAAAATAAAGTTACTTACTTACTTCTACCCTTGGGCCCATAGGATAGAATGGAGGGATCGGGGCGGGGGGGTGTTAGGAGAGGGGAGGAAGTTCACTAGGGATGTGATGCCGTAAGAGTCTGCCCTCCAAAGCTGCCATTTCTTCCAGGGAAAATGATCACTGTGGCCAAGACAGAAAGTGTAATTCCAAGAGAATTTCAGAGACCACCTGGAGGCTGGAAGTCCTAAAGTCTTGCACTGAAAGAATTCTATGAAACTTCCAAATGTGCATCTTTCTAAAGCAATTTGCCATTGTGTGTGGGGGAGTAGGGGAGGCTATTTTTGCCTGCATTAAATCTCCTGTCTTCGAAACCAGCCAAGGAACCACCGCCTACTAATTTCATTCATGAAGTTGAGGTAGTTTCCAAAGGGAAACAGAGGAAAAATTGCTGCGACTGAATGGACAAAGATAAGAACATCACACAGTACAATGGTAAGGCTTTTTGAGTGACAGCCAGATCTATGCTATGCCCATTTAACACTCACTGTAGCCAAATTGCTGGTCTAATTAACACAGGCCACAGAATCATCAAGAAGGGCATTTCTGCTGAAATTATAACGTGTCATCTTTCATTGTGCTGATGGGAAGTTTAATTCTGAGGCTCTTCTTCTATAACCTAGTAGGCATAAACTTCATCTAAAGGAATATGGAGGTACATGGCCTGGTGCAGCTCGCCTCCATTTGAATGGGGCTTATTGACTAAAAAAAAAGGTAGTCACTGACAATGTTCCCTCTAGAGCCAGTTTGGTGTAGTGGTTAAGTGTGTGGACTCTTATCTGGGAGAACCAGGTTTGATTCCCCACTCCTCCACTTGCACCTGCTGGAATGGCCTTGAGTCAGCCATAGCTCTGGCAGAGGTTGTCCTTGAAAGGGCAGCTGCTGTGAGAGCTCTCTCAGCCCAACTCACCTCACAGGGTGTCTGTTGTGGGGGAGGAAGATAAAGGAGATTGTGAGCCGCTCTGAGACTCTTGAGTGGAGGGTGGAATATAAATCCAATGTCTTCTTCTTCTCTAAGCTGTGGAGTCTTGTGAGCAAAAATTCTAACGGCATTAAGAACATAAGAGAAGCCATGTTAGATCAGGCCAATGGCCCATCCAGTCCAATACTCTGTGTCACACAGTGTCAAATTTTTATATATATATATATATATACACACACACACACACTAATAGCCACTGATGGACCTCTGCTCCATATTTTTATCTAAACCCCTCTTGAAGGTGGCTATGCTTGTGGCCGCCACCACCTCCTGTGACAGTGAATTCCACATGTTAATCACCCTTTGGGTGAAGAAGTACTTCCTTTTATCCGTTTTAACCTGTCTGCTCAGCAATTTCATCGAATGCCCACGAGTTCTTGTATTGTGAGAAAGGGAGAAAAGTACTTCTTTCTCTACTTTCTCCATCCCATGCATTATCTTGTAAACCTCTATCCTGTCACCCCGCAGTTGATGTTTCTCCAAGCTAAAGAGTCCCAAGCGTTTCAATCTTTCTTCATAGGGAAAGTGTTCCAGCCCTTTAATCATTCTAGTTGCCCTTTTCTGGACTTTCTCCAATGCTATAATATCCTTTTTGAGGTGTGGCGACCAGAACTGCACACGGTACTCCAAATGAGACCGCACCATCGATTTATACAGGGGCATTATGATACTGGCTGATTTGTTTTCAATTCCCTTCCTAATAATTCCCAGCATGGCATTGGCCTTTTTTATTGCAAACGCACACTGTCTTGATATTTTCAGTGAGTTATCTACCACGACCCCAAGATCTCTCTCTTGGTCAGTCTCTGTCAGTTCACACCCCATCAACTTGTATTTGTAGCTGGGATTCTTGGCCCCAATGTGCATTACTTTGCACTTGGCCACATTGAACTGCATCTGCCACGTTGACGCCCACTCACCCAGCCTCAACAGATCCCTTTGGAGTTCCTCACAATCCTCTCTGGTTCTCACCACCCTGAACAATTTAATGTCATCCGCATTAAAGCTGTGAGCTAATGGCATTAAAGCTGTGAGCTACTGCATAAATTAGCTTGTTCTGGGGCCATTTTTCCTGAGATAAAAAAAATATGTGAGTCAGAGGCTTAAAAAAGTGTGAGCTAGTTCACATTAACTCAGCTTAGTGGGAACACAGGTCACTGACTAAAATATTTCTTTATTGAAAAATCCGACGACCCAGTGGTCTTGGAGAGAAAGAATGGGACTAATGCAGAAGAACTTCTTGTCCCCCACAAAAAAAAAAAAAAAAACTTTCCACAAGCCAACGCCTTTTCCCAAATTGTACAGAACTTCTCATTCCCTCTCTGCAACAACTAACTGAAATATTCCCTCAACATGTGTGTGGCCACATTGGCAGGGGCTTCACCTTTGTCATAAAATCAATGGCTTCATCCTTCCCCCTCCCCTGGAGCCTCTTCCGTGGCTCTGGGATTCTGCTTTTCCCACTCAAGTCTCTCTCTCTCTGAGCATCAGGGTTAAGTGATGTTTTCTTGCGGCCCGGTAGGACTGTCAAAAGGCGTTGAGTGGCTTTTGAAAATGAGCCATGCTAAGTGGACTTGATGGGGGTTACAGCCGCCATTATTTCTATCATCGGCCTAATAAAATAGAGCCGTAATGAAAGGGAAGGTATTTATCACCCTCTCTCTTTCTCTCTCGCTTTTCTTCCAAGATCACTCAGGAGAGTGTAGGTCTGGAGCTTTTCACCAGGGATAAATAGAATGTATACAAGATAAATGGTGCCGCACATCATTCTTGTTGTATATGTGTGAGGGTGCATACCATTTATGCTGCTTTGCCTAGTGAGATCCAGACCTGGGAAGGGCTATGTCAAGCCTGTGCATGGACTGAAGGATAATGTGAAATCAGACACAGCTTTGCTTAGACCAGGGATGGTCAAACTTACCTAATGAAAGAGCCACCCAGGTCTCCAGGCAACCTCTATGGCAGAGGAAAAGAGCTTGCAAGCTTCCCTATTCCCCTTCCTTCCACCCTTCACACATGACAGAAATGGTCACTGCGTTCAGAGGCTGACTGAGGCCCCAGTGCTAAGCATGTTTACTTGAGAGTAAGTCTGCATTAAGTTCCTCCTTGACCCCTGGGAACCACACAATATGTGTGAAAGAGCTACATGTGACTCCCGAGCCACAGTTTGGCCACCCTTGGTTTAGACAAACACAAGCAAAGGGCCATCCATTGCCACGTTGCCAGATGGAAGTACAGAAGACACAAAATCAACATCAGTGATTGGTTCCTAGCCCAGTGGGACCACTATGGTATGAAATGCTATCAAGTCACAGCCCACTTATGGTGAGCCTGTAGGGCAGTGGGCACCACAGGCCCCTGTTGGCACTCTTCCTGGCACCTGCCAAATGCTTTTAGACAGTGGGTGGTTCTAGGTAGAGCTTTCACACAGGAGGGTTTCTGATTAGCTGTGCAGATTAAAAGGCAGCTTGTTAAACAGAGGATCTGCCTGAAATGTTGAAGAGGTGCCATAATAGTTTATATATATAACCTCACTCTCTAACATTTTGCTGCTGGCTCTGCCTCCTGCGGCAGCCATTTTGTGATTGTGACTACTGCCCTGGATCAGAATTCCAAAGATGCCTGCAGAATCCAAAAGGCTGAGGACCCCTGCTGTCGGTTTAATAATAATTACTGTGTGGCCTTGTGTGTAGAATAGCCAGGAGATCCTGAGATTGTCTGGCAGCCAGAAGTTCTCAATCTTATAGCATTATGAACCACTAGGTGGCAACCCATACTTGCTTTTTAAGGCAAGAGATGTTTCAGAGGTGGTTTGCCATTTCCTGTCTCTGTGACATGACTCTGGTATTCCTTGGAGGTTTCCCTTCCAAATACTAGCCAAGCCCGATCCCCTCTTAGTTTCCGAGACCTGATGAGATCGGGCTAGCCCGGGCTATCCAGGTCAGGGATGCTGTAGGGTTTTTGAGGCATTAGATCAGGGGTGGCCAAACTGTGGCTCAGGAGCCACATATGGCTCTTTCACACATATTGAGTGGCTCTTGAAGCCTCCACCACCCCGTAAGATGGCTTGGAGAAGGCATTTCTCTCTTTAAGTCACATCTCCAAGACAACCCAGCTGACATCTTGGAGAATGCATTTAAAGTTGCTTTCTTTCCACCTCTTTCTCCATTCCCTTCCCCATCTATTTCCTTCCTTCCTTCCTTCCTTCCTTCCTTCCTTCCTTCCTTCCTTCCTTCCTTCCTTCCTTCCTTCCTTCCTTCCTTCCTTCCTTCCTTCCTCCCTCCCTCCCTCCTGTCTTGCGGCTCTCAAACATCTGATATTTACTCTATGTGACTCTTACATTAAGCCAGTTTGGCCACCCTTACATTCAAACAGAGGTGGTTTGCCATTGCTTGCCTCTGCATAGCAACCCTAGATTCCCAGGGTGGAGGGTGTCTGAATGAATCTGAGTATGTCCATATTGCAGGCTTATTCTGCTTTTTCTCCCACAACTATGGTGCTCTTTCGCAGCAGTTGCCACACTACTGCCAAGCGCCTGCCAGTGCCTCCAATTTTAGAAGGCACACAAGGGAATTGTGGATGGAAAAACTGTGCTCAAACTGAGACTTATTATTTAGGTGTTTTCAGAACAATGGTCAGAGTTCTTGGTACCACGTATTCAACCATCCACTCCCTGCACAGAGAGGGACTTTCCAGATTCCCCCTCTTGCTTCAGCCCACTGAGCTCCACGGTGCTCTTGCAGGGAGTCAGGAGACCCTCAAGAACTGCCCAGGGATCTGCAATAGAAGATGAGAATCACTGCCTTCTCTTTTGCAAACAGCAATGAGGTTCGGTTGGAGGAATTGCTTGGCTGCATATACACATCACAGAACCCATTCCACTACCCAGGGGACTCTACCATAGCCATAATCCAGAAGGCGATCTGGTGGTGCTCTTGGCCTGGTCCCGTTCATTTCATTGGATCTCGTACAGGAGATATGCCCTATCGATATAAACAGTCCTTTTACTCAGCATCTTTTTATACTGTTCTCCTTCCAAGGAGGGCATGGAAACATGCACAACGCCCTTCTCATAATAACCTTAAGGTAGGTAGGGTGCCCCGTGCTGCAGAGTGGTAAGCTGAAGTACTGCAGTCCAAGAGCTTGATCCTCGCGGAAGCTGGGTTCAGGTTGCTGGCTCAAGGTTGACTCAGCCTTCCATCCTTCCAAGGTTGGTAAAATGAGTACCCAGCTTGCTGGGGGTAAAGTGTAGATGACTGGGGAAGGCAATAACAAACCATCCCAACAAAAAGTCTGCCAAGAAAATGTCGTGATGTAACATCATCCCATGGGTTGGTAATGACTCAGTGCTAGGTAGAGTGCCCATAAGGAACTCACTCCAGTTCTCCTGGTTGCTGCCAGGTTAACCATAACAATGATATAGAAAGCCCCATCACCAACACTGAAGATCGAGTATGACAAAATTTGGGACCAGTTTATTATGTCCAAAATCACAGATTATTGACCCCAAGCCCAAACTGGCTCCCACAAAGTTTATTTTAAGTTTGTCCCTCACCTGGGCTCCTGGGTTTCAATATATGACAGAGAAGGAAATTCTACCATTCAACTCCACCTATCATAAATGGCTTCACCTTTAAAACACCCTCTGAATCTGCCAGTTGTTGAGACCTTAACAGATTAGTAGAGTTCTCTCCCTATTCTTTAATTCAAAGTTTCGATTCCTGATTTGGTTGGATATTTACTATTATAAGAGGGGTTTTTTCCAATTAACATTTAAAGTAGTGCAGAAGCTAATATAATTCCTTTCCCTACTTGTGAATTTTGGGTCCCTAAGGCTTACTTGACAGTAGTTATTATTTCATACATGTTATTGTAACTTGATATTAGAGTTCTGCTTGATTATGTTTCTATAACTCTTGTATGTACTTCAAAATTAACATAATAAAATGTGGAATTTTGCCGGGGTGGGGGGAAGGTAGATAGGGGAAAGACGGTAACTTTGGCTCAGTCATGAACTGAACTTAAAGGTTGTGCGCTCCCTTCCAAAGCAAAGGGAGAGGGGAAGTAACAGGGAACGCAGGGAGGTATGTAGGGGTATGATCTTGCTGAGGAGGTGGAGGCAAGGCTTACTATAGACTTGGTCACGGGCCCCTGTCAGTGCTGGTCCTGGTCAGCCACCCTTTTACCTCAAGATACCATGACTGTTACAGTAAACAGGTTTTGACAGATGGACTTACTGTCCAACAACTATAATCACTTGGGAGCTGAGTCTCAGATCTTTCCACCTCACTGCTAAAGTTGCCAAGTCCAATTCAAGAAATATCTGGGGACTTTGGGGGTGGAGCCAGGAGGCATTGGGGCGGAGCCAGGAGCAAGGTTGTGACAAGCATCACTGAACTTCAAAGGGAGCACTGGCCATCACGTTTAAGGGAACTGTGCACCTTCCCTCCATTGGAAATAACGAAGGATAGGGGCACCTTCTTTTGGGGCTCATAGAATTGTACCCCCTGATCCAATCATTTTGAAACTTGGAGGGTTTTTTGGGGAGAAGCATTGAATGCTATGCTGCAAATTTGGTGCCTCTACCTCAAAACATAGCTCCCCCAGAGCCCCAGATACTTGCAAATCAATTTTCCATTATACCCTATGGGAATCGGTCTCCATAGGGTATAATGGAGTACCCAGCAGACAGTCCCCTCCCCGCTTTCTGATGACCCTGAAGTGGGGGGAGGGCCTCCAAACTGGGGGATCCCCTGCCTCCACCTGGGGATTGGCAACCCTACTCGCTGCTATTGACCTGGAATAGCTTCGCAGTTGCATAGCGGCTGCAGTCTTTCAGTTTTGTTTCCTTCTGTCCTGAAAACCACTTTTGCCTGGGTGCAACAGGTGAAAACGATTCTCCCCCAGGATCAAGGATGGTTAAATTATGTGGGAAGGTATGAGAACGCAATAATGGGTGAAAACATGCTTGCATGAAAGAGTTGCGACGGGAACGCAGACTTGAACAAACACTAAATGATACAACGTTTTATTTATTTATTATCTCAAATTGCAACCCCACCCTTCCCCAGGGCCAGGCAGGGATCACAGGGCCGAGATGTACTGTGCGGCAGCCTCCCTGGGGCCTGGCTAGCCGGCCAGAATTGCTGCAGGGCCTGGAAAAGTTATTGTCACAGTACAGTTTGCACTTGATTATCCCGTGGTGTGACCTAATATGCTAATATTAGGAGATGTGGTCTAATATGCTACTGAGTTCCTGCTGGGCTTTTTCTACAAAAAATTCCTAGACCTATGCATTTTCCTTGGGCAGAGGGCTGTGTGTGTGTGTGTGTGTGCCAGATTAGGCTCTCCCCACATGACTTCAAATAGAAAAAAAATTATTTGCATTATTTTGCTGGCCTGAATCATTGTCCCTTGGCAGAGCACTGTTTTTTGAGTTGATAATTTTTATGGCCCATGAATGATGTTATAAATATCCATATGACCCTTGGCAGAAAAAAGGTTCCCCACCCCTGCTTTAAGAAGTCAGATGGCGACCATTTCAAAGACCTGATTCCTGACTGAACAATAAAACAGATTATAATAAGCATAATCAGTCACTACTCTGATTGGGCCAGTGACAGGGAGGCCATATTGATGCTCAGGCAAGTCTACCGCCTCAGCTAAAGGCCTGGTGGAACAGCTCTGTTTTACAGGCCTTGTGGAATTGCAGCAATCTCAACAGGGCTTGTTCCACCAGGCAGCAGGCAGCACAGAAGATGTTGCTCTTAGATATGCTGGTCCCAGGCCGTTAAGGGCTTTAAAGGTTAACACCATTATATTGAAATGGGTTTATAATTAGGCTTCCCAATCCCCAGGTCCCAGAGGAGGATCCCCCGGTTTTACAGGCTTCCCCCCTCCCCCAGCCAGCTGGCCGGCGGGGGAAGCCCCGCCCCCACAGCCATCATGCACCTCCATGAACGATTCCCATAGGGAATGATGGGGAATTGATCTGCGGGTATCAGGGGCTCTGGGGGGGCTGTTTTTTGAGCTAGAGGCACCAAATTTTCAGTATACCATCTAGTGCCTCTCCCCAAAATACCTCCCAAGTTTCAAAAAGGTTAGACCAGGGGATCCAATTCTATGATCCCCAAAAGAAGGTGCCCCTATCCTTCATTATTTCCTATGGAAGGAAGGCATTTAAAAAGATGTGCAGTCCCTTTAAATGCGATGGCCAGAACCCCCTTGGAGTTCAATTATGCTTGTCACACCCTTGCTCTTGGCTCCGCCCCCAATGTCTCTTGGCTCCACCCCCAAAGTCTCCTGGCTGCACCCCCAAAGTCCCCAGATATTTCTTGAATGGGTCTTGGCAACCCTATTTATAATCCAAGATCTGACCAGTTAATTTGGCTGTTGAATGGCAAGCAGCCATGACAGGGGGTGGGGAGGGCAAACTAGGACTCACATTTGGTTGTGTTTTAATGCACATGCATGAAATACAGCCAATTGCACTGTCCTGGATTTTTTAATAAGTAAAAACTAACCCAGCAAAGGGGGTTACAAACGCCCCATCAAAAATCCAGCTCCTTCTTTGCAACCACCAAGCAGAATACTGTCTGAACATCCCTACATTTGACCATTGGATAAACTATCCCTGGGAGGGCAGCTAAGGAACACAAGGCCCCAGCTTTCTTACACCAAATATCGAACAAACTCAGCTTTCTTTTAACCACGCAAATACCCAGTGTGTTCAACCTTTTAAAAATTCTTAGACATAGGTTTAAGTTCTCTGCACGCTAACAAAGCATTATACATTTCTTCGTAAAACCATCCTGGTCTCTGGTGAAAGACGCTTGCTTTTGGCAGTGGACTTTTTGCTGGGAAAGCCTATAAAATATTACAGCAAATCTTTGCAAAATGCCAGGACTCCAAGGGAAACGTATTAAGGAAAGAGCGGAGGAAAGAAGCGGGGCCCAGGAGGAAAAGGGGGGTTTACAGTAAGCCCTCTAATGCTCTGGTTATAAGACCATCCTGGCTAGCTCTGAAAGTTGCTCCTTCCTCATTATCCAGTTCCTGTCTCTTGTCTTTTCTATCGTCTCAGGTGGGCTTGGAGGCTGCGACGCAGCGAGAGCATCTGGGTTTTTCTCCCTGCCATTCCATCCCACCCTCCCCCTTTTTATTTTTTTCTACAGGAGGCCGGGCTGCCACGGACACTGCAGAAATATTGACAGACAAATGGATTGCTTGTTTCCCACCGCTTCAGCAGGTAAATTAAAAAAAAAAAAAAAGATCCAGAAAAGTCAAAGTTATTTCTGGCTTCTGCTCCCACTCGGGGAGTCCCTACTCAATACATCTCGGCAACTTGCAGAAGATGCTTATTAATAAACTCAGGCACGGTTAGTTCGGCAGGCTTTGGGGTTGCCCAGGTAAGGGGATAATTTACTTGGCAACTTAGCACTGTACTGGATTCGGCCAGTACCCTTGGGGAGGAAGGCGGGGAGGGAGAGCTTGCTTTCCTAGGCTCTCTCCATCTCATGTCAGAGCTACTGAGCCAAATCTCTCTTCTTTCTTTTGGCTGAGGCTCCTCCCCCTTCTCCCCTCCTCATCCCCTGGGGAGGGAGGCAAAGAGCCAGAACTTCCTTCGCCCAGTTCTTTCAATCCCATGAGAGAGATACAAAGAAAGCACCTTTTTAAAAAATAGAAAACATCTCTGTGTCTTTTATAAAGTTTGTATCTCTGCTTCCTGGGATTACATTTTATGATACACATGGCCTGGCCCAGCAAGCTCTCATTTATGTCAGATCCATCCCTCATAACAAATGAGTTCGACACCCCTGCAATAGTGGGTATATCGCCCCAAGGGGAGCACTGACCAAACTTCTTTCGATTTGTTAATTTCACTTTCAATTTGTTCTTTTGATTTGTTAATTTCACTATTTTGCTATTGGAGTCTAACTTTGTACTACTTTGCATGCTTAACCACTGTCCACCAGCTATATGTAGCTCTACTCACTGTACCCCATTCCATTGTCTGATGAAGTATGCATGCGCACGAAAGCTTACCTTCTGAATAAAACTTTCTTGGTCTTAAAGGTGCTACTAGACTCCTATTTTGTTCCATTATTCTGAAGACACCTAAATAATAAGTCTCAGTTTGAGCACAGTTTTTCCATCACTTTTCCCCTATGTGCCTTCCAAAACAGGAGGCAGTGGCAGGCATTTGGCAGTAGTGTGGCAACTGCTGCAAAAGAGCACCATAGTTGTGGGAGAAAAAGCAGAATAAACCTGCAAAATGGACATACTCAAATTCATTCAGACACCCTCCACCAGGGCTTTTTTTTTTTGCACCCTGCATCTTAGACACACGAAGGAATGGGAGGAAAGCAGCTTTGGGCTGCCCCCGCCCCCGGCATCTCTTGCAATTAATTAGCCACCTAACGATAGCAATGTTGGAGAGGGCAAACTAATACAAAAAAGAGAATGGTTAGTAATTCCCTATTCACTAGTTACAGTCAATGCACGTACAATGCAGGTACGGTGTACACTTGATTTTTCTTTAAATGTGCATTGTGAGTAACTCCCATGTGATGTTCAAGGCATGTACAATTCACTGCCACGGGCTATCCCACCAATCAAAAAAGCTCATCTGGAGGGTACACGAGAAAGGGTCTTTTTTGTGGCAGCCCCACAATTCTGGAACAGCTTCCACAGGGAGGTGCACATGGCCCCCCTAACTCTCAGTCTTCAGGAGACAGTTGAACAGAGTTTTATTTAGGACTGTTGTTGACTAATATGGTTTTTATGTATTGGCAATCCTAACAGTTTTTAAATTGTGGTCTTTCATGTGTTTTTTTATAATCATAACTTCCATTATGTTGTAAGTGACCTTGTGTTCCGTAAGGTAGAAAAGCGGCTAATAGATGTTTCAGATAAATAAATAAATTTGTCCAGGTACTGATCCCTCAATGGTTCACCCAACCTGAAATACTGAATTATCTCACCTTATTCCCACCTCATCCCCCCCCCCAAAAAAAACACAGGGTATTGAAATACACAACTTTTAAAGAAGGGAAGGCTTGTTTTCAAAATGCAGAAATTTATGGTTGAGCAAATATTGAACAGCACCTTGTGCCCTTCCTTTCCAAAGCGGTTGTGGTCCCAGTTACACCTACAGGACCGATCCTGTCCTGTCCTTCTCATCCCAAATTCCCCTTGGCTCAGGTGGGATTTTTCCACTTTGCTTCCCTGGCAGAAGTGATACTGAATAAATCCCCCTTTTTGCTCTATGTGAGTATGGCAGGACTCTTTAAGGGGGCAAAGGACTATAGCTGGGCAGCTGCAGACACAGAAGAAGGAGTTGGATTTATACCCACACTTCATTCAAAGTCTCAGAGCAGCTTACAATCTCCTTCCCTTCCCCTCCCCACAACAGATACCTTGTGGGGTAGGTGGGGCTGAGAGAGCTCTGACAGAAACTGCTCTTGAGAGAACAGCCCTGAGTTCCGGAGATCATGGATGCTCATTAGAAGCCATCTCTGCTTCATCTCTACCCCACAGAGAACATTTCCCCATAAATATTTGCAGGAGGCACTTTCAGCCTCCATGCCCCTTCCAAGGAAGGGCTTCGACAGGTGGGTTCACCTGGAATTTTTCCAGAACAGCTCTGATAACTCCAATACCGTGGGGAAAGTGAGGCATATTTGCCAGTAAGAGCAGACCATTAGTACCCTTTGGACTCCTCCTGGCTTTTCCTGTACCCCACCCAGTCAGGTCTTCTTCCCCATTTATGCTTTTTCCCTTGCATACAACAAAAACACTAAAAAAAAAAAAGACAACTTGAGAGCTCTGAAAGAAACATGGCTGGTCCAAGGTTATCAGCAGTTGCATGTGAAGTGGGGAATCAAACCCGATCCTCCCAGATTAGAGTCCACCACTCTTAACCACTACACTAAACTGGCTCTCAGAGCTCTGCAGAGTGTGTGAGTGAAGTGAGGTAAAGCTCATATACTGCTGCACCTTTATCTAGCTTTGCTCTGATGTTGAAAGCATTTACGTCCTCCCCACCCACCCACCAACAAACCTGGCTGGGTCCTCAGGGGATAATGGGCAGCCTTTCCAACTTTGGGTGGGAAAATTCTTAGTGCAGCATGGGGTGGCTGGAGTTTGGTGAGGAGATGGACCTCAACAGGGTACAAAACCACGGAGTCCGCCCTCCAAAGGAGTCATTTCCTCTAGGACAGAGTTGTCGAACTTATTTGTTATAAGGGCCGGTTCTGACATAAATGAGACCTTGAGGGCCAGGCCATGTCGGGTTCGGTTGAGCCATGTCGGGCCAGGCCATGTGTGTACCTGTTTAAGATTAGGTAGCAGAGATGTAAATTTTATAAAGAACACAGACAAACACAAATATATATATTTAAAAACTTTAAAATATGCTTAAAAAGTTAGCACTCACTGGTTTTAAAGATGCTTTCTTTGTATTTTACCCATGGGATCCAGGGAACTGGGCAAAGGAAGCTCTGGCTCTTTCCTTCCTTGCCCAGGGGGCTGGGAGGAGGAGCCTCAGCCAATGGAGAAAACTGAGGTTTTCCTCTGTAGCTCCTGAGCGATTGAGCAAGCCTTGCAAAGCAAGCTGTTATGTAGAAGGAAGCAAGGGAAAGGGAGAAGGAAGCAGATGACAGCCAGTTGCTCAGCCTGATTCGGCCTCCGAACTGCATGTTTGACACCCCTGCTCTAGGAGAACTGCTCTCTATCATCTTTAGATCAGTTGTAATTCCAGGCAATCTTCAGTCCCTACCATGAGGCTGGCAGTTCTAATAATGGGAAGGAAGTTCAGTTAGACGACAGTGCTTGAAAGAATCATGCTGGAATGAATGAATCAAGTGTGGGGTTTGTGTGAGTATGCAGGGTTTAGCACCCCTCACAGGGAGGCAGTGTGGTGTAGTGATTACAGTCATGGGCTGGGAGATCCCTACTCTGCTGTAAAATTTGCAGGGTAACCTTTGTGTAGTCTCTCTCTGCCTGCCTCACACAGACCTGTTGTGAGGATAAAAATAATGAAGAAGAGCCATGTGTCAAGAATCTACCCCAACCTGTATCCTTTTGTCATGTAACAACTGACCATTGTTTCGGGAATGAGTAAGATTATCTGTAACTGTTCAATGAGACAGTCTGCTTTCTTATCTGAACTATGTAACTGCTGCTTTGCTCTTGCCACTTTCGCTTTAGTAGACAGCGAATCCCCAACATTATCTCCCTGGCTTGTTAGCATGGCAACCAAGGTCGGGCTGGAGGAGATCGGAGGAATTAATAGCTTTGCACCTGGACTGTAGTGGAGAGGGGGTAAAAGGGGACGTAGAATGCCCGCCAATTGCGCCTGCTTTGCTTGAAATGGCAACGGCCCTCTGGGGTCTGACATATTGCTGAAACTCCTGTATTAACCTGGGCTACCTGACCATGGCCAATGAGCAGGATCAAGCCATGGGAAGAACCACGACTACTATGACCAGGGACGAGGAACCCAAGCCAGAGGGGCCCAAGATGACTCCATCCACGGTCACCGTCAGGAGAAAGGAATGGGGAGCTATAGATTTCCGGGAGAGTATTATCAGAGATCTTCATAGCGATGCTCCCTACTGATTCCGTACCTCGGGTCTGCAGAGATCCTCCTGACCCTGGGGGTTCCAAAGCAAAAATGATAGTCTGGACCACTCATGGAGGAGTGGGTTTGAGGACAGTTCAGCCGAGTGGGTGCAGGAAGCGCTGGCCACCCAAAGTCGCCAACTGCGAGATGAGATGCTGGCAATGAATGCTTATTTGGTACAGGAGATGCAAGAGGTCGCTGCTCAAGTAGCGGGGGCACCATGCCACCAGGCGCCCCCAGCCGAACTACCGCAAGAAGGCCCAATCGAACAACCCAGGCAACCCGTGGGACCACTCACAGAGGGGGAACCACCAGCAGGGGGAGGTAGCTGGTGCTGCGCCTGCCCCCCCAACCAGAGGAGTCAGTCCCAGTGCTGGGGGGGCCCCCAAATGAGCAAAGACAAGTTCAACGGGAATTGGCCTACTTTATTGTACTGGTGTGGACCTGAGTGTGTCTGGGCCCACAACTTCCCGATGGAGCAGTTGAGAGTGGTCTATATAGGCAGCTGCCTGGAGGGAGCCGCCGCAGACTGGTTCATCACCCTGTTCAAGAGCTGCTCTCCCATCCTCAATTCGGCACAAGAGCTACTGAGAGCCCTGAGACACCACTTTGAAGACCCTCTGCAAGAGACTAATGCCATTTCAGCGCTACAAAACCTGAGGCAGGGTTAAGGTTGGTGCGGGAGTATACCAGTGAATTCCATGCCCTCAACTCCAAAGTCCACCGCTGGAACGATGGGGCATGGGTTGAACAGTTCAAGCATGGGCTGAATTCCAATGTGTTCAGAGAGGCTTTAAAGGCGGGGGAACCCCACACACTAGTAGACTGGATCCAACTGGCGTGTGAGATCAAAGACCACCACAAGATTCTCATGCTGCACTGCAAGCATCAAGGCGGGGGGGGGGGGCTGTGCAATGGGAAGGAGAAGGTCCTCAAAGCAACCTCCTCCCCCAAGCGGGGCCCCGAATCTACGGTGTCCCAAGCCGAGAGGGACCGCAGGGCCAAAGTGAAGCTATGCTTCAAAAGTGGGGGTGAGAATCACATTGCCAGTGAATGCCCCAGTAAACCCAGGGGCCCAGTAACATCGACCCCTATAAAGGTGAGTGCCAAGAAGAAGCCAGGAGAGGGTGCCCCAGTGATCGCGAGAGGAAAGGTGATGGCCCTGTCATACCGAGAGCCCACCCCGAAGTGTCCGGGGAGGAGGATAACGACGGTCCGCAGGCAGGAAATGACAACAACCAGCTGTAAAGTGCAAGCAACAGCAGGTCCACATGTCAGCTGCACCAGTCTGGGTGAGACTTTCAGGCACTTTATATTATGTCCCGATCACCCCTGTTAACCCCGTGACTAAACACTTCTCCTGTGTGAGGGCATTATTGAATTTGGGGTGCTCTAAGGATTTACTCTCCCTGAGTCTCATGGAAGCCCTAGGGTTGAAAACCACCCCCCTACCCAACATGTTAGTGTTTGAACAGATGGATGGCAGGCCAATGAAGGGGAAGCCCTGTACCGAGGGGACCAAATCCTGTGGCCTTGGGGTGGGAGAGCACTAGGAGCCACGGTCATTCGTGTTGCCCCAGCAGCCAAGTTTCAGGCTGTACTTAGTCTGGAGTGGTTGGCGGACCATGACCCTTTTGTGCAATGGAGTGGCAATGCCAGATATTTCCAGGATAAAGGTTGTGACCACAACCGATGGGATAAAGAGTGGGTACCCCAGTCCCCCCCCTCACCCCACAAGTGGAAAGACTTTGTTTAATGATGGTGGAGGCTTCCACCATCCCTTCAGAGTACCAGGACCTACAGGGGGGTTTCAATGCACAGGAGGCGGATGAATTGTTTCCACACCGAGACACCGACTGTGCAATCGAGTTGGTGGGAGGGGAACCCCTCCCTAAAGTGAAGCTGTATTAGATGAGCAGGGTCGAGCGGAAGGAGTTGCAAAAATTCTTAGAGCTCAACCTGAAGAGGGGGTTCATCCGGCCAGCTAAATCTCCCCATGCCACTCTGGTTTTGTTTCGAAAATAAAAAGACGGCAGTTTGAGGCTTTCCACGGATTTTAGGGGATTGAATGCGATTTCCATGAATAATTCCTACCTGCTCCCCCTAATAAGAGACCTGTTGGGCGAAGTATCCCAAGGAAAGATCTTCACCAAACATGAGCTTCGGAACTCTTGTTTTCGCATCTGAATCAAAGAGGGGGATGAGTGGGAAACGATTTTCAACAAGCCGTTGGGGCAGTACAAATACCTGGTGATGCCATTTGGGTTGAAGGGTGTACCCAGGGTGTTCATGATCTTGATTAATGAGATCCTGCAGCGCTTCCTATACAAGGGTATGGTCTGTTACCTGGATGACATGCTAATTTATTCATAAGACCTCCCCTCACACATTAAATTGGTGCGGCAGGTACTATAGATCCTATATGAGAACAAACTGTATGCCAAGCTATCCAAGTGCGAGTTCCACCGGATGGAGCTTTACTTTTTGGGGTACCGGATCTCAGTGGAAGGGCTAGGGATGGACCTCGCCAAAATAAAAACTGTGGTCGATTGGGAGCCCCCCTGAACTCGTAAACAACTCCAGAGCTTCCTTGGGTTTTCAAATTTCTATAGGGGGTTCATAAACAATTTCACTGAAGTGACCCTCCCCCTAACAGACTTGTTAAAGATGAACGGGGGGGGGGGGCAGAAGCCTTGAAGGGCAACGACAACTTAAATTGGACACCACGATACCAAGAGGCATTCGAGGAACTAAAAGCCAAATTCGTGTCTGAACCCTGATGACCCTGAAGTGGGGGAGGGCCTCCAAACCGGGGATCCCCTGTCCCCTCCTGGGGATTGGCAACCCTAACACACACTTACTTGCTCTGAGATGAAAATAAAACAAATGGAGGAATTCTGCTTTGACGAAGTGAACTGCTTTTAACCCTTCCCAATAAAGTACTTCCTGCTCTTATTTAAAGGTACATGCACACATTTTAAAATGGAACCTATTTGCAGGTTTCTAAAGCTGCTGGGGATCTACAGGTAGGTGGTGGCTGTGTGGGGCAGGGCTTCCCCCACTGGCCAGCTGGCTGGGGGTGGGGGGAAGCCTGTAAAACCAAGGGATCCTTCGCTGGGACCTGAGGATTGGGAAGCCTAATGCATTGTCTTGAGCTTCATTATCAGTTGTGGTTCAGCAGTCTCTCTTTCTAATCTCCTATGCCTCGTCTTCTATGGCATTGTACCCAATTGAGGTCCCTATCCTCCCCAAACCCCACTTTCCCCACAATCCATGCCTAAAATCTCCAAGAATTTCCCAGTCCAGTCACCTGTATCTACCAAAAGTGCAACCTCTTTGGTGAATCAAAGTACAGCAGGACTGTATCACTCATAAGGGTCTTGTTTAAATTAAAAGCAGTTTGGTGATTCTCTGACCATTCCCATGGTTTACCTTTCCTTGTGAGAAGCCCAGGAGGCTGTGAAATGGTTGCTCATCTGGGTATGGATCTACCACAGTATTTTACAATGGTTAGTAGGCTGCAATTTCTGTATAATTAGTAGGCATGGCACTGTGTACATTCTTCACTTTTTCTACGGTCAGCAGAACTATCATCTTCAGAAAAGATGTATCTGAAGAGTTCCAGGATGGGTGTTTTGAACTCACATTTGCTTTGGTTTAATGTCAGATTGTTCTCATGCCATCGTAAAACAGCAGCAAGGTGTGCCTCATGTTTTTCAGATGTGGTACCAGATACTAAAATATCATCACTTATATTGAAAGCCCCTGGGAATCCAGCCAAAGCCTCACAGATGGTGTTCTGAAATATTTCACCAGCTGAAGAAATGCCAGAACAGAGATGCTTGTAACGGTAAAGGCACGTGGGTGGAAAATGTTGTGATATATCCAGACTTGGGGTGAAATTCTAAATGATAGCAACCAGTCTCAAAATGGAGCTTTGAGAAGAACTGTGCACGGTGCACCATTCATATCTGCAGTGAAATCATCTGTAGTCAGAGTAATGTGTCTCTATATTGTTTGGTGGCATAATTAGGGAGGTGTGTGGCTACCTAAATCTGTGTTTTAAGTACTGTAAATTCTGGAGTGGATTGGCATGTGGTTAATTCAAGTCTAAAACTGTGGGCTGAATAAAGGCATGCAGTTTTTGCAGGTGCTACAGGAACCAAAGGCAAATGGCTGGACTTTGCTTCCACAGCTACAGGCACAGAGGATACAGCCTTTTATTTATTTAATCCTCTTGTAGATGAAACTCTCTGCAAAGTCTCCAATGACAGGAGATTGCCATATGGTTTTACTATAGACTTTCTGGCAATTCCTAGAGAGGCATGTCATCACACTGTATACTGAATGTTATAGCTCAGTGTCTGTCTGTTTGTCTGTCTGTCTGTCTAGCTATCATCATCATCATCATCATCATCATCATCACTAGGCCTCAGATTCAGTGGGAGCTCACAGGAGCACAGCTCCTGAACCTTTCTGAGAGTTCCACCTCCTTCTGAGAGTTCCACCTCCTTGTCCATTGAATAGTAGGTGCAGCTGCATAACAATCCCTGGATGAGCTCCACCGCCTATTTTTCTACAAAACTATCTATCTATCTATCTATCTATCTATCTATCTATCTATCTATCTATCTATCTATCTATCTATCTATCTATCTATCTATCTACCTACCTATCATCTATCTATCTATCTATCTATCTATCTATCTATCTATCTATCTATCTATCTATCTATCTATCTATCTATTGTCTGTCTGTCTGTATTACATGTTCTGAAAGATAAACAGAACAAATATCAGACAGCTTAAAAAGCAACATTTTCTCCTCTAAACTCCATGAAAAGCACCTGCAACACAAGGCCTTATTTATAGATCCTTTTCTCTGAAAAGGACAAAAAAGCATAGGAGTTTAAAGACTCGTCTTTGAATAGAACTTCTATTAAAAAAGAAAAGCACAGAAGTGTTTGTATTACTAATGCTGCCTAAAGAAAAATGTGCATCTGTTCCACCACCCTGTAACATGGTCTTTGGTAACAGAACATTTACAATTACCTTTATATTAAAAATAGAACAAAGAATGAGAATTTTTGAATGGGAAGCATAGAAAATCCAACCATCAGCCATTTTGTTCATTTATTGTTTGAAAAGGTTCCTTTTGGGGAACAAAAGAGTGCCCTAGTGACGATGGAAGAGTCAATCACGTGCCCAGGGGACAGGCAAAAAGAAGGACACGAAACGATAATTGTTCAGTTGTTGGCCAAAGGTGGAATGTAATGTGGGACAAGAAAGAGATCCAAAAATCAGATATACACAATGTTGGAGGGATTTAGAAAGCCATAGCCAAAGGGACCAGGAGTCCCACGGCATGGAGTGGAAAGCTGCAGTACTGCAGTCCACAACCTGAGTTCAATCCTGGTGGAAGCTGGGTTCAGGTAGCCGGTTCAAGGTTGACTCAGCCTTCCATCCTTCTGAGGTTGGTAAAATGAGTACCCAGCTTTCTGGGGGGAAAGTGTAGATAACTGAGGAAGGCCATGGTAAACCACCCCGTAAAAGTCTGCCATGAAAATGTCCTGATGTGACGTCACCCCATGGTTTGGTAATTGCTCGGTGCTTGCACAGGGGATTACCTTTACCTTTTATCTTTCAGCCAAAGGGACCAGATGGGGATTTATAGAGGGATGCTACAGACTTCAGGCCATAGGTTGAGCAGGCAAGCATAGCCTGCCGAGCGACCATGATCTCTCATGAACCAAGAGGCAGATCTTCTTTCCACCATCTGACTCAAGCATCTGTCGAACAGCTTTGCAGCAATGCAGAAGGTGTGGTGTCTTACTTTCATTTCCTCCTGTCTTGGAATATCACTGCAGTAAGTGAAACTCAAATACTTGGCCGCCAAATGAGAAGGGAGCACTCACTGGAGAAGATCCTGATGCTGGGAAAGACAGAAGGCAAAAGAAGAAGGGGACGGCAACAGATGAGATGGCTGGACAGCGTTACTGATGTAACTAACACGAATTTGAGCAGACTTCGAAGTGGAAGACAGGAGGCCCTGGCGTGACTTGGTCCATGGGGTCACAAAGAATCAGACTCGACTGTGCAACTGAACAACAACAACAAGTGAAATTTATTCTCTTCCAGAGATGTACATGGTCAAGTCAGGTAGTTAAATGGCAGAGATTATGTGTGCTATCTGACTTCCATAAGGCTGGTACTCAAACCAAACATTGCAGCATTTCCCACAGTGATAACTTCTATATTTCATTTTAGATTAATCATCTAATAGAGAGCTTAGTTTGATCCAGATAAAATACTTGGACAATTGTGGGGGTTTGGGGGTGGGTGGGAAACCCCTACGGCAAGCTCACACCTCCCATTGCATTTGTCCATTTAAGCGTCGCTGTTTGCTTTTAATTTCTTGGTAGTTTCAAATTCAATTTCAAGCCAAGTTTTTCAACTCAAGGTTCATAGCTTACAGTAGAATGAATAGGTTCTGTGAGAATCTTGAAATCTAAATTGAATTATATAAGGATTTAAGCATATGTATTATTGTTGTTTTTCAGTGGAGCTGTTTGTAGCAGTATTTGTTTGCTTGCATTCACACTGAAACCCCTTCTTCCGTGGTATCCAGTTGTGAGCAGGTAACCCAGGTAACCGAGGGGTCTGATGAAGTGTGCATGCACATGAAAGCTTTCATTCTGAATAAAACTTTGTTGGTCTTAAAGGTGCTACTGGACTCCAACTTTTTTTTAAAAAAGTTTTCCTTTAGCCCTGACCTGGATAGCCCAGGCAAGCCCGATGTCGTCAGATCTCAGAAGCTAAGCAGGGTTGACTGGTTAGTACTTGGATGGGAGACTTCCTTGAAATACCCAGTCGAGAGGACAAGGGCAGGCTCTATTCTGCCACCTCTCTGAATATCCTCCAGGCCCCCGGAAGGGGTCAGTCACCAGAGGTCGACATGACTTCCAAGTGCACACATGCATACAAAAATACCCCCCAAAAGAAGTTTCCCTGTGAACAAATGGCAGACAAACGGAGAGGTGCCAATTCCTCACCCATCTAGTCAATCTAATCAAGCAGCTGGTACATAATGCTTAGTCATTTAAATGTCTTTAGCAGACTGAGAACTATGAGGCAGCCAAACTGGGCTGTTCTGCAACAGGCCCCACTGGACTCTAAAGTGAAAACAAATACCCTCCCAAGCCCCCAAAACACCATGAAAAACAAACATAGAAGAGGGGAGGTGCTGGATATTGAGACACACGCATACCTTCTAGCAATTTATCAATATCAGGGAGTGATTTTTTTAAAAAAATCAAATACTTGAGAACACAAGGGGGAAAAGATTCTTCTTTCTATGTGGGGAAGGGGACAGCCAGAGTGTATCAAGAGAGCCAAGAACAAGGAAAAGAGTGAAGGCTGGCTGAGTGGCCAGCCTTTAGAAAGTGCAAGGAAGCCAATGACCATGGCAACCAAAATTAATTGTTGGGGTGCGGAGCAAGAAAAAGGCATCTGTTGCTGTAAGCATGCCGAAAGAGCAATGATCTCTCCTGTGCCTTCATAGAGCGATATATCACTATCAGTTGAGGCGCTTCTAATTTTTTTTTTTTTAAGCAGGGGTGGAATTCTAGCAGGAGCTCCTTTGCATATTAGGCCACACACCCCTGATGTAGCCAATCCTCCAAGAGCTTACAAAAAAGTGCCTTGTAAGCTCTTGGAGGATTGGCTACCATCAGGGGTGTGTGGCCTAATATGCAAAGCAGCTCCTACTAGAATTGCACCCCTGAAAAAAGGTAATACCTGAAAGATCCTTACTACAGAGGTGGAGACAAAGAATGCTAGATGGTGTCCAGTCAAAGAAAAGTGGGCTAAAAGTAGGAGGGAACCAAGAAAAGCATAGGAAACATTACACACACAAACATGACTCAGATTTAGATCAAGATGAGCAGCTGTATTAGTCTGTTGGTAGCAATAGAAAAGAATAAGAATCCAGCAGCACCTTAAAGACTAGCTTTCATGAGTCACTGCTCACATCTTCAGGTATTCTTCAGGTATCTTCAGGTATTTGAAGAAGTGGGCAGTGACTCATGAAAGCTCCTCCCTACTGCCATTTTTTTTAGTCTTTAAGGTGCTACTGGACTTCTAACTATGACCCAGCTTGCTGGATGTTGGACAAGATCAAGGTAAAGGGGGGGGGGGGTCCCAAAAGAACAAGAAAAACAAAACAGGGGGAAAATATGAATGTGAAATAGAAAAAAACCCCTAATCACTCAGGAGAACATGTGGAAACCAAAGGAGAAACCAAAGCAGTTTGGGTCCATCACCTTTGCAGTAATCATTGAATTGAATCATTGAATAATGCCATGTGAAAATGCCCTTTGTTGGCTTAATTCATGTATTTTCCAAAAAGTCAGAAATGGCACACTGGTCCACAGCAAAATCTGAAAAGCAAAAGCAATGCAATACCTTTTATTTAAAAATTAGCGCTTGGTTCCTAAGCAGATATCCCCCATTCCTGTTTCTACCCCTGGTCCCCAGCAGCTTTCTGGTACAGCAGCAGTAAAAATGGGTCAAAACACTGGCAATGCTGCCATGTCATTTCCTGTCATGTAAGACCATAGAGTTTTGGGGACTTGCTAAAGCACTCCAGCATCCTGTGACATCACATTGTGTAATCAGAAGTGATCCTGAGGGATTGCATGAGGGCACTGAACATCCAGTTCTGCCCCACAAGCTCCCACAGGTTGCCAGCCCCCAACTAGCAACCTTAATTCTAAGGTGCTGTTGGCACACCAAAAGCTCCTCTGATGGAAGGTCTCTTCCGTATGAGGAAGAGGAAATGAAGATTTTTTTTTCTGCTTCTCCCTCCTGCTACTGGTTCCCAATTCACTGCCCACATAGTTTTGGTTGGGTCCACTGACTCACTGGGGCAGAATTTGGGGGGCACACAGATGGCCACAATGAGAGGAGAAGTTGCCTCCTCTATCATGACTCCATTCGTGCAGGACTCAAGACTGCATGCCTGGTGAAAACAGATCTGAGTTTCATCTCTTCCTCGAGCAGGCTAGTAGTCTCTGGTCAGGGTAATTTTATTCAAGGTAATTCTTCCTCCTGGTACATTCTAGAAATATGTTTATCTCCTGTCCTGATTGTAGAAACGAGACCTAAAAATGCCCACAGCCCATGTGACTTGGTTTTAAACTAGGCCGTGAAAGAGAAATAGAGGCTGTGCAAGAGAAAAGAGGCTGTGAAAGAGAGAGTATCTGGGCAGGATATGGACCAAAAGGCCTGGCCACACACCCTTTCCAGTGCAATAAGGGAATGAAAACAAAACAAAACAGAATGACCCTGGCTGGACTAAATGCCTGTGCAATCCAGTTATCAGCAAAGGGCCCAAAATGATCGCTCGTACACAGCAAGCTTGCTTCGTTCACCACCCATTTTAGATCTGAAACGCTTTCCCTCTCTAATGCTTCCAAATTTCCTCTCTCTCCCCCCCCTTAAAATAAGAGCTGAGGTTTTCATATGGTGATGGAAAATGGCTAATTTAAAACAATTAAGCGGGAGCTAATTAGAATCAGCTTGGTGTCCCTGAACGGCAGCTGGCCAGGTACCCGGCGCTCAGCTCTTGGCTGTAGCGGCGGGCTTTCAGCTGGACAGGCCCCTTGCTGGGATTCTGGGAAGCATCTGATCTGTTTCCCAGCACCTTCCCTCATCGGTTTGCTGACTCCCACGTGGTTCTGAACAGCACCTACCTGAAGGACCCGACTGTGCTTTATGGAGTTTGAAATTTTTCCGGGGGTTGTGCCGTTATCGTGCAAACTCATTAGGCACTATTTACACCCACTGCAGCTGTGAAGAGAGAGGTTCTGAACTCTGGCATTTGACGGGAGGCTTTGTTTCTCATTTACATTTGCATATTAAAGTGTTTGCCTGAAATAGGCTATTGAAATTAATTCAGGATTAATTGGTGTCTTTATCTCATTAGGACAATCTAATTTAAGGATGATGAAATTGTTTAGCCTCCCGTTTGTATAATTAGATTGCTTTGAATTGCTGTCATTATTGGCTCTTTAGCATCATCTGTAGGCCTCAGACAGACAAGAGCTCCAACCTCATAAAGACCAATCATGTGTTACCGCAGAGCTCAGTTAACCCCTTTTAGCCCAGATGCAGATGAAATAAGTTCAGGCACAACAGATGGGAACGCAGTACAGGTGCCCGATTCCTTTATCCCATGGACTGACACTCTCCTGCTATTCGTGAGATGAAACCAATTCTACCTCATGCTGGAACATTTGATAAATACAGGAATATCAAGATTATATGAGGCTTCATGGGGGTGAGGGTCACCAAATGCCTCCAGCCACCATTTTATAGTTGGGTGGGCCCGTTTGGCAGCCATTTTGTGTCTATTCTCTGAACACCAATGGTAGCCAAATCCTCAACAAGGTTGAAGACCGGTGCTCTAAACTCTCAGGTGAATGAGCACATAACTTTAACAATCAATCCATTCTAGAGCATAGTTAATCCCCATTAGGCTGCTACTTCTATGCAAAGGAAAAGAGTCTTTTTCTTTGCGGTTAATATATATCATGGGGATTCTCTGTGGTTGTGGAAACTCCATCCTTATCGGTTTGGGGCCTGATTCTGCTGCCCTTTGACTGCTGTGAGGGGCCTGCCACTTTATTATTAGGCTGCACTCAAACATCTAGGGATGCCAGGATAATTCCCGAGGAGCTGTTTAGGGGCAGGACCCGGGAAGGGAAAGTTTCACTCACATCACTGATCTCTTTGATACTCTAGGTATCATAAATACTATAATATGGTAAATATCATAGAGATTTGGTCAGTTCCTAGAGTCTTTACTGGGAAATGACATCAACATGTGAGTGATGATGTCTCCCCCTCAGTTTTCACATGAAGCTACCCATAATGAACCAGGTCATCAAAGTCAGTATTGTCTACTCAGAATGACGGCAGCTCTACAGGCTGTCAGGCAGAGGTCTTTCACATCACCTACTGCCAGATCTTTTTAACTGGAGATGCTGGTGATTGAACCTGGGATTTTCTCAGTACCAAGCAAATGCTCTGTCACTGAGACACAGCTCCTCCCACTGATCCCCTCCAACTACGCACTGGGCTAAACGTGGGCAAGGGTGAGAAGGGGCAGGAGTTCCCCCATCCTCAACAAGCAAATTTATATTTGAGCAGGGATTTTTCTGTAGAAAAAGCCCAGCACGAACTCATTTGCATATTAGGCCACACCCCTGATGTCACCATTGTTTCACACAGAGCTTTTTTTAGAAGCCCAGCAGGAACTCATTTCCATATTAGGCCACACCCCCTGACACCAAGCAGCCGGAACTGCGTTTCTGTGCATTCCTGCTCAAATAAAGCCTTGTATTTGAAAGATTACATTTGGAACATATTTTAATTCTATTTAATTACCATACATTTGTATATGATATTTTCTCACTTTGTTTGCTGTTAGCATAATACATATAATATACACTCCATCTTTCCTCAAATTTTGTAATAGACCTGTTTCTCAAATACGTTGTTAATTTTGACATTCCTGCACATTTAGCAAGTTTATTTTCCCATTCTTCTAAACATGGACAGACATCTAGTATCCATTTTGCTGTGTTAATAGTTCTAGTCACTATCACCATGTATTTGAATAGCTCTTCTAAAATGTTTGTTAATTTGTTAGACAGAACACCAATTGGCTTCCATTGGGAATTTAAATTTTAATATATTCTGCATTTTTTCAATGTATTTCTTTCCAAAATCTTTTTGCTTTTTTACAAGTCCACCACATATGAAAGAAGGTTCCATCTATGTCTTGACATTTCCAGCATTTTCCTTTGTAGTTTTCATGTGCTTTCTCAATGTCCTTTGGAGTCTGTCTGAAAAACATTTGTACCAATTTTCTCTTAACGTCTGGCTGACTCTGAATTTTAGATATTTTCCCCATCATTGTTCCCATTGTTGCAAAGATATCTGTCCTTTAAGGTTTTGCATCCACTTAATCATACATTTTTTCAATTGTTCATCTTCCATTTTGAGGTGGAGTAAACTCTTATATAACAATTGTAGTAAATGCTTCTTTCATTTTATAATCAGCTGCTCGAATTCAGTTGCATCTCGTAGAACTCCAACTTCAGTTCTCATGATCTTCTTTAGTTTTCTTGAGACTAATATATCAACCATTGAACGTTTACAACTTCATCTTCAATATCTTACCAAAACTTGATTTTCCCCTGAGCATTTACCATCATGTTATGTTAAAAAAAATGTATTTCTCATATTCTTGTCATAATGAATTTCTATTGGGGACATAAGCAAAGAGTTTCTCAATAAATTCCAACATGTAAACCATATTATCAAAAGTTCATCTCTGGTTACATGACTCCTTTCTTGTGTTATGATCTTTTAATCGATTCCTTAATCCATAAGTAATTGTGTAGGCCTTCATCAAGATCTGCTGATTCTAATTTTACTATTCTTTGTCTTGAGGTTTTAATCCACTCCACAATCCAGACCAAACTTGCTTCTTGGTAAATATATTCTAGAAATCTTGTTGGTCTCAAAGATTCCAGTAGACTTGATTCTGTTTTACTGAAGACCAACATGGCTACTCCCTGAAATGATTTATAAAAACTTTCCTTGTGGCCTTTTTTTAGAAAAAGCCCATCAGCAGGGCTTTTTTTTTTTTGGAGCAGGAACGCAGTTCCAGCTGACTTGATGTCATGGGGTGTAGCCTAATATGTAAATGAGTTCCTGCTGGGCTTTTTCTACAAAAAAGCCCTACATGAAACAATGGTGACATCAGGGTGTGTGGCCTAATATGCAAATGAGTTCCTGCTGGGCTTTTCCTACCAAAATAGCCCTGCCCATCAGGAACGCATTTGAACGCGTTTTTTAAACACAGGGCTTTTTTGGTAGAAAAAGCCAAGCAGAAACTCATTTGCATATTAAGCCACACTTCCTGACACTAAGCCAGCCAGAAATGCATTCATGCTAAAAAAAAGCCCTGATGCAAAATTATGAGGAAAGGCTGAAGGAGCTAGGTAAGTTTAGACTGCAGACGAGACAGCTGAGCAGGACTGCCAGGCCCCCAGTCTGGGTGGGAGTTCTGGTGTGATGATGTCACTTCTGGGTGATGTCATCATACCAGCGACATCCCCGCATGGCCGCTCTAGGCATTTTCAGGAAAACTCTATGGTTTTCCCAGCCACTCTAGTCGTTTGGGAGGAAAAACTCTATGGTGCAAAGTTCCCCCACTGTGGAACACAGAGGAATTGAGAGGAATTGAGAGGTGATATGATCACTATTTCAAGTATTTGAAGGGCTGTCATACAGAGCTTAGTGCAGAACTGTTTTCTGCTGCCCCAGAAAGTTGGACTAGAACCAACAGATTGAAATTAAATCAAAAGAGTTTCCGGCTCAACATTAGCAAGAACTTCCTGACTGTTAGAACAGTTCCCCAGTGGAACGAACTTCCTCAGGAGGTGGTGGGCTCTCCTTCCTTGGAGGTTTTTAAACAGGCTAGATGGCCACCTGACAGCAATACTGATTCTGTGAATTAGGTGGATCATGAGGAGGGCAGGAAGGGTTGCATCAGTGCTTAGTTCTTGTGGCCCTTTCTTACAGGCCCAGTGAAATGCTGATTGCTACTTTGGGGTCAGTTAGCAATTTTTCTCCATGTCAGTTTGGCAAGGAATCCTGGAGGTTTTTGTCATCTTCTGGGCATGAAGCAGGGTTCACTGGGTATGTGTGGTAGGGAGGTATTTGTGAAGTTCTTGCATTGTGCAAGGAGTTGGACTAGATGACCCTGGAGGTCCTTTCTAAATCTATGAGTCTATGAAATTCCAGGATAGGGTATATCAGGGGTGGCCAACAGTAGCTCTCCAATGGTAGCATGGCCAATGTCTGGGGCTGATGGGAGTTGTAGGCAAAAAACATTTGGAGAGCTATCGTTGGCCACCCCTGGGGTATATGCCTTGCTATCCAGCTCACTGTATATTTCATGTTGAGAACTGGTTCCATATCAACAAAAACAAGTCTTGCTCCACTGTTCTAAATCTGTTCACTCAGCTGAGCGCACTAAGGATGCTTCAATACCTTCTGGCTTGGCTTATTCCCTGCCTGCTCTTTGGGAGCCATCAGCCAGCTTCCCAAGTAGACAGGACTGGCAGATCAAACAGTCAGAGAGGCAGTGCCCATCCCAAGCCATTCCTGCTTGCAAGAAATGATGAAGGCGGTCCTAGTGAATCCCCAGCACTGAGCATAACAGGCGTTGCTTTGGTCTGAGAAGGATGAGCATTGAACATCTGCATGATGGGCACATCCATGGGTTGTTACTGGACCCTTCTTCTCTCATCATAGCACCCAAGAAAATGATTGAAACAGTGATCTCCATAGAGGAATAAGTACATACACCAAGCACATACAAAGCACCAACATTTCAGATGAAGCTGCCTAACATGGAAGGGAGGTGTGTGTGTTAAGTGCCATCAAGTAACTCTCAACATATGTCAACCCTATGAATTAATGACCTTCATAATGTCCCATTGTTAATGGCCTTGCTCAGGTCTTGCAATCTGAGGGTTGTGGCTTCCTGGACTGAGTCCTTCTCATGTTGGGTCTTCCCAGGGCTTTTTTTGTAACAGGAACTCATTTGCATATTAGGCCACACACCCCTGATTTATTTATTTATTTATTAATTTATTTATTTATTTATTTATTTATTTGACTTGTATCCCGCCCTCCGCCTGAAGCAGGCTCAGGGTGACTCACATTAAGAGGTCATAAGACCAATATTAATAGACAAAAGATAAAAAATACAAGTACATCATAAATAAAAACATATAAAACAATTAGGTACAAAAATGGCAGGTGCTATTTGATCTCAAATTAAAAGATATTGATGTATTGCTGATGGTGTATACTACTACCTCCATCGGTGTTAAAATTTTATTATTTAAGTATTTCTGCTGGATGTCCTATAAGAAAACAAGCTGGAATGGGTTCAGAGGAGGGCGATGAAGATGGTGAGGGTTCTGGAGACCATCCTATGAAGAAAGGTTGAAGGAGTTGGGCATGTTTAGCGGCTGAGAGGTGATATGATCACCATCTTCAATTACTTAAAGGGCTTTCATATAGAGGATTGTGTGGAATTGTTTTCTGTGGCCCCAGAAGGTAAGACTGAAACTAATGGGTTGAAATTAAATCAAAAGAGTTTCCATCTCAACATTAGGAAGAACTTCCTGCCCGTTAGAGTGGTTCCTCAGTGGAACAGACTCCCTCGGGAGGTGGTGGGCTCTCCTTCCTTGGAGGTTTTTAAACAGAGGCTAGATGGCCATCTGATAGCAATGAAGATCCTGTGAATTTAGGGGGCGGTATTTGTGAGTTTCCTGCATTGTGCAGGGGGTTGGACTAGATGACCCTGGAGGTCCCTTCCAACTCTATGATTCTAAAAAGATCCCCAGTCACAATATGATGTTCGAGGTGGGCCAAATGGATTAATTTTTGCTTTCCTGTTGTTGTCAATTTTAATTCAAAAATGATGTAGCCAATCCCCCAAGAGCTTACAGGGCTCTTAATACAGGGCCTACTATAAGTTCCAGGAGGATTGGCTACATCAGCGGTGTGTGGCTTAATATGTCCCATTCTTACCTAGAACTCAGCTGGCAATAAACTTTATAATGGTGGCATGGCAGGAAGAAGGACTTTGGCAGCAACTGGCTGAGATATGATATATTGGAATATTTGATAACATTCCATTGCCTGAAGAAAGTCAGCTGCTTTAGATTTATTTCGCCAAGAACCCCAGTGCAGGCTTAAAAACAAGAAGAGCTAGTGGAGCAAGATTGGCTGGGCCATGGACTAGAGGGAGGGCACAGGAAGTAAGGATGTTAAGAGGCAGGGTCCACCTTGTGAGTGTGGAGGCTCATTGGCTGGGAGAAGAGAACACAGCAGACAGTGGACTGATAAAGAAGAATTTCAAGGGAGGGTGAAGAAGGCAGAGAGCTGACAATGACAAACGGAAAAGCTAATCAAAGGAGGTGGCTGTAGAAGAAAAATCACAGGATCTAAAGACAAAAGAACAGATTTTGAGTCAAAGACAAAAGAATTTGTGCAGCTGGCAGGAATGGAGAGAGAGAGAAAGAACAGGAAGACATGTCTGAGAGTCAAGGCTGCCGAAGGAGACCTCTTCTAGAAGAGCAAGGAGTGTGTGCCTGTTTTAACAGCCAGCCGCGCTTTTGAAGGCTCTTGCAAAGTTGCAATGTGTTACCTAATCTTCCCACGTTATTTTTGTAAGCCACTTGGAGAGCTATTTTAATTTGAGAAGAGACCACATTTGCAAAATGAATGAATGTCTAGAAAGGTTGCCAGTTCCCCTGTGGCCAACAGAGGGGGATGGGGGAGTTGGATTTTGTGACTCCATGTTGAGAGACTCCTGGAGATGTGGGGATGGAGGACAGGGACCCCTGTGAAGTACAATGCCACAGAGTCCACCCTCCAAAGCATCTATTTTCTCAAAAGATACTGTATCTCTGTAGTCTGGAGAAGAGCTGTAATTCCAGGGGATTCCCCAGGCCCCACCTGGAGGATGGCATCCTTATTCCTGAACTCTGGCCTCTTCATAGAACATACCGGAAGAATAGCTCATATGTTCTGTATTCAGAAGATCTGTGGATCTGTCCATAGGAAAGTGACTGTAAATGGTTAGGTTGTTCCCGCTTTGGCAGGAAGGGCGAGATAGAAATTGAATTAATAAAGTAAAATAAATCAGAGACCTTCAGCTGAGGTCCTCATATGACAATCTAATTGTTCTAGAAATGGCCCAAAGGTCCTGTGGTAGACCATAGGCATTGCATGACAAACTAGGCAATTACCTAGGGCACCGGCCTTCTGGGGACACCGAACTGGGTGCCCCCATGTGACTCAGTGACATCATGCAACATCATGTAAAGTACTGCCACTGACCCTCTTCTGTCAGTGTGTGTGTGGGGGGTGTACCAGAAGTTAGCCTTGCCTAGAATGCCAGATAGTCTAGGGTCTTCCCTGCATATGGTCCTAGATTCCTTCCCCAACATCTCCAGTTAAAGGCTGGAGAAAAACTGCTGGAGTCCTTGGAGAACCAGACAAAGTAGACAACGCTGAAGGAGATGGCGCAATATAAGATGGTAACTTTCTGAGAGCCAGTTTGGTGTAGTGCTAAATGTGCCGACTCTTACCTGGGAGAACCAGGTTTGATTCCCCACTCCTCCACTGAAGAAATGGCTTTGGGTCAGCCATAGCTCCCGCAGAGTTGTCCTTGAAGGGCAGCTACTAGGAGAGCTCTCTCAGCCCCACTCACCTCACAGGGTGTCTGTTGTGGGAGAGGAAGATAAAGGAGATTGTGAGCCGCTCTGAGACTCTCAGATTCGGAGTGGAGGGCAGGATATAAATCCAATATCATCATCATCATCATCATCATCACCATCATCACCATCACCATCATCATCATCACCTCCTCCTTCTTCTTCCTATCTGAAATTGGGATTTCCAGGTTTTTTGAAATGCCTGTGAGCTGTGACATCTTTTCTGAACACTCTCTTCCTCCTTCTCTAACATCACTCAAGCGTGCTGCTCATTTTGAAAGACTCCATGTGCAATCTATGGCCACCTCATGGCAGAAGTCTCAGCCCCAGAGCAGCCTCTTTCTCAGCCAGGGGAAGGTGACAGAACAGCAAGGAAACCTGCTTGGGCAGTCAAATCACGTCTAGCAACAGCTGGTTGTGCCTCATCACACTGCTAATTTATGGCCTTAGAAATGGCCGTTGATGCTGCGTGTGGAATGATGCTCAGGCAGAAACCTCTGGCCAGAGCAAGGGCAGGGCTCCCCATTCTGTCACACACACATACCCCAAGCTGTTTGACCTTCTGACCAGCAATCCGTAACTGCTTAGAAGCAACCCCAGAACAGGGAAATGTTGTGCCCTGCCTCACAGCATCTGAGCTCTTTGTTCCTCACATCAGCATGGATGATGAAGAACCACATGGGCTGCTGCCCTTGACTTCCCATTTCCCACACTAGCAGAATCACCTTTAGTGGGGGTGAGCCAGTTTGTGGGAGTATCTATAAGTGCTTTTGTATCACACATTTGCTGGTTGGTTGGTTTGTTTTTAACTGGGGGAAGGTTTGTTTACTTTTTTTGCCCTCAAGTCGCAGCTGACTTATGGCGGCCTCATAGGATTTTCAGGGCAAGAGGCGTTCAGAGGTGGTTTGCCATTGCATGCCTCTGCATTATGACCCTGGTATTCCTTCAAGGTCTCCCATCCAAATACTGGCCAGGGCTGACCCTGTTTAGCTTCCAAGAGCTGAAGAGACTGGGCTAGCCTGGGGCCAGGGCTTTTTTTGTAGCAGGAACTCTTTTGCATATTAGGCCACACACCCCTGATGTAGCCAATCCTCTTGGAGCTTACAGGGCTAAGGGTCCTACAAACTTGTAGAGGATTGGCTACATCAGGGGTGTGTGGCCTAATATGCAAAAGAGTTCCTGCTACAAAAAAAGCCATGCCTGGGGCTATCCAGGTCAGGGCAGAAGCAGAATACCCACAGATTTTAGAGACAAAGAATTGGAGGGGGTTTATGAATCCTGGTGGGCTCTGAAGGTCGCACCCATTCTACAGACTTAAAACTAGCTTACCAAATAGCATTTTTAAGAGAATTTCTCTTTACCCAGTTTCTCCTTGAAATCCTACAATCTGTTTCTCTTCCTCTTTGAGGGAATTTTCTGTCAGTTTCTAATCAATTCCATTTTGATAGATGAGAAATGCAAAAAGATGAGGGTGAGGAAGGGCGCTTCTGTGACATTTCGGAAGTTCACTTTGTAGAGGCTCGGAGCATGGCCAATGTCTTCCCAAACCTTTGTGCCTTCCTGTTAGTGGACCTCCCTGGGATGGGCAGCCTAAAACAACTGCAAGGGCCAAAGTTGCAAAAGGATGCATTGATTTCCGTACAAAGAAAAATCCAAAAGAAATCTAAAATGAAATCCCGCTTTGATATTGGAAGATATTGGATTTTTATCCTGCCCTTCACTCTGAATCTCAGAGTCTCAGAGCAGCTCACAATCTCCTTTATCTTCCACCCCCATAACAGACACCCTGTGAGGTGGGTGGGGCTGAGAGGGCTCTCACAGCAGCTGCCCTTTCAAGGATAGCCTCTGCCAGAGCCATGGCTGACCCAAAGCCATTTCAGCAGGTGCAAGTGGAGGAGTGGGGAATCAAACTCGGTTCTGCCAGATAAGAGTTTGCACACTTAACCACTACACCAAACTGGCTCCAAGAGAATTAAAGGTTTAGGTTTATTGGATTAAAGAGAATTAAAGGTTTAGGTTTATTGGATTTATATCCTGCCCTCCCCGCCGGAGCAGGCTCAAGGCGGCTCACAACTAGTAAAATCAAAACAATTCACATTACTTACACCATAAATTAAAATTAAACAGTTAAAACAGTCTGGTGCTAATATCAGTTTCATTTCAGATGGCGTTCAGCATATCAGAAGTCATTCCCTGCTACCATATCAGTCATTCCAGATCAAATTAAAGGTCAGCTGGAATAGTGTCATTTTACAGGCCTTGCAGAACTGGGCGAGGTCCAGTAAGGCCCTAACTTCTTCCGGCAACTGATTCCGCCAATAGGGGGGCAGCAATTGAGAAGGCTCTCTCTCTAGTGGACTTTTTACGGGGTAGTAGATCTCCACAATTAAGAATGATCATCACCTTTGCCAAACTGAGAAACAAGATCAGATATAGAAGAAGAAAAGAGTAAGAGTTCTGTAGCACCTTAAAAACTAACACATTTGTGGTAGGGTATGAGCTTTCATGAGTCATTCCTCACTTCTTCAGTTTAGTATAACTCCTTGGTATCTGAAGAAGTGGTCAGTGACTCATGAAGGTTCATATACTACCACAAATTTTGTTAGTCTTTAAGATGCTACTGGACTCTTAAGCTGTGATCATACACACTCAATAATGCACTTTAGATCCACTTTCAATGCACTTTCCAGCTGGATTATACTGGGTGAACTGGCAAAATCCAGTTGGAAAGTGCATTATTGACTGTGTGTGATTGCAACCTTACTCTTTTCTGCTGCTACAGACAGACTACGGACACCCATCTTGATCTAAGGTTAGCTATAGAACCTGTTGTTTCATCTTTTTTAAAAAATGAGCCAGTTCTTTTACCACTGGAATTGAAGCAATTTGTTTAAGTTAATATATCCAGTAGTCCAAGATGGGTAGCCATGTTAGTCTGTCTGCAGCAACAGAAAACAACGAGAGTCCAATAGCACCTTAAAGGCTAGCAGTGGCTCATAAAAACTCATACCCTGCCACAAATTTTGTTAGTCTTTAAGGTACTACTGGGCTCTTGCTCTTTTCTACTATTCAAATGAGCAACTCATTACAAGTACAGCTCTTTTCCAACCCGATGGGGATGAAATTTCCATGGGTTGTATCTCTTAGAGGGCTGTTCACACATTACAGTCTATGCATGTCGTGTCTTCTTCCCCGAGATGCGCAGTTGGTTTGTTATGTACGTTTGTCATGTAGCACAGCTAATGTAAGGCAGGGATTTTTTTTTATTTTATTTTTACTTTTTCTTTGTAAACATATTTTCATTGCAAAATGTTGGCGGCAAACCTCTGCCCAGCCCTTGATTTATGTGCCTGTGGTTTGTGAAATGTTTGAAACTGCTTCGATGTGACACACTCTCTTCATTTCAAGAAGGAGAAGGGGAAACGGAAGGGATGGGGTGATGGAATGGGAAACACTAAGAATGCCTCCTTGGAGCTGAAGAACTGAGCAGTGGTTCATGAAAGCTCCTACCCTGCCACAGACTTTGTTAGTCTTTAAGGTGCTGCTGCGCTCTGGTTCTTTTCTACTGCTCAGGCCACACACCCCTGATGTAGCCAATCCTGCTGTAGCTTACAGTAGGCCCTGTACTAAGAGCCCTGAAAGCTCTTGGAGGACTGGCTACACCAGCGGTGTGTGGCCTAATATGCAAAGGAGATCCTGCTACAAAAAAAAAAAAGCCCTGGGTGGAACTTGCTCTTAAATGCCACCAGCTTGTTTTTTGCATGTTAATTTACAACATAGTAAGAAAATGTTTTGCTATTTAAAGAAAATGGATCGGGGTAATGAAATAGTTATTCAGAGAACATGGAAAGCATTTTTGAGGATGGGTCCACAAGAAGTTTTGACTGGACCTCATAACAACATTTGCAATTCATTCTCCCTTTCCTTCCATCAGACCCGAACCAAGAGTAGGGATGTGTACTTGGACATTATCAATCAAATAACTAAGCAAAAAGGCCATTTTCATTATTATTGGTAGAAATATGACAATTTTGTGTATATGTTTGGAAATCTTTTCTGGTGCTTTTTAGTACTGTATGATGTTGACCCAGTAGAAAACCAGACATTCAGTTTTATAATTTGAATGTCATTTCAGCCTTGGAGATAACAGATTTCAGCGTTCTAATATTGAATCTCAACACCCCAAAGAATAATATTCTAGGAAGTAGTACTTTGATTCTTTCTTCCTGAAATGGAACAGACATTGAGTTGAGGCTTATTTTCGAAGCCTCAACCCTGCCACAGACTTTGGTAGATGGTAGCAGTCAAACTCTGCAAAGGAGTCCCTGCTACTGCTACAGACAGACAGACAAGGCTAACTTCTGGTGCCCCTCGCCCAGCACTGATAACGTCACTGAGTCACATGGGGGTGCCAAATTGGATGCTCCCAGAAGGCCAGCACCCTAGGCAATCACCTAGTGACAGGGCCAGCCCTGCAGACAGACTAACACACCTACCTATCTTGATCTATCTGTGTGGATCTTGATAGCTTTGGTTTGAAGAAGAAGAAGACATTGGATTTATATTCCGCCCTCCATTCAGAGTCTCAATCTCCTTTATCTTCCTTCCCCACAACAGACACCCTGTGAGTTGGGTGGGGCTGAGAGGGCTCTCACAGCAGCTGCCCTTTCAAGGACAACCTCTGCCAGAGCTATGGCTGACCCAAGGCCATGCTAGCAGGTGCAAGTGGAGGAGTGGGGAATCAAACCTGGTTTTCCCAGATAAGAGTCTGCACACTTAACCACTACACCAAACTGGCTCCAGACTGGCTTTGAACAGAATGTGAAGTTTTGACATTTTATCATTATGGTCCTTTTTCTTTTACCAGATTCGAATTTGAAAAGAAAAATCCAAAATTAGTCCCCAGAGTGCGCAGCAAGGGCGATTTCTAATATTATAGGGGTGTTTTTTCCCCCGCTTCCCCATACTCTCAGTGGTATTAACCACTCTGTTTACAGACTTCCTTCTTAATGCTTCGGTCAGCGACTCCTGACCCATGTAGGTTATTGGCCTCGTCATCAGAATCCTAGGCAGCCAATCAGCTTCCCCCCCTCAATCAACTTGGCAATCAGAGGTATGGCATGGATTATTAAGTTTTAACAGTTGACACATCATCCCTGATACTATAATCTGGCAGCACTTTACAGTAAGTGGCAGGTCCTCACTAATTTCTTTTGCATTTGCCGCGGCGGCGGCAGCAGCAGCGTTAATCATGAATGATGAACTTTGCGAATTCAATGGGTTGTAATAGGCACTTCCCTAGGACTGAGACTATAATTTAGCTATAACCTAATGGCCACTGATTGTAACAATAAGTAATTATGTCAGCTAAATGCAGTGTTGATGGTAGCAGCCAATGCCACCTTGGCCTTTTGGAACTGAGCTTGGCATAGCCATATCAAACAGGCAGGAATGACCCTAGAAGTAGAGGAGTGAGCTCTGAATGCTCTTCTTTGGTAATTTCTTTGCACAGTCTGTGGGCACAGTCGCCCTCTTTGGACTGCATGGCGATAAGTAGGAAGGGTTCCAGAACACTACTATGTCCAGGGCTGGCCCTAGACTGTCTGGCACCCTAGGCAAGGCTAACTTCTGGCACCCCCCTCTGCACTGATAATGTCACTGTCACACGGGGGCCACCCAATTCAATGCTCCCAAAGCCTGGTGCCTAGGGTTGCCAAGTCCAATTTAAGAAATAGCTGGGGACTTTGGGGGTGGAGCCAGGAGACTTTCGGGGTGGAGCCAAGATCAAGGCTGTGACAAGCAGAATTGAACTCCAAAGGGAGTTCTGGCCATCCCATTTAAAGGGACCTTTTCAATGCCTTCCTTCCATAGGAAATAATGAAGGATAGGGGCACCTTCTTTTGGGGCTCATAGAATTGGACCCCCTGGTCCGATCTTTTTGGAACTTGGGGGGTATTTTGGGGAGAGGCACTAGATGCTATGCTGAAAATTTGGTGCCTCTACCCCCCCCAAAACAGCCCCTCCAGAGCCCCAGATACCCGCGGATCAATTCTCCATGATTTTCTAAGGTAATAAATTTCCATAGGGAATAACAGAGTTCCCAGCAGACATTTCCCTTCCCTCCCCCCGCTTTTTGATAACCCTGAAGCGGGGGGAGGGCCTCCAAACCGGGGGATCCCCTGCCCCCACCTGGGGATTGGCAACCCTACTGGTGCCCTAGGCAATCACCTGGTTTGCCTAGTGGCAGGGCCGACTCTGATGATGGCTTTGTGCCAACTTGCATTCAATTCAGTAGAGAGCACCCAGAAGTTCCCAGCAGATGGTACCTGCTTAAAGTATTCTCCCAGCAGACGCTACAGTAACTGTAAGCCTGCAATGAATTGCACAAGTGTTGAAGCTTGCCCTGACCTGGATAGGCTTCCTTGTCTCTTCGCCCTGCTGCCTGTCTCCCAGCCCTGCTCCTTCCCCTTGCTGTTCAGGACTGCCTCTAGTCTCTCACATCCTGGCCTTCCAAAGTCTGAACTTAACCTAGCCTTGTGATCAAACCCCTCCCTGTCATTGCCTGGCCTTGTTCTTAGTGGTGGTGGTGTGAGCCATTTGAGCGAGTTGCCTTCTGTAAAGTACATTTGGAGGTCTCTGATCTTAATGAAACTTGGAATGAATGTATAGGTTCATTGCTTTTTTTAAAATCCCTCGCCTGATGAAAGAACACTGAAACAAGAGCGATGTTGATGGTCTTTGTAGCAACTATCTTGGAATTATAAGATATTTGGAATGAATGTTATGAAATTATACTGCTTAAGAATGTATTATCCAACGGAATGGTGATCGTTTTGGAAGACACAAGGACTTTGTACCTGTTTTCTGGATTCTCTTGTGTGATTGTTGTTGAATGTGAAACTTTGAAAACTGGGTTCTCTGATGCTATTTGGCATTGTTATGTAAAATTTTGCACACTTTTGATGTATTTTGCTCGTAGTAAAAGTTTTGTTGTAGAGAATTATAGTATTAATTCTTAGTAAATATTGTCACAGTATTATTCACTTTCGACAAGCATTGTTGTGACGGCTCTCATGGTGTTGTAGTCTCCAGGTGGGGCCAGGAGATCTCCCACTTTTACAACTGATCTCCAGCTGGCAGAGATCAGCTCCCGTGGAGAAAATGGCTGCTTTGGAGGGTGGACTATGGCATTGTACCATTCTGAGGCCTCTCCCCTCGCCAAACCCCGCCCTCTCCTGGATCCACTCCCAAAGTCTCCAGGTATTTTCCAGCCCAGACCTGGCAAACCTAAGCCAGGATGGGGTTGAGTTGGGACTGGGTGTTAGCTCTAGACATTGCCAAATTCAGTTGAGAAATCAGGATGCTCAAATGGCCACTAATTTGGCTCATGTCTTGTTTACCAGTTGTGAACAAGATGCCAGTTTTTTGCCGGACTGTTCATGTGATCTCTGGTTGTTCAGCAGGATGCTTCACTATACTTCTTCCCAGGGATTTTTTTTTTGAGCAGGAATGCACAGGAATGCAGTTCCGGCTGGCCTGGCATCAGGGGTGTGTGGCCTAATATGCAAATGAGTTCCTGCAAAAAAGCCCTGCTTCTTCCTAACAGTGCAGTACAATGCGATCAGCTTTTTGTACATGAGCTTTTTCACACAGCCCGATTTGAGTTCTACTTCTTCCTCTTGCTGCACCACTGCTTTGCACAACAGACAACTGATCAAACAGTCTCAAATAATCACTCACGAATAAATGCTGTGTTATTTAAAAACAACATTCTAAAATGCAGTGCTTGTCTAAGTAGTCTTTAACTCCTTGATTGGTTTCGGATCTGTTTGAACTTGTGATATTTTATATGTGCAAACCTGTTTTTAGCATGTGTGAATTTGGTGCTGAACCCAACAGACTTGGGCTTACATCTGAACATCACAGTTGTACAAGGGAAGTTCAAATGTTGACCACATTTGACACAAAGTTTGTGGTATCCCTATTTAGGAATCGATATTTCTTCTGTTCTCTGGACAAATTCGTAAGGCCGTGAGCGGTCTGCGATAAACAGGTTGTCTGAATTGTCTTCCAGAGACACAAACTTTAGTTTTACATAGATGTGATATAGAAAATGATCAATTCTGTTCTCAGAAAATAATTTAGATTATTAATACATCATCAAATAGTAATATTAATGTAGTAAAGTACAGGGGACTCCAGTCTTTTGCAGTCTGTGGGCAGCTTTGGAATTTTGACACAGGGTGATGGGCACAATCACAAAATGGCTGCCATAGGAGGAAGAATAAACCACAAAATGGCTGCCATGGGATGCAGAAGTAAACACACACACAAAGAAAGTCCAATTACATGGCAGAACAGGGCTGATTTTTTAAAAGCACACGGCCTGGGAAGGACAAATGAATGAGAATAGAACCAATTCTGGTGTCAGCTGCTGCCCAAACAATGTTATTTTAATCTGTACAGCCAGTCAGATCTCCATTGGCCAATCAGAAACACTGCTGGGCAAGAACCCCACCCACTTTTTAAAAACACTTGGGTACTGGGAAAGGTAACAGATACAATAGTGCTCACGGGCACCACACGGAGAGACACAAATGCCTGCAAGCAGCACACTCTATGGGCAGCCCTAGTCTGTGTGAAAAGAAAGACCATAAGGGGAGGAAGATGCTCATGAGCATCCTGGTGAAACAGCTTCCCTTTCCTGCTGTACTGAGCACCGAGGACTGAATTTCATTTGCAGAAATTGCCTTGCTTAGCATAAAAGAAGAGAGGCCATTTTCTCTGTCTTCACCATGTTTTAACTATTTATATATTTAAGTAGTTCCATCCTGCCATGAAGAAATACAAATATAACCTAAACAAGCAACAACAAAATATATGCCCAAGTCCAGAATCTAATGGGCTGACTCTCTCAAAGCCACAGGCTGTGAGCCACGGGCTGTGACTCAAGGGCCACATGCCCTGTGGCTATAGCCAGAAGACTGATGCGTCTGGCCACACTCAGGCTTAAATACCTGCAACAAGAAGAGAAATGGAATCTCGGCGAAGAATTTAATGCAGCTGGCAGATGTTCTTGAACAGAAAGACTGAGAAGAGAGCAACCAAGATTATGGTAGTTGACCATAGATGGGAATTTACCTGCCCCCTGGTTGGTGGCCATGAGCAGAGGTGTGGGGCAGTGTATAGTGAGAGGGAAGCCCACCCTCTATCAAGAGAAGAGAGTCTCATGAGAAGAAAGTTACGGGGCCTGGTCAGTATGCTGGACTTTTGTTAAGATGGATGCTTGCCAAGAAGGACACTCAACCACTCATTCCAGCCAACATGAGAATCATAGAATCATCGAGCTAGAAGGGACCTCCAGGGTCATCTAGTCCAACCCTCTGCACAATGCAGGAAAATCACAAATACCTCCCCCTAAATTCACAGGATCTTCATTGCTGTCAGATGGCCATCTAGTCTCTGTTTAAAAACCTCCAAGGAAGGATAGCCCACCACCTCCTGAGGAAGCCTGTTCCACTGAGGAACCACTTTAATGGTCAGGAAGTTCTTCCTAATGCTGAGCTGGAAACTCTTTTGATTTACTTTCAACCCCTTTTGTTCTGGTCTTACCTTTTTGGGGTCACAGAAAACAATTCCACTCCATCCTCTAGATGACAGCCCTTCAAGTACTTGAAGGTGGTGATCATATCATCTCTCAGCTGCCTCCTCTCCAGGCTAAACATGCCCAGCTCCTTCAACCTTTCTTCATAGGACTTGGTCTCCAGACCCCTCACCATCTTTGTTGCCCTCCTCTGGACCCATTCCAGCTTGTCTATATCCTTCTTAAAATGTGGTGCCCAAAACTGAACACAATACTTCAGGTGAAGTCTTACCAGAGCAGAGTATAGAGACAGAAGTCGACAAGAGGAGGTAGACCAGGTTGTTGTGAACCCCTTTCTCTTCTGAACTGAGGATATGGGGTGAACCAGAGTAGGTCCTGGGCATCATGCCCAAGGAGGGGTCATGGCTCAGTGGCAAACTAAATGGCAAACAAAAGGTGCCAACCAGATTCAATTGCCAGCATCTCCAGTTAAAAGGACCAGGCAGTAGGTGATGTGAAAGACCCCGCCTGAGACCTTGGAGAGCTACTGCCAGTCTGAGTCAACAATACTGACATTGATGGACCAAGGATCTGATTCAGTATAAGGGAGCTTTATGGTAGAACCAAAGGAAATGGTTCAACGGTGCAAGGCAGACCACCAGTTATCTGTAGTTATGTGTATGACCAACATGAAATCAACAATCACAGTTTATAATTTAATAATTCAATGAATAATTTAATGTAATTTATAAATTAATTGCAAATAAATACGCTCTCACAGAGCTCTGGTTAGCAACTTAGGAAAGTGGATGAAAAGAATAAAAATTGTTAGCTCCTAAAATAACAGCTGATATAAAGGAAGCCCATATTAGACCCCTGTGCATGCAGAAGTGGCCCATGCAACATTATAGCCATTTCCATTTCCAGCTGCTCAAAGCAGAGTACCTGGGGTTTACTTCTTGCTTGGAACTTTTAACCCTTTGACAAAGAGAACCTTTTCTCTTTTCTTCCTTTCCCAAAATACCAGAACTTGAGGGAATCCAACAAAGCTGATGGGCAGTAGATTTTTTCAGCTGCTACTACTGGAACCGTGCCTCAAGTTACAATGAAGCTTGCTTGGTTTCAAGAAAATCTTTTGACAGCTATTTTTTATACTTTTCTTTGGTTGAAACACTGGGAAATTGCTGTGAAAGGTAGCAGAGAATTGTACTGCAATTAATGAATTAATTTCAAGTTATGTGAAGTTCATACAAGCTTTTCTGCAGTTATCCCAAAAAGGATATTTATGAGGGGCTTGAAGCTTTTTACTGGCGGTGTTTCCCATGCCTTTAAAAGCAACCTGTTGTGCAGATACTTAGCCAGTGAATTACTTTCATCTTTTTAAGTATCTACAGGAGGAGTTTAATTTTGGTGTCAGACATAGGGTTGCCAAGTTTAATTCAAGAAATATCTGGGGACTTTGGGGGTGGAGCCAGGAGACTTTGGGGGTGGAGCCAGGAGACATTGGGGGCAGAGCCAGGAGCAAGGGTGCGACAAGCATAATTGAACTTCAAGGAAGTTTTGGGCATCACATTTAAAGGGACCACACATCTTTTAAATCCCTTCCCTCCATAGGAAATAATAAAGGATAGGGGCACCTTCTTTTGGGGCTCATAGAACTGGACCCCCTGGTCCAATATTTTTGAAACTTGGGGGGTATTTTGGGGAGAGAGACTGGATACTATGCTGCAAATCTGGTTCCTCAACCTCAAAAAACCTCAGAAAACAGCCCCCCCTCCCAGAGCCCCAGATATTCATGGATCAATTCTCCATTATTTCCTATGAGAATAAGTCTCCATAGGGAATAATAGAGTTCCCCCCCCCCGCTTTCTCTCTCTCACTCACACACACGCTTTACTGTCTCTGGTGCAAGTGGGCAGCCTGTTGGTCTGAAGCAGTAGAACAAAGCAGGAGTCTCTGGTGCCTCCACAACGAGGTCTGGAAAGTACAGGGGCTATGCTGCTCTTTTACACACACACTCACTTGTCCGAAAGGAAAGCAAAACAAACAGAGGTACTGCACTCTCACGAGGTCTGCTGTTGCTAACCCTTCCCCATGAAGTACTTCCTGCTCCAATTTAAAGGCACACACACATTTTAAAACTGGACCTGTTTGCAGGTCCTGCCCAAGATCTAGAGGTACAGGGTGGCTGTGGGAGAGGAGCTTCCCCTGCCAGCCAGCTGGCTGGGGGTGAGGGGAAGCCTGTAAAACCGGGGAATCCCCCAGTGGGACCTAGGGATTGGGAAGCCTAGTCAGACAGCTGTTAAAAGCAGGACCAGTAAAATGGTGCCAAGTTCATAGTACCATCTCTTCCAGTGGTGTTGAGATATGCCGCAGTAATCTCCAATAATCGCTTTCTGCCCCACACCTCTTACTCTCACTCACTCACACAGAAATCTCATAGAAGGCCACCTGACTACAACTAGGGTCCCAACTTTTCATTGGCAGAGCTCCTATGTCTGAAACAACAGTATGATGAACAGAAAAGTTTCATCCAGCAAAAATGGAAGGAAAGAAAGAAAGAGAAAGGGAAAGAAAGGAAAGGAAAAGAAAAGAAAGACATGGAAAGAAAGAACATAAACACAAAAGGAGCCATGTTGGATCAGGCCAGTGGACTATCCAGTCCAAAATTCCTTCCTACAATGCCCAAAAAGCACCAGAATGTCCACCAGTGGGGCCAGGGCACCAGAAGCCCTCCCACTGTTGCTTCCCGCCCCCAGAAAGAAAGAAAGAAAGAAAGAAAGAAAGAAAGAAAGAAAGAAAGAAAGAAAGAAAGAAAGAAAGAAAGAAAGAAAGAAAGAAAGAAAGAAAGAAAGAAAGAAAGAACAACCCCCCCCCCCAACAGCTACTAGAATGCCCACTCCCAGCCCCTCCCGGCTGAAAAAAACATACACACCCTTCTTTGCTGCCTAGGCCTCCCGGGGAAATCTCCCAAAAAGAACATACTGCAAGGCACATGATGAAAGCTCATACCTTGAAGAACACTTCATTGGTCTAAAGTGCCAATGGATGCCAGCTTTTCTCTCAAACATTGGGAACAGGGGAGAAAGAAGGAGAGGCAACCCAGCTCCTCTCTGCACAACACAGAGGTGGGGCAGAGCTAGCTTTGGCTTTTCTTGTGACCCGGTAGTGAGGCTTCCATGGCCCGGTACCAGGTCATGACCCTGCAAATGGGAAACTCTGACATAAACCGTTTCCTCTACAAAGTTTGTCTATATTTTGGAGACATAAGAGGCTTTCATTGTTTATCAACATTTTCTTTCATTTCCAATTGCAGACGGTACAGGAACCAGCCAGAGGTGAAATGCAGTGCCTTTGGTGGGGTTTTTTTAAAGTCTCATTTCCTGCTTGTTGAACAATTGACTGAACTCAGCATGAGAGTTGATCCCACTAGGGTTGCCAATCCCAAGGCGGAGGCAGGAGATCCCTTGGTTTGGAGGCCCTCCCCCCACTTCAGGGTCATCAGAAAGCGGGGGTGAGGGAATGTCTGCTGGACACTGCATTATTCCCTATGGAGACTAATTCCCATAGGGTATAATGAAGAATTGCTGTGGGTATCTGGGGCTCTGGGGGCTCCTGTTTTTCGGGGTAGAGGCACCAAATTTGCAGCATTCCACCTAGTGCCTCTCCCCAAAATACCCTCCAAGTTTCAAAAGAATTGGACCCGGGGGTCCAATTCTGTGAGCCCCAAAATTAGGTGCCACTATCTTCATTATTTCCAATGGAGGAAAGGCATGTAAAAGGTGTGCGGTCCCTTAAAATGTGATGGCCAGAACTTCCTTTGGAGTTCAATTATGCTTGTCACAACCTTGCTTCTGGCTCCACCCCTGATGTCTCCTGGCTCCACTCCCAAAGCCCCCAGATATTTCTTGAATTGGACTTGGCAACCCTAGATCCCACTGAGGCAACAAAAGCTTGCAAATGAGTGTTGCTTCTGGGAGCACAGCCCTGGAGCTACCATGTGTACAAAAAGCCACCAGGAGAGCGAAAGTACCTGGAAAACTTCAAGGAGCGTCTTCCATTATTTGGAGGTTGCCACAGGTAAACTTCTCAGACTGAAACAAGAAAGGCAATTAGTCTTGTCTATGAAAACAAAGAGACATATGGGCCAAGTCTGCCAAATGTATACTCCGGGGGCAGGTATTGTACATGAGGAATATCCTCGTGCTGCAAATGTGCTCCCAAATTCTCCAGTCAATCTCATGTACTACAGTTCTGAGCAATCCTCTCTAAAGCGGCCAGATGCTAGAATGACTTATTCCCCACCCTTCTCAGGAAGGGGGTCGTGTTTTCACTCCCGAAGCAAGGAATTAAAGCTAAGCGACTGTGGCAGAACTGTGAGGCGACTGGGAGGGAAACTGTAGAATTCAAATCAAAGATCTCAGGGGACCAAAAAAAATAAAAAAGGACTGCTATTCATGTCTGAAGCTGGAGTGTCCCCAAATAGGAGAGGAGTTAAATTCAAGTCCAACAGCACCTGAAAGACCAACAAGATTTCCAAGATACAGGGGTAGAATTCTAGCAGGAGCTCATTTGCATATTAGGTCACACACCCCTGATGTAGCCAATCCTCCAA